>NC_083593.1:28054111-28732861 GCF_027579695.1 Neoarius graeffei
GCGTATGTTTAGAAAATCAGCAATTTAACCACCATAACCCTTTGAAAAACTCTCTAAATATCAGCTAAAACTATCAAAGTTCTTAAATAATATTTAGGATGGCTATTGTTTTGCTGTTTTGTGGATTTTTGCATACATTTCTGTGGCTTGTGGCAATAATATAGAATTGTACATGATCAAAGTTAATTTTAGCTTGGGTTTTACATTATAAGAAAGAAAGACTGACAGTGACATATTAGGTTGGTTACTTATTCACATCTGTAAAATACAGGCCTAAGTGATATCTCTGGGAGTGGTTTTGATGTATTACATGTTGCTTTATTTTTGCATGGTGAGGTTGACATTTACATGGAATTGCCCCTTATGCAGCTACTGCTAGCGTCATGCTTTGAACTAGGTTAAGCTCATTTGCGCTAAAGGATGGGTTTATTGAAGGACTTTGATGTAGCTAGTTTCTTTTTAAAAAATCGTATGCTCAAAACAGTGTGCCCGTGTTCATCATGTTTAACTTTTTTCTTGATGGAGTGTGTGAAATATTGTTGCAAGTGGTATTTCGATGCAGTCATGTCAAAAAGGCAGTTGAATGCACGGTCTTATTCAAGGAGAAGGAAGACTTGCATGATGCTTGAACACAGATCGGTAAAATAGACCCTAGTAGGACTTGGTTTCGTGTATTTCGGTCTGTAGAGTTATGAGTTTGGCCGCTGTCCATGGTGTTTACGTTTCATGTGGCCGCCGAGCCAAGTACCTTCATCATCATCATCATGTTCCCCTGTCAAAAGTTAAACTCTCTAGGGGTGCTTCTGCTGTAGCAGTTGCAGCAGTTGCTCAAAGTTTGATTTGTCCATCATCATATGTCTTATCTGTTGGGTGTCTATGCCCAGCAGATTTTCCCATTTCGTCCATTTGTAACCATTTTTGTCAAACAGGAGCTGCTTTTGCACTTGGTTATTGCCCATCCGGCAAACATGAGCAATATATTTTAGTTGTTGTACGTAGCAGGATAGTTTTATATCCTGGGTTCCTGTCAGTTTCCGGAGGTCAGCATTGGACATCTTGTAGCTCCAGTCTATATCTTCATTTGTAGTGTTCTTTTGGTCAGGGGCATTCTTTCGTTTATATCCACCTTTAATCATTTTCCTTAGGAAGCCGTGCCACACTACCTCAATTTTGTGAATTTCACTGGATGATAGTTGCCATGCCTGTGTGCTGTACAGGAGACGAGATCGAACGCATGCCACTAGGAACTTTATACGGGTTTTTAGTAGTATTCGGTGGTCGGTTAGAACGTGTTTCAGTTCATTCCATTTCATGAATGCAGCACTTATCCTAGCATGCAGGAAGTGTGAGGATTCATCACAGTTGCTGACATTATAACCAAGATATTTAAAGGTGCGGACGTTTTTAATATTAGTGCCGCCAAGGGAAATGATACTTGGTTTACATTTGATATCCTCATTGACGTTAAAAGCCATTGTTTCTGTTTTGACATATGATATTTGTAAACCAAAGCGGGTGTAGGTCTTATCATACAACTGAAGAATATTCTGAAGCTCCTCGATGGATCCAGCGAGTATGGCCTGATCATCTGCGTATAGAATCTCTGTTATGCAACCCTCTCCTGATGCTCGTGCTTTCGTATGCATTTCTCTTGTGGATACCTCATTTGGAATGCAATATCTGAACTTGAAGCCTGTATCTGGGTACAGTTTTGATATCTCATGCTGTGCAATCCTGACAACAAAGTCCATATAGATATTTAAAAACTGATGGCGATTCTAGGGCACCTTGTCTTGCAGTGAATGTTTGTTTTCATGCCGCCGAGCTATTTTTATGTATTTTATTTTTTAAAAGGACTTGTCTGAAGGTGTGTGTGTTTTATGTTTACAACACATAGGTCTACATTAGCGCACGCGCGCTTGTGTGGTTATCTCTGGCCATGCCCCTGCGTGAAAGTTACGCAGTATCACTGTCCTGTCCGTGGTAATAATCAGAACTGGCTCTGTAATGATAATGCGCGCTTTCTTCTCTCCCTCTGTGGTCGGATGTGTTGAGCGATGTGAGCATGGGCCTTGCGCAGCTACACTGAGCCAAACGTAACCTATCGTAGGCTTCTAGGCTAATTACGCGCTTACACTGTAAATGCTTGACACGTATTGCAAATAAAATAAGAGTGTTTTCCTGGCCAACGGTAAGGGTAGGGTTGACAGGTAGCCTATGAGGGGCCTAGCCCCTGGGCCACGGGTGTTGATAAAGTGCCCCTGCGGACATGGAGGAGACCGAGGAACCTGTGGTGGACGACCCTGCAGAAAACGCAATTTCTTCCAGTAATGAAGTGCACCCCTGGCCCTACATACGTGATCACTTCAGCTTCGTAGAGAAAAGGGGTGACGGTTTCATTATGCAATGCAGATTGTGTGCCCAAGAAGACAACCATTGCGGCATACAAAAATTCGACGTCTAATCTGCACAAGCATCTTGAGGTAATTATTGTCATTGGCATCATAATCACGGGTGCAGATATAGGGTGGGACGGGTGGGATTCGTCCCACCCAGATTTAAATTCACCTCGTTCGGTCCCCCCCACTTATAGGGAGGAAAAAACGTCTATGCTGTCTTTCTTTGCATAAGGCAAACCTCACAGAAAAATCAAAAGACTAATTACCATTCGGTTTATTGAGGTGCACAGCAGTGTATACATAGTTGCAACAACTCACATAAAACAAAACAAAGACTGATATTCGGTTGGTTGAGCTGCGCAGACTGCACAGGTTTCGAGCTCGAGCTTGGTTGCTATGGTTACCCACAACAAGTTTGACAGGCATATCGGGGTTGGGGTTGGTTTGCTGGCAGCTTTGTCCCCCCCAGTTTTTTGTCCCCCCCAGTTTTTTGTCCCCCCCAGTTCAAAAAACGTATCTGCGCCCCTGATCATAATGTTTCCTTTCCATAGTAAAACCGACAATAGGCTGGTTATATTCCAAAAATAGTGGATGGCATTGCTAATGTTGAAGTAGCAACCTATTGGTACTGTAACATAACGGTAACTAGTCTGTTATTCGGTTGGCTAATCATGCAAGCAAGTTAGCTCGCCAACCTGACGTGATCAGTCCTCCTACCATTCTACATCCAACAGGCCAGAAAGGAATACTAAGCAAAACAAATAATGTTTGAATTGAATTGTTCAATAACACACAGTGCACACAGGCAAGCTACGAGATTTCGGTGCAACATTTCACTTTCATATTTCGTGTACAATGCTTTGTGTATGGTCAGGGCGATGTAAACGACATGACTGTGTGTATTGACCTTTTTTGTTTGTCTCAGTTTTAATGCAGTATTATCCTAAGCATTCAATTTGATACACTTCCTTTAAATAAAACATCTGGGTTGAGATGTACATATATCCTTGTTTCCTCTTCTTTTTCATTTTTGCACAACACAATGGAGGCAGAAAACACCCATTGTTAAAAGTAACGTTTTACTTTTACTCAAAGTACATTTTAAATGATCTACTTTTTACTTTTACTTGAGTAGATTTTTTGTCTGGTAACTTTACTTGTACTTAAGTAAAATTTCATCAGAGTAACAGTACTTGTACTTGAGTATAATATTTTAGTACTCTTTCCACCTCTGGGCAAAGGACCAAAGAAATTCACTGTACTTCATATAAACCTTATTATCGCTTTATGTACTGTTTGTTACTGATTAAACATTTGTTGGCAGAAAACTAAGGTTTTTGTATTGGCTGTTAGTTCAGTATAAACATTTTCTGATGAAAGGTATGGTGCTGTAGGGCAGAGAAAGCAGCACTGATTGTTGCACACAGTGTGCAACACCATACACACAGACAATACTGAAGTGCTATATTTCAAATAGCATTTCTGAAGACTTTTTTTTAAATCTACTAAACTGAGATTAATGGAGATGCTCAGACCCAGTCATCTAGCCATCATAATCTGGCCCTTGTCAAAGTCACTCAGATCCAGTGACATGGCCACTCTGACAGCTTAAGCCATCAGAGGGTCTAGGAAACATTACAATAGTAGTTTCCCATTGCCTTTGACTGGATTATTATAGAGGTTTTCTCCTCTCAACCATTCACACCTATGGACAATTTAGAGTCACCTGCATGTCTTTCGATGAAACCTGAGCACCACGGGGAAACCCGGGCAGGCAAGGGAAGAACATGCAAACTCCACACAGAAAGGCCCTTGTCGGCTGCTGGGCTTGAACCCAGAACCTTCTCGCTGTGAGGCGACAGTGCTAACCAGACATCACGCACGTGCGCGCACACACACACACGGATCAGAACCACACTAACTATCTATCAATCTATGTATATATACAGTTGTGGTCAGAAGTTTTCATACAGTGATATGAATGTCATCTTAGATATGAATGTCATGGCAATATTTGGGCTTTCAGTAATTTCTCTGAACTGTTCTTTTTCTGTGGCAAAATGATTGTACAGCATACATCTTTCATTAAAAAACACTAGAATTTGGTGCACAAGTTTTAATTTTCTTTGGGTTTTCTGAAATTAACGCAGGGTCAAAGTTATACATACAGGGTCAAAAATTTACATACACTCACTTAGATTATTAATTCAGAGGTGCTGAAACTTCCAAAATGTCTCTTATCTTGCCAAGGCCGAGGTCTCTTAACTTCCTGTTAGTGATCATGATTGACTACAGCTGGTAGCTTCTCTGTGCCTTCATAAAAAGGATTTGTTTACAGCACTCATTGGATCAGTGGCGGGTCCTGAAAATTTTCTCAGGAGGGGCAAATTATCCAATAATGTCATAAGGTGACTCATTCAACAGGTACATTATAGGTAGCCAGACATTATTGACTTTTTTGTTTTCTCTCTGCATATCACAGTTCCATGCCACTTCTGTCCACTAGATGGCAGCACATTATAGAAATCTTTTCCCTGTAGCTACCTAAGCTATAGGCTGTGGTGTAAAGTTGCAAACAACATTCACAATCGAGGAATAGTTTGACTCCACAATGACCAATTCCAATTACGCCCTATTCACTATTCACATTATTTCAATATTGTATAATGTGAATGATATATTTATAAAAGATATGTCCAACAACTAAATAAGAAAGGAAACCATATTTTTAAAAAATAATACATATTTATTTGCCAATCTTGAAAGTACTGTTCTACAGAATGTTCTGTAAATAGATTTTGTACTTCAAACTTCATGACTAGCAAGAATTTTACAGACTGTGCAACTTAAGGACAACAGGAAAGTGCACTTACTGTAACAAAACATTGTAAATAGTTGGCTAGCATAACCATAGCAGTTGAATAAATAGATGAGTGGATCTTTAGATCTTGCAATTACTGGTATTTACCAAGGATATTACCAAAGTGCTAACTCTCAGAGCAAAGTGTGGCAAATATAAAAATGCACATTGAAAACATCAAAAGTTAACTGATTCTGTGACTGTGTGTGTGTGTGTGTGTGTGTGTGTGTGTGTGTGTGTGTGTGTGTGTGTGTGTGTGTGTGACAAAGTCAACCAAACCCAGAAAAACACCACGGTGACTGGAGCCCTCAGTTTCGTCTTTGCCTCGGAGAGCTAACTCGAACACTCCACAAAATTTCACGCATTGGATGAGCCAGTTTAATATGTGCCTGTTCTTGCTCACCTCATCATTGTGGCGGCGAACTGCTAGCCTGTAGCCCTCATCCAGTTGTGTAGCGATGTTCACTCTCCCAAAAGCCGAAAATTTCAGGCAGCTGCCCATGTGAATCTTTGATGACTCGTGTTTTTTTATTTTCTCCGACAAATGATGCATGTCCGAAACTCCAGTGACCGTCCAAGCAGTGTTGTCCGTGGAGCCACCTCCAGGGTGGAAAAGTAAGCAGGGGTAGCGGAAAACCGCTGAGGCGTCCTTGCAGCCAGCTCGCCAGGATTTGCACTGGGACCATGTTGAAGTAAAACCTTGAGTATATGATTTCCCCCCTTTGTCGAAATTTGTTTTATGTTTAGATTTGGTCGAGGGGGTCCAGCTTGTTTTGTTGCCAATTTAGCTCGATTTGATCGCTGACTAAATGGAACTTCTTTTAAGGACCGCACTGAATTGCTTTCCACATCCATCTCACCTCAGAAACTGAGCAGATTGAACGCAACTTTGCCGTGCTTCGCAGTGACGTAAGCACGTTAGGGCAAGCCCCCCCTCGGAACCCATAGAGATTGCAGTGAAGTGTCAGTTAGGAGAAAAAAAATATATTAACATGGAACTCTATCAGTGAACTCTTGGGCGATTTTCAACGTGACTGAAATCGCCCCAAAAGGGGCGGTACTCTAGAAGCAAGACCACCCTGATTGGACAATGATACCCAGAGACAGATTAAAATGGCCTAGAGCAGCACTGGTGAAAGTTTGTTTAAAAAAACAACAACTTTTTTTTTTTCGTTTTGGCAGTGCGTCGCCCAATCGCCCTTATGCACCACCCGCCCTTGCATTGGATTGATCACACAATACAATGGGAAAGTCCAAGGAGCTAAGGAGCTGATGAACTGGAAGCTGATGGATCACTGTCTACAGTTCAGTGAGCTTTACATCATCATGGACTAAGAGGCTGCTATCCAATAAATAACCCCCTGCTCCAAAATTGACACTTTCAAGCTTAACTAAAGTTTGAAGCTGACCACACAGACAAAGGAAAAGCCTTCTGGAGGAAAGCTGTATAGTCAGATGAGACAAAGATTCAGTTGTTTGGCCACAATTGGTCTGATGTTTGGCCATGATGTACAGAGGAACACTGTACCAGCTGGTGGTGGTAGTAGGTTCATCATGCTCTGGGGCTGTTTTACTGCCAGTGGAACTGGTTCATTGCACAAAGTGGATGGAATAATGAAGAAGGAGGTCTACGTCAGAATTCTTCAGCATAAAAAGCATAAATTGGGACTTGGGAGTAACAACAGGACAATGAACCCAAACACGCATCAGAGCTGGCTGGAGAGGATAAAGCAGGCTAACATTAAGCTTAAAACAAGTCCTGACTTCAACCCTATTGAAAATATATGGACCGTGCTTATAAGTCAAATCCATGCCAAGAAAATTAATTAATTAATTAATTAATTAATTAATTAATTAATTAATTAATTGAAGTCTACCAATTCTACTATGAAGAGTCATGAAATATCCAACCAGAATTCTGCCAGAAGCTTGCTCATGGTAAACAAAAAGGTTTAGTCAAGGTGAATCTTGCGAAGACACATTTTACCCAAATATTCGGTATGCTGTATGTATATTTTTGACCTTGTATGTATAATTTTGACCCTGTGCTGATTTCAGAAAACCCAAAGAAAATTAAAACTTGTGCAACAAATTCTAGTGGGTTTTTTTGTTTAATTAAAGATGTATGCTGTACAATCATTCTGCCACAGAAAAAGAACAGTTCAAAGAAATTACTGAAAGCCCAAATATTGCCATGACATTCATATCCAAGGTGAAATTCGTCACTGTATGTAAACTTCTGACCACAACTCTGTGTGTGTGTGTGTGTGTGTGTGTGTGTGTGTGTGTGTGTGTGGAGAGAGAGAGAGAGAGAGAGTGGGTCTGATCCAAGTGAATTTCAAAATCTCATACATGACGTATAAATTGAATTACATTCTACTGTATTGCTCTAGTGTTGCAAAGGTGGATATATAGAAGAACAGATTTAGCAAGGCTGTCTCATCTTAAATGTTTAATGCAGAGTTGACATGGCATTTACTGACAGAGTTAAATAACTCATCTCATCTCATCTCATTATCTGTAGCCGCTTTATCCTGTTCTACAGGGTCGCAGGCGAGCTGGAGCCTATCCCAGCTGACTACGGGCGAAAGGCGGGGTACACCCTGGACAAGTCGCCAGGTCATCACAGGAGTTAAACAACTGCCCTAATAATTATTTTATGCATGTTTAGAATATTTTTTTTTTCAGTGAAATGTGACATAATCAGAAATGTTAGCATGAGATTATGTTGTGCTGGAGTATTCGGAGTATTCCTTTAATCCAAGAAACTGTTCCATGTTCGACTTAATCATGGTGTAAACACACCATGGCCATAGATATAGGGACAGAACTTCCATTTTGGACAGTCCTTGTCTTTTTTTTAAAGAGGCAGTATAAAATAAGATAATTCCTAATTATCTTATGTGCTAAAGCATTTACCAAGGCAATAGCCCCCAAGCATAACTACGTCATCACTTGTTTACCTCAATGCATTGTGGGGGATAGCCGGGGTCAATAATTGAGTGATATGACAGATGTCATATTTATTTTACATCAGAGTGATGTGAGAGGAGTGAGTTTGCTGTGCTCTGTCATGGAAGACAATGAAATTGGTGATTTAAAGAGGTGGATAACATGTCGAGGGTTTACTGCATGAAAATAGGAATCCAAATCAAGCTTGGTGAGAAGGTAAGAGTCTAGACTGAGATTGAGACATTCTGAGATTTGATGTTGTTGTTGTACAGTGTGGTAGACACTGTACAACAGCAACATCAAATCTCAGAATGTCTGAGGACGTATATTTCACCAGCTAAACTTTATTGAAAAAACAAATCTACCTGAATATCGGGAATTGGCGCGGAGCAGCGCTCTCACAGGGATTCATGGAATAACGGTCTGAGTGATAAATGAGTGATTGATTAAATAAAACTTGATATCAGGAAACATTACAAAAAAATGTGGAACCCCACTGATCTGCTGTGTCATGTTCAGTATAAATGCATTTTCTTCAATAAATGCTGCTAGTGAGGTACACTGAACATTCTACATACCTGAAAGAGAACCCTTCGTAGTTTGGGAGTTTAATCGGTCTGACAAGCTCGTTCGGCTGCCGAGTGCTTTGGCATGTTGAGAGGCAATGACCGAAGAATGCTTCTTTGTTTTACAGGCTTTGGAATATCACTAGTTTCAGATGATGAACAGTGTTAATTGTTATAATCTTCTATAACTGAAGGCCATTCCACGGACCATGGAAATATTGCTGGGTCACAGTTTAAGTACATCTTAAACTGTGACCTTAATATACAGGCCAGTTTCCCCCACAGTTCAAAGACATGCAGTTAGGTTAATATGGGACAGCCTTGGGCTGGGGTGCCCTTGAGCGAAGCACCTAACTTCCAACTGCTCCCTGGGCGCTGTTAGCATGGCTGCCCACTGCTCTGGGTATGTGTGTGTGCTCATTGCTCACGTGTGTGTGCATGTGTGTTCACTGCTTCAGATGGGTTAAATGCAGAGAGGAATTTCACAAGTGTGTGATGAATAAAGTTGTGCTTTCTTTCTTTCTTTCTTTCTTTCTTTCTTTCTTTCTTTCTTTCTTTCTTTCTTTCTTTTCTTTTTCCCACCAGAGAAATGTAAGCTACAAACACTTGTCCATTTTGATTCAGTTCAAAGGTTTTAGTTGCGGATTAAACTTATCCATTTCTTTCTTCTCAACTGGCAGCTGATAAAAGCTCAAATTAAGTGTTTTCTTTGTTGTGGAGACACAGTTAGGTGCACAGCAATTCACTTTAGGCATGGTTAAAACCGGTTAGACAGAACAATGCAGTGTTTAACAAAGATGAAAGTACACAATACGGTGGAGCTGACCCCGGGTATCGCCCATAATGCATTGCAATAAACAAGCGATGATGTAGTTATGGGTTAGGGTCATTAGTTTGTGTGTGTGTGTGTGTGTGTGTGTGTGTGAGAGAGAGAGAGAGAGAGAGAGAGAGAGAGAGAGAGACTTCTTCTTTTTTTTTTAGACTTCTTTTAATTACAAAATAATTCCAAGAGTACAGAATCATTTAAGGGCAATTCCATGTAAATGTCAACCTCACCATGCAAAAATAAAGCAACATGTAATACATCAAAACCACTCCCAGAGATATCACTTAGGCCTGTATTTTACAGATGTGAATAAGTTGAACCAATTTGTAACCAACCTAATATGTCACTGTCAGTCTTTCTTTCTTATAATGTAAAACCCAAGCTAAAATCAACTTTGATCATGTACAATTCTATATTATTGCCACAAGCCACAGAAATGTATGCAAAAATCCACAAAACAGCAAAACAATAGCCATCCTAAATATTATTTAAGAACTTTGATAGTTTTAGCTGATATTTAGAGAGTTTTTCAAAGGGTTATGGTGGTTAAATTGCTGATTTTCTAAACATACGCCATGTCTATTTCAGACGCGTCACATCCGTAACGGAATTTCGTCACATCCATAACGCTGACTTTTCCTTCCGAAACTCTGCATGAAATACAAAATATTTTAAACAAAGATTTTTTTAATATTCACCTTGGACCCCTCTATCAAATGGATATCTCCATTTCAACATTAGGTTTACAATTTCACAGAGTTTGATAAAAATGTACAGTCACCCAAGAAAAGTGATACTTTTTCTGTCACATCCATAATGCATCTTTTATTGGCATTTTCTGGCATGCCCTAGATGTACTATGGGAATTGTTCTTGTTCTATCACTTCTCCAGTATGGTACAGCCTTAAAATATGCAACACCTGTTTAAATACTGGGAGACAATAAAACATGCACTGGGTCATTTGTTGCCATTTTGAGTTCAAGTGTCACGTCCATAACGCTGGAATTGCTCTTAACAATATTTACAAATGACAAATAAGTAAAATATATATTTTTTTAATTAAAACATTTAGGATAAAAGGCTCACAACTCCACCAGAGACAACACACTCTGCCAAGCTACACATCTTCTACCAGGCTATTAAAGTGAACAGCACCTTCCCTGAGAAAACATACAGCATCATTACAACACCATATTTTCTCAAAAGACCCAAGATCCTTCATCTCACGATAAAAATGAAAATCGATTAAAACCCTCAATTTCACTAATGTCTTAAACACCATTGTAATGTTGTACCCTGAGTCACATTCAACTTTGTTCCTCCTGCTTACATATATAGCCAATTTGGCTTGACTAAGCAAAAAATTCAAAACTTGACATTTAAACCTGCGTTTCTGGCAATATTTAAAACCAAAAATAAAAATCACCATTGAAAAACATTCATTAAAACAGCCAAATATTCTTTCCAAAAGAGAAAACAGAGGCTTCAGTCTCATACATTGCATGAAGGCATGGAAAATGGTTTCCCTTATGCTACAAAAAGGACACTGATGATTAACATCTGGGTTTAAAACTGAAATAAAAGAATTAACTGCCACTGCCCCATACAGAATCCTCCATTGTAAATCCCCACACTTCTTAGGTAATGGTGACTTGTGAAAAGCTCTCCATTGTGGTTTAACCTGCTCTGTTACTTGTAAAACTGCACGCCAAGGAGTGTCAACTCTCTTTTCAAGATATTTTTTGTTCAAAACCATCACACAGTTTATATAATGTCTTACCAGAGGCAAGGTTAGAACCAAGAAATAACAAAAGTTCAGGCTTAAATAATGTGCCTGAGGTATCATCTACCTCTGCAGACACCGTAACATTTGGGACAGGATCAGAGTCATTTGGTGCAATAAAACCCATGGAAAAGTCAAATAACAATCTCATTTCATCCTCTGTAAACAGATTCTTCCATTTGCCAAGAAGATGTGATACTACTCGGGTTGACCTTACTCGTAAACATTTAGACACTTGATCAACATTCTGAAAAATAATGAAAAAATAAAGAATAAAGAAAAATAAGAAAGTCTTATCTAGATCCAACCCCTCAAAAGTCCGAAGCATGGCACAAGCTACGGCTTTCCAGCTACTGTCCACTGTTCCATTTAGTAGCCGCTGTATAAATTGTAGGCGAAAAGCAGCAGTCCTGCTCTGTAAATGAACCAGCCCGTGCCCACCTTCCTCTCTTGGTAAAAACAGTACACTCTGTGGAATCCAGTGTAAGCCATTCCAAAAGAAGTCAACCAACACAGACTGGATCTTTGCAAGTACATTAGCTGGAGGATCTATACATGCCAACCGGTGCCAGAGGGATGATGCTACCAGGTTGTTAATTATGAGCACTCTCCCTCTATAAGACAAATTATTCATTAAAAATTCCCATCTAGTAAGACGGCCTTTAACTTTTTGAATAACACCTTCAAAATTTTTCAGCATAAAGTCGTCATTCCCAATAAATACCCCCAAATACTTAAACCTATCTTTGGACCAAGCCAGATTCTCAGGTAATGTGGGTGAACCATCATTCCAGTTCCCCATCAACAAAGCCACACTCTTACCCCAGTTAACTTTGGCAGAGGATAACATTCTAAAATCATTAAATACTCTCAACATGGCATCCACATCCCTCTGGCTCTTAACAAGTATTGCCACATCATCAGCATAAGCTGATAATTTAAAAGTAAAAGTACAATTTTGGATCTTTACCCCTTCTATGTCATTTCTCAGCTTTACCAAAAGTGGCTCTAATGCTAGGGAATACAATATACCAGACAGGGGGCAGCCTTGTCTGATGCCTCTGAAAACCCTAAAAGGAGCACACAAGTCACCATTAACCTTTAATATGCTTTCAGTGTCACAATATAAGACTTTTATGTAACTAATAAAACCAGGATTAAAACCAAAAGCAGACAGAACATTCCATAAATAATTATGTTCAACCCTATCAAAAGCTTTTTCTTGATCAATTGAAACAAGGCCAAAATCCAAGTTCAGGCGCTTTCCAATGTCAACAATATCTCTGATAAAACAAATGTTATCATGAATTAACCTGCCGGGCACACAGTAGGTCTGATCAGGATGAATGACCTCTTCCACCACTTTGCTAAGCCTATTGGCCAGAACTTTAGAGAGCAACCGGTACTCAACACATAGGACAGAGATAGGTCTCCATGATCTAATGTCACTGAGATCCCCCTTTTTTTGGCAGCAGCGTTATAACAGCTCTCCGACAACTGTGAGGCAGCCGCCCATTGGCCAAACTGTTACTCAGAACCTCTAGCAAATCTGCACCTATTTCAGGCCAGAAAGCTTTGTAAAATTCAACTGGTAACCCATCAAGACCCGGCGCCTTACCACCCTCCATATTTTGGAGGGCAGTAGTCAATTCCTCAAGGGATAGCACCCTTCCAAGGTCTGTACTGGCTGTGCTGGAAACCTGGGGTAGATTCTTCAGAAAACCATTGTCAGGAACCTGCTCATAAGTGATCTCACTCTTGTATAAGTCCTTGAAGAAGCACCGTGCATGCTTTCGAATGTCTGCATTTTCAGACAAGAGTGTGCCATCTTCTGAGTGCAAGGCTTGCATCAGCCTTTTCTGACCATTTTTCTTTTCTAAATTAAAAAAGAATTTAGTGGGTGCATCCATAAGTTCAATCAACTGAAAACGTGACCTGACCAGAGCTCCTGTAGCCTTGACCCCCATTAATTCAACCAGTAAATTCTTTTTTGCTTTTAAAGTCTCTGTTACATTATTTGTCATATCTGACACCCCTTGAAGTTTCAGTATCTCCTTTTCTAAAGTTACCATTCGATTGGAGATGTCTCTCGTGACATTGAAGCTGTATTGTTGGCACAACATCTTTATTTGGACTTTGGCAAAGTCCCACCACTGTTGTATTGATTTAAAAGAATACTTTGTCCCCAGAATACACTGACCCCAAAAAAACTTAAAAACATCACTGAAATGAGTGTCTTGCAATAAACTGGTATTTAAATGCCAGTAGGCACTCTTTGGTTTTACAGTACTTATAAATACTTTACATGTTACCATACAGTGATCAGAAAAACCAACAGGAACAATATTGCAGCTTCTAAAAAAGTTGAGCTGGTGCTTGAAAACATAAAATCTGTCCAGCCTTGCCAAAGAAAGCATGTTATTATAAGAGTGAACCCATGTGTATTGCCTCTGAATTAAATGGAAGTTCCTCCAAATATCTACAAGATTGTACACTTTTAAAATTTAACATATTTTTTTACGAGAAGGCATGTGAGGCTCTATGTGATTACGATCCATACCATTCTCAGTACAGTTAAAATCTCCCCCAATAAGTAAGGTGTCTTGGCAGTCACAGGTCTTAAGTACACTTTCTAGAGTTTGAAGAAAAAGCATACGCTCAGTGCCATTGGTAGGTGCATACACACAAACAAAAACAAAAGGCTTGCTATCATATAAGGCTCTTACTTTTAAAAGTCTGCCTTTAATAATTTTGTCAACTTCATAAGAACATGGAATGAAATCACGACTAAACAGAATGCCAACACCCCCACTATTAGAGGTGTTGTGACTCAAAATTGTGACACCAGTAAACTCACTTGCCCAGTCCGCACAGTTACTTGTATCTGTGTGCGTTTCTTGAACAAAAGCAATATCAATTTTCTTTTGTTTAAGGGTTTCAAAAACAACAGCTCTCTTATTACGGTCTCTTGCTTCATTTAAATTTAACGAAGCAATTAAAAATTCACACATAAGAAAGTATAAAAAATTAAACTTGGTACACATGATAATCATAAAGGCTAAAGAAGTTACGACTGACTTTTAGCGTCACTGTCACCTAGATGAACATTTAGCTTAGTTAAAATCTTCTTTAAACGGTAACCCTCCTGATCAGTAAATCCTCCCTTTGACATAAACAGTTTTGTCTTAGCAATGAACTGTTCAACATCTGCAAAAAAATCAATCTTGACATTTCTAGCGTGTTTCGTTTTAAACAGAAAACTTTTAATATCTTTGACAGTATAATTCTGTTGAGAGAAACCACTTGCGCGTACACTACAGCTGACACTGCAGTCCGACGCATAATCACTTTCACTCTCAGCATCCGACACTTCAATTGAAAGACTTTTCTTCTTCGCTTTTGAACCCAAGTGGGCTCGACCCCTTTTCTTTGACGGTATTTTAAAAACACTCTCAGTTTCCATAGGAGGATGTTGTTCTCCAATGACTTCATTAAAGATCTGCTCTGCCAAATCCGAGCTACTCTGTGAATCTGTGGGCATTTCGGCCTCAGCGCTTGGATCTGTTGGGGCACCATCTGATGTCTCAACCTGATCGGAAGCTTTTTTTGCTCCTTGCATCTCACCTACACTGTCCTCGACTGTTTCATCATTGTTAGCTGCTTCCTGAGACTGTTCTTTACTGGGGATACCCTCAGTAGAATTCTCATCATTGGTCTTAGTCTTTTCAGGACAGCTTCGCGCCAGGTGCCCCTGCTGACCACATTCAAAACATTTAATAGTCTTAGTGGTTACGTAAATCATATAATTGAAATCATCCACCTTAATATTCAAAGAAAGCTCAAGTTCTTTACTGTCTTTCAAGATAATGTAGGTGAACCTTCGGAACGACACTACATGTTTTAAAAGCGGAGATTTGATAGCTATCGGTATCATTTTCAAGGGAGATACTAATTTTCCATAACGTGATAGGGCCTCTGCAAGCACATCGTTTCCAATGAATGGGGGGACATTAGAAAGAATTACCTTCCTTGAAGGGCTTGCGAAAGGTAAAACAGGAATAAACACCTCATCAATGTATAACCCCAATTCCACCATGTCATTTACCAAACTAACCTCAGAAAGGAACAACACCACTCCGCTGTTCATACGAGATGCCGATAAAATGTTATCATGACCAATGAATTCACCGACAGCTAAACTGATTTTCTCAACAGAGAAAGGAGTATCCAACTTAACACCATGCCTCCTTGTGAGGTAGCCAAAACGCTCCTCGTGTCTACCCTCAGCAGCCATACCTCCAAAAAGGAAGCAGACGCCTTAGGTAACAAACAAAATTCAGCAAACTATTAACACCAACTCACAAAAACACCATACAAGGATAGAAAAAGATAGAAAGAGAAAGAAAAAGTTTGTGGCACAGCGGCCACAAACTTCCAGCACTCACTCACACACGCTCCGAACCCGCCCACTCGCACCGCACATGCGCATTGAGAGAGAGAGAGAGAGAGAGAGAGAGAGAAATTCTAACCAAATACAAAGTCTGTCATCACCACTGAAAAGGGCAGGCATAATAAGATCTAGTTAACACTTGAGAAAAGGATATGTTGTATGTTGTCTCTCACACTTACACTTACAAAGAGAAGTGCTTTTCATCTTTATTGCAAAAAATGTAAATACATTCTCTCAACTTTCATCCATATGAAATGGAAAAGCTAATACCAAATTTAAATAAAATTAAAGAAGAAGAAATATGATAAATATTACATGGATGGGGATCTGCTGCAACCCTTACTGCACAGTGCCATGTGCTGTTCCTGTGTGGAAAACTCACTCCCTGTTCCTGCCACGCCCTACTTATCTACACTGTTCAGTGCAAATGATTCCATTAAAAATCTAAGGTAAAATTGTCAAAAAAAAAAAAAAACATTGTCAAAAGAAGCTTCTGTAGCAGCAACTTCATTAACTGTAAAATAAGTTCTTCAGGCCTCCTCAGTAGAGATTTATTTCATGAATATTATCCAACTACTTAAATGTAAATAATACCACTCTGGCTATTCAATAGAGCCATAGAGCTTTGTGTTTCTGGATTTTTCACTGAACATATTAGGTCTATGGAAATGTTATATACAGGCCGACTTGTTTGTAGGCTACTGAAGTTTGGATTAAACACAATTAATTCATGTGCCCACTAAAACAGGGTCTACTAAGTGTGTGTGTGTGTGTGTGTGTGTGTGTGTGTGTGTGTGTGTTGGGGGACACATACTTTTGCTATGCTTCAGAACCCATCTTTATTTGATTCGGAATTTTTTTCCGTTTATTTTTGATACCTATGATAATCAATATTTGCACTTGACTATACACTATTAGAACATTTTGAACTGTTAAAAGTTCTTTGATTGTCCCTTTGGGGGAACCATTAAAGGTTCTACATAGAACCATATAACCCATATAAATGTTCTATCTCTATATATTCAAATTAGACCCTTTTGGGACTCTAATAACACTGGGCTCGAACCCAGGACCTTCTTACTGACCAACTGCAAAATGTAAGGCTTTCCTGTCAAAATACTGATTTGGATGTTCTTGCAGAAAGCTTCATCAGAGCAATACTTATATGGTTTACTTTGTAAATAATGTTTTAATACACTTAATTAAATACACTGTTAGACATCGAGTAGCCCAAGTCCATTTGTATTAGATGTTAGTATTGAAACAATAACTGGCAAAGCTGCTGCTATAAAAAAATTAATCAAAACCTTTTGACCAATCAGATTCAGAAATTCAACAATGCTTTGGTATAAATCATGTTAAAATGTGTTTTCTTTTTGTTTTATTATCTACTATTAATACTGTTAATGTTAGTACTGTTCATCTCTATCAGTATTACTGTTACTGCTGTTTTTATTACTATTCAGCAGTACCAACACATGAAAAAGATTTTTTTTAATGCTTTGCCACTAATGAACTACCTGCAGTAGTGTCAGTCAAATGTAATTAGGATGGAATCAGGCAGAGATGGACAAAAGAGCGAGACAGAGAGACAGGGTATTTCAGGAAACTGATTTCAGGGGGATTTCAGTCTCTCACCACTCTTTACATCCTCTGACATGAAAGGGAATATCAGGGTCAGAGCAGGCTCATATACAGTAGGACCACTTCACAGCAGGTGATGGTGGCTGACATTTAGGACTGTTTGCCCAGACAGAGACATGTGGAGACGTGATGAGCATTAACCCCCAAACGGCCTCCTGAGATATGAGATATTAGAGATCAGTTGATATCTATCTGCACAAAAGTGGAAAATACATCTCAATGAGATCAACTAATGTTTACTCAGCCAGTTTGAAATGAACATTTATGCAGGACTTGATTCTTTATCAAGATTCTTTATCAATTCAAAGTGAAGCTTTGAATCTCAGAACAGAATCTGTTGATGTGGCTCCACCTAGCGGCCAAATGCAGTAGCAGCGGTTTTTCTTGTTGGTGTTTTTTTGGTGTTTATTCTGAATGACTGCCTGATTTATTTTTTACAGCTAATCAGTAGCTATGTGTTATATATTAGTGACAATTAACACTCTATAAGTACAAGTTATCATGCAATTACTTTATGTTGTAACTATGTAAGTACATGTTATAACTCAGTAATGATATGTTATATTCTGTAAATAACAACTGACTGATAGTTTCAGACCACCCACAAAATGTGTCTATCTTTAAAAAGGTTAAGGAAGGTATGACCATTTGTTTTAACTTTCTTGTTAAAAGTAGCCTACATGGAAAATGTTGGGGCTTAAGTGATTCGTGCGATCACCGTTATTTTGCACAACAAACAAATACGGTCCTTTTACGGTTGGTATTTGGGATATTTTTTTGGTATTTGGATATTTGCCCCGTTTAGTTTAGGTTTTCCCTCTTGTTTCTGAAAATTCTTCACCTACCTACAACAAAAAGATTGTTGTATTTTAAAATGTCTTTATTTTTAAGGGTGCAAATGAAGCATTTGTTATGTATTATTCATAATAATAACCTTTGAAAACCTCTGAGACATAGGAGAAATTCAATGCAAAATACCTTTAAGATAAACTGGATAAGGCAATGAATTATCTAAAAGGAAAACTTCGTCTATAATATCTTCGAAAAGCAATTAACAAACAAACCATTAACCAGACATCGGTGCAGTACTGTTTATGACCTTTTGGGTCATAAAACAAAATCCTACTTATGCCCTCCAACCTAACACACACACACATACACACACAGTGCATATATATTACAGGGGCTCATGGCGGCGTGGACACCATAAGCAATTAATCCAAAATATGAAACATTTTTAAACACATTTTTTTTTGTTTACTATATAATTCCATATATGTTCCATATGTTATTTAATAGTTTTGATGTCTTTAGTATTGTTGTACAATGTAGAAAATAGTTAAAATACAGAAAAACCTATGAATGAGTAGGTGTGTCCAAACTTTTGACTGGTACTGTATATATACATTCTGTATATAAATGAAAAATAAATAAAGATGCTGTCGATGTCCCCAGAGAATTAATTTCATTCAGTTGCAATTTTAATATCCTGCCACTAGATGGAGAAATGAAAGCACATGTTAATGTCGTAGTCTGTGTTCAGGAACAGACTCTGATTCATGTCATTTATAAAATAACCACCAGATGGCGTACAAAACCAGACAAATTTTCTGTTTCTTATGTCTCATATTATATTATATTATATTATATTATATTATATTATATTATATTATATTATATTATATTATTTAAACAAACCTTTCAAAGAACTAATTGCATTTACAGCTTGTAACCCTAAGGTGGCAGTACCACCACACCAAGAAATGGTTAAGTATTTGGTGTTGATATGTGGGGTTTTATGACAGCTCCAGAATTTGTTTCATCAATAAGCAGCATATATTTAAACATAGCTCATATACTCATATTAACATAGCTCAATATTATAGTTTTATTTATAGTCAATCATTATCTGTGTGCTAATTAAATGATTAAATGTTGTGAACATCTTTACCTCTTAGTTTCACAGTATAATCTCCCAAAGCTTAAACACAGAAACTGAGCTTATGCTTGGCTCAGCTCTGTCAGTGGTTCTGGTTTATGAGTAATAAATAGGACAATTGTGCATTTCTATGTCACTCGGGTTATTATGCGTAAGGATGATTGATCAGGCTTTAGCACATCCTTGGTGACAGTCACAGGCAAATGTCAGTATGGAGTAATCTTCTCATCCAGTTCACACTATAGGCCTTACATTAAGCTTGGCATTCAGTTTTGCTTGCTAAGTAATGTGTTCAGTGTCTGTACAGCAGTCTGATTCACTATTTTAAACTTTTCCCCATGTGTCTCATTTTGGTTTTTTCTTTTAATGCCTGCTTATGACTTCCATTTGCTCATGTCATGGGGGAGGGGTGTATTTCCATTCATGGCTCAGTCTTCATCTTCCATATTTGTCATATTTTGGCGGCACAGTGGTGTAGTGATTAGCGCTGTCACCTCACAGCAAGAAGGTTCTGGGTTTCGAATCCTTTCTGTGTGTGGAGTTTACATGTTCTCCCCATGTCTGCGTGGGTTTCCTCCGGGTGCTCTGGTTTCCCCCACTGTCCAAAGACATGCAGTTAGGTTAAGTGGCTACTCTAAATTGCCCATAGGTGTGAATATCTGAGCATGAGTAGTACGGCGGCTGCCAGCGGCACCTTTGTATGCCTTTGACTTGGCCATGTTGAGCTGTGTCCTTCATTATTCAGCTATTCAGCTGTAAGAAAGGATTATTCCAGCACTATTGAACTCATGGAAATGGCGCTATATAAATCTGTTATCAGTTACCATAATGAGTGAGAATTTTACAAACATTTTAGAAGCTGTTAGTTTGGGGAAGTTGCACTGCTCCTATTTTGACTTGATTCAGTCACTGAAGTTGTGTTAATATTGTAATGTACAATATACAGAAGAAAAAAAAGGCAAAGTGCTGTAATCTCAGTGTGAAAGGGTTAAAATGGTTAAATTACTAGACTGCATATCAGATGAAATAGAACATCTTGCTTCACACCAACAAATAATTCTTACACTAATGCAATAGTGAACAAGTCCAAAATGTAAAAGCACAAAGCGCTCTGTCGAGCTAAAGATTAACAGAATGGAACAAGCTCAGATGGTACACGAGATAAGTCCCAAATGCTTTCAAACATTAATCTTCAAATCTAATGAATGAATTTGTGAGAGATGACTGTGGTATAAAGGAAGGCAGAAGGTGCACACTGGAGCAATTAGGAGCCAGTCAACACACAGTCAAACCACAGTCTGATGGATGTGGTTTGGGGTTTTTGTTGAGTGAAAGTGTCAGGAAAGGGGGTTTCAGAGAGAGAGAGAGAGAGAGAGAGAGAGAGTGTGTGCATGCGTGCGTGCGCGCACATCTGTCTGTCTCTGTATATCTGTATGTGTGCTCATGTATTTTGGTTGACAGGTGAGAGGGCAGGTCTAGTTCGGTTCCCTGTGTTTTTCGAATCTGTCTTGTCCAGGGATACAGCCTCTAATAATATGCTGGCGCACACACACACAGGCCCGCCGACAGGGGGGGACAAACGGATATGTTGTCCCGGGCCCAGGAATGGGGGGGGCCCAGAACTGGGGTCTCATGAAGTTGCGATTATCTTATTTCATTTCAAAATGTGTTGATTTGGGGGAGAAATGTGCTATATTTGCATTCAATAAATGATTTCTAGATCTTTTGCCTTTATTGTCTTTGAAAAAGGCATCAAGAACCCCCTACCACCCCTAATGCAAAAATGGTTTGGTCTGACTCTTTCAGCCCATCCCTTCTGTGTGTGTGTGAGAGAGCGAGCAGCCCCTCCCCCAACCCGCGCGCTGCGAGCAGAGTGTCACAGGATTTTCTCAGTGCGCTCCCTCCAAACAACGGGGATTTACACGAAAACGGAAGGAGATATTCACAAATTTCTTTCACAGTGAGCGCCACAAGGCTCTCCTGAACCCACTGATGTAATTTTTTTGTCTGTAGTGTAAAAAAATGAGGTCACTAGAGCGAGTTAAAAACGAGTGACTTTTCTGCCAAGTTTATAATGGGAGTCTATGTGGCTGGGCAGCTGTCCTCTCCTCACTTTCAGGCTTCTCATTCAAAAACTGCAAGTCCTATCGTGTAGGTAGACACATTGTGTGAATCAGGACAAGTGTGGCTACTACTTTTTGAGAAATTATGTGTGTGGAGTGAAAATTGGGGCTGAAAACACAGTTTAAATGAGAAAGTTTGAGCTATTTTTCCAAGCTCTCTACACTCTAACTTAATGAGCTCGACTGGTGTGTAACGCAATAGACACCCATTATAAAGTCTGACTTTCTCAGGCTTTATAAGGGGGAGGGGGGTGGAGACGCGGGGGGTGGGAGCATGGCGAGGGCGGGCGTGTTTCTTTTCAAAATATGGCTTGCGGGAACCGTTATTCCAAAATCTCGTACTCCACCTTTAAGGGGAAAAAACCGACATCGTTCGATCGTAGCCCTTCGACAATCAGCGTGCGTGCCATTTGCCAACATGCACAAGTCAGGAGCACAGAAAAGAAAAGAGAAAAAGAGAGGAAGAAACCAAGAGACTCAGGGGCTCACTGCATAAATATTTTAAAAAAGATTCGGATGATGCAGCAGGTACTAGCAAAGGCAATGGGGCAGCTGAGCCAGGTAAGACACAGCCAACTTTTTCCAGCCCCGTAAAGTAACCCCAACCAAGGCACGCACGGCATGCAATTCATGTTACAAACGAGGGGAGAGCAAGTCACACTGAACACTATATCAAACGCACAGGGCACTGAATCATTTCATAACCACAACGGCTTAATAACATTGTGTTTCATATATCTGATTGAAGCTAAGAATATTCACATTAGCCCGCAATCATATCCCGCCGTTTCTTGAGCGGTGTGTTCTTCTCTGCTTTTCACACTGGACAGTACGCACGCACAGTATACTATGTTCGCCCCCAGCCCTGCCCGAAATCCCCCGTCCATCGCTGCTCCTTCAAGAGCACCCCAATCGCGTGAGTAGAGACTGGGATAAGAGAGGTGTGTGTGTGTGTGTGTGTGTGGGGGGGGGGGGGGGGGTTGGCCCGGGGGGGCCCATTCAGAGCATTTTGTCCCGGGCCCAGCCAAAGCTGTCAGCGGCCCTGCACACACACACACACACACACACACACACACAAACAAACGGTATGCAGATATTCCCTATTTCAGTCAAATCCTCAGTGAACTGCCACTGTGCCAGCCAAACTGTGATTGATTTGCACCATACCTTTGTGTGACTGTGTATCATTGTATCTTTGTATCTATAGATCTGTACTACAGATAGGCCATGGAGTAGGAAATTTTGGGGTGGTATTTTTATTATTATTTTATTATTAGAGTCTGCATGTATGACTTTACAGTACTTGATTAGTATTGTAATATTTGATTACTGATTAATGATGCTTACCATCACTTCTGTCACACACATTAATACACACAGACCTCATTTAAGACACACTGGGAAAAAGTCCATATTTTGGTTGTAAACAAGAAGCTTTTTATTTATCACACGTACACTCCAGCACAGACTTAAGCACAGTGAAATTCCTCCTCTGTATTTAACCCATCTGAAGCAGTGAACACACACATGCATACACAAGTGAGCAATGAGCACGTGCGCGCACGTGCGCGCACGCACACACACACACACACACACACACACACACACACACACACACACACACAGAGCAGTGAGCAGCTATGCTACAGTGCCCGGAGAGCAGTTGGGGGTTAGGTGCCTTGCTCAAGGCACTTTAGCCCAACCTTCAGGCCATGGCTGCCCCATGTTAACCTAACCACATGTCTCTGTGGGGGAAACTGGAGCACCTAGAGGAAACCCACGCAGACACGGGGAGAACATGCAAACCCCACACAGAAAGGCCCCTGTCAAACACTGGGCTCAAACCCAGAACCTTCTTGTTGTGAGGTGACAGTGCTAACCACTACATAATGTGAATGCACTAATGCTACTTATGCTATCTTGCTGTCATGTCCTTTTACATATCCAACAACAAAGATGGCATCACTTTTTTGTCCAACGCTAATCTGCTTTAGCAGCTTAGGCAGTAAAGTAGCATGAGGCTAGATGCCCCTTCCTTCCCAGTCATGCTGTAGTCTGATGCTGAAGTTACCAAGGCTATAATAATATGGTTAAATAAACACAAATATAAAATGCTACAATCTTTAATTTAGGAGATCCAAGCACAAAAAGGTGTATTTTGTTCTTGGTTTATCATTTTTGGGCTTTCAGCTCATAGGTCCCTATTGTTAAAGCATACGTAAGTGTAATGATCATTAGTCTGCTAGTGCTGATGCTGCTTCTTATTCTGAGCCAGACAATTTCTTTTTCTTTCCTATGTTTGCTAATGAGCCTATGACCTACTGAATTCTCTATTAGTGTATTGTTTTGTTTTTTCCTTCATGCACTCATTGGATCCTATTGATTTCTCCCCCCAACAGTTATTGATCCTGGGATCAGGTTTCCCCTGGGTCTCTACGTGTGTGTGTGTGTGTGTGTGTGTGTGTGTGTGTGTGTGTGTGTGTGTGTGTGTGTGTGTACTTATGCATACATTTAAAAAAAAAACAACCTTTAAAACATGTAGAAACCAATTCGCATAACATTTAAACACTCTGTGTAACAAGTCGTTAAATTTTCTTACAAATTGCTTAATTTTTCATGCTCTAGGGCTCTTGCAGTGTTTCATAGGCAGGAAAAATGCTGTTACACACAACTTCACTCCCACCACTGTCTGAATGTCCTTCCTGTTTCTCCCCCTCCTCAGTAGCTCCTTTTCTGTTATACTTTTGCAAAACATGCTAATTTGTGCTATGTGCTATTTTTCGACTGACTTCCTGTGAACACATATAGACCCCTTTCACTGACGTCACCCGAAACCGGAAGTAAACAGACCCTGCGCCATTTTGGAAGACCAACAAACTCGTGATAAGGGGATAATAACGGCAGCGGCATGTGAACCCACGAGAATAAAGTGGAGTGGCAAACGACTTAAACAAAAGTGGCGAAGTGGAAAATTGTCCCGAGGTTTGACGAATCAAAATTAGAAATTCTTTTTGGAAATCATGGACACCACATTCTCCAGGCTAGAAAGGAGAGGGACCGTCTGGCTTGTTATCAGTGCACAGTTCAAAAGCCAGCGATGGTATGAGGGCACATTAACGCACATGACATGGGTAGCTTGTACATCTGGGAAGACATCATTAATCTCATCTCATCTCATTATCTCTAGCCGCTTTATCCTGTTCTACAGGGTTGCAGGCAAGCTGGAGCCTATCCCAGCTGACTACGGGCGAAAGGCGGGGTACACCCTGGACAAGTCGCCAGGTCATCACAGGGCTGACACATAGACACAGACAACCATTCACACCTACGGTCAATTTAGAGTCACCAGTTAACCTAACCTGCATGTCTTTGGACTGTGGGGGAAACCGGAGCACCCGAAGGAAACCCACGCGGACACGGGGAGAACATGCAAACTCCACACAGAAAGGCCCTCGCCAGCCACGGGGCTCGAACCCGGACCTTCTTGCTGTGAGGCGACAGCGCTAACCACTACACCACCGTGCCGCCCAGCATCATTAATGCTGAATGATATATACACATTTCAGAGCAATATTCTGCCATCCAGACAAAATCTTTTTCAGGGAAGGTCTTCCTTCTTTCAGCAAGACAATGCCAAACCGCATTCTGCACATATTAAAACTGCATGGCTCCATAGTAAAGTAGAGTCCGGCTGTTAAACTACAGACCTGTCTCCCGTTTAAAACATTTGGCACATTATGAAGCACAAAATATGACAAAGGAGACCCCGAACTGTTGAGCAACTGAAACTGTATAACAGGCAAGAATAGGACAACATTTCATTTTCAAAATTACAGTAATTGGTCTCCTCAGTTTCCCAAAATTTACAGTGTTGTTAAAAGTAGAGGTGATTGAGCACAGCGGTAAACATGCCCCTGTCCCAACTTTTTTGAAATGTGTTGCAGGCATCAAATTCAAAATGAGCATATATTATTCAAAACACAATAACATTTCTCAGTTTCAACATTTGATATGTTGTTTTTATACTATTTTCAATGAAATATAGGGTTTCCAAAATTTGCAAATTATCACATTCTGTTTTTATTTATAGTTTACACAGCGTCCCAACTTTTTTGGACTTGAGGTTGTACACAAGAACAGGGAAATTCCTCCTCTGCATTTAACCCATCTGAAACAGTGAACACACGGGAGCACACACACACACACACACACACACACACACACACACACACACACACACACACACACACACACATACCCAGAGCAGTGGGCAACTATGCTACAGTGCCCGGGGAGCAGTTGGGGTTTAGATGCCTTGTTCAAGGGCACTTCAGCCATGATATGGGCAATTCCATGTAAATGTCAACCTCACCATGCAAAAATAAAGCAACATGTAATACATCAAAACCACTCCCAGAGATCTCACCTAGGCCTGTATTTTACAGATGTGAATAAGTTGAACCAATTTGTAACCAACCTAATATGTCACTGTCAGTCTTTCTTTCTTATAATGTAAAACCCAAGCTAAAATCAACTTTGATGATGTACAATTCTATATTATTCCCACAAGCCACAGAAATGTATGCAAAAATCCACAAAACAGCAAAACAATAGCCATCCTAAATATTATTTAAGAACTTTGATAGTTTTAGCTGATATTTAGAGAGTTTTTCAAAGGGTTATGGTGGTTAAATTGCTGATTTTCTAAACATATGCCATGTCCATTTCAGACGCGTCACATCCATAACGGAATTTCGTCACATCCATAACGCTGACTTTTCCTTCCGAAACTCTGCATGAAATACAAAATATTTTAAACAAAGATTTTTTAATATTCACCTTGGACCCCTCCATCAAACGGATATCTCCATTTCGACATTAGGTTTACAATTTCACAGAGTTTGATAAAAATGTACAGTCACCCAAGAAAAGTGATACTTTTTCTGTCACATCCATAACGCATCTTTTATTGGCATTTTCTGGCATGCCCTAGATGTACTATGGGAATTGTTCTTGTTCTATCACTTCTCCAGTATGGTACAGCCTTAAAATATGCAACACCTGTTTAAATACTGGGAGACAATAAAACATGCACTGGGTCATTCGTTGCCATTTTGAGTTCAAGTGTCACGTCCATAACGCTGGAATTGCTCATATACGGGGAGGGGAAAGTGCTGTTCATTCACTCAACTCCCCTCACATTTTTTCTGCCAATCCTGGGGATCAAACCCAGGATTGCCTTTTATCTTAAAGTCAAATGTTTGTTTGAAACAGGATTGATTGATGCAAAAAAAATAAAAAACCTTTTGAGGCAAACTCCATGTGCAATTTTAATAAGCTGAATAAATATAGAGAAAGCCAAGTTCCATCTTCAACTTTGGATTATTCATTAATTAGAGTGAATAGGAAACATACATGTACAGTTGCGGTCAGAAGTTTACATACAGTGACATGAATGTCATCTTGGATATGAATGTCATGGCAATATTTGGGCTTTCAGTAATTTCTTTGAACTGTTCTTTTTCTGTGGCAGCATACATCTTATGTGGTATGTGTACAGCATACATCTTTAATTTTAAAAAAAACTAGAAGAATTTGGTGCACAAGTTTTAATTTTCTTTGGGTTTTCTGAAATTAACGCAGGGTCAAAGTTATACATACAGGGTCAAAAATTTACATATGCTCACTTAGATTATTAATTCAGAGGTGCTGAAACTTCCAAAATGTCTCTTATCTTGCCAAGGCCGAGGTCTCTTAACTTCCTGTTAGTGATCATGATTGACTACAGCTGGTAGCTTCTCTGTGTCTTCATAAAAAGGATTTGTTTACAGCACTCATTGGATTGATCACGCAATACAATGGGAAAGTCCAAGGAGCTCAGTGCAGACCTCAGAAAGAGGATCACTGATGTACACAACTCCAGAATTTCTCTTGGAGCCATTTCTAAACAACTGCAAATTCCAAGATCAGTTCAAACAATTGTATCCAAGTTATTGTGAGGTGTAGTCACTTTGCCAAGCCACTTTGCTTCAAGAAAACCCAAACTGTCATCCTCAACTGAAAGGAAATTGGTTTGGATGGTCAGGAACAACCTGGGAACCACCATGGCACAGCCCTGCCATGAACTGGAAGCTGATGGATCAGTGTCTACAGTTCAGTGAGTTTTACATCATCATGGACTAAGAGGCTGCTATCCAAGAAATAACCCCCTGCTCCAAAATTGACACTTTCAAGCTTAACTGAAGTTTGAAGCTGACCACACAGACAAAGAAAAAGCCTTCTGGAGGAAAGCTGTATAGTCAGATGAGACAAAGATTCAGTTGTTTGGCCACAATGACCATGATGTACAGAGGAACACTGTACCAGCTGGTGGTGGTGGTAGGTTCATCATGCTCTGGGGCTGTTTTACTGCCAGTGGAACTGGTTCATTGCACAAAGTGGATGGAATAATGAAGGAGGACTACCTCAGAATTCTTCAGCATAAACCATCATAAACTTGAACACAACTTGGGACTTGGAAGTTACAACAGGACAGTGAACCCAAACATGCATCAGAGCTGGTTGTGGAGGATAAAGCAGGCTAACATTAAGCTTAAAACAAGTCCTGACTTCAACCCTATTGAAAATATATGGACCGTGCTTATGAGTTGAGTCCATGCCAAGAAAAAAAAACAAATTAAATTGAACTCTACCAATTCTATCATGAAGAGTCATGACATATCCAACCAGAATTCTGCCAGAAGCTTGTTCATGGTAAACAAAAATGTTTGGTCAAGGTGAATTCTGCGAAGAGACATTTTACCCAAATATTTGGTGTGCTGTATGAATATTTTTTACCTTCATTCATCAGTAGTTTTAGCAAATGCTAATAAAGCAGTGCTATTGAGAGCAAGTAGCACAGGCTAACAACCGAGAGACTAAGAGTTCTCTCTCCAGACTCTTTTTCCATGCACCCTTGACACAGTATTTTTCACTCATACTTAAGCATTCATTTCCCTGTGTAATTTACTTTGTTACTTTTAAAATCAACATTGACAACTACACACAACAGAGCTACCTGGCAGCCAAAATTCTCTCATAATCTTCCATTTTTTAACAAAGCAAACTTGGTGGCCATGTTTGTTTACAAAGTGTCACACTCGCTTGCTAGCACAGAAGTTTTATGTCTCTGACGTGTCTCTTTTCCAGTTTTTTGATGTCAGTTGGTATGTTTTTCACTTGTAAATATGTGTGAAGAATATATAATGAAGTTTTGGTAGTCTTTCGGGTGTTCAGTGCATCTTTAGTTTCAGTTTTCTGTTTATTTATTTAGTGTTTAATTATAGCATAGCTAATCCTAGCAGTAGCACTGGATAACCCTCGTCTTTCTCTTTCCCAGCGGACAAAGAAATGGTTCTGCACATGCGCAGCAGAAAAGTTTTGTGATTGGATATTTGCATGCACTTCGACGTGTGACATCATGTTGTCTTAACAATGTGGAATATTGTAAGAATAATGCACACTCATTCTCCATTAGGGAGAGTGGTGTAATACACGTAGGATAAGTGATATGATAAAAAAAATATTGCATGCTATCAAACCAAATGAATGAAACCCACTAGAAGGGAATAGAATACATGTTTTTTTTCCATTTAAATAGTGTCCTGTATGTATAATAATTCCCGATATTTAACGCCAATGACGTCGCTAACACTGTTTTCCCACCAACTTGACATGCGTTGTCAAAATGGCTAACTGCTTCAAAATTAAAATTCTTTTGGTTAATTTGTGTATTTTTTGATGGATGTGTCCATCTATATACTGTAATAAGTGGCACAGTTTGTTTGTTTGTTTGTTTGTTTGTTTGTTTGTTTGTTTGTCTTGAGCTAACGTCACCATTTCTCGACAGATTTTCACCAACTTTGGCAAGTAGGTCCGGGGATGATCCGAAATTTTGCAGCTATAAACAAAATTCATGTACAGGCCCCAGGGAGGTCCCTGGGGGGGGCGGGGGGGGGGGGGGGCACAACATCCACCCATCCCTTCCCTCAGTGCCTTTCAAGTTACATTTATCAACACAAACTCTCGACAGATCTTCACTAAACTTGGCACCTACAGTGGTGCTTGAAAGTTTGTGAAGCCTTTAGAAGTTTCTATATTTCTGCATAAATATGACCTAAAACATCATCAGATTTTCACACAAGTCCTAAAAGTAGATAAAAAGAACCCAGTTAAACAAATGAGACAAAAAAAAATATACTTGGTCATTTATTTATTGAGGAAAATTATCCAATATTACACATCTGTGAGTGGCAAAAGTATGTGAACCTCTAGGATTAGCAGTTAATTTGAAGGTGAAATTAGAGTCAGGTGTTTTCAATCAATGGAATGACAATCAGGTGTAAGTGGGCACCCTGTTTTATTTAAAGAACAGGGATCTATCAAAGTCTGATCTTCACAACACATGTTAACACATGTTAACACAACACATCCATAAGCTGCTGGAACATAGCAGGCGCCCCAAACAACCCAAATGGAAGTGTGATGAATTGGTGTAAGCCAAACGGTGTGGAAAAGGCTGTTTTCTCATGGGATAGTGGAGTCAAGGGGATCTGCCAATATCCCTTTGTCAAATCCAGTGTCGAATAAAAACGAGCCATGCCTAGTCGATCGAGCAACTCGTCAATACGAGGCATTGGGTACACGTCAAATTTAGACACCGCATTGACTTTTCTATAGTCCACACAGAACCGGACCGACCCGTTGGCCTTGGGAACCAAGACCACCAGACTGCTCCAGTCACTGTGGGACTCCTCGACAATGCCCATTTCGAGCATGGCCTCGAGTTCTTCCCGAACCACCTTTTTCTTGTGTACGGGCAGTCTGTAAGGGTGGCTGCACACTACCACCCCCGGGGGCGTCTCAATGTGGTGTTCTATGAGGTGGGTGCGGCCGGGCAGGGGCGAGAACATGTCAGAAAATTCTGTTTGCAACCGGGCAACCTCCGCGAGCTGGGTCGGTGAGAGGTGGGCTCCTCAGGGGACCGGAGCGGTGGGTGATGCCGTTTTTCCCTTTTGAACCTCCGGCCCCAGCTCCGCCTTCTCTAGAACCACTGACACCAGCACCATGGGGACCTCCTCACTCCAACATTTTAACAGATTGAGGTGGTATACCTGTAATGCCCCGCCCCTGTCCGTTCACCTCACCTCATAGTCGACGTCCCCAACTCGCCGTGTGACCTCAAAGGGTCCTTGCCACCTGGCGATTAATTTAGAGCTCGACGTGGGCAATAACACGAGTACTTTGTCTCCCGGTGTGAATTCCCTAAGGCGCGTGCCCCTGTTGTACAGGCAGACTTGACGTTCTTGAGCCTGCCGCAAATTCTCCTGGGTTAGGTGTGTGAGTGTGTGGAGTTTTGCGCGCAGGTCAATAACGTATTGAATTTCATTTTTGCTCGGGGAAGGTCCCTCCTCCCAATTTTCCCGCAGCACATCTAGGATGCCACACGGCTTACGCCCATATAATAATTCAAACGGGGAGAACCCCGTGGTGGCTTGTGGGACCTCTCGCACTGAGAAAAGCAGGGGCTCGAGCCATTTATCCCAGTTATGCGTGTCCTCGCTTACAAATTTTTTAATTATGTTTTTGAGGGTGCGATTAAACTGTTCGACCAAGCCGTCCATTTGTGGGTGATAAACGCTGGTGCGGATCGGCTTGATTCCCAATAACCCATACAGTTCGCGCAGTGTGCATGCCATAAACATAGTGCCTTGATCAGTCAGAATCTCTTTGGGGATTTCAACTCGGGAGATTGCATAGTCCACCAGAACTAAAATAAAGCGATATCCTCCGGCCCGATGGAGGGTGGTTCCTGGCATGTCGGGGATCTGGACCACTGCGCCCACCTCCATCGCCGAGCACTGATGCTGGAGGTGCCCCGGCTCCCCGCAGCACCAGCACACCGGCCCAGGCTCTCTCTCTGCACCAGTGTTCCGGATATCACTCACCTGAGGGGGGAAGACACAGACACGGAAGTAGGAAACGGTAGGACACCGTGGGTGCGGCGGGCCGGCTGGGGTGGAGCCGGCCCCCGCCTCCACGGCGGGGGAATGGGGCGAGGGATAGGAACAGGAGGGGAGAGAGAGAGGAGGGGAGAGGGGTAGACATGCTGTCCTGCCGTTGGAACGGCCGCCATATGGTCCTCCGCCAGCTCAATGGCCTGATCCAGCAACGCTGGGCGATGGCACTGGACCCACTCCAAGGTCCCTTCCGGAAGTCAAGCGACGAACTGCTCCAGCACCACCAGATCGATGATTTCCTCAGCATCGCGGTTGTCGGCCCTCAGCCACCGGCGGCAGGCGTCCCGGAGTTGCTGGCCAAACGCGAACGGCCGGCCGACCTCCTCCAGGCGTAGCACGTGGAAGCACTGCCACTGCTGCTCCGGAGTGCAACCCATGTGCTGGAGGACGGCCTTGCGGAGGTCCACGTAGACCAGCCAGCTGTCGGCGGGGAGCTGTAGCGCGGCCAGCTGCGCCTCGCCCGTGAGCAGGGGGAGGAGGTGCGCCGCGCTGTTCCACCGGCCAACCCCACGCCTCTGCTGCCTGCTTAAAAAGAGCAAGGAAGGCCTCGGGGTCGTCATGCGGGCCCATCTTTGTAAGGGTGAGGTGGGGAGGGCCCGTGGAGGTGGTGGACCCCGCTGACGCGAGTAGGTGCCGGAACGCCTGGCGGTCTTCCTGCTGCGCCAACACCAGGGCCTCGAACCTTTGCTCCTGTTCTTTCCGGTGGGCGACCAGGGCCTGGTGCTGGTTCTGTTGGGCCGTGGCGAGGGCATGGATCAAGTCCTTGAAGGGGGAGGACTCCATGGGGCTGTTCACTCCTGCGCTCCTTCCTGGGTTTTGGCACCACTGTAACAAGTGTTCTAGGTGGGTGGAGCACAGAAGCACAGCAGGCCAGAACTGACTTCTCAAAGACTCTTTATTTAGCTTTTCAGCTTAAACTACACGCACGCACACCAGTATCCAGGTTGGGGAGAAACTCCCTCCGCTCTCCCTCTCCTCTTATAGGGCGCGGTCACTGGGGAAGACACACAAACACAGGTTAATTCCCATCAGATGCAGTGATTCCGCCACTTACCTTCCCTGACTCCGCCCTCCATTCACAGACCGACGCTTGACCACGCCCCCGCTGCCGCAGTCATATTTATGCAGAAATATAAAAAATTCTAAAGGTTTTACAAACTTTCAAGCACCACTGTATTTGCTCAGAGCTTTTTGTTTTATAAGCGCTTTTATGAACAGATTTTATTATTCAGAATGACATGAATTTTTGAATATTTTAAATCTATTAAAATTGAAAGAACTATTGTGAATTATTTCGTTTCTCTGTTCGATATGACATTGTGTACTCACAGCAGCTGAAGCTGGCACACAAACAATAAACTGAGGATTTATATTTAACATTGATTCAATGTTTTAACAAAATAATCAGTGACAAGGAGTGAAACTTGTACTGTAGTGCTAAACATAGGATTGAAAAAAGAGAAAAAATATTATTTTATACTCGTGTGTGTATACACACACACACACACACACACACACACACACACACTAACTGGCATAAGGAGTAAGGAAACACTAGTGCCGCTTTTCCACTACAAACGCGGCTGAGTCGGGCTGAGCCGTGCCATGCTGAGTCGGGCTGAGCGGGGCTGTTGGAGTTGCATTTCGACTACAACCGCGCTGAACCGTGCTGGCTGGAAGTGGGTGGACACATTGGGTGGAGTTAGCGAAAGTGGGTGGACGTCAGGTGATGTCGTTAAGCAGCGCAAACAGTGACATCAGTGATCTTTTAAGCGGTAGTCTCACGACCCGAATAGTAAACAATAAACATGGAGGACATGGAGTCGTTAGTGTTGCTGGTCTTGGTTCTGTGGCTTGTTGCCACCGACAACGCGGACAGATACTGGCAAGAGCGTATAGATGAGGCGAGGCGCATAAGGCTTCAGAAATTCTCGTAATTCGTAATTCTTCTCCTTCCGGGTTTGCGGTGTTTACAGATCCCAGCGCGCTCGCGGGGCGTGTGTGGGCATGTGAGGACACTCCTCCTCACCAATCAGTGCACAGGGGAGTGTCTGCTCACGCCCCCAGCCTCACTCGGCTCGGTTTGGCTCGCTTCAGCCCCACTCCAAAACGGTGCGAGTTTTAGGGGCTAAGCAGGGCTGAAACGAGCTGAGTCGTGCTGGTTTTTGGTAGTCGAAACGCGAGCCGTGTCGGGCTGAAGTGAGCTGAAGCGAGCTGAAGTGAGCTGAAAAAGGGTAGTGGAAAAGGGCCATAGGATTCAGTGGAACTGTTACTGAAAAAGAAAAGCATCATTGCCACATTAGCACAAACAACCTTAGATAAAATATCAAGGACCACAATTTGAAGACCATATTGAACCTTTATATCTTTTCCAAACTGGATTATTTACTGACACGTTATTGCACAAATCAATCATCACGAAGCTTAAATTCCCAATGAAGAAGATTGGGAAGATTGTGGAAGGAGTTTGAACATGCCCATAAAATGTCTTTATCAGAGTCTAAGTGTTAACAATTTTACAGCTGTGGGATTTGCATGTATGTCTAATTCAATATGCATGTACAATATGCAGATAGTTCTACTGATGTGCTGAGAATTGCTTTTCATATCATGTAGACTGTGATGGTGTGTGTGTGTGTGAGTGAGAGACAGAGACCTTAACAAAACAGGTAATTTTCTGCAAAATGTGTATGAAAGTATTTAAAGATACAGTGTCACACAACCAGCTTTAGGATTAGTAAAAGACATCAGTGGTAAGAATTGACACTTATGTTTGTCACTTTCATCACTAAATAACTTTCCTATTATTTTTTCAGTACTTATTGACCAATTTGACCATGAGCTGGCCTAGTGGTTATCGTGTCTGCCTCGCAACCAAGAGATTGAGTTCTGCTCGTGGTTGGGGCATACCAAAGACCATCATAAAAATGGTACCTACGGCCATCTGGAAAGGCACTCTGCAATAGAGATGGGAGTGTCAAACTCTCATGGTTACCAGAGGACTAGCCCCCCCCCAAAAAAAAAAAAACTGTAACCCTAGCTATATAATAGGTGAGAAGCTGAGAGCTACAGAAATGGAGACTGGTGCTGTGCCTCAAAGAGCTGGGTAGTACTGGGACAGGAGACTGCCTGGGAAGATGAGTGTTTGGAAACAGGATGCAGGATTGATTATATCCAGTACTTTGTGCTACTCCGAAGCATCTGTCTTGTTGAGCTGTGATGAGCCTTACATGTGTTTGGAAAAAGAATGCAGGATGGACAGTGCAGTTCCAGGTCACCGATGGCCTTCAGGTTTCATAACCAGCACCCAGGTGGCACATCTCAAGCTGGGCAGGATGCTGTACTGTGTGTGTGTGTGTGTGTGTGTGTGTGTGACATTTTTAACAAGCCCAGGTTTATATGTGTTGATGGAGCAGGAATATGAAGCGATGCTCTGACTTTCTGAAGCAGTTTGCTTGTTTGTTGGCATGTTTACAGTAGAAGATAAATGACGTAATTTCCTGTGCGTAATTTCTCCTCCCTATTCTCTTCTCCATTCCTCTTTTTTTTTTTTTGTTTCTGCCCTTATCTCTCCCACCTGCTCCACGGGCAGCATCTCGTCCCCCTCCACACCCCTTCTGTCTCTTGATAGCAATGCTATCTCAGGAATCTCCCATATGGAAAGCTGGCTCATGATGGATCCACTAATCTTGCAAAATGAAAGTCTCAAGTGAAATGAGGAGCTTGAGGGGTATTAAATTCTATAATATATTGTCTCCCTCTGTGGGGGATTGTATAGGTATGGCAAATAAATCAATACAGAAAACAGCAACGGAGAGGTTGGACATGGCACTGAAATATTAAACAAGCGATAATACAGCACAAGCCAAAACTTATTTGGAAAATATTCCATTACTGTATAGATACTCTCTGCAGTTGTGTGGGGAATTGAATTGGAAAGGAGAGTGGGGGTGCAGCAGAGCAGGTATGGAAGATTCTCTGTAGGAACTAAGAAGCTGTGGAATCAATAGGGTGCACTTAGAGTGAAGGCAAAGGAGAAAACAGAGCCAGCATGAGATTGGGGAGTAAGCTCTGTGATGATTGCTTATTTCATACTCATCTTCTCTCTCTCTCCCTCATAATACATTCTGATCTGCAGGACTGCATCACAGAAAACAACTTTCTGATTGCTGCTGTGTGTAGAGGGGTATTCAGTGTGAGAAATTTGGACAGTTTGCAGCAGTGGCTCAAGACATTAATAACAATAGCCTCAAGCAAAATTAAGTTGTGAGGTGAGTATCCATAGTGAATTTGCATAATACCAATACAAGCAGTTGCATGTTGAAAACAGTCATCCAGCATACAGTCTAGCAGCTGGTCTTGAATGGTTTTAGACATATCTTTGTCAACTGTTTTTGATACAGCAGGTGTTCTTCCTATCATGCGCACAGAAAAACTAATAGCATTATCCAGGGGTGCCAGGTTTTAAAAAATCCAGTCAAAAACCACACAAAAGACCTGAAATTAGCCCAGAAAAGTTGGGAATTGGAAAAGGGAAACAAATATTCTTTCTTTTGCTCAGCCTTTGCATGGAGACAAGGGTCACTGTAGTGCACATGCATTTTTGATGTACAGACATCATCCACACCAAAATCCCCCTTTCATTCTCCCTCTCTTCCCTCTTTGCAATATATTGTACACTAGAAATGGTTGTGTACATCATACACATTGTCTGCACTTACACTTTGTCTTTGCTTGTGGAAATGTATAAAAGTTAATCCCAATTATTTTCACTTCAACAAGATATTGGCACCCTACAACTATTCTCTTTGACATAAAAAAGAACACAACACTGACAACCCTGTCATTTTCTGTCCTGTTTGCTTTCTGCTGCTCCTCCCTGAACATGGGAAAGTATGATTCCTACCACAAAGGGCCTCTATTAGTTTCCGGTTGAGAGTACGTCGTGCACATTCTGGCTGCTGCTTCTCACCGGAGCTTTTTTATTTTATTTTATTTTATTTTCTCTCCTTTTTATTTTATTTTTTTTCTTTTTTCTGTGTTTGATGTTTATTTGAGTGTTTTTGTCCGCCGGTTGTGGTGTAGCTCCGGACCCAGTTTGGGGCATCGGTTCCCTCCAGGCCTTGGTTCGCTGTGGGTGATGCCTGTGCTCCCAGCTATGAACTGCAGTGAGCTCGTTGCTCATTTTAACATCGTGGTTGTCCAGCGCTCTGTGCTTTAATGCTTGGTGTGATGTTCCGAGCGATGTTGCTCGGTGGCGTCGCAGCAGCTGTGCAGCTGGTTTGGGACATACCAGCGCTCTGCGTGGCGGTGCTTCTGTGCTCGCTTTGTGGATCCATTCGATCACAGTTCGAGAGATGTTGCTGGCGGCGTCATGGCGGCTGTGCTGGAGATGTGGGACTTGTTTTTGTGGGCCTTTTGGTGGGACTGTGGCTGCTACACCACTGGAATGATATCCTGACCTCTATTTGGTGGACTTTTTTCTTTTCTTTTTTCTGCCTATTATTATAAAGCGACCTTGGGTTTTGAGAAAGGCGCTATATAAATTGAACATATTATTATATTTTGGTGCAGTTCATATTTTGACTAGTAGGTGCACTAATAATTATCCATCCATTATCTGTAGCCATTTATCCTGTACAGGGTCACAGGCAAGCTGGAGCCTATCCCAGCTGACTATGGGCAAGAGGCAGGGTACATCCTGGACAAGTCATCAGATCATCACAGGGATAACACATAGAAACAACCATTCACACTCACACCTACAGTCAATTAGATCCACCTAAGCTGCATGTCTTTGGACTGTGGGGGAAACCAGAGCACCAGGAGGAAACCTGCGCAGACAGAGGGAGAACATGCAAACTCCACACAGAAAGGCCCTCGTTGGCCGCTGGGCTCAAACCCAGGACCTTCTTGCTGTGAGGCAACAGTGATGATTGTGTCCTTACTGTGTGGAGTTTGCATGTTCTCTCTGTGCCTGCATCAGTTTCCTCCCACAATCCAAAGATATGTAGATTAAATCAACTGGCTGCTCTACATTTGGCCATAGGTGTGAATTTGAGTATGAATGGTTGTTCATCTGTGTTAGCCCTGCAATAGATTGGTGACCTACCTAGGGTGTACTCCACCTCTCGCCCAAAGTGAGCTGGGATTGGCTCCAGCTTCCCCTGTTACCCTGACAGATAAGTGGCATAAATAATGGATGAATGTTAAGGTAGCATAATTCAGGTAGGCAGAGTAAAGTTTCTACCTCAAGCCCAATGCAGCCTTAATCTCCATCCTGATTTCTGTCCTGGTCTCCAAAGGCCAGAGGTGGAAAGTAACGAATTACTTTACTCGCGTTACTGTACTTGAGTAGCTTTTTTGTGTACTTATAGTTTTTCAAGTAATTTTTAAAGAGTGTACTTTTACTTTTACTTAAGTATGTTTTCTTTTAAGTAGTGTACTTCGGTACATTTTACATCACAACCGTTACTGAGTAAAAAAAATAAATAAATAAAAAATAAAAAAAAGGCTAAAACGGAGAAGGGGAAATGCATGGGCGTCGCCACCATTGAATGTGAAGGGGGCGTGTCCCCCTCACATTTCATAATTCTTCGTTTGGACCCCCCCACATTTAACATAAAATATGAGTTCACCCAGCGCCGTTTCTATTGCTTCGTGAAAGAATCCATTCCACTTGATCGATAAGAGAAAACACAGACCACTGAAAATCCACTCCGGGTTTTCCGGGCGTTCCCTACAACAACTTACCGCACGCAAGTGAAGTGAATCTCAGCGCGAGCACAGAAATGTTGGTGCAGCTGCTGGAAAGTGGAGGAGGTGACGTCATCCCCATTGCAACCTCACAATGTCTAGCTTTTGCTAAAGCCTTATTCTTTTGTTATATGCCCTCAAAATTAACCCTAGGACACGTTAAATTAATATTCAACTAAACAGTGAAATAAGCTTAGCCTAATGGGGTATTCTTGATTGATGATGAATTGTTTGCAGTATTTGCTCCCAGACACAATGGACATAAGGACATTCTTTACAAAGAAGCGGAAAGTCAGTCAAAATTTCCCCACAGGACAGGTTTTTTTGTCCCAATGGAAATGTTAGTGCAGTTAGCTGGCTAGTCAATGTTAGGAGATGTATCAGCTAACTTAAGATTAGCTATCATTTAATTCAAACCCAGTAGGCCTGCCTTACTGTAATGCCAAGAATGAGGTCAAGTCTGCTCTGATGATATTTATTGATTCCTTGTTTTGTCTGGTCTTTGGCAGTTTTCTGGAAAGTAAGATGGGAAATCAGTGTATGGGGAAGGAATAGTAGAGAGGAAAGCGATGGAGAGAGATGGATGTTATTCCAGGTGGATTGTGAAGGAAAGGGGGATAAAAGTTATGAAGTGGTAGAAATTGTGGTGGCACCAATGTAAGAAGGAGTTATATCTATAAATCTATTTGTTATACTAATCTGTAAATGCTACTGTAGTACCACCATTGCATGTAGGTTGACAAAACTGCACTTGTTCATTGTGTGAAGTTCTCTTTTATGTGTCATTGCTTGACCCAGTGTAATTTTGTGTTATGAAGACTGCATGATGCCATGCCATTTTTGTTATGAGTATCGCTAAATCGGAAAAAAAGTAAAATGCACCCACTAAAGTCACTGTTGGTGGTGAACAAAATTGCACCTGTTCATTGTGTGAAGTTATTTTTTATGTGTCACCGTTGCTTGACACAGTGTGATTTTGTGTTATGAAGTTTGCATGATGCCATGTCATGCCTGTTCATTGTATGAGATTATGAATATTCTTATTTTTAAACATACAGTTGAGTGTCACTGTTGCTTGGCCCAGTGGCATGTTGTGTTACATCTAAAACTAAATAGAAAACACAAAATAAAAAGTAAAATGCACCCATAAAGTCATTGTTGGTGATAAATTGTGTCACATTCATCTCATTATCTTAGGCGTAGCGGTGGGTTTAAAAGCAGGCTGATGAATATATGGACTAGTTGAATGAGGACTTATTGTTGAAAATTAATTAAAATTTTTCTGGCAGAGGACCCCCCGCCAGTGTGTCCCCCCCACATTAAAAATGCTTCTGACGCCCCTGGGGAAATGCGTTCTGGAAATGAATCACGGGAAGGACAGTTGTCGCGCGCGCGAGTCTCACACAGACGATGGCGGACATGCACCGGCGCTTTAAGGGGGGGGGGCTTCGGGGGGCTCAAACCCCTGGGCCACAGCCAATCAGTGGCCTTGTAATACTAATAAAATAATAAACTGTCGGAATCGTGGGCCTACATTAATGTACGGATAGAAATAAGGTTAGAAATAAATGAGCGCACAGTAGCCTGCTGTAAGAGACATGGTGGATGTGGTTCGCGAAACGAACACCCACAACTGTACCAGAATAAAATGTAACAAAATGTAACGTCACGCACGAAAGCGCGCCAAAGACTGCAGACTGCAGACTACTGAGACACAAATTTAGAGGCTTTGAAAGATGAAGCGTTCACATGTTAGCGGGGCGCATAAAAGGAAAAAAAGAGAGAGATGCAGGTAATGATAGAATCGTTGCCTAAAGTCACAGACTTTTTTAAGGTAAGGATCACCAATCTGTTCAGAATATCAGCTACTTATCAGTTATCAGCCTACCAGCAGCTAGGCTATGTGCAGCTAGGCTAGATATGCTATGATCTGTCCAACAGTAAAATAAATCAGTTGTGATTTGAATACGTGTCGTGTGATTTGAGTTCTAATCCTGTTAGTATAATAGCATATTTCGATGGGGATAATAAAATGTCTAAAATGGCATCTACTGAAGAAATTGATGAAAAGATTGTAGCCTATAATTTTCACAGTTCGGGCAGCAGACAGAGTAAGCATACTGAGGGGAATAGCAATACAAAGCTAGCGCAGATCCACATTTCTCGCTAGCTGTGTTGGGTGTGTTGTTAACCCGTGTGGATTTAAGTGAAATACTTGAGAAGTTCTGTGGTCAAGACAACGTTTTAAGGTAAGGACGCTTGATTATTAATGTTTGCCCGCCGTGGCTTGTTGTTGACGAAAGGCCCACACAATTTTGCCTTAGAGCAATTCCAGCGTTATGGACGTGACACTTGAACTCAAAATGGCAACAAATGACCCAGTGCATGTTTTATTGTCTCCCAGTATTTAAACAGGTGTTGCATATTTTAAGGCTGTACCATACTGGAGAAGTGATAGAACAAGAACAATTCCCATAGTACATCTAGGGCATGCCAGAAAATGCCAATAAAAGATGCGTTATGGATGTGACAGAAAAAGTATCACTTTTCTTGGGTGACTGTACATTTTTATCAAACTCTGTGAAATTGTAAACCTAATGTTGAAATGGAGATATCCATTTGATAGAGGGGTCCAAGGTGAATATTAAAAAAATCTTTGTTTAAAATATTTTGTATTTCATGCAGAGTTTCGGAAGGAAAAGTCAGCGTTATGGATGTGACGAAATTCCGTTACGGATGTGACGCATCTGAAATAGACATGGCGTATGTTTAGAAAATCAGCAATTTAACCACCATAACCCTTTGAAAAACTCTCTAAATATCAGCTAAAACTATCAAAGTTCTTAAATAATATTTAGGATGGCTATTGTTTTGCTGTTTTGTGGATTTTTGCATACATTTCTGTGGCTTGTGGCAATAATATAGAATTGTACATGATCAAAGTTGATTTTAGCTTGGGTTTTACATTATAAGAAAGAAAGACTGACAGTGACATATTAGGTTGGTTACAAATTGGTTCAACTTATTCACATCTGTAAAATACAGGCCTAAGTGATATCTCTGGGAGTGGTTTTGATGTATTACATGTTGCTTTATTTTTGCATGGTGAGGTTGACATTTACATGGAATTGCCCCTTATGCAGCTACTGCTAGCGTCATGCTTTGAACTAGGTTAAGCTCATTTGCGCTAAAGGATGGGTTTATTGAAGGACTTTGATGTAGCTAGTTTCTTTTTAAAAAATCGTATGCTCAAAACAGTGTGCCCGTGTTCATCATGTTTAACTTTTTTCTTGATGGAGTGTGTGAAATATTGTTGCAAGTGGTATTTCGATGCAGTCATGTCAAAAAGGCAGTTGAATGCACGGTCTTATTCAAGGAGAAGGAAGACTTGCATGATGCTTGAACACAGATCGGTAAAATAGACCCTAGTAGGACTTGGTTTCGTGTATTTCGGTCTGTAGAGTTATGAGTTTGGCCGCTGTCCATGGTGTTTACGTTTCATGTGGCCGCCGAGCCAAGTACCTTCATCATCATCATCATGTTCCCCTGTCAAAAGTTAAACTCTCTAGGGGTGCTTCTGCTGTAGCAGTTGCAGCAGTTGCTCAAAGTTTGATTTGTCCATCATCATATGTCTTATCTGTTGGGTGTCTATGCCCAGCAGATTTTCCCATTTCGTCCATTTGTAACCATTTTTGTCAAACAGGAGCTGCTTTTGCACTTGGTTATTGCCCATCCGGCAAACATGAGCAATATATTTTAGTTGTTGTACGTAGCAGGATAGTTTTATATCCTGGGTTCCTGTCAGTTTCCGGAGGTCAGCATTGGACATCTTGTAGCTCCAGTCTATATCTTCATTTGTAGTGTTCTTTTGGTCAGGGGCATTCTTTCGTTTATATCCACCTTTAATCATTTTCCTTAGGAAGCCGTGCCACACTACCTCAATTTTGTGAATTTCACTGGATGATAGTTGCCATGCCTGTGTGCTGTACAGGAGACGAGATCGAATGCATGCCACTAGGAACTTTATACGGGTTTTTAGTAGTATTCGGTGGTCGGTTAGAACGTGTTTCAGTTCATTCCATTTCATGAATGCAGCACTTATCCCAGCATGCAGGAAGTGTGAGGATTCATCACAGTTGCTGACATTATAACCAAGATATTTAAAGGTGCGGACGTTTTTTATATTAGTGCCGCCAAGGGAAATGATACTTGGTTTACATTTGATATCCTCATTGACGTTAAAAGCCATTGTTTCTGTTTTGACATATGATATTTGTAAACCAAAGCGGGTGTAGGTCTTATCATACAACTGAAGAATATTCTGAAGCTCCTCGATGGATCCAGCGAGTATGGCCTGATCATCTGCGTATAGAATCTCTGTTATGCAACCCTCTCCTGATGCTCGTGCTTTCGTACGCATTTCTCTTGTGGATGCCTCATTTGGAATGCAATATCTGAACTTGAAGCCTGTATCTGGGTACAGTTTTGATATCTCATGCTGTGCAATCCTGACAACAAAGTCCATATAGATATTTAAAAACTGATGGCGATTCTAGGGCACTTTGTCTTGCAGTGAATGTTTGTTTTCATGCCGCCGAGCTATTTTTATGTATTTTATTTTTTAAAAGGACTTGTCTGAAGGTGTGTGTGTTTTATGTTTACAACACATAGGTCTACATTAGCGCACGCGCGCTTGTGTGGTTATCTCTGGCCATGCCCCTGCGTGAAAGTTACGCAGTATCACTGTCCTGTCCGTGGTAATAATCAGAACTGACTCTGTAATGATAATGCGCGCGTTCTTCTCTCCCTCTGTGGTCGGATGTGTTGAGCGATGTGAGCGTGGGCCTTGCGCAGCTACACTGAGCCAAACGTAACCTATCGTAGGCTTCTAGGCTAATTATGCGCTTACACTGTAAATGCTTGACACGTATTGCAAATAAAATAAGAGTGTTTTCCTGGCCAACGGTAAGGGTAGGGTTGACAGGTAGCCTATGAGGGGCCTAGCCCCTGGGCCACGGGTGTTGATAAAGTGCCCCTGCGGACATGGAGGAGACCGAGGAACCTGTGGTGGACGACCCTGCAGAAAACGCAATTTCTTCCAGTAATGAAGTGCACCCCTGGCCCTACATACGTGATCACTTCAGCTTCGTAGAGAAAAGGGGTGACGGTTTCATTATGCAATGCAGATTGTGTGCCCAAGAAGACAACCATTGCGGCATACAAAAATTCGACGTCTAATCTGCGCAAGCATCTTGAGGTAATTATTGTCATTGGCATCATAATCACGGGTGCAGATATAGGGTGGGACGGGTGGGATTCGTCCCACCCAGATTTAAATTCACCTCGTTCGGTCCCCCCCACTTATAGGGAGGAAAAAACGTCTATGCTGTCTTTCTTTGCATAAGGCAAACCTCACGGAAAAATCAAAAGACTAATTACCATTCGGTTTATTGAGGTGCACAGCAGTGTATACATAGTTGCAACAACTCACATAAAACAAAACAAAGACTGATATTCGGTTGGTTGAGCTGCGCAGACTGCACAGGTTTCGAGCTCGAGCTTGGTTGCTATGGTTACCCACAACAAGTTTGACAGGCATATCGGGGTTGGGGTTGGTTTGCTGGCAGCTTTGTCCCCCCCAGTTTTTTGTCCCCCCCAGATTTTTGTCCCCCCCAGTTTTTTGTCCCCCCCAGTTCAAAAAACGTATCTGCGCCCCTGATCATAATGTTTCCTTTCCATAGTAAAACCGACAATAGGCTGGTTATATTCCAAAAATAGTGGATGGCATTGCTAATGTTGAAGTAGCAACCTATTGGTACTGTAGCATAACGGTAACTAGTCTGTTATTCGGTTGGCTAATCATGCAAGCAAGTTAGCTCGCCAACCTGACGTGATCAGTCCTCCTACCATTCTACATCCAACAGGCCAGAAAGGAATACTAAGCAAAACAAATAATGTTTGAATTGAATTGTTCAATAACACACAGTGCACACAGGCAAGCTACGAGATTTCGGTGCAACATTTCACTTTCATATTTCGTGTACAATGCTTTGTGTATGGTCAGGGCGATGTAAACGACATGACTGTGTGTATTGACCTTTTTTGTTTGTCTCAGTTTTAATGCAGTATTATCCTAAGCATTCAATTTGATACACTTCCTTTAAATAAAACATCTGGGTTGAGATGTACATATATCCTTGTTTCCTCTTCTTTTTCATTTTTGCACAACACAATGGAGGCAGAAAACACCCATTGTTAAAAGTAACGTTTTACTTTTACTCAAAGTACATTTTAAATGATCTACTTTTTACTTTTACTTGAGTAGATTTTTTGTCTGGTAACTTTACTTGTACTTAAGTAAAATTTCATCAGAGTAACAGTACTTGTACTTGAGTATAATATTTTAGTACTCTTTCCACCTCTGCCAAAGGCCACAAAGAGGAACAAAGGAAATAATTTCCCTCACACAAAGGGTTTACTTGAGCTTGCATGGTGGTCAATTTTGAAATATTCATGAAATCACCACAGCAGTACCCATAACTGAATTTAGTCAGCAGTTACACCATATCTGCTGATTGAATGGCTGCATTTTCCTGTTTAATTGATTAAAGAAGTTGTTTGAGAAGCTGTTTTAGTAATTCTGCAAACTGATGGGAAATTACAGTGTCACAGTGGCGGTTTGCAGTTACTATTCACCAATATGGAATGATAACATGATAAAAACATATTCTTTTTTGAATGGCACAAACATTACTTTTGAAAAAGAGTGCTGCTTTAGCAAAATCTCTCTTAATGTAGTGCCAGAGATAGAAAGCAGGAGAAAGGGAGGGAGGTGGAGCAAATTAGAGAGAGAAAAAAAAGAGAAAGACTGACTCAGTCAGAAGACAGAAGCTGAGATTCAGCACTTTGGTGTCCACAGTGAGAAAACTCAAATCAAAAAGATCCACTGTAAGCTGGAGCAGAGCCCTGAGCTGCACTGGTTCTTTACTGGAACTGATCTAGGGCAACATCACCTGCCAGCATGGGGCTTTTAGAGAGAGAAAGAGAGAGAGAGAGAGAGGAGGGGGGCACATTTATTAAGGTTTAAAGCCATTCTGAAGCTGAGAAAAAAAGAAAAATTGATCCATCGAGCCATTGCAAAAGCACTGTAAATAACCAATGCAACAGTCAAGTCAAGTTTATTTTTATAGCACTTAACAATAGACATTGTCGCAAAGCAGCTTTACAGAATTTTAATGACTTTAAACAGGCGCTAATTTTATCCCTAATCTATCCCCAATAAGCAAGCCTGTGGTGACAGTGACAAGGAAAAACTCCCTTAGACGACATGAGGAAGAAACCTCGAGAGGAACCATACTCAAAAGGGAGCCCATCCTCATTTTCCACCAAATTTTCCATCCAAGATGGCGCCGTGGATGGCTGCCTCGGGACTTCGCTCTCTCGTACTTTCTATGTTTTGTGTAATCGTTGTGTTAATTCTTCTCCATGCTTTCACGGAAAGCTGCTGCGCTGAGGTTTTTTAAATGTTTCCACATAGTGCTCCTGATAGAAGCATAATGCGGAGGTTTTTTTTTCCTCTCATCTCGCATTTCTCCTTTGTTTTGTTTGTTTGTTTATTTTGTGTATATGCTTTTATCTGTGTTGTACTATGAAAGCTAAGTGGTACCGGAGTCAAATTCCTCGTGTGTTCGCATACCTGGCAATAAAAGTGTTTCTGATTCTGATTTGGGTGAAAACAGATAACATTTTTAACAGTTGTAATATGAAGTCTGTTTTGTTGATGTTATAAACTCTTCATTGATAGAAACTTGAGTGCAAAGCTGTTCATGACAACTGCAGTCCTAAAGTTAGCAAGTAAACTGTAGTCCTCAACCATAAAAGCATTACTGTAAGTGTCCAGAGCATCTTCCAAGTGTGACTTTCAACTGTCTATATGGGGCCGTCCTCCACAGGAGCAACGGGATGAGACTCCAGCCAGACATAGGGCATCAGGATGGATCAGGCAGGTCCAAAGAGCAGGTCAGCATCTCAATCTCAGGATTGACATGTAACTCAGAGGGACAGACAGAGTGGGGGGGGGGAGAGAAAACGCAGGTTGTTAGGTATGCTCAATGTCACCTGACGAGTAGGAACAGCACATTTTGTGCTGAGTGCAAGCAGGGACTCCAGCAAAACTAACTATGACAGCATAACTAAAAGGGGAGAGCCAGAAAGTAATGCAGGAGGGTGCCCCGGAACATAAAGCAGCCAGCCACTACACCGTCAACAAACTCGAGTGAGCAAGTGAGTGACAGCAGTGAGTTGCGACATCCTGGTGTTGAGATTACTGATCATCTGCTGGTGTTCTCCTAACAGACGTCCCTGAGCGTTAATCACAATTTACCTTGGCTTCCTCTGCTGCATCTACTGATGGCAAAGTATCCTGTCAGGGTGCAGGCACTTACGGATCCAAACGCAGGGGAGAGTGGGTGCATCACAAACTGTAAACAAAGCCAAATCGGGAAACTGGAGACGTAGTCAGGGACGGGCAAGGGTGTCAATCAGTGAACAGAATATCAGAGATCAGGCAAGAGAATGAAGTCAGAAATAAACATAAACAGAGTTCAATAACAGGAAGTCAGGCAGATAGTCAAACAGCTTGGTAAAGTCAGGCATGGGGACACAGAACGATACTTCGTAATATTAGAATGTAAGAGCTGAGCTTATATAGGGTAGGTGATTGCCGGTAAATTAGCAAAAGGTGTTGAGGTTAGAATTCTGGTGACAAGGGGCGCTGTGACGCTTGGGAAGTGTAGTCCAGAGCACCTGCTCCAAACTCAGGTTTTCAGCGCTGTTACTGACAGAACACCCCCCGAGGAGCTCCCTCTGGGAGCAACTTCGTTTCTTGGGCAACCTCTCTTCCTTGGTGCTGGTTTGTCTGGGTGCTCCCTGCGGAACTCTTGAGTGAGGAGGAGGTCTAAGATGTCCTTAGAGCTAACCTAGCTGCACTCTTCTGGGCCATACCCCTCCTAGTCGACCATAGGGGTGGAGCTACAGGGGTGGCTGGGGGGGCATTAGCCTCCCCTGGAATCTGATTGGCTACCCCAGGTGCCCCCCCAGATGATTGACATGTTACGGCACCGCACGAGAAAAGCCAGTTGCATTGAAGTCTGTGACTGCTAGGTTCCTCCTGTACAGTAGATGGTGCAATGCAAGCTACCACAAGGCGTTCCAATCCAATTTACAATAGAAGACATGGGAAAGAAGAAAAAGAAGAAGAAGGAACCATTGAACAGAAAAGGCAGCTGCTCCTCAGCCAGATGGATTTTAAGACTGACCTATATCGGTGAGTACACGACCGCAGTTTATCCCAAAATAAGTTCACAAGTTCAATAAGATCAGTCAGTGGATCTTCTGGCCAATCGATTTTCGTTTCATAAATCAGAATGATTTGGCAATTCTTCTATTTGGCAATAGAAAAGGTGAAAACGCAGATGTAGTCAAAACTAGGTGTGTGATGTGAAGTGATCTTTAGCAGTATGAACAATGTTCAGAATTAAGTAAATCATGGCGTATTTTGAAGACTAGATCCTCTTCTGAAGGAAGTACAGGGAGGTGTTTATTACCGTGGCATTCAACCTTCTTGTTGTAAGTGCAAAAAATGCCCATTCTGCTAGGGAAAGAGTGTACGGAGCACTGTGCTACTGCTAGAAGCTAGATGCCTTCTGCACGTTCTTAATAAACAGTGTCATCTTTTGCGTCATTTGTAGAGGCTAGCCGCGGATTACAGAGAGACGATAGATATCTGTGTGATGATTTGGGTTCTTAGTTTATTGACTTTAAGTTGGACCTACTCGGCGTTGGTGGTATGGTAGCTTATGGTCACGCATTAAGGGGGTGTGGAGTTGGCGGACAGAAAAGATGGCAATTTATTTATTTAAGGCAATTTATTTATTTTTTTTTGTGGAAAGTTGATGGTTTGATGGACTACTGGCTGTGTGAACAACTGACTATATGTACCTGTGTGTGTGAGTAACTGTGTGACTGTGTAACTGACTCAGTGTGTCAGTAACTGAGTAACTGTGTGACTTGAGTTACTATGTGCATTTTAGTTCCAGTCAGTGGTGTCAGGGTGTTGGTAAATGCACCGTATTCATTTTGTACATTAATAAACTACAAATTACACTCAAAATGACATCTTCTGTGTGCTTAATACATAGCTACTTAAACATGATTGTAAATTGAAAGTATTGTTTATAAGTTTATTTATTTAAGAAGGATCAATGTGTATTAATTAACATGTAAATGCACTAGAAATAATCACTGACTAGTTTTCTTTCATCTGTAGTCCCTGGAATTTTAATGTTGAAAGAAAGAAAGGTGTGTATGTATATATAACAAAAAGACAAAAATAATTAGAAGTCATGACATGGCCAAGAACACAAGACAAGAACAGGTGCAACACCATGTAAGAATAAAGAATAATAATAACAATAATGCATAATTTAAACACATAAGATAAAAAACAGATATACAGCACACAATCGCTAACATTAATCGTGAGTGCTCGTGCATATTTGTGTGTGTAGTAGTAGGAACCATTGACCCCCCTGAAATAGTCCTGGCCACCCCCTTGCCCCCCCAAGGAAAAAAGTCTAGTTCCACCACTGGTCAACCAGGTATTCAAGTTGTCCTTGTCTGTGATGGGAATTGAGAATCTTATTCACCTCATCGATGGCTTTTAATTTGAGTGGTCTTTGAAGTTCATCAGTAGACAAGTGGAATTTCTGGATGATCGAGCTGCTGATGAAATTTCCTTCTGCCCCTGAGTCTATGAATGCAGAGAGAATATGGGTTGAGTCTGGCAGTTTTAACACAACAGGTACCTTAAATGAGTGAGACTTGTGAATAGCTTTGAAACACACCAGGCTAGGAAGACTGGTTACTTGGTGGGTCTGATTCTCCCGCAGTGGGTGAACAGGACACTTAGCGATCTGATGACTGGACTCACCACAGTAGAAACAGAGGCCCTCATGGCATCTGCTGTCTCTCTCAGACCATTGTAAGTGAGTGTGAGAGACCTCCATGGGAGTTGGGGAGGCCAAAGTAAGAGAGGGTGCTGGAGGTGGCTGTAATGAGGGTACAGACCTCATCAAGAACAGTCTTGATGAGGTGATCCAGGTGAATAGCCAGACCAATCAAGGAGTCAAAGGAGAGATGTTCATCATGGCAGGCCATTTCACTGAGCACTTCAGGGCGTAGACCTTGATGAAATGTGGCTTTTAGCGTTGGCTCATTCCAACCACTGCCAGCAGCCAGTGTGCAAAAGTCCAGCGCATATTCAGCAACTCTCCTATCTTCCTGTCTGATGGTTGACAAGCTCTTGCCAACTTCAACTCCTTCAGGCTGATGATCAAACACTCACTTAGAAAGCTCTATGAACCAGTCATAGGAGGTGGTATGTTCACCCCCAAGCTTCCACATAGTACTAGCCCACTGTAAAGCCATGCCTTAAAGGAGATTGATAAATTGAGCAATCTTCTGCTCTTCTGTGGCTCCTGTGAGAGCGGAGAAATACAGGGAGTATTTGAGCAGGAATCCCTTGCACTTAGACACTTCACTTTTCAGGTCATGGAATCATCTAAGAAACACCAACAGAAGATGAGGGGTGTGTGAGGATGTCCCATGACATGACAGCAGTGAGTTGCGACATCCTGGTGTTGAGATTACTGATCATCTGCTGGTGTTCTCCTAACAGACGTCCCTGAGCGTTAATCACAGTTTGCCTTGGCTTCCTCTGCTGCATCTACTGATGGCAAAGTATCCTGTCAGGGTGCAGGCACTTATGGATGCAAACGCAGGGGAGAGTGGGTGCATCGCAAACTGTAAACAAAGCCAAATCAGGAAACTGGAGACATAGTCAGGACAGGCAAAGATAAGTCGATCAGTGAACAGAATATCAGAGATCAGGTGTGGGTGCAATTGGTCTTAAGTGATCAGTCTCATTAAATCAGTCTCATTAATAATACCATTAATTTTGGTGTTTAATAATAAATGACCAAACAGCTAAATTATGGTATATTCCAAATTATTATGATCACTACTGATGCAGCAATAATGTATTACTTAACGTATTACATAGACACTACAGCCAATAGCACTCATATACACTTGGGTGAAGGCAATTTGGAGTTCTTTGAGATTATGTGACTTCAAGTATATAGTAGCAAATCAGACAAGCACAGTTTAACAGAATAATTGAATTTATTATAACAATGATACTAAATGGGTAATAGCAGTTGAATACATTCAATATGGTCAGCAGCAAAACAGTGAGGTTGTGTGTGTGTGTGTGTGTGTGTGTGTGTGTGTGTGTGTGTGTGTGTGTGTGAGAGAGAGAGAGGGAGAGCGAGTGTGTGTGTGTGTGTGTGTGTGTGTGTGTGTGTGTGTGTGTGTGTGTGTGTGTGTGTGTGTGTTGTAAATAACTCAGAGATTGGAATGTTATCTAAGGTGTTGGGGGGAGGTGAAAGGAATATCACCTCATGGTTGCTAATCCACTCCCTATAACATTACCAAATTCACTGAATTCTTGATGAGGTCAAAATGTGTGTAATAATGAAATTAAAGGATGTTAGAGAAGATAGCAAAGAGCATGCAACAGCCTATCTATTAAACAACGGAGAGAGAACAATTGTAAAACACAATGATCAGTGTGCACAATTAAACAGTTTCTGAGTTTAAATTCACACTACTTCATAAAGCTAATTCCTAAGACTAGTTTGCCCAAATGCCAGCCTTACTTCCAGTATCGATGCTTCTATGCAGGATATGCAGAGATGTCCAGAAGGCTCGCGGAGGCTTCTGTAAAGAGCAGAGAATTCTTGATCCGAAGCTTCGTCGTTTGTGAGGAAGAGTCTCTGATCAATAATGTGCACAGCAATTAAGTCAGAAGTAATCCGGTCGCTTCTAACTTTTAATTAACTCCTTGGGCTGCAGTCGTAATGTTACTTATAATAAACAAATAAAACTGGTTGTAACTCAATTGAGTGAGACGGCGCAACTTAGGTACTTTTACCGTGGCCAGTGGTATATACGAAAGCGCGCTGAGTCTTCTTTTTCTTGCAAGGCAGACATCTTGATTTTGGATGTTCTGATGAATGGAGGGTTATCTCTTTATGTCTGTATGATGCGGAGATGCCAGACAGAGAGTGAGAGTTGGAGGTTTCCGGGTCACTTATAGAGTCATGGAGGATGTGACGTAGGTGATCTCGCCCAGCCGTGACGTAGGTCATCGCGGAAGTTGGTTGATGGGATATGTAGTTCTGGACGGGGACTGTGGCTGTCCCTACATTCCCCCTTTTGGTCTCAGGGGTATGACGGAGTCGTAGCACTGAGAGCACAGTATGGTACAGTCCACATGTCCATAGTCCTTGAGGTAGCATCCTCTGTACAGTTCATGGTGTCCTGTGAAACCTGTGTAAACTCATGAGTCCTAGTAAGACAGTTGGAGGCATAGGCATTTGGGCCAATATCAGGCTGTAAGCATTTGGGCATATAATCACACTCTATCTAACTAGGTCAAAATCACATCTATATAAAAACAAAACATTAAACACTACATAGTTACTTCATTTCCTATGCATAAAAACAAGAGAAGAGAAGGAATGAAGGAAAGAAAAGAAGTATTAGTGCTTGGGTTCGTAAGCCTAATCTTCTGGAAAGGTAGTAGCAGCGGGTGGTCTTTGACGTTGGCTTGAGTCTATATATGTTGTTTTTTTCTATGATGGGTAGGTTCAGCATGAATCCTCTCTCTAAGTCTTGTGGATTCACAAAAATGGGGATAGCACTGCCAAGACTATAGGCCAGGTGTATTTGCGGTGAATACACATTAGTAGTAGTAGCGGATTTTAGTATTTTACCTACCATGCAAAGGGGTATCAGATACGGTGGGATTTTACCACTACTCAGGGTACTGATTGTGCTTCTAATTTCCCTAAGCAGGTCTTGTATCAAATCCCTTACTACCCGGACGTATTTGATCTCGTTCTTGATTATTTCGGCCAACTTGTCTATGGCATGCACAGTGTTATTGATTAGAGCAGAATGCATGTTAACGGTTAGTATAGTTCCCTGCAGGGAGTCCATTCTGTAACATACAGAAGGGTTATTACTTTATTGGGTTGGTAAATGTGACTGGGAATGTTAGTGTACGCTTATGGGTGAGTGAGGCATACAAGCTAGGTGGACAGGATGGGCCTAACTATCGTCCCCCCCTTTTGGAGTGAGGACTGTTCAAAAGGCTTGATTTGATTGCTATGGACCCATCGCTATGAGGGCGTTTGATTAGGCCTGGATGTCCTAATGCGATACGCGACGGGGGACAGTTTTCCCACGATCTCGATGGGTCCCGACCAGTGTGGTAGGAACTTCTTTGAGACTCCTACCGGCTTGGTGAAGTTGAAGTATAGGACTTTGTCGCCCATTTGATATTCGTGATGGGAGGCTTTTCGGCAGGTCCATCAGGCATCGGTCAATTTCTCGCAAATAATCATTTGCATTTGTTCTTTTATCGTCAGGCTCGAATCGCTCAACATCTTTGGCAAGTAGGTCAATTTGCCGTATGCGAAGGGCTTGGTGCACATCCTTGTGCGGCCTCCTTGGCTCTCCTGAGTACTCACTATCTGAGCTACTCTGGTATTGCTCCCATTTCGCACTAGATTCGTAGTCTGATTCATCCGAAGATGGATCAGGGATACTGTAGCGCACTGACCTGGGTGTGCTATGGGCCTGGGCTCAGGATGAGCGCAGTATGGCTCCACCCTGGCTAAACGACGAAGGAGTCGTGTAGCGAGTTGATGGAGTTTGGCGGGATGTCTGGTCCTCGACCAGGTAGTCCACGGTGTCCGGTTCAGACGCCTCTTCCCGCTCTGAGCTTCGGCGCATTGCTGGGGGTCTTTCACGCCCCTCGCGCCCTTCTTGGGGGTTCTGCTCCTTGGCAGCCCCCTTGGCAGCCTTTTCGGCTTTCTCTAGCCTTTTGGCGCAATCATCAAGGGAGTTTTTCAAGAGCTCAAGCTCCCTATATAAATCACTGTTATCGGCTGCCAGCTTGGCGTTGCTGGTGGTCAGCCTGTCAACCTCTCCGCGGAGGTATCTGATTTCTAAATCAGTATCTTGGAAGTGTAACAGGAATAGCCTGCCTAGTGCCTCTTGGACACTAATAGTTGTTCTTTTTGGATCTCTCATATGTTTTATTGAGTTATCTATGTTATTTTGGCATTCACCCTTACTCATGTTCCTAATGTTTGCTTTTTCGGAGGCAGAGCAGTGAATGAGGTCTGCGATGACATCAAAGAGAGACACGTCTTGAGCGTTGTCTTCAGCCTCTGAGACATGAGAGGATGCCATTTTACTTAGGTTGGATATTAGGTAATTAATCAATCAATGAGTTAATTTATTAATTAATTATTATTAATTAATATTAACTACGTAATTAATCAATTAATAAAGTTTGTTTTTGTTTGGAAATGCTATCTCTTATCCTAAGTTATTAATAGGTTATTAGTATTTTGTGATATGGTTATCATGCTACTGTTAACCGTTTAACACACCCGGGGATATACCTTGGCAGTTGCTTAATCAAACTGATAATTTATCTGTTGTTGCAACAATATTCAAGAAGTCAACAAACCAATCGCCTCACATGGGGCACCAATAAATATGTGGGTGCAACTGGTCTTAAGTGATCAGTCTCATTAAATCAGTCTCATTAAATCAGTCTCATTAATAATACCATTAATTTTGGTGTTTAATAATAAATTACCAAACAGCTAAATTATGGTATATTCCAAATTATTATGATCACTACTGATGCAGCAATAATGTATTACTTACCATATTACATAGATGCTACAGCCAATAGCACTCATATACACTTGGGTGAAGGCAATTTGGAGTTCTTTGAGATTGTGTGACTTCAAGTATATAGTAGCAAAACAGACAAGCACAGTTTAACAGAATAATTGAATTTATTATAACAATGATACTAAATGGGTAATAGCAGTTGAATACATTCAATATGGTCAGCAGCAAAACAGTGAGGTAGTGTGTGTGTGTGTGTGTGTGTGTGTGTGTGTGTGTGTGTATGAGAGGGAGCACGAGTGTGTGTGTGTGTGTGTGTGTGTGTGTGTGTGTGTGTGTGTGTGTGTGTGTGTGTGTGTTGTAAATAACTCAGAGATTGGAATGTTATCTAAGGTGTTGGGGGGAGGTGAAAATCACCTTGTGGTCTTCTTGAGACAAAGGAATATCACCTCGTGGTTGCTAATCCACTCCCTATAACATTACCAAATTCACTGAATTCTTGATGAGGTCAAAATGTGTGTAATAATGAAATTAAAGGATGTTAGAGAAGATAGCAAAGAGCATGCAACAGCCTATCTATTAAACAACGGAGAGAGAACAATTGTAGAACACAATGATCAGTGTGCACAATTAAACAGTTTCTGAGTTTAAATTCACACTACTTCATAAAGCTAATTCCTCAGACTAGTTTGCCCAAATGCCAGCCTTACTTCCAGTATCGATGCTTCTATGCAGGATATGCAGAGATGTCCAGAAGGCTCGCGGAGGCTTCTGTAAAGAGCAGAGAATTCTTGATCCGAAGCTTCGTCGTTCGTGAGGAAGAGTCTCTGATCAATAATGTGCACAGCAATTAAGTCAGAAGGAATCCGGTCACTTCTAACTTTTAATTAACTGCTTGGGCTGCAGTCGTAACGTTACTTATAATAAACAAATAAAACCGGTTGTAACTCAATTGAGTGAGACAGCGCAACTTAGGTACTTTTACCGTGGCCAGTGGTATATACAAAAGCGAGCTGAGTCTTCTTTTTCTTGCAAGGCAGACGTCTTGATTTTGGATGTTCTGATGAACGGAGGGTTATCTCTTTACGTCTGTATGATGCGGAGATCCCAGACAGAGAGAGAGAGAGTTGGAGGTTTCCGGGTCACTTATAGAGTCATGGAGGACGTGACATAGGTGATTCCGCCCAGCCGTGACGTAGGTCATCGCGGAAGTTGGTTGATGGGATATGTAGTTCTGGACGGGGACTGTGGCTGTCCCTACACAGGCAAGAGAATGAAGTCAGAAATAAACAGAGTTCAATAACAGGAAGTCAGGCAGATAGTCAAACAGCTTGGTAAAGTCAGGCATGGGGGCACAGAATGATACTTCATAAAATCAGAATGTGAGAGCTGAGCTTATATAGGGCAGGTGATTGCCGGTAAATTAGCGACAGGTGTTGAGGTTAGAATTCTGGTGACAAGGGGTGCTGTGGTGCTTGGGAAGTGTAGTCCAGAGTAGCCATGTTTGGAGGCTGCTCTGAACTCAGGTTTTCAGCGCTGTTACTGACAATTATAGGGTGTTGAGAGGCCAATATTATTTTTTTGTGTGTTCACTTGTGTAAACTAGTACAGATTACACTATGTAACACAACTTTTATTCCTGGATAGTCAGTGTTATTTTCTAATTGTTTTTGCCTCAAAAGTATAGAAAAAGGCCATTAATCTGCTCAAGCTTTGGTTTTGTGCCCAGGACATTGGTATTTTCATTGAGAAAATGGGAAATTTTGTATCTTTTTGTTCACATAAAGTCAGAAAAAAAACATTTGAATCAAAATGAACAAGTATTTATAATAGAGTAATACAAAGATGACCACAAAACATTTAGAAGTATGTAGTTATACAAAAATGAGCACAAAAGATTGAGAAGCGAGTCATTTTTAAGATTTATGAGCATGTTGTAATTCACTTTTATGAAGCAGCCCTCAAATGCAGTCTCCCATTATTTTCTCATTATATGGTCCTTGGTAGTAGCATTTAAAGTCCAGTATATCCTGGTGGAAGTGCATGTGTTGCTCCTCTGAGTATACTCCCATATTCTTCTTGAATTTATAAAGGCTGAAAATCATCACTGAATGCCTGTGATCTTCGGGCCCTCAGGCAACACTGCATTAAAAACAGATACGTGTCTGTAGTGGAAATCACTGTATGGACTCAGGAACACTTCCAAAAACCATCATCTGTGAACACAATTTGCCAGTGCATTGACAAATGCAAGTTAAAACCATATATAAACAATATCCAGAAACACTGCCCCCTTCTTTGGGCCCGAGCTCATTTATGATGGACTGAGGTGAAGTGGAAAACTGTCCTGTTGTCTGACAAATCGAAATGTGAAATTCTTTTTGGAAATCACCAACACTGTGTCTTCCGGGCTAAAAAGGAGAGGGACCATCCGGCATGTTATCATTGCACAGTTAAAAGCTAGCAACCGTGATGGTGTGGGAGTGCATTAGTGCACATGGCATGGGTGGCTTGTATATCTGGGAAGGCATTATTAATGCTGAATGATATACACAGGTTTTGGAGCAACATGCTGCCATCCAGATGTTATCATTTTCAGGGAAGGCCTTCCTTCTTTGAGCAAGACAATGCCAAAGCACATTCTGCAGGCATTACAACTGCATGGTTCCATAATAAGAGTCCGGGTGCTAAACTGGCCTGCCTGCAGTCCAGACCTGTCTCCCACTGAAAACATTTGGTGCATTATGAAGCCCAAAATACGGCAAAGGAGACTCCAAACTGTTGAGCAACCGAAATTGTATGTCAGGCAAGAATGGGACAACATTTCTCTTTCAAAACTACAGCAGTTGGTCTCCTCAGTTCCCAAACGTTTACAGTGTGTGGTTAAAAGTAGAGGTGGTGCAACACAGTGGTAAACATGCCCCTGTCCCAACTTCTTTTGAAATGTGTTGCTGGCATCAACTTCAAAATGAGCATATACAGTGGTGCTTGAAAGTTTGTGAACCCTTTAGAATTTTCTATATTTCTGCACAAATATGACCTAAAACAACATCAGATTTTCACAAGTCCGAAAAGTAGATAAAGAGAACCCAGTTAAACAAATGAGACAAAAATATTATACTTGGTCATTTATTTATTGAGGAAAATGATCCAATATTACACATCTGTGAGTGGCAAAAGCATGTGAACCTCTAGGATTAGCAGTTAATTTGAAGGTGAAATTAGAGTCAGGTGTTTTCAATCAATGGGATGACAATCAGGTGTCAGTGGGCACCCTGTTTTATTTAAAGAACAGGGATCTATCAAAGTCTGATCTTCACAAAACATGTCTGTGGAAGTGTATCATGGCACGAACAAAGGAGATTTCTGAGGACCTCAGAAAAAGCATTGTTGATGCTCATCAGGCTAGAAAAGGTTACAAAACCATCTCTAAAGAGTTTGGACTCCACCAATCCACAGTCAGACAGATTGTGTACAAATGGAGGAAATTCAAGACTATTGTTACCCTCCCCAGGAGTGGTCGACCAACAAAGATCACTCCAAGACCAAGATGTGTAATAGTTGGTGAGGTCACAAAGGACCCCAGGGTAACTTCTAAGCAACTGGAGGCCTCTCTCACATTGGCTAATGTTATACCCTGTCCACACTAGGGATTTTGTACCGATACAAAACTACTTTCGTACCGCAACACCTGTCCACAATAGCAACTATACCGGTACTGTAGCAGTATAACTGTATCGGTACGAAACCCACAAATGTATGGGTTTCGTACCGGTACAGTATCGGTACTGTAGCGCTTCGCTGTAGTGTGGACAGATGAAGCGGCTCTGTATCGATACAAATATAATGCGCATGCGCAAAGTCACACACCTCAATCGATGTCTTCGCTGAATAAAATAGTGAAGAACGGAGATTCGTTTGTTTCCTTCTCAACTGCCTTGCATGTTTTATACGATTCGACTGAATAAATGACCACCAAAAATACAGACTGTACATGGACAACAAAAAGCACACACACGTTGTTTCATCTGCCATATTCTCGGAAGGAAGTTACTCGGTAACCACGGAAACATTTCGCGCACACGCATTTCAACTACTGTGAAAGAAAACAGCAAACATTTCTCGCTAGTGTGGACAGATGCACTAGACTGTACCGGTATACTTTGTATCGATACAGTTATACCACTATCGTACCAGTATAAGTGTGAACACAGCATTAATGTTCATGAGTCCACCATCAGGAGAATACTGAACAACAATGGTGTGCATGGCAGGGTTGCAAGGAGAAAGCCACTGCTCTCCAAAAAGAACATTGCTGCTCATCTGCAGTTTACTAAAGATCACATGGACAAGCCAGAAGGCTATTGGAAAAATGTTGTGGATGGATGAGACCAAAATAGAACTTTTTGCTTTAAATGAGAAGTGTTATGTTTGGAGAAAGGAAACACTGCATTCCAGCATAAGAACCTTATCCCATCTGTGAAACATGGTGGTGGTAGTATCATGGTTTGGGCCTGTTTTGCTGCATCTGGGCCAGGACAGCTTGCCATCATTGATGGAACAATGAATTCTGAATTATACCAGAGAATTCTAAAGGAAAATGTCAGGACATCTGTCCATGAACTGAATCTCAAGAAAAGGTGGGTCATGTAGCAAGACAATGACCCTAAGCACACAAGTCGTTCTACCAAAGAATGGTTAAGGAAGAATAAAGTTGTTTTGGAATGGCCAAGTCAAAGTCCTGACCTTAATCCAATCGAAATGTTGTGGAAGGACCTGAAGCGAGCAGTTCATGTGAGGAAACCCATCAACATCCCAAAGTTGAAGCTGTTCTGTATGGAGGAATGGGCTAAAATTCCTCCAAGCCGGTGTGCAGGACTGATCAACAGTTACCGGAAACATTTAGTTGCAGTTATTGCTGCACAAGGGGGTCTCACCAGATACTGAAAGCAAAGGTTCACATACTTTTGCCACTCACAGATATGTAATATTGGATCATTTTCTTCAATAAATAAATGGCCAAGTATAATATTTTTGTCTCATTTGTTTAACTGGGTTCTCTTTATCTACTTTTAGGACTTGTGTGAAAATCTGATGATGTTTTAGGTCATATTTATGCAGAAATATAGAAAATTCTAAAGGGTTCATAAACTTTCAAGCACCACTGTATTTTTTTTAAAACAATAAAATTTCTCACTTTCAACATTTGATGTGTTGTCTGTGTACTATTTTCAATGAAATATAGGGTTTCCAAGATCTGCAAATTATCACATTCTGTTTTTATTTACAGTTTACACAGTGTAATTTATTTGTTTGTTTGTTTATTTTGTTTGTTTATAATTGGGGCTGTACTACTATCTATTTTGCTGGAAAGTTCTAGGAATCTGGAAATGTTTAGGACAATAGATCTGGTATGTTCTGGAAAATAGCATACTTTGAAATCTACCTATTTTCTAAAATATTTCCAGACTTCTGAAATGTTTGAGAACTTTCCAGTGCTATCTTTTTATTATCACATGCAAATTTGAAGCATTTCATCCACATAAAGTCAGAAACCCCCCCAAAATATTTTGAAATTGAATTGACCTCTTTCCAATTTTATGTGAATGAAAAGATGCAAATTTGCCTGTTCTGAAAATAAGTACATTTCAAAATACCAATATCCTGGCCACAAAAGCAAAGTTTAAGGGGAATAATGATATCGCTTTTTTTCTATACTTTTGCAGTATAAGCAATTAGGAAAAACACTTACTGCCCAGAAAAAAAAGTGACATATGCTGTGTCCGAAATCACTCACTCATTCACTACTCCCTACTCACTATATAGGGAATTACTATATAGAGGACTATATCATGAGCTCATTGATAAAATGAAAAAACACTTTCGGACACTCGTCCGTCACGCTGTTATTTACGTCATTCCTGTCGCACAATTAAAACGTACCAGATCAGTCGGCTGGTGGGTTTTCAAAACAATAAATACATGCATGTATTTGTGATAAATACAAATTATACTGATCATATTTCCCACATTAAGAAATATAAAGTACAAATGTCTGCTGCATCTTTCAGTTCTTGGCGGCACGGTGGTGTAGTGGTTAGCGCTGTCGCCTCACAGCAAGAAGGTCCTGGGTTCGAGCCCCGGGGCCGGCGAGGGCCTTTCTGTGTGGAGTTTGCATGTTCTCCCCGTGTCCGTGTGGGTTTCCTCCGGGTGCTCCGGTTTCCACCACAGTCCAAAGACATGCAGGTTAGGTTAACTGGTGACTCTAAATTGACCGTAGGTGTGAATGTGAGTATGAATGGTTGTCTGTGTCTATGTGTCAGCCCTGTGATGACCTGGCGACTTGTCCAGGGTGTACCCTGCCTTTCGCCCGTAGTCAGCTGGGATAGGCTCCAGCTTGCCTGCGACCCTGTAGAACAGGATAAAGTGGCTAGAGATAATGAGATGAGATGAGATCTTTCAGTTCTTTTAAGTCAAGGCTGAATACTTTCTTCTTTGCCGCTGCCTTTTATTAAATCTCATTTGAGGCTTTGATTAATTTCTCTCTCTGCACTGTAACATTTATTCTTGTATTTTATTCGTCTTATTCTATTTTAGATTATTTTCTATTCTCTTACTATTTTTAATTTTACTTGAATGCAAGCACTGTAAAAAAATGATTTGTTGTTTTAACTTAAAGTTAGTACCCGGGCTGCCTTAAAATTTTGAGTTCACTGAATTTAATATAGTAAGTTAACACAATGAGGCGAACAATTTAACTTACTATATGAATTTCAATGAACTCAAAATTTTAAGGCAGCCTGGGTACTAACTTTAAGTTAAAACAACAAATCATTTTTTACAGTGCATTTATAATGTGTTTTTTCCTCTTTTCATTCACCCCAACTCTTTTTTTTTTCAGCGCGACTGCAATGCATGATGCTTGGTTAGTGACCATCGGTTGTACACTACTTTTCATGATGCACTGTGGGATATTTGAGTGCACTATATAGGGTGTAATAATTCTCACTATACATTCGGACAGCACTACAAAATGGCGAACTCACTATATAGTCCACTATATAGTGAGTAGTGAGTGATTTTACACACAGGGATAGTCTTATTTTTGTGGAAACATGTATTAGAGCAATACTCAGTACTAGTAAATCACCAGCTCTTTCAGCATGGTTTGTGAATTCTGGTTCTTACTAAGACCCAGTTACTAAGAATGAATGCATGAATGGTGTTCATCTTGATGAACATAGTCTTTGTTTGTCCTGCAAGCTTTGTAGCTGACCATTCGCTCATATCCACATGTAATTAAAAACCTGTCACTTGTGTGACTTTTTTGTTCCTGATACACACCTTTAGTCTCATCAGATGTCCTGCAATCTGTTATAACCCCCCCCCCCCGAAAAAAAGGTACCCCTTATTTATATCTGTATTTGTATCCGTTTAGCTACAGCTGTATAACACACTCTGGAATCTTGCAGTAGTGCAATCATGCTTATTTCTCCTATTTCATAAGTTCTATTTGATAATCCAGGAGTTGATAATAGAGATTGATCATTGGAATTACAATGTCACCCTTTTGTCTCCAGAACCAAATCAACCTTCTTCTCTCTCTTCCTTTCTGAATCAATCAAATCACCTCTCTCTCTCTCTCTCTCTCTCTCTCTCTCTCTCTCTCTCTCTCTCTCCAGTTCCTATATCAGTTGGCCTCTCATTAATTAAGACACACATAATGCCTTCATCTCTGCAAGGTCACCTCTGGCTTTGAAGACAGCACATGTAAAGGCCATTGCTATTTAAAGAGAACCACCACCGTCTTTCTTTCTTTCTTTCTTTCTTTCTTTCTTTCTTTCTTTCTTTCTTTCTTTCCTTCCTTCTTTTTTTGTTTCGTTCTCTTTCATTATATTTATGAAAGGGTGGCTTTAAAGATTATTTGTTCCTGATAATAAGCAATAAGATTTGAAAGATGTGCTACAGCCTTTTAATTTATGACACATAATAGAAATAGTTAGGGTGGGTGGAGCACAGAAGCACGGCAGGCCAGAACTGAGTTTGCAAAATCCTTTTTATTTTAGCTTTTCAGCTTTAATTATTCTCCCACACATGCACGCACGCGCGCACACACACACAAGTGTTTTCGTTCGGAGAGAGCTCCCTTCCTTTGCTCTCCCTCTCCTCTTATAGGGCGTGGTCACTGGGGAAGACACACAAACAAAGGCTAATTCCCGTCAGGTGCAGTGATTCTGCCACTTACCTTCCCTGACTCTGCCTTCCATTCACAGACCGACGCTTGACCACGCCCCCGCTGCCACATACCCCCACCACCAGCTGACTCCCCCCCCCCCCCCCCCCAACGGGAGAGGAAATCCGCCACGACCATCTGCGCCCCCAGCCTGTGGACCACCTCAAACTTAAATGGCTGGAGTGCCAGATACCAACGGGTGATCAGCGCGTTGGCATCCTTCATGCGGTGGAGCCACTGCAGGGGCGCGTGGTCCGACCAGAGGGTGAAAGGGCGCCCCAGTAGGTAGTAGCGGAGAGCGAGAACCACCCACTTGATGGCAAGGCATTCCTTCTCTATGGTGCTGTACCTGCCCTCGCGCACCGACAGCTTGCGGCTGATGTATAGCACTGGACGGTCCTCCCCCTCCACCTCCTGGGACAGAACAGCCCCCAGCCCTCTGTCCGATGCGTCCGTCTGCAAAACAAAGGGGAGAGAAAAGTCAGGGGAGTGTAACAGTGGCCCCCAACACAATGCAGCCTTTACCTTAGAGAAAGCCCGCTGGCATTGCTCCATCCACTGGACCGGATCTGGTGCCCCCTTTTTAGTGAGCTCAGAGCTGGTGACGTCCGAATAATTAGGTATAAACCTACGATAGTAGCCAGCCAGCCCCAGGAACTGTCTCACCCCCTTTTTGGTCTTGGGCCTCGGGCAGGCCACAATCGCTGCTGTCTTATTGATTTGGGGACGCACCTGCCCATTGCCCAAGTGGAAGCCCAGATACTGTCCTTCCACCCGCCCAATCACACACTTCTTCGGGTTGGCTGTGAGACCCGCTCGCCTCAGCAACCTAAGGACGGCCCTTAGGTGTTCTAGGTGCCACGGCCAGTCATTACCATAAATAATAATGTTATCCAGGTATGCAGCCGCATAGGTGGTGTGGGGGTGGAGGACCCTATCCATAAGCCGCTGGAACGTAGCGGGCGCCCCAAACAGCCCAAAAGGAAGTGTGACGAACTGATGTCAGCCAAACAGTGTGGAAAAGGCCGTTTTTTCTCGGGATAGTGGAGTTAAGGGGATCTGCCAATATCCCTTTGTCAAATCCAGTATCGAATAAAAACGAGCCGTGCCTAGTCGATTGAGCAACTCGTCAATATGAGGCATTGGGTACACATCAAATTTAGACACCGTATTTACTTTTCTATAGTCCACACAGAACTGGACCGACCCGTCAGTCTTGGGAACCAAGACCACCGGGCAGCTCCAGTCACTGTGGGACTCCTCGACGATGCCCATTTCGAGCATGGCCTCGAGTTCTTCCCGAACCATCTTTAGAGAAGCTATAAAACTGACCTTCCTTTGAGCAGATTGAGTTTCTGGAACATCACATTTGTGGGGTCGATTAAATGCTCAAAATGCCCAGAAAAATATCTTGACTCATTCTCATTCTCATCTCATGTAAGGGCAGCTTACAGGTGTCTCAATGTGGTGTTCTATGAGGTGGGTGCGGCCGGGCAGGGGCAAGAACACGTCAGAAAATTCTGTTTGCAACTGGGCTACCTCCGTGAGCTGGGTCAGGGAGAGGTGGTCTCCACAGGGGACCGGAGCGGTGGGCGATGTCAATTTTCCCTTTTGAACCTCTGGTCCCAGCTCTGCCTTCTCTGGAACCACCGACACCAACGCCACGGGGACCTCCTCATTCCAAAGTTTTAACAGATTGAAGTGGTAAATCTGTAACGCCCCACCCCTGTCCATTCGCCTCATCTCATAGTCGATGTCCCCGACTCACCGTGTGACCTCAAAGGGTCCTTGCCACCTGGCGATCAATTTGGAGCTCGATGTGGGCAACAACACGAGTACTTTATCTCCCAGTGTGAATTCCCTAAGGCGCGTGCCCCTGTCATACAGACGGACTTGACATTATTGGGCCTGCCGCAAATTCTCCTGGGTTAGGTGCGTGAGTGTGTGGAGTTTGGCACGGAGGTCGATAACATATAGAATTTCATTTTTGCTTGTTGAAGGTCCCTTCTCCCAATTTTCACACAGCACGTCTAAAATGCCACGCAGCTTATGCCCATATAATAATTCAAACGGGGAGAACCCCGTGGAGGCTTGTGGGACCTCTCACACTGCGAATAACAGGGGCTCGAGCCATTTATCCCAGCTGCATGCGTCCTCGCTTACAAATTTTCTAATTATGTTCTTGAGGGCGCGGTTGAACCGTTCGACTAAGCCATCCATTTGTGGGTGATAAACGCTGGTGCGGATAGGCTTAATTCCCAGTAACCCATACAGTTCCCGCAGTGTGTGTGACATAAATGTAGTGCCTTGATCAGTCAGAATCACTTTGGGGATTCCGACTTGGGAGATGACGCGGAAGAGTGCTTCCGCAATACTGCGTGCTGAGATATTGCGAAGAGGCACTGCTTCCGGATATCGCGTTGCATAGTCCACCAGAACTAAAATAAAGCGATAACCTTGTGTTGACCGATCTAATGGCCCGACGAGATCCATCCAAATTTTGTCAAACGGGGTCTTGATTAATGGCAGACGGCGCAAAGGCGCTTTTGGAATGGCCGCTGGATTTATTAACTGGCATTCGCGGCACGCAGTACACCACATAAGGACATCGCCGCGAATCCCTGGCCAATAGAACCGGGCCATTATTCAGGCTAGTGTCTTATCCTGCCCTAAGTGTCCGGCCATGGGATTAAAGTGAGCTGCCTGGAATATAAATTCCCAGTGGCACTTTGGGATCAAAAGCTGTGTTATTGGTTCCTTAGTCTGAGTGTCCTGCGTCACTCGGTATAATCTATCCTTAATAATGGAGAAATAGGGGAAGAACGGGGTGGCGTTTGGCTGGAGCATTTGACCATCGATTACTCTCACTTGGTCAAACGCATGCCGCAGAGTCTCGTCTCATGACTGCTCTAACGGGAAATCTGCGAGGTATTCCCCGAGAGAGGGAGGAGGATCCTGCTGCTCCTCGCGCTGACACAGTGATGACATGGACGGCTCTGTAACAGCTGCTCCCGCCAAAGCCACACCGGGACCTCCCCCTGCTAAATTATGGCAGGCCCCACTCTTCACTAAATGTGTCATTAATTCCCTGAATCCCGGCCAATCAGTCCCCAAAATTATCGAGTGGGTAAGGCGAGGATTAACTGCCGCCTTTACTCTAAATTTCTCCCCTTGAAATAGAACGCGGACCGACACTAAAGGGTAGCTGTGAACATCCCCGTGCACACACAACACCTTCACCAATGGTGCTCTCCCCAGTGCCTCGTCTTGCACCAGGCTTTGGTGGATTGAGGTCTGATTACAGCCGGAGTCCACCAAAGTCTGATATGTATCCCCTTGGATACTCACTGGTATGCTATATGCTCCGGCCCGATCGAGGGCGGTCCCTGGCGCGTCAGGGATCCAGACCACCGCGCCCACCTCCATCGCAGAGCACTAATGCTAGAGGTGCCCCGGCTCCCCGCAGCGCCAGCATACCAGCCCAGGCTTTCCCTCTGCACCAGTGTTCCAGAGCTCACTCACCTGAGGGGGGGGAACACAGACACGGAAGTAGGAAATGGTAGGGCACTGCAGGTGCGGCGGGCCGGCTGGGGTGGAGCCGGCCCCCGCCTCCGCGGTGGGGGAATGGGGCGAGGACGAGGAACAGAAGGGGGGAGAGAGAGAGAGGGGAGAAAAGGAGACATGCTGTCCTGCCGTCGGAACAGCTGCCATATGGTCCTCCGCCAGCTCGATGGCCTGATCCAGCGACGCCGGGCGATGGCACTGGACCCACTCCACTGTTCCTTCTGGAAGTCGGGCGATTAATTGTTCCAGCGCCACCAGGTCGATGATTCCCTCAGCGTCACGGTTGTCGGCCCTCAGCCACTGCCAGCAGGCATCCCGGAGTTGCTGGCCAAACGCGAACGGCTGGCCGACCTCCTCCAGGTGCAGCGCGCGGAAGCGCTGACGCTGCTGCTCTGGGGTGTGCCCCACACAAAGGAGGACGGCCCTGCGGAGGTCGGCATAGATCAGCCGGCTGTAGGCGGGGAGCTGTAGCACAGCCAGCTGCACCTCGCCCATTAGCAGGGGGAGGAGGCGCTCTGCGCGCTGTTCTACTGGCCAACCCCATGCGTCTGCTGCTTGCTCAAAGAGACCAAGGAAGGCTTCGGAGTCGTCATGTGGACCCATCTTCATTAGGGTGAGGTGGGGAGGGTCCGCGGCGGTGGTGATGGTGGACCCCGCTGATGCGAGCAGGTGCTGGAACGCCTGGCGATCTTCCTGCTGTGCTAGCACCAGGGCTTCGAACCATTGATCCTGCTCCTTCTGGAGGGAGACCAGCGCCTGGTGCTGGCTCTGTTGGGCCGAGGCAAGGGCATGGACTAGGTCCTTGAGGGGGGAGGACTCCATGAGGCTGTTCCCTTCTGTACTCCGTCCCAGGTTTCGGCACCACTGTAGAAATAGTTAGGGTGGGTGGAGCACAGAAGCACGGCAGGCCAGAACTGAGTTTGCAAAACCCTTTTTATTTTAGCTTTTCAGCTTTAATTATTCTCCCACGCACACGCGCGTGCACACACACACAAGTGTTTTTGTTCGGGAAGAGCTCCCTTCCTCTGCTCTCCCTCTCCTCTTATAGGGCGTGGTCACTGGGGAAGACACACAAACACAGGTTAATTCCCGTCAGGTGCAGTGATTCTGCCACTTACCTTCCCTGACTCCGCCCTCCATTCACAGACTGACGCTTGACCACACCCCCACTGCCACACATATATATAAGGCTAAGGCAACAGATATGCTAGGATTTTTGTCATGAAAAACAGAGGCTTGTTTCTGAGAGAGACCAAGAAAGAATATTTTTTGGAGGAAGTAACCATAGTCAATACATACACGTCAGTACAGAGAGATTTGGTAAAAAAAAAGAGATGCTATGTGTATTTGTGTGTGAGGAGAAAGGACAACAAGGTGTTTGTGCCTCTGTGAGCAGTCTCTCTGTACTCCTATCATCTGCTGCTTATCTCTTTCATGAATTGCCCTGACCTACAGGTGAGTCACACTGAGATCCCACACATAGCTCATAAATTACAGCCAGAGAGATGGGACGAAGTGTGAGATAGAGGGAGGGAAGCTAAAATAGGTTAAAGTCTTTGGTACCTGTGAAGTGGAGGTCATCTCACTCCCCGTCTCTCTTTCTTTCACTCTCTCCTTTTCTCTAGGTTTTGACAGTTAATCAGGGATAGTTAATGAGGACGTATTCTCTGCTACAATTTGATGTTGCTTTGCAAATCATTAACTCAGCAGGGATGTAAAATACCAGGCTGAATTAGCAGGACAATCTTGCCATTGGCCTGGGTTCTGGGTTTCCTGCAGCTGCAGTAATGTATAATCACTTTTGTTAAAGCTTATATTCCTAATAAAATAATAAAGAAGATTTTGTAGAGCCTTAGAGATGGATTCAGAAATTTGTTATGCACTACACAAGTGTGGCAAAATTCTTGAATGGACGCAACTCAACAAACAAACAAACACACACACACACACACATCTCACACACACAAAGCATAATTATGACAGAGACACCTGGTCATTGTGCATTTACTGTATACATCTGGATGCATGCAGATTATAATTCAGAGCATTTTTTAACATAGTTAATGGTCTCCCAGTGGCCAGATTTGGTCTCCTAGTCAATGCCAAACCAGCTTCACTGGGAGACCAAATTTTAAACCAAGTTAGGTCTTATCATTTGGTTCAATCAGTTGCAATTAATTAACCAAGTGCCATGTAAGTATACATTTAACAAGGAAAACGAAGATCTATGTTATAAGATATATACACAAGATCATATTGGTTAAGAAAAACAAAACTCAAATTTGGTTACTGAGATGGCTGATGTCAGAATCCGATGTCATTACTGTGTAACTTTGAGTGTCTTTGACATAACATTTGTGCTTGGTAATTGCTCTTGATAGTTGTGTAGTCACTGTAGTGTGTTTGTCTGTATGGTGATTGGTGAACCATTTTGCATCACAGAATATGCCGCAGCGGTGCAGCCGCATGGACTCTGGGGCCTGTGATTGTATTGCCCAGACCAGTTGGTCTCCTAGTGGAAAATCCTTAAAAAATGCTCTGGATTATATCCAGATAGTGCGATAATATTACATCAACATATATTTTTCATTATATTGCAGGTCTAAATGCACATTTAACAGGGGCGCAGATATGTTTTTTGAACTGGGGGGGACAAAGCTGCCAGCAAACCACCCCCACCCCCACCATGTGTTGTGCGAGGAATATACTCTGATGCCCTCAGGGCGGCGACATTACTCAGCTAAGACAAAAAAAACATCACTCGTTCATCCCTGCAACCGTTAGCTTAGGCCTACTAATAAATAAAGAGTAGGAATAGAGCACACCTGTGATGTCTGGTGCTCTCATGTGCTATTTACCACTGACACGACAGGATGTCATGTGGGTTGAATATGTGTGTGTGTGTTCTGGATGACTGCTGACTGTTTTGTCTACCCTTTGTATTTATCTATAGCATCTAGGTCTGTGTATCCTATGTATTGAGACTTGGACTGTCAAACTTAATTACCCATCATTGAAAGAAATAAAGCTTATTGATTCTGATACTGATTCCAATCACTCCCCAAGCATGCCATATGCCGTATGCAAAAACTGTTTTATTTAAACATTAACTGACTTTCAGCACACTGATTCTTTATGATTTTACTTTCACTACGACATTACTTTGAACAGACTATCAAAAAATTGCAAGGTGATATGATAAAGTAAGGCACAGTTTACTTACAGTCGTTTTTTGAAAAAACGATGCAATCGTTTTCTGCCTTTTCAGTTTGTCACCCTTCATCATGCCGTGTTGGGGTCCTGAACTAGGAGCTGTCCCCGATATGCCTGTCAAACTTGTTGTGGGTAACCATAGCAACCAAGCTCGAGCTCACAACCTGTGCAGTCTGCGCAGCTCAACCAACCGAATATCAGTCTTTGTTTTGTTTTATGTGAGTTGTTGCAACTATGTATGTACTGCTGTGTACCTCAATAAACCGAATGGTAATTAGTCTTTTGATTTTTCTGTGAGGTTTGCCTTATGCAAAGAAAGACAGCATAGACGTTTTTTCCTCCCTATAAGTGGGGGGGACCGAACGAGGTGAATTTAAATCTGGGTGGGACGAATCCCACCCGTCCCACCCTCTATCTGCACCCGTGACATTTAAAACCATAATCCAAGCCCTAAACACACCAGGAGATTCATTCTAGCCAGAAATTAGCCAAGTGGAAGTACAGTACCAGTCAAAAGTTTGGACACACCTTCTAATTCAATGTTTTTCTTTATTTTTATTAATTAAGTCATTTCATGTCTTAAAGTAATGATGGATGTCATTTTGCGTTGCTTAGTTGAGTGGTTCTTGGCATAATATGGATTACTACAGTTGTGGAATAGGGCTATTTACTGTATTTTTATTATTTACGATTTACTGTTTGATTTCAGCTGCATTACGAAGGCAAGACATTGCACTAATTAACTTTTGATGAGGCACACCTGTTAATTGAACAGCATTCCAGGTGACTACCTCATGAAGCTGGTTAAGATAATGCCAATAGTGTGCAAAGTGACATCAAGGTAAATGGTGGCTATTTTGAAGAATCTAAAATATGGAACATATTTTATTTACCACTTTTTTTTTGTTTACCACATAATTCCATATATGTTACATTTGTTATTTCATATCTGTGACGAATCTCAGTCATCCAGGTACATAGTAATCTGTGGTTGGTTGAAGAGAGCAACTGGACTTGCTTGACGATTCTTGAAAATGTTTCGCCTCTCATCCTAAAGGCATCCTCAGTTCTGTCTGACTAATAGGGAGTATCCAGTATTTATCCTCTCATAGATCATCATAGAATCCGAATCAGAATGCTGATGGCTGCATTGTAGGTGGCTGATAAAAGATGTCATAGACAGTGGGGCAAAAAAGTATTTAGTCAGTCACCAATTGTGCAAGTTCTCCCACTTAAAAAGATGAGAGAGAGGCCTGTAATTTTCATCATAGGTATACCTCGACTATGAGAGACAAAATGAGGAAAAAAAATCCAGAAAATCACATTGTCTGATTTTTAAAGAATTTATTTGCAAATTATGGTGGAAAATAAGTATTTGGTCAATAACAAAAGTTCATCTCAGTAATTTGTTATATACCCTTTGTTGGCAATGATAGAGGTCAAATGTTTTCTGTAAGTCTTCACAAGGTTTTCACACACTGTTGCTGGTATTTTGGCCCATTCCTCCATGCAGATCTCCTCTAGAGCAGTGATGTTTTGGGGCTGTCGCTGGGCAACACGGACTTTCAACTCCCTCCAAAGATTTTCTATGGGGTTGAGATCTGGAGACTGGCTAGGCCACTCCAGGACCTTGAAATGCTTCTTACGAAGCCACTCCTTCATTGCCTGGGCGGTGTGTTTGGGATCATTGTCATGCTGAAAGACCCAGCCACGTTTCATCTTCAATGCCTTTGCTGATGGAAGGAGGTTTTCACTCAAAATCTCATGATACATGGCCCCATTCATTCTTTCCTTTACATGGATCAGTCGTCCTGGTCCCTTTGCAGAAAAACAGCCCCAGAGCATGATGTTTCCACCCCCATGCTTCACAGTAGGTATGGTGTTCTTTGGATGCAACTCAGCATTCTTTCTCCTCCAAACATGACAAGTTGAGTTTTTACCAAAAAGTTCTATTTTGGTTTCATCTGACCATATGACATTCTCCCAATCCTCTTCTGGATCATCCAAATGCTCTCTAGCAAACTTCAGATGGGCCTGGAAATGTACTGGCTTAAGCAGGGGGACACGTCTGGCACTGCAGGATTTGAGTCCCTGGTGGCATAGTGTGTTACTGATGGTAGCCTTTGTTACTTTGGTCCCAGCTCTCTGCAGGTCATTCACTAGGTCCCCCCCATGTGGTTCTGGGATTTTTGCTCACCGTTCTTGTGATCATTTTGACCCCACGGGGTGAGATCTTGCGTGGAGCCCCAGATCGAGGGAGATTATCAGTGGTCTTGTATGTCTTCCATTTTCTATTAATTGCTCCCACAGTTGATTTCTTCACACCAAGCTGCTTACCTATTGCAGATTCAGTCTTCCCAGCCTGGTGCAGGTCTACAATTTTGTTTCTGGTGTCCTTTGACAGCTCTTTGGTCTTGGCCATAGTGGAGTTTGGAGTGTGACTGTTTGAGGTTGTGGACAGTTGTGTTTTATAATGATAATGAGTTCAAACAGGTGCCATTAATACAGGTAACGAGTGGAGGACAGAGGAGCCTCTTAAAGAAGTTGTTACAGGTCTGTGAGAGCCAGAAATCTTGCTTGTTTGTAGGTGACCAAATACTTATTTTAGCGAGGACTTTACCAATTAATTCATTAAAAGTCCTACAATGTGATTTCCTGGATTCTTTCCCCCCATTCTGTCTCTCATAGTTGAAGTGTACCTATGATGAAAATTACAGGCCTCTCTCATCTTTTTAAGTGGGCGAACTTGCACAGTTGGTGGCTGACTAAATACTTTTTTGCCCTACTGTAGGTATTCACCCCCTTTCATATGAAACCCCTAAATAAGAGCTGGTCCAACCAATTAACTTCATAAGCCACATAAATAGTTGATTAAGATCCACCTGTGTGCAATCAAAGTGTCACATGATGCTTATCTTAATCAACCTGTTCTGGAAGGACCCTGACTCTGCAACACTATTAAACAAACAGCATGAAAACCAAGTAGCACACCAAACATGTCAGGGACAAAGTTGTGGAGAAGTATAGATCATGGTTGGGTTATTAAAAAAATCCCAAACTTTGAAGATCCCACGGAGCACCATTAAATCCATTATAGCAAAATGGAAAGAATATGGCACCACTACAAACCTGACAAGAGAAGGCCACCCACCAAAACTCACAGACCAGGCAAGGAGGGCGTTAATCAGAGATGCAACAAAGACACCAAAGATAACACTGAAGGAGCTGCAAAGATCCACAGCAGAGATGGGAGTATCTGTCCATAGGACCACTTTAAGCCATACATGCCACAAAGCAGAGCTTTATGGAAGAGTGGCTAGAAAAAGGTCATTGTGTTAGGACTGGGGACTGTCTTGGCCTCTAGAGGCCGCTGTCATTGCTTTTTCTTGTCATGTTTGTTTTGGCCTCTAGAGGCCGCCACTGCTTCTGTGTTTTGTGTTTGTTTTGATTGCTTGTTTTCATGTGCCTTTTGCCTCACCTGGGGCCTCATGTATAAAGCTTGCGTATGCACAAAAAAGCTACGTACGTCACTTTCTGTGCAAACATTCGTATGTACAAAGATTGACTTGGTGTGGAAAAGTGCGGTACTCTACGCAAACCTCATGGCTGGTGTACACACATTTCTGGTGCATCTTGGTACTTGGCGACACTTAGAGGCAGAGCAACGCAACTACATTTAGGCCTACTCGGTCAAGAGTCATGACATGGCGATAAGAGGCATCCAAAAATGCATCAGAACATCAGGATGCGTGAATTGAAATGTATGTCAGTCATACGACATTGTCGAGACACATAATGCAAGACTGTTGGGTAAATGCCAACTGATCCATCAACCATCCCTTCCATATTGTAATTACGGGAAATGAGAAACCCCAGCAATATCATTTCGATATTATTCCCATTGACTATTGGTTAATTAATTAAATTAAAGAATGCACATGCAGGACCATGCATTGCAGCTAGCTTAATAGATCTTCCTCACGCATTTGCCGCGAGGTGTCAGACTGAAATATTATTAGTTGATGTTGCGTGGGGTAGCCTTATCACATAATTATCAAGATCAATATATGAAACGATTTCCAAGTGCGTACAAATCAGACACAACCGCGGTGTGTGGCGTGTTACACAATGTGGCGCAGCGGCACGGCGTGCCAATAATGGAGCGAGACCTGCCGGAGGACCCAGACCCTGGGCCTCACAACGAGGTGCCACAGCGACATGGCATACAAACCCGGCAGCGCTTAATAGCCACAATGTGAAAAGGTAAGGACAGACGGGACACGGGACACCATTCATTTTTTAAGATATTCTTTTAATGTGTTATTCAGTTCTTTCAATTCCTCGCGGATTCCCTCGAGGTTGTCGTTAATCGCCTCTATCCCCTTTAAAACTTCCCCCTGCGACTCAAGGACCGCGCGCGTCAGCACCCGGCCTGTGGACCCGGCGACAGGGGCAGGTGGTGGAGAAGGGGGGCAGGTGACAGTGACACTGGATCCGCTCGGCTGGGGGTCCTCTTCCTGCTCGGGTGGGATGGACTGGGGGCCTCCTGTTGTTCCCTTGCACCCTGCTAGAATACATTTGTCATTAAAATCCTAGTGTGGAAAATATGTGCACATGTGGGCGGCACAGTGGTGTAGTGGTTAGCGCTGTCGCCTCACAGCAAGAAGGTCCGGGTTCGAGCCCTATGGCCGGCGAGGGCCTTTCTGTGTGGAGTTTGCATGTTGTCCGCGTGGGTTTCCTCCGGGTGCTCCGGTTTCCCCCACAGTTCAAAGACATGCAGGTTAGGTTAACTGGTGACTCTAAATTGACCGTGAGTGTGAATGGTTGTCTGTGTCTATGTGTCAGCCCTGTAATGACCTGGCGACTTGTCCAGGGTGTACCCCGCCTTTTGCCTGTAGTCAGCTGGGATGGGCTCCAGCTTGCCTGCCACCCTGTAGAACAGGATAAAGCGGCTAGATGAGATGAGATGTGCACATGTTTTATTTCTGGTTACATGTGGCTAGGAATATTGGGCCTACTAAGAGAGGAAGACATTTCCTCAAATACAGGGTGTCCCCGAAAAAATGTACACATTAGAGCACTAAAGGTGTTTTTTTGTTTTCAAAACCCATGTAACTCAAATAGACACTCATTGTGGCGCAGGCACTGCGGACGATGCGAATCATACCGTTATCTTGGTATAGGCTACATTCACATTCAGTGGCATACAATCAGTGACCGTTGCATGTCTCATAGCATACACTTTGAACATCACTTTAAATGGAGGTGACAGAACAATTAAGTGATGTATGTGAATTCTATTACACTGTGCTAAAGGCAGGGATTTCAATTCACACATACTTTATGGCGATTTAGAGTATAGGCTACATTTTTCGGGACGCCCTGTATGAAAATGATTACAGCACCTGTGAGATCCTGCTGGGCCAAGTCGGAGTCCCCCTCTTCGGGCGGAACCACGCCGACTAATGCATGGTCACCGAGGACCGCAGTCACCCTCTGGTCGAAAGGGGAGAGGGCCTCGACCCCCGGCCCACCACCCATCTTCATTGCGCTCCTGTGCTGCGCAGCCATCCTCCTTTTCACATCTACTTTGATGTCCTACCATTTTTTTTAATGTCGGCTGTGGATCAATTGTTGTCCCCGACTTGATTGATGACATTAGTTATTTGCTCCCAATTCAGACGTTTGGTTTTGGTGCTGATTCCGGAGGAGAGGCTTCCGAACAAAATCTTGTGTCTTGCCTCTACCTCCGAAATCAGCGCCTCCACCTCGCAATCTGTGAAATTTCTTTTTCGAGATTTCGCCATGTCTTTTACCTAACGCGGGCCTTACTGCAGGTCTATTTATACTAATTAACATATTCAGTGTGGAATAATTGAGGGAGGAGATGGGGCAGGGAACGGGGCTCGTGCATGTGCGCCGAATTCCATGTTGATTGGGATGTACAACAGGAGAGTGCATGGAAACCTTCGTACGCACTGATTGATACATCCGGATTTTTTTGGTCGTACGCAAATTTCCCGATTTTGACGTGCGCACATATTTAGTGGGAAATCCACGCAGGTCTTTGTACATGAGGCCCCTGTTCCTTATTTCCTGCCCCGCCTAGTTTCTAATTTCCCTGTGTATAAATACTTCCTCAGTTTGGTCCCTAGTCACGGAGTCTTTGTGCTGTTATCACCTGAGATCTCTGTTCCGTGTTCCTTGCCTTTGTCTTTGTGGTCTTTTGTACATTGTTTTCTTGTGGACATTTTGGACTTTGTATTTACCATTTTGGGATCTTCTGAGCGTTGGGATTTTTGCCTTTTCTTTTCTTATCTTTGTCTTTTTGTTTTGACTTTGAACTTTTGGATTTTTTTATTTTTTCTCGTATATCTTCTGAGTGTTGGGATTATACTTTTGTTTTTTGCCTTTTTGCATTGTAAATAAACTGTTTTTTTCCTACTCTACTTTCGCCTCACTCCTCTGCACTTGAGTCATTCCCCTGGTGGCCTAGTGGGGGTTTGCTGGATTACTACACCAGTGACCTGGGTACAAAACCCTAACAGAAAGATTCCGTCAGGGCACTATGAGTACCAGGTGATGCCCTTTGGACTTACCAATGCACCATCTGTTTTTCAGGCCCTAATCAACGACGTCTTGAGGGACACGATTAACCAGTACGTTTTCGTCTACCTCGACGACATCTTGGTATTTTCCAAGACCTTACAGGAGCACCGCCAACATGTCCGCCAAGTCCTCCAGAGACTATTACAGAACAATCTGTTTGCTAAGGCCCAGAAATGTGAGTTTCATGTCCCCGAGGTCTCCTTCCTGGGTTTTATTGTACGGACGGGACAACTCCAAATGGACCCAGCCAAGACCCTGGCCGTCCGGGACTGGCCTACTCCCAAGTCCTTTAGAGAAGTTCAGTGGTTCTTACGATTCGCTAACTTCTACTGCAAGTTCATCAGGAACTTCAGTTCCATAGCAGCATCCATATCGGATCTCACCAAAAAGACTGGTGGATCTTATGTCTGGTCTCCTCGGGCGGAAAAGCTGTTCAAGGACCTCAAGCACCGCTTTTGCATGGCACCCATTCTGGTCCTCCCGGACACTTCCCAACCGTTCATCGTGGAGGTGGACGCCTCGGACAGTGGTGTCGGCACGGTGCTCTCTCAATGCTCGGAAGGAAAGTTGCACCCCTGCGCTTACTTCTCCCACCGCCTGAGCCCTGCGGAGTCCCGGTATGATGTGGGGGATCGAGAACTGCTAACGCTTAAACTGGCCCTTGAGGAGTGGAGGCACTGGCTGGAGGGAGCGCAACATCCATTCCTGGTTTGGACGGACCACAAGAACCTGGAGTACCTCTAGCAAGCCAAGAGACTGAACCCACGACAGGCTAGGTGGGCCTTGTTTTTCAGTCGATTCAATTTCACCCTATCGTTCCACCCTGGCTCTAAGAACACCAAACCGGACGCGCTCTCCAGGCTATTCTCGCCCAACAACAGGGAGAGTGAAGTTGGGCCTATTATCCCGGTGTCCCGGATTGTGGCCCCTGTCCGCTGAGGTGTTGAGGAGGCCGTCCGACAAGCTCAACGCCAGGACCCCGGTCCTGGGACAGGGCCACCGGGCCTCCTGTACGTCCCTCATCAAGCCCGGGCCAAGGTTCTCCAGTGGGGTCATTCGTCCCCTCTCACCGCCCACCTGGGAGCTCGGAGGACCCTGGACTTCTTGAAAAGACGCTTCTGGTGGCCAAGCATGGAGAAGGAAGTGAGGTCATTTGTCCTGTCCTGTGAGGTGTGCACCAGAAGCAAGAACCCACTACAGCATCCCCAGGGCCTCCTGCATCCTCTGTCCATTTCCCGGCGTCCCTGGTCCCATGTGGCAGTCGACTTCATCACGGGTCTTCCTGACTCACAAGGTAACACTGTCATATTGGTCATTGTCGACAGATTCTCGAAAGCCTGCCGCTTCATACCATTGTGCAAACTCCCTTCTGTTCTTGAAACAGCCAAACTCATTTTTACTCATGTCTTCCGAGTCTTTGGTCTCCCACAGGACATCGTCTCAGACCGGGGGCCCCAGTTCTCCTCCCGAGTGTGGCGCGGGTTCTGCAAGCTCATCGGGGCCACTGCCAGCCTCTCCTCTGGGTTCCACCCCCAGTCCAATGGTCAGACGGAGAGGCTCAACCAGGACCTGGAAACCACCCTGCGAGGCCTGGTGATGGATAACCCGACATCATGGAGCACCTGACTGCCATGGGCGGAGTACGCCCACAACACCCTGCAGTCATCGGCCACCAGGTTGTCGCCATTCCAGTGCCAATTCGGGTTCCAGCCACCTCTGTTTCCGGACCAGGAGGAGGACGCTGGGGTGCCCTTGGTCAACCAGTACGTGAGACGGTGTCGCAAGACCTGGAACAAGGTCAGGAGGACCCTCATCCAGACTTCCAGGTCCAACCAGACTCAGGCCAACCGCCATAGAAGACCTGCCCACGTTTTCCGCCCTGGGCAGCGGGTTTGGCTGTCCGCCAAGGACCTTCCGCTGCGGGTGGAGAACCGCAAGCTTGCTCCTCGCTACATTGGCCCCTTCAAGGTTGTGCGCAGGGTGAACCCTGTCGCCTACCGGCTCCAGTTGCCCTGGACTCTAAGGATCAACCCCACGTTCCATGTTTCCCTGTTGCGGCCCGTACTGTCGTCCACGTATGCCCCTGCCCCTAGGAACCCCCCGCCCCCCGCATCTTCCAGGGTCAGACTGTGTTCACCGTGCGCTGCCTGCTTGACTCCCGCCGGGTCCACGGTGGGCTCCAATATCTAGTGGACTGGGAGGGCTATGGCCCTGAGGAACGCTGCTGGGTTCCCGCTCGGGACGTTTTAGACAAGGATCTGTGTCGGGACTTCCATTCGGCCCATCCAGATCGCCCTGGGAACGTCAGGAGACGCTCCTTGGGGGGGGGGGGGGGGGGGGTCCTGTTAGGACTGGGGACTGTCTTGGCCTCTTGAGGCCGCTGTCATTGCTTTTTCTTGTCATGTTTGTTTTGGCCTCTAGAGGCCGCCACTGCTTCTGTGTTTTGTGTTTGTTTTGATTGCTTGTTTTCATGTGCCTTTTGCCTCACCTGTTCCTTATTTCCTGCCCCGCCTAGTTTCTAATTTCCCTGTGTATAAATACTTCCTCAGTTTGGTCCCTAGTCACGGAGTCTTTGTGCTGTTATCACCTGAGATCTCTGTTCCGTGTTCCTTGCCTTTGTCTTTGTGGTCTTTTGTACTTTGTTTTCTTGTGGACATTTTGGACTTTGTATTTACCATTTTGGGATCTTCTGAGCATTGGGATTTTTGCCTTTTCTTTTCCTATCTTTGTCTTTTTGTTTTGACTTTGAACTTTTGGATTTTTTATTTGTTCTCGTATATCTTCTGAGCGTTGGGATTATACTTTTGTTTTTTGCCTTTTTGCATTGTAAATAAACTGTTTTTTTCCTACTCTACTTTTGCCTCACTCCTCTGCACTTGAGTCATTCCCCTGGTGGCCTCATGGGGGTTTGCTGGATTATTACATCAGCGACCTGGGTTCGATTCCCAGCAAAACCCTAACACATTGCTTAAGAAAACACATTTGGAGTTTGCCCAATAGCATGTGGCAGACCCCCAAATGCATGGAAAAAGATTCTCTGGTCAAATGAGACTAAAATGGATCTTTTTGGCCATCATGGGAAATGCCATATGGGGCGCAAACCCAACACCCTGAGAACAGCATTCCTGCAGTGGAAAAATTAGAGCGTGCAACTTATTTTTTGGTCAGGCAGTGTATATTTAAATAACACTGGCTGGATTTGCGTATATTCCATTCAGCTAGCATGGTATTGAATGAGTCAAAGACAAGTTAAATATCATGCTATCTGAATGGAATATAGACCACGTGTTTTTGTGGTCTGACCACAAAAAAAACCAGACAATATTATTATTATTATACATACACACTCTTCATACCAGCATTCTTGAAGGCCAACGCTAGCTTACCCACGACTCGGTGCTGTTAGCACGACAGTCCAGTTACCTTTCAGTCAGTGTAGCAGTAGCGTTAGAGAAGGCCAATGCTAGCTTAACTGTGACTTGGTGCTATTAGCGCAGCAGTCCAGTTACCTTCCAGCTGGTGTAGCAGTAGAGTTAGTGAAGGCCAACGCTAGCTTACCTGCGGCTTGGTGCTGTTAGCACGGCAGTCCAGTTACCTTCCAGCCAGTGTCGTGTTAGCAAAAGCTAATGCTAATGCAGTCAAGCAGAATATTATTATTATTATTATTATTATTATTATTATTATTATTATTATTATTTTCCCTGTGCAATTTATTTAGTTACTTTTAAAATGAACATTGACAGCTACATACAACGGCGCTACCTGGCCGCCAAAATTCTCTCAAAATTTTGTTTTTAATGAAGCAAACCTGGCAGCCATATTTGTTTACAAATTGCCACTGTAGCTTGCTAGTGCTGAAGTTTCACGTCTTTGATGTGTGACGTTGTGTTGTCTTGACAATGTGCAGTATTGTAAGAATATTGCATGCTTGTTCTCCATTGGGTAAAGTAACGCAATATATGGAGGATAACTGATATGATAACAATATTGCATGCTATTTAACCAAATGAATGAAATCTGATAGAAGGGAATAGAATACGTTTTTATTCCATGGAAAAAGTGTCCTGTATGTATAATAATACATCATAACATATGTGAACCATTCATGCTTTAACAAATTCAAGATCACAATTTGGGACAACAACTTAAAGCACCCAGAAACAAGAAACAATACAGCTGATTTGCATATTATGAGTGATACATCAATTAAATTTTAACCTTGCTAACCAGATGTGAATTTGACCACAAATGCCAATGAGTATGATTAAAGTATTATGAGGATAAAAGTTAGAGACACAGCACATTAAATGACCAGAAACAATAAAAGGACTCAAAATATATCTCAAAACACTGTCAGGAAAGCAAACAACAATGCCAGTGCAAAATTATGCTGCAACGCATAACTATTTAGTATTAATGGTAACATTTTACTATAAAGTCTACAAATAAAAATATATTAATACACTGAATGTAATAATGCTTTCATAACAATGAATTAACACCTGCACTTATCAAAAAATAATGAAGCATATACATGAACAACCTCTAAGTCGTATATGAATAGCCATTACAAATGGTTATAGAACTACAGCTTGTTAATTAATTTTGTTAATTAATACCATGACTTGCAGTATTTATAAAGTTCATTTACATAATCAAGGAAGTGTTTAGAATAATGTACACCGCCCAGCCAAAAAACCCCAAAACAAAACAAACAAACAAAAAAAAGTCGCCATTTGGATTTAAATAAGCAATTACATACAGTGGTGCTTGAAAGTTTGTGAATCCTTTAGAATTTTCTATATTTCTGCATAAATATGACCTAAAACATCATCAGATTTTCACACAAGTCCTAAAAGTAGATAAAGAGAACCCAGTTAAACAAATGAGACAAAAATATTATACTTGGTCATTTATTTATTGAGGAAAATGATCCAATATTACATATCTGTGAGTGGCAAAAGTACGTGAACCTCTAGGATTAGCAGTTAATTTGAAGGTGAAATTAGAGTTAGGTGTTTTCAATCAATGGGATGACAATCAGGTGTCAGTGGGCACCCTGTTTTATTTAAAGAACAGGGATCTATCAAAGTCTGATCTTCACAACACATGTTTGTGGAAGTGCATCATGGCACAAACAAAGGAGATTTCTGAGGACCTCAGAAAAAGCATTGTTGATGCTCATCAGGCTAGAAAAGGTTACAAAATCATCTCTAAAGAGTTTGGACTCCACCAATCCACAGTCAGACAGATTGTGGACAAATGGAGGAAATTCAAGACCATTGTTACCCTCCCCAGGAGTGGTCGACCAACAAAGATCACTACAAGAGCAAGGCATGTAATAGTCAGTGAGGTCACAAAGGACCCCAGGGTAACGTCTAAGCAACTGAAGGCCTCTCTTACATTGGCTAATGTTAATGTTCATGAGTCCACCATCAGGAGAACACTGAACAACAATGGTGTGCATGGCAGGGTTGCAAGGAGAAAGCCACTGCTCTCCAAAAAGAACATTGCTGCTCATCTGCAGTTTGCTTAAGATCACGTGTACAAGCCAAAAGGCTATTGGAAAAATGTTTTGTGGACGGATGAGACCAAAATAGAACTTTTTGCTTTAAATGAGAAGTGTTATGTTTGGAGAAAGGAAAACACTGCACTCCAGCATAAGAACCTTATCCCATCTGTGAAACATGGTGGTGGTGGTAGTATTATGGTTTGGGCCTGTTTTGCTGCATCTGGGCCAGGACGGCTTGCCATCATTGATGGAACAATGAATTCTGAATTATACCAGCGAATTCTAAAGGAAAATGTCAGGACATCTGTCCATGAACTGACTCTCAAGAGAAGGTGGGTCATGCAGCAAGACAGCGACCCTAAGCACACAAGTCATTCTACCAAAGAATAGTTAAAGAAGAATAATGTTTTGGAATGGCCAAGTCAAAGTCCTGACCTTAATCCAATCGAAATGTTGTGGAAGGACCTGAAGCAAGCAGTTTATGTGAGGAAACCCACCAACATCCCAGAGTTGAAGCTGTTCTGTACAGAGGAATGGGCTAAAATTCCTCCAAGCCGGTGTGCAGGACTGATCAACAGTTACCGAAAACATTTAGTTGCAGTTATTGCTGCACAAGGGGGTCACACCAGATACTGAAAGCAAATGTCCACATATTTTTGCCACTCATAGATATATAATATTGGATCATTTTCCTCAATAAATAAATGGCCAAGTATAATATTTTGTCTCATTTGTTTAACTGGATTATCTTTATCTACTTTTAGGACTTGCATGAAAATCTGATGTTTTAGGTCATATTTATGCAGAAATATAAAAAATTCTAAAGGGTTTCAAGCACCACTGTAAGAGCCTTTGACTGGAAAATTACTGCAGTGATTAATGGGTTTTAGCTGGCAACAATTCTTTTAACCCTAAATGATGCAGTGAGTAGCTTCCCATTTCTTAAACAAACATGTCGGAAGACATCTCATGCTCATGGAAAAGATGTTACTGTGTTTCAGAAGGGTCAAATTATTGGCCTGCATCAAGCAAAGAAAACAACTAAGGAAATTGCTGAAATGACTGGAATTGGGTTAAGAATTGTCTCACCCATTATTAAAACCTGGAAAGATCATGGTGAACTGTCAAGTTTGTGGACAAAATGTGCTTGGAAAAAGATCCTGATTTAAGTGATCTCTGATCATGGCCAATGCTTGATGAAGTCGAATTGTAAAAAAAAATTAACAGTAGAACTCACAGCAATGTTTAATAGTGAAATTTCTTTCATTTTCACTTCTTTCATTTCCACACTCACAATGTGACGAGAACTCACAGGATTGGGACTAAACAGCTGTGTGGCCATGAGAAAACTATGTATTAGTGAGACTAATCAGGAGAAAAGGCTTCAGTTTGCTAGGGAAAATAAACATTGGACTCTGCAGCAATGGCAAAAGGTCACGTGGTTTGATGACTCCAGATTTATTCTATTTCAGAGCAATGTGTGTGTCAGATTAAGAGGGGAAGCTCATGAAGTAATGCTCCCATCATGCATAGTGGCCACTGTACAAGCCTCTGGAGGCAGAGTTATGATCTGGGGTTGCTTCAGTTGGTCAGGTTGAGGCTCAGCAACATTATATGAAGTCAGCTGACTACCTGAATGTACTGAATGACCAGGTTATCCCATCAGTGGATTTTTTTCTTCCTTGATGGCATGGACATAAAATTAGGGCTCAGACTGTGAAAGAGTGGTTCAGGAAGCATGAGGAATCATTTTCACACATGAATTGGCCACCACAGAGTCCCAAGCTTAACCCCATTGAGAATCTTTGGGATGTGCTGGAGAAAACTTTACGCAGTGGTTTGACTTTCCTATCATCAACACAAGATTTCGGTGAAAAATTAATACGACTCTGGACTGAAATAAATATTGTAACATTGCATAAGTTTATCGAAATAATGCCATGGGGAATGCATGCTATAATCAAAGCAAAAGGCGGTCCAACCAAATATTTGAGTGTGCAACTTTTTTTTTTTTGGCAGGGCAGTGTAGATTCACACAAGAAATAGGATATAATCTTCAGACAATTTAAGATCCACTTCAGGTTTCCAACACTCCCAATTCTAAAATAAACTCTAATATAGAATATAATATAAATACAAATTAAATATAAACCTAGTTCAAAATTTTCACCTGTTATGAAACAATATGTCTTTACTGTGTGCTTGAATGGATCAACCTTGTCCTCCTGCCATTTTTAAAACATCACACCAAAAAAGTGGTTTGATTTTGATCTTGTTGACTCAAAGCAACATGTAAATTATCTTCATTAATACTATTAATAAGTCATGGATTTAATTAACACAAAGTGTTAACAAGATCAGTTATACTTAATTATTTCCACTATTAATGGCTATTTATACAATATGACTCAGAGGCTGTTAATGTGTGCATTTTATTATTTCCTGAATTCCTGTATCCCTTCTCCAAGCATTAATACATATTCTTATTTGCAGACAATGCCAATTTGAAACAATATGGTATTACAAATGGTAACAGAGAAAAAGCTATTTAAATGCACCAGACAATTTATGCTACAAACACAGAACAGTACACATTTTGGCACTACATATATCCCCTTTTCCCTTCCATTATAACAATAAAGCTAAGAGAATTCCAATAATATTTATTTTCTTTTTGAGTCGTTTGTGTGGTCCCAGGGTGGGTTTTTTTTTCTTTTTTTTAGGTAAATTATGGCCGAAATAACTGTCTGAGGGATTGCTCTCTCCACAGTGAATGAAAAAAAGATCCAAATCTTATTTCTGTGCTCTTTGTTGTCTGGTTAGTCTTCACAAGAAAAGGTTAATGCAAAAAAAACAAGGGAAGACAGACAACGAGTGTGGTCCTCTGGGTAAAAAATGCACAGATGTTGTTGTGAAGGGTTACCATTAGACATCAGAAGGGAAAAAAGGGCCTTGATTTACTGAAATTGCCTTTGTCTCTATCGTCTGCTATGGTCTCTCACTGTGTGTTCATTCCATGCTCCTCCAGGAGGTCTCTTCCTGAAGTGAAATGAAGTGCACATATTATGTGAGCAGCTGGAGGTAAATAATGACAAGCAAATGTAAGCCTGTCTGGTTATGTGTTCACATATGTGAGCATGCACAGGACTAGTGTGTGAGAGCAGATTTCCAGAGACAGCCTCTGTCTCCTTCTGGCTCTTATTCTTTGCTCCAGTCAAGAGTGAAATCAGCAGGACTGGCGCTTCAAGCTCCATACATTGTGGTTACTGGCTCAGCTCACTCAGCACGCTCATCATATTTACAGGCATTACTATGGTAATGACGTGTATGTGTGCAAGAGTATGTGAGGGCGTGTGGGGTGGAGGGGCAACATCTGTAGCACAGTCAGAGCATGTAGATAAAATACAACCTGCCGATTTCTCAAAATGGAAAGCAATGTTGTCTTTTGTCTCCATTAAGCGGACACTGGTAAGTGTGTGTGCACACGTGTGTGTGTGTTTTTGATTCGTACCATTTTTCCTGCCATAACATTCACATTTGGCCAAACCTTACATACTAACCTCAGTTCATTTTTCCTAAATCACTTAATAACCCGGGCGACACGGTGGTGTAGTGGTTAGCGCTGTCGCCTCACAGCAAGAAGATCCTGGGTTTGAGCCCCGGGGCCGGCGAGGGCCTTTCTGTGCGGAGTTTGCATGTTCTCCCCGTGTCCGCATGGGTTTCCTCCGGGTGCTCCGGTTTCCCCCACAGTCCAAAGACATGCAGGTTAGGTTAACTGGTGACTCTAAATTGACCGTAGGTGTGAATGGTTGTCTGTGTCTATGTGTCAGCCCTGTGATGACCTGGTGACTTGTCCAGGGTGTACCCCGCCTTTCACCCGTAGTTAGCTGGGATAGGCTCCAGCTTGCCTGCGACCCTGTAGAACAGGATAAAGCAGCTAGAGATAATGAGATGAGACTTAATAACCCTCTCTTGTCTATCTCATTTTCCTCTGACATAAATTACATCAACAACAAAAATCCATCTCTCCGCTGGCGCCGGGTTGAAAAAGCTAAATAGCAGGACTGAATAACGCATTTCACAAAACAGGCAAATGAACACAAGGCTAGCATGTTTGCTATGGCAGCCAGATAATTGGACAAAATGTCCACTGCTGAGCATGACAGCTTTGACAGTCGCGCTTTCCTGTGGAACAGGATTTCCCAAATCAGTAGATGTTGAGTGTTCTGATTTGCGAGTAGATTTATGTACGTATATCGGTGCTCGCCAGATGAGTCCAATTAACCACCTGAAATCAAATGGCAGTCATTTACATCTAGATATGAAAATGCATAATGCTGCCTTGGGGAGAAATATTTCCCAAAGGTCATTTTTGACATGACTTTAACATGTTTGTGGCAAGGGCTGATTGTTCCCTGTGGGCCTTCTACACATTAATTGTCCTTATTTTTACTCTGCATTTCAGATGCTACAACCTGAAACTGTTTAAAATTTCCACTTTAAAATGTGAAATTGACGCTACATTTAACCAAAAATCAACAAAAACTGTATTTAAAAACACCGATCTAATTCGTAATAGAAGGCTCAAATTTTTGTTCGTCTCACATAACTCAGTAATGTGAAGAGAGAAGGAAGGAGGATGAAAACAAAGGAAGGCAGAGGGTTGTAGACTGTAAAGAATGACTTATTAATGCTTTCAGTGTCTGTGACCTTGTGGTGTGGTATTGCTGTATTGTGTTCTGGAAAATAGGAAAAGAATTAATGTAATGGACACTGAAACCTTATCCTCTTATTATTGTGCGGTTAAATAACAGATTCCTGAGCACATGCAGCATAGCATAGGAGGAAGAGAGAGCAAGATAGATGGAGAGAAAGAGAAAGATAGATAGAGAGGGGGTGGGGGGTCCAGGAAGCCAGATGTTTAATTTTCCATTCCACTTTGTAAAACAGCGGATTAATTAATTTATATATATATATATATATATATATATATATATATATATATATATATATATATATATATATATATGAGTGATTCCACGCTTATGGGTACTGAAATGGGGACATGAACTTATTCACCTAAAACCATTTCTTTTTTTACCATCAGGTCACAAAACATGTAATCTTTAATGAATGATATGTTAAAAGATAACTTTAATTTTCTGAGATGTAATAAAAACATTTATATGCCAATGTCAAGCCTATGAGTTCCAAAATGATGTCTGTTACATTACTTCTGTTACGATTGTCCATCTCGCGTCTGTTACAAATTAATTACAATCTAGCTATATACCATGTTAATCTTATTGAAAGAATGTGTATGTTTATTCTACTACACATGTTTATTAATTATATTTGCTAAAACATCACCTTCCTATGTTTCAAAAAGTAATTCTACATTGTTAAAATTGAGAATATATATGTCCACAACACTTCTGTTACGTTCTGACTTTGGCATATAAATATGTTTTTATTACATCTCAGAAAATTAAAGTTATCTTTTAACATATCATTCATTAAAGATTACATGTTTTGTGACCTGATGGTAAAAAAAAGAAATGGTTTTAGGTGAATTTTTAAAAATAAGTTCATGTCCCCATTTCAGTACCCATAAGCATGGAATCACTCATATATATATATATATATATATATATATATATATATATATATATATATATATAGCGCGGCATGGTGGTGTAGTGGTTAGCGCTGTCGCCTCATAGCAAGAAGGTCCGGGTTTGAGCCCCGTAGCCGGCGAGGGCCTTTCTGTGCGGAGTTTGCATGTTCTCCCCGTGTCCGCATGGGTTTCCTCTGGGTGCTCCGGTTTCCCCCACAGTCCAACGACATGCAGGTTAGGTTAACTGGTGACTTTAAATTGACCGAAGGTGTGAGTGTGAATGGTTGTCTGTGTCTGTGATGACCTGGCGACTTGTCCAGGGTGTACCCCGCCTTTCGCCCGTAGTCAGCTGGGATAGGCTCCAGCTTGCCTGCAACCCTGTAGAACAGGATAAAGCAGCTAGAGATAATGAGATGAGATGAGATGAGATGAGATGAGATGAGATGAGATGAGATGTGTGTGTGTGTGTAGTCTTGGTGGTTAATTCAAGGAATTAGAGTTGTATTTACTAAGATAAATTGCATATGGTAAATTAATGAGCATTAATACACCAAAAGGAACATTCACACATTAATTAACATTGGTTTTAACTGATGTGTGTTTAGATGTTTATGAAATAATGAACATCTACAGTAACTTATGGTCATTCCCTTTCTAAAATGAACACAAATTCAAGCATCTATTCAAAGGCAATAACCGACAGTAGTTTAGTCAAGACATTAATTTTTCAGGGGTGTGTGTGTGTGTACTTGCTTGTCTCTCAAGGCACTGCATTTGAACCAATGAAATGCCAAAGTATCACACACTCTCTCTCTCTCTCTCTCTCTCTCTCTCTCTCATGCACATGACCTGTATATTGAAAGCTGACCCTAAACTGTTAACAGCAGGAGTTGTCATAAAAATTTCAAAGAGCTAACTGAATCTTTTCAAATCCAGTTCAATTCCAGATCGAGTTTTCAGATAGACAGTCATGATGTCATGACTGCATATAGCCTTGTGTTTTGACAGGAAAACAGTTTTCACATATTCTCTCTATTCTTTGCTCTGTGTCATGTTTTCATGTGGATCAAACAGGGAGTTGCTCCATTAGCAGTGGTTTTGAAAGAACTGAAGATGGTATTTGAGAAATTGAATGGTATTCTGAAATACACTGAATTATTACTTTTCCTGCAACCCACAACTGTGTTTTATCAAAGTTTGTAGCAGAAACAAGACATTTGAGACAGATGGCAAGTAGAACAGACAACAGGCAATGGTAGAACAGACATTATAATAGTCCCAGTTAGATACAGTATAATCACATATTTAAACACTATATGTACCTCCTCTGTTTTTTTCTTCTGTTTCTCTTTCTTCTTCCTTAATTTGCTATTGGATCAGGTTCCCATAACATCAGCATCCACTACTACTCATTAGAGCTACAGAAAAACAGTAGATGTTTCTAAAGGAGGTTCTGGTCAATTCTGCCAATTCAGCATTCTCTCTTGGAAAATACAACATTTCTATTTTTACTACATCTCTAAAGTGCAGTAGAAAAGCGTGATTTTAACAACACGATCTGACCAGTATAGCATACATTTCTATCATGTAATCATCATGTTTATTACTGATTGAATGTCCTGTATTTGTTCTCAAAGGGTTAAAACACAGAATGTAAAATATGTAACTCTTCTCTCATCGTCACTTACTGGTTTTTCTTCTCAGTTCTGAAATATACTCAGTATGATGTTACTCTTAGTATAGATTGGTGTATGTTGGGTTGAGGTAGTGCTAATTTGACATGGATTGGTATGTGTTAGGTCCAGTTGGCTAATGTGCATTACTTGGTGTTTGCTTAGTTGACATGAATTACTGTGTGTAGGGATAGTATGAGTTAGGTTTGGTAGAGATCCAGGGTATATTGGGAAAAGAATGATGGAGTTGGAGGTAGAAGGAAAAGAGGAAAACCAAAGATAAGATTTATGGATGCAGTGAAGGAGGACATGAGGACAGTCGGTGTGACAGAAAAAGATATGGAGTACAGGAGGAGATGGCAGGACATTATCCACTGTGGTGACCCCTAAGGGGAACAGCTAGAAGAAGAAGAAGAAGAAGAAGCGGTAGCTTTGTGTGTGTTGGGTAAAGATTTGTCTGTGCTTGGTTGATTTGGTATGCTGGGTTCAAATGGGATGATGTATTTTGGTTTAGGTTGGCTGGGCTGTGTGTTGAGCTGAGGTGGGATTTCATGTGCTGGACTGACATGAATTGGTGTGTGCTGGTTAAGATGGATAGTGTGTGTTGGGTTAGGTTGTCTGCCGTGTTTTACATCAATATGACGTGGTGTTTGCCAGGTTGACATGAGTTGCTATGTGTAGGGTCAGGATTAGTTGGGTTGTGCTAGCTTGGTGTGTACTGGGTCAAGACTGTATTGGGTGGATTGCTGTACTGTGTATAAGTGTGGTAGTGTATAGATTATATAGATTATGGGTGGTGCATTTTTGTTGCAGTGAGTTGGAGGTTGTTGATCAGGTTTGTATTTATAATGACAATTTGAAGAATATTTAATAAAGGCTATTCTACTTTCAGGCCTGCAGTCAAAACTGAGTTTACATGAATTCAAGCATGCCATCTTACACTAGTAGAGATCTATACAAGATTGAGATAAAATGTGTTTGTATCCTGTATGTGAATTTAAGTCACCTTTATCTCTTATTATATTATGAGAGATTAATTTAAATCTTTCTCTCTCTCCAAAACCCTTTTGTACCCTCCCTCTTATTTCTCTCCCTTACCCCTGAAGAGCATTGTGTAAGCCTCTAACTCTCTAGCTGTGCAATAATTAGCAGATAGAGTAACACTATCATCTGGCAGTTAAAATAATGGCCAGCGTTCCTGGGTGGAAGGGTTGGCATGGGGCTGAATGCTGGGGTGAGAATGTGCTTCTCTGTGGGTCATCTTGTAATTTGTTTAGCAGGGGACATGTAAGTGAGGTACAGTAACACACAGCGATGAGCTGAGACACTGCAAATTAAACTCAGGACACATTAGACAAGGAAGACAGAGTGCACCAGCATATACCTGTTAATCTCACCATGGAATATACACACATCCCCAGAACGGATGAAGTCAGTTGCAGTATATACGGACACAACTTTAACATCATGCTGTTTTTGCATGACTCCCCCCCACTTTTTCTGACACAAGGATGAATTTTGAAATCTATTTTTAATTCTTTTTTTCTTTCTTCCTACTTTTTTTGCAAATAAAAATTGATGTATACGCTCACCCACATACACAAACAAAATATATATACATACATACATAATGCACACAAAAACCCAATTTTTTAAATAGTGAGCACTGAGCACAAAAAGTTACTTTCTGCCATGCAATAGTGCAGTTACACTGAATACTGTACCGATATTCAGTGTAATCTCATAATTGCGAGTGTGATATTGCTTTTATTCAATTGTCCTATAAACAAGAAAGTAACTGAAATTTTGAACAAACTTTGGCAATTTGGAATCACATATTCTATTTATATTTGCTCCCCTAGCAGACATAGATCCTGAAAAAGTCATATTCACTTTATAGCATGTCAGCGAGCTGGCACATTGAGTCATGCATTCCTATTAAAGATGCTTCTGCTGATATTGGCATCAGATCTTCCTTTCTGATTTATTTGACAAGCTTTCAAGTTTTAAGTCAAAAGTTCTATTCCTGAAAAATATTATTTGCCATGTTTGCTGAAAATGCCACTAACACTACCGTTGTAACCATTTTGAAGTAGGAAGTAGAATTTTATGTGGCAAACACATACCAGTGGAGTGCTATAAAAAATGCCCCATTACAGTTATATTAAACATAAGCACTCTTGGAATGTCACTCATCCAATCAAATTAGTGAACTGAAACTAATTGTTCTATAATGCTGTTTTGATAGTTCCAGTCTTCTTGTTCTATTTCATGTCAATTTCAGTGATATTTTTGACAGTGAATAGTTGATCTGAAGGAGTCAGGCTCCCCTGGGACAGCCACAGGAGGATACATCAGCTGTGATCCTCTCTGGTGGTTACTGGTTTGTGTAATTTAAATTTTAATTTGGGATGAGCTATATTAACTTCTTTCCATTCGTAAAAGGAAAACACATCTATCAAAGAGAGAATGAGAGTCAGAAAGAAAGCAAGAGAAAAAGGATGCAAAGGTTTGAAAGGCATAATAGCACCTTTTTGTTAAGTCTCAGAAGATTTTGTAGCCCATAAGGGAGTGCTTATCAATTATGGTCTTGGAGTTCCCCTGATTCAGCTTACCAGCTAATTGATAAACCTGAGCTAGAGTGAACAGTGTTAGAGGAGAAAACACCAAAATGTGCAAAGCAGGGATACTCCAAGATTGAGAAACACTGTTTTAAGTCAAGTCAAACTTATTTGAATAGCGCTTTCAACAACAGACACTGTCGCAAAGCAGCTTTACACAAAATGAAAGACTTTAAACATAATGAGCTAATTTTATCCCTAATAAATTTATTTTTACCTATGAGCACGTCTGTGGTGAGGGTGGCAAGGAAAAACTCCCTCAGATGACATGAGCAAGAAACCTTGAGAGGAACCAGACTCAAAAAGAAACCCATCCTCATTTGGGTGATAACAGATAGTGTGATTATAAATAACTTGCTTCTGTAAGTGTTATTTTGAGTCACAAAGTACAATTCTATGTTCTATATAGTCTAATATATATATATATATATATATATATATATATATATATATATATATATATATACACACAGTTGTGGTCAGAAGTTTACATACAGTAACATGAATGTATCTTGGATATGAATGTCATGGCAATATTTGGGCTTTCAGTAATTTCTTTGAACTGTTCTTTTTCTGTGCCAGAATGATTGTACAGCATACATCTTTAATTAAACAAAAAAACCCACTAGAATTTGGTGCACAAGTTTTAATTTTCTTTTGGTTTTCTGAAATCAACACAGGGTCAAAATTATACATACAGGGCCAAAAATTTATATACGCTTACTTAGATTATTAATTCAGAAGTGCTGAAACTTCCAAAATGTCTTTTATCTTGCCAAGGCCTCGTAACTTCCTGTTAGTGATCATGATTGACTACAGCTGGTAGCTTCTCTGTGCCTTCATAAAAAGGGTTTGTTTACAGCACTCATTGGATTGACCAACACATAATACAATGGGAAAGTCCAAGGAGCTCACTGCAGATCTGAGAAAGAGGCTTGCAGATGTACACAACTCCAGAATGTCTCTTGGAGCCATTTCTAAACAACTGCAAATTCCAAGATCAGCTCAAACAATTGTATCCAAGTTATTGTGAGGTGTAGTTACTTTACCAAGCCACTTTGCTTCAAAGTGACAAAGAAAAGACAAAGAAAAAGCCTTCTGGAGGAAAGCTGTATGGTCAGATGAGACAAAGATTGAGTTGTTTGGCCACAATGACCACGATGTACAGAGGAACACTGTACCAGCTAGTGTTGGTGTTAGCAGCATCATGCTCTGGGGCTGTTTTACTGCCAGTAGAACTGGTTCATTGTACAAAGTGGATGGAATACTAGCTCAGAATTCTTCAGCATAAACCATTAGAAACTTGAACATGACTTGGGACTTGGAAGTTCCGACAGGACAGTGAACCCAAACATGCATTAGAGCTGGTTGTGGAGGATAAAGCAGGCTAACATTAAGCTTAAAACAAGTCCTGACTTAAACCCTATTGAAAATATATGGACCATGCTTATAGGTTGAGTCCATGCCAAGAAAAAAAATTAATTGAACTCTATCAATTCTACCATGAAGAGTCATGAAATATCCAACCAGAATTCTGCCAGAAGCTTGTTCATTGTAAACAAAAATGTTTGGTCAAGGTGAATCTTGTGAAGAGACATTTTGCCCAAATATTAGGTGTGCTGTATGTATATTTTTGACCCTTATGTATACTTTTGACCCTGTGTTGATTTCAGAAAACCCAAAGAAAATTAAAACTTGTGCACCAAATTCTAGTGGGTTTTTGTTGTTGTTTTTGTTTTTTAAATTAAAGATGTATGCCGTAGGGGGTGGCACGGTGGTGTAGTGGTTAACACTGTCGCCTCACAGCAAGAAGGTCCTGGGCTCGAGCCCAGTGGCCGGCGAAAGCCTTTCTGTGTGGAGTTTGCATGTTTTCCCCGTGTCTGCGTGGGTTTCTTCCGGGTGCTCCGGTTTCCCCCACTGTCTAAAGACATGCCGGTTAGGCTAATTGGTGGCTCTAAATTGACCGTAGGTGTGAATGTGAGTGTGAATGGTTGTTTGTCTCTGTGTCAGCCCTGTGATAACCTGGCGACTTGTCCAGGGTGTACCCCGCCTCTTGCCCATAGTCAGCTGGGATAGGCTCCAGCTTGCCTGTGACCTTGTAGAACAGGATAAGTGGCTGCAGATGATGGATGGATGGATGCTATACATTCTGGCACAGAAAAAGAGCAGTTCAAAGAAATTACTCAGTCCCCCCAGGATTTCGCGGGCCTTTTTTGTGATTGGTGCAGGCTAAAATGTCTGATGTTGCGGGGGGGTTTCCAAAAAATTGCGATGAAAGTAGCGGTGTTTTTTAGGTTTTTGTTGCGATTACATTGTGGGAGGAGGTGAAAGTTGCAAGAAATTGTTGCAATTTTCTCTTTTTGTGATTAAAATTGAGTGATATGTTAAATATTAAGTTATTACTGAAAAACTATTGATTAACAAAACAAAGACACTGAGAAATGGTCCTATAAACAACTTTACCAATATAAAAGATTACCAGGACTACAAAAATGCAGAAAAATAGACTTTACTTATCCAAATGCTCCTGTTGGTTCAAAAGTTAAAGTGCATAGAACCTCACAGCACAACATGAAGTTACCTTAAAATATAATATAAATGCCTCAGCTTTCATGTAAGAAAAAAAAACTATTAATACTAGTACAGTGTGCAGGCAGTCTCTCCTGAAGACTAAATTAAATAATAATTATAAACTAATAAAATAAATGGCTCAGGCTTCATAGAAGAAAAAAGACAATTTGAACAGAATCTCACAGTATGATGTTGAAGCTGCCTAAACAATGGAAAATAAAATACCATTTTGGCAAAAATGTTGGCATCCATTAATTTCTTGTATTAAGTAAAAAAATAATGTAAAGTGCACACAGTCCTTCACTGTAAACATAACACACTTTCAGTAACAGAATTTAAGCCTATATAAACACTGACTCGCACATGCTGCTTCTCTTGAACATATACACGGAAGTAAGGCGGAAGGTAGTTTGTCGACGTCACCTCAAGACGACGCCAACGATTGGTCAAATTTGCAGGAAAGTTGCGGTGATTGGATATAATTGCAACACCGCCCTGAATTCACGGGGATTGGTTGAATTTGCGTTGAAGTTGCAAATCGCAACATCGCGAAATCCTGGAAGGTCTGATTACTGAAAGCCCAAATATTGCCGTGACATTCATATCCAAGATGACATTCATGTCACTGTATGTAAACTTCTGACCACAACTGTATGTGTGTGTGTGTGTGTGTGTGTGTGTGTGTGTGTGTGTGTGTGTGTGTGTTCTATATGCAATTCTGTGTTTTATATAGTCAAAGAGTACAAAGTGCACAAAGTACAAACTGTCTTCTAAATAGTCACAAATTACAGTGACCAGGAAATTCATTATAGTTTTTGCATGAAATCTATTTTGTTGAAGTTATCAACAGTTCATTGATGGAGACTTGAGTGCAAAACTGTTCATGATAACTGCAGTCCTAAAGTTATCATGGCAATTGTAGTCCTCAGCCATCATCGCAAAACTGTAAGTGTCCAGAGCCATCTTCCAAGTACTACTTTCAACTGTCCATATGGGGCCATCCTCCACAGAAGTGAAGTGATGAGACTCCACCCAAACGTAGAGCATCGGGCTGAATCAGGCAGGTCCGAAGAGCAGAAAATATATTATTACTCAGACATATTTTGAATAAGATGGGTTGATGTGTGTTAAGTTGGTGTATTGGGTTAAGATAACTTGGAGAGTTAGTGAGTGCTGGCATTGCATGGGTTGGTACATGTTGGGTTGAGATGGGTTGGACATTGCTAGCTTTATGTATGTTGGGGTGTGCTGGGTTGAAGTGACTTGGGTCAGGTGGGGTGATGTGAGTTAGGTAAATGTAGGCTGGCGTTTGTTGGGTTAAAGCAGGTTGGCATGCCATGGGATGAATCGGTTAATTCTGTTGGGATGGATTGTACTGGAGTTCAATGAATCGGTGTGTGTTAAGGTGGGCTGTTCTAATACACAGACCCCTACATAGCCAGCAATCCAGCTTCAAATCAGTCTGCTTTCCATTCCAAATGCCAAGTGAACTTGGCCTCACACTTTATTATATATCTGTGGGTGTTTTGTCATATGTTTTCCTTTCAGTTCTTCTATCCTTTGTCTGCTCTTCTCTCCTGTTCTCTCCTCTTTTTTCTCTGGTGTCAGGCTTAATTAGGGAGATGGCTGCCTGATCAATACATCCTCTTCTCAAGGAGTTATAACAGGAAAAGGAACAGAGCGTGTGTTGCATGTGTATGTGAGTCATCTTGCCTACACTATATACATATAAACTGACTATGTAACGTGAATTTCCCCTACAGTGGATCAATAAAGTTCATCTTATCTTCTCTTCTCTTATACACACTCATCCACAGAGACAATGATTGCAGTGACATGATAGCAGCTCTGTCAATAGATGACACTATTTGTGCAATCCAGTAAAAACACTCTACAAACCATATATAAAATGTCATGAAGGAGCCTATCAACTGATCCTCAACAACATATGAAATGATGTTTAACTACGTTTCAACACATAAAGTGTGTCACACATGAACTGAATTTGAAATTGTGATAGGGTTATGGCTAAGTTATCAGTCTATCAATAAGCTACAAAACATCAACTATAAACTGGACCATTCAAATAAGGTGGAAAAAAAGGAACAAATCAGTAATCTATTGAGTGTATAGATTAAATACTAAACATCCATAAACAGCCATAAATTACATAAATAAACAGCCATAAATCATTGCCATTGTTGACAGTCATGTGGACTATTCAAAGTATTACTGATCCAATTAAGAAAGCAGTTCAAATAAGTAGTGCTGCATTGACTGTAGGATTTTGCCCAATTCTCTGTTCATTTTGGCTTGGCCTCCTGTCTTCACCCTGCATCCCAATATGCTGTTTTTCTGTGCCTTTAATGAGAAGCAATGACTGCTGATGTTATAGGAACCTGGTCCAGCAGCAAATTAGGGAGAGAGGCAGAGTGAGATGAAAAGAGTAAAATAAATAAATAAATACCCAACCCATTGCTCAGCTGTGCTGATTAGTGCCAAGTATGCAAATAAATAGTAAATATGCATTTTATGGCCACTGGTGCAGAAGCCCAGGAGTGGACAGCTCTACTTCTTGTTCCAGGCTCCAGAGAGCTGGCCCCAAATGTCTTAATAAACATTCAGGGAATTGACAGCCTCTAAATATAACACAAGTGCAATTAGTAAATGATATGTAGAGAGTAGGAAGGAGGGTATTTTCACTATAACACCTCTCCCCGACTCCCTTAGCTGATTTCTGTAATTAAGAACGTATGAGTCTGGGAGGAAAAACAGGTTGTATAATTCTTTCTTGAAAATTATTTGGGTAGAAAGTCTTACTTAGAACGTGTATATATGTATCTATAGTTTGAGCTTTAATCCTTATTAATGTAGTATCCTCTGTGTGGGGGGAGGGGGAGGGGTGTTAAAGTTCCATTTATTGCACTAACAGGTTAGGTTTAACATCATTAAGCATGCATGACCAGAGTTGGCCAAATTAGCTACTGTACATTCACAGCATTGAGCATAAATAGAGTGCAGATTTTAATTAACTGGTGTTAAAGGATATGGGACATGGATTTTTACCTGGGCATAATTATGTATAAAGGACATAAGAAATGCCATCTAAATCACTGCAGGGCGTCAAAAATGTGAAAATCATCACATTATTCAAGTTTTTTTATACATCAGCGTAAAACAAGGATTCGTTAATGAGCTAGGTGGTCACTTGACCCGTGACGCAACAAAAACTTTCCAAGGAGCCAGCGCTTGGGAATCTAATGTAAACAGGTTACCGAAATGGACACCATCGACAGTAACATTCCCGATGTTTCACAGAGATGTGAAGTTAGACCCTGTCAATTCGAACCGATAGCTGGAAATTCACATGAACATGGATCTTGTCTTTACTCTGACGGGTCAGATGATTCTGAGAGTGAGAGTTCATTCAGCCCTCATGAAACTGAAAGCAGTCGGCTCGATAACACATCCTGGTAAGTTAAAAGCAATTCTGCTCAAAGGCTAATGATCTGTTGAAAGAAGTATTATTTTTGTATCATACATTGAAAGTTCATCATAGATCTAGCTAAAGTCCGTTGCAAGCTAGTTTTTTTTTTTGCTGATATTTTTCGAGATTGATTGAGATACAATGCTTCCAGAGTCCAAGATGAAAACATTCAAAATGGCGAAACGAGTCAGAATTATGATAATCAATAATTGATACACCCAAAATTATAATACTAATCCTTACCTCGGCTTTCAGTCACTTAGCGCAGAGGTCTTCAACAGGGGGGTCGCAAAATCGCACCGGATCACTCATATCAACAAAAATATTCCTGCCCTGTCCCCTGGCCTCCGTGCAGGGATGCAAACAGCGCGCCTTTCGGCGGATGCCGCCTTTTTCACGGCTGAATCGCGCAGATCCGATTTTAAAAAAAAATAGCGATATTAATTCATGAAACATGAAGTATAAGGATGAGAAAAAAACAGTTTAAATCGGGAAGCTGCGCACATTTGTGCAGCCTGGCGCAAATGTGCGCAGCTTCCCGATTTAAACTGTTTTTTTTTCTCATCCTTATACTTCCTGTTTCATGTTTCACGAATTAATATCGCTCAGTACCTGAGTATTAATGTTGAAAGAATCCTCAGTGAAATGGTCCAAACACAGTTTGTGGGAAACAGTAGGTGCAAAGTTTTTTCAACAGGTGTTCTGTAAAGTTATCCTACCTCTTGGATTTGTCCTACCAAGCCTACTGCGCATGCGCGAAGCCTACTGCACATGCGCAGGTGAGCCCACACTTTCCTCAGCTTCGGGTCCTTGGGGAATGCAAAAAAACTTACTCCAGGGCATTTCCCATTGGAATTATTGCAACCATAAGCAGCACAATACACCATGATGTCCAATGTACTTTAAAGACTATAAAAACAATTTTCTTGTCATCCACTTCTCCATTTATCTACCCGCTTGTGCTGTGCCCGAAAGTTTTTTGTTACGTATGATGATGTGACAGCGGCTCTTCCGGTTGCAAAAAATGCATATCGGAAGTCGAGCAGAAATGCCATATAATCATCACGAATATAACGATTTTGCTGAATTTAATAGATGATTTTGTATTTGTTGATGCAATTAATTCATATTTTTAATGGAAAGAAACTGATAATGCATGCTTTTATGTTTCATGTCCCATATCCTTTAATACAATGAGCCAGACCAGGTGGAAAAAATACAAGTATATATTCAAATGAATCTAAGTTCAGATTAAATATATGGTGTTTCATTCCAAAATGCATTCCACTAAAATGCATTTCTGAATATAATGCCTACAGAATAAAGCACAGAATAAAACAGAATGGGATGTGCTGTTATAGCTAAATAATCAACCCTGAAATGTATTATTGTCTTAGAATGTCCACAACAACTTGCCAGTGATAACAATTTTTAATTTATTAATACCATGTTGGACAGCACAGTGGTGTAGTGGTTAGCGCTGCCGCCTCACAGCAAGAAGGTCCGGGTTCGAGCCCTGTGGCCTGCGAGGGCCTTTCTGTGTGGAGTTTGCATGTTCTCCCCGTGTCCGCGTGGGTTTCCTCCGGGTGCTCCGGTTTCCCCCACAGTCCAAAGACATGCAGGTTAGGTTAATTGGTGACTCTAAATTGACCGTAGGTGTGAATGTGAGTGTGAATGGTTGTCTGTGTCTATGTGTCGGCCCTGTGATGACCTGGCGACTTGTCCAGGGTGTACCCTGCCTTTCGCCCGTAGTCAGCTGGGATAGGCTCCAGCTTGCCTGCGACCCTGTAGAACAGGATAAAGCGGCTAGAGATAATGAGATGAGATGAGATAATACCATGTCAACATCAGAATCTGTATCAAACTACAACTCCCATGACACAGCACAACCTACAAACATGGCCGCCAAGAACTACAACTCTTTCATGTTCACATTCTCCAGATTACCGATTACACACACCTGGATGCAATCATTTCGCCATCACACAATTGCAGTATACACTGATCAACCATAACATGATGATCACTGACAGGTGAAGTGAATTACATTGATTATCTCATTACAGTGGCACCTGTGAAAGGGTGAGATATATTAGGCAGCAAGAGAACAGTCAGTTCTTGAAGTTGATGTGTTGGAAGCAGGAAAAATGGGCAAGTGTAAGGATCTGAGTAACTTTGACAAGGGCCAAATTGTGATGGCTTAGATGACTGGGATTGAGCATCTTCAAAATGGTACATCTTGTGGGGTGTTTCCGGTATGCAGTGGTTAGTAAGCGGTCCAAGGAAGGACAACCAGTGAATCGATGACAGGGTCATAGGTGTCGAAGGCTCATTGATTCGCATGGGGCACGAAGGCTAGCCAATATGGTCCAATCCCACAGAAGAGCTACTGTAGCACAAACTGCTGAAAATGTTAATGCTGACATCTTTCTGTTTCAGCCAGCATTACCTTTTTTAATAGCAGATTGAAGGCTAGTGCCTTCATGCCCCATGTGAATCAGTGAGCCTTCGATACCCATGACCCTGTCGTCAGTTCACCGGTTGTCCTTCCTTGGACCACTTTTGGTTAGTACTAACCACTGCATACCATGAACACCCCACAAGATATCTAATTTTGTAGATGCTCAGACCCAGTCATCTAGCCATGACAACTTGGCCCTTGTCAAAGTTGCTCAGATCTTTACACCGGCCCATTTTTCCTGCTTCCAACACGTCAACTTCAAGAACTGACCGTTCTCTTGCTGCCTAATATATCCCACCTTTTGACAGGTGCCATTGTACAATATAATACAATATGATTGTATAATCAATGACACTTCACCTGTCAGTGGTCATAATGTTCATAATGTTCTGATCGATGTAAAAGGAAATTCAGTTCACTCACTCAGCGTGAAGTATACACTAAGTGATCCATATCTGTTGTTGCCAGTCCTTGTTCATTGTCTCGTTGCTTTACTGGTTTACTGATTATTTCCTTGCCTTGGCCATGTTGTTTGTTCATTGCCTGAATCCTGCCTGTTCATTGATTCTGAGTGATTCTTATTCACTGATTCTCATTGAGCCTGCTGATTTGGATTTGTTTGCCAGCTTTAATAACGCTATGTTTTACCTGCACTTGGATTCGCACTTCCTTGTTGACAATTAAAGAGTGGCACAACTTATGTTTAGACTGTTTATAGTTATTTTTACAACCCCAAATAAGAAAAAGTTGGGATGGTATGGAAAATGCAAATAAAAAAGCAAGCAATGATTTCTAAATCTACTTTGACTTGTATTTCATTGCAGATAGTATGAACCCAAGATATTTCATATTTTGTCTGGTCAACTTCATTTCACTTGGAATATACATCTATTCCTGTGTTTCAGGCCTGCAACACATTCCAAAAAAGTTGGAATGGGGTAAATTTTGAGCTAGTAAAGAGGGAAAACAAATAAACAATGATGTGATTTGAAACAGATGATGCCAACAGGTGACTGTTATCATGATTTGGTACAAAATCAGTTTCCAGGAAAGGAATAGTCTTTGAGGAGTAAAGATGGGCCAAGGATCTCCAGTTTGTCAATAAATGCAATCATGAGAAAATAGTTGAAACGTTTGAAAACAATTTCTCAAAGAAAGATAAGAATGGATATACAGCAGTCCTTGAAAGTTTGTGAACCCTTTAGAATTTTCTATATTTCTGCATAAATATGAACCAAAACAACATCAGATTTTCACACAAGTCCTAAAAGTAGATAAAGAGAACCCAGTTCAACAAATGAGACAAAAATATTATACTTGCTCATTTATTTATTGAGGAAAATGATCCAATATTACATATCTGTGAGTGGCAAAAGTATGTGGACCTCTAGGATTAGCAGTTAATTTGAAGGTGAAATTAGAGTTAGGTGTTTTCAATCAATGGGATGACAATCAGGTGTCAGTGGGCACCCTGTTTTATTTAAAGAACAGGGATCTATCAAAGTCTGATCTTCACAACACATGTTTGTAGAAGTGTATCATGGCATGAACAAAGGAGATTTCTGAGGACCTCAGAAAAAGTGTTGTTGATGCTCATCAGGCTGGAAAAGGTTACAAAACCATCTCTAAAGAGTTTGGACTCCACCAATCCACAGTCAAACAGATTGTGGACAAATGGAGGAAATTCAAGACCATTGTTACCCTCCCCAGGAATGGTCAACCAACAAAGATCACTCCAAGAGCAAGGCGTGTAATAGTTGGCAAGGTCACAAAGGACCCCAGGGTAACTTCTAAGCAACTGAAGACCTCTCTCACATTGACTAATGTTAATGTTCATGAGTCCACCATCAGGAGAACACTGAACAACAATGGTGTGCATGGCAGGGTTGCAAGGAGAAAGCCACTGCTCTCCAAAAAGAACATTGCTGCTCATCTGCAGTTTGCTAAAGATCACACAGACAAGCCAGAAGGCTATTGGAAAAATGTTTTGTGGACGGATGAGACCAAAATAGAACTTTTTGGTTTAAATGAGAAGCATTATGTTTGGAGAAAGGAAAACACTGCATTCCAGCATAAGAACCTTATCCCATCTGTGAAACATGGTGGTGGTAGTATCATGGTTTGGGCTTGTTTCGCTGCATCTGGGCCAGGATGGCTTGCCATCATTGATGGAACAATGAATTCTGAATTATACCAGTGAATTCTAAAGGAAAATGTCAGGACATCTGTCCATGAACTGAATCTCAAGAGAAGGTGGGTCATGCAGCAAGACAATGACCCTAAGCACACAAGTTGTTCTACCAAAGAATGGTTAAAGAAGAATAAAGTTAATGTTTTGGAATGGCCGAGATATTTTAACAAGACAGTGCAAAACCACATTCTGCACACATTACAAAGGTATGCCTGTGAAAGGAGAGGGTGCCTGTCTACTCTGTCCTGAATAGAGAATTTGTGGAAAATTTTGAAATGAAAACACTTAATTTCAAATTTGATGACCCTGCATTGATGACCCCGTACTGTTGCACATCATAAGACATGTTGGCAGGAAGAAAGGGGGGAAAATAACACCTGAAACTTTTCGTCACTTAGTTTCTTCAGTCTCTAGACAGCTTTCAAGTGTTGTGAGAAGAAATGGTAACATTATAAAGTGGTAAATGCTTTACTGTCCCAACTTTTTTGAAATGTGCTGCAAGAATGAAAAGTGAAATCAGTGGTTATTTTGAAAAAAAAAAGATTTCATGAGGTAAAACAACAAATGCACAAATGAGTGCAATACAGGTCAATGATTATTTATAAATCATTGTTTTCAGTTTTAATTTCAATCTCAACATACTGTCCCAACTTTTTCTGGGGTTGTAATATTGCTCAAAGTGTGTCAAACAAGTTAGTTGCATGTTACATTTACATTAGAGGAGCTCTTAACAGTCATTCCCTCATACATCTCTCTTTTTGTTCCTCTTTGTTTTGAAAATACGTTAAATTGGTCTTTGCTCATATCTTGAAAACCCTTACATGTTAAATACAGTGCATTTTGCATATTTTTGTGATTTAGGATCACATCTTAATCATTCAATTTTATGAACAACAGCTCAATTTTCTGATAAAATTTAAAATATGCTGCTTCCCTACTCACACAGTCTAGTTCACTGGCTTCTATGGGCCTTTTATATAAATAATTATATGATCAGAAGTGATTTGTCAAGTCAAGTCAAGTTTATTTGTATAGTGCTTTTAACAATAAACATTGTCGCAAAGCAGCTTTACAGAATTTGAACGACTTAAAATATGAGCTAATTTTATCCTTAATCTATCCCCAATGAGCACGCCTGTGGCGATGGTGGCAAGGAAAAACTCCCTCAGATGACACGAGGAAGAAACCTCGAGAGGAACCAGACTCAAAAGGGAACCCATCCGGGCAACAACAGACAACATGGCTATAACATTAACAGTCCTAACATAAAGTCAGCTTCGTTGATTATAAATGTTAGCATTTCTCCTATGGACCCTTTTCACGTGACGTCACGACAAACGCGGCCGCCATTTTGGACATGTACTACCAGTAGTTTACCACAGCCAACATTGAGGAACGGCAGCAAAGAAAGTTTTTACTTTCAGCAAGACTTCCATCATGCCACTATATTGTTGTGCACCTGGATGTAGTAACCATCAACAAACAAGGCAAGGTTTATCATTTTATCAGATCCTGACAGAGAAGATGGATAGCGGCCATTAACAGGAAAGATTGGCAGCCCTCGGCATACCAACGCTTGTGTAGTGACCACTTTGTTGGAGGTAAGACGAATAAAATTAGCCAGAAAAGGCATTACATTGCTGTTAACATTCTGTGGCAGCGAGTGTGTAACCAAATAGGTTAAAATAACCCATTGTAACCTCTTTGTTCTTCTGTAGTAGCTATTGTTGACTAGCTAATGTCAACAACATCATAGCTGGTATGTTACTGTAGCAATGTTTACGTTCAGTCATTTGGATGACTGTTAAAACCTTTCAGTCTCAAGTTTTTCCTTTACTGTATTTACTAGTTTACTGTAATTATGATCCGGCAGCTATTTACACCCGATCCAGTGTAAATAGCTGCCGGAGCCAACGTCCGAGGTTCCGGAGCGCGCTCCGGCTTGCTCCCCCTCAAATTAAGCAGCGCGCTCCGGCTTGCTCCCGGAGTGCTCCGGCCAAGGTTCTGGAGCTCCGGAACCTCGGCCGGAGCACTCTGGGAGCAAGCCGGAGCGCGCTGCTTAATTTGAGGGGGAGCAAGCCGGAGCGTACGTCAGTGAACAATCCTGGTGGAAGCAGGTAAACGTCGTTCTCTAAGCCTGCTAACCTCAATTTTTGTAAAGACCTCTCCCTCTGCTCGCCCTGTAAATGCTCTACGTCGCTGGATAGTGAAGGTGTTTTCTGCATCTCGCTCCTTTTTCTTTTATGTTTTTCGTTTGTCGCCTTCCTCGCATTCAAACTGATTCGAGCCGAAGTCCACTACATGTCCAAAATGGTGGTCGCGTTTACGAAGGTCACGTGACTGAAAAGGGTCTATAGCCATAGCAATGTGAAATATTTTATGTATAAAATGGATTTTGTCCCACTTCTTTGTAAACTCCTATGGTTTTATTTTCATACTACTTTAGTGAGTTAACCATTGGAGAAGTAACCACTGTATCTTGTACAATTTAGTAAATGTCACTATGTCAATAGTGTCATCAGGCTTTATAATCATAAACACCTCTGTATAAATACTTGGATGATAAACCAATTTTAAAATAGCTTTTTATTGTACTGCTTTTTTTTTTTTTTACAATAAAAGGTGAGAAACTGGTCTTAGGTTAGCCTTCTTCACTGTAAATAAAAAGGGCTTTGACATGTCTTATTTAAATACCCCTAAATGTAACACTTAGAAGACATGTCTTGGGTATTTAAAAATACCTGGAAGACATGTCTAGGGTATTTAGCAATGCCTGGAAGACATGTCTTGTGTCTACTGATAGATGCCGGTGTCTTTATAATAGACACGTGTGTTTTCTTGCATCCTCCATATACTGTACACCCATGTCTTCCTAGAAGACACTGAAGTATTATTTAAATACCCTGTTTCATGTAAATACCCTAGACATGTCTTATTTTTTACAGTGTTATTGTTGTTTGGTGGATTTGTAGATATAGTGGTGGATACTACATTACATGGCTCAAGTAGTCCAGATGAACCCAGAAAGTGCACCCCAAAATCCCAGCATCTCACAGATCTTTCCTCTGTGGCTACTCACAACTAAGTACATGTGCTTTTCTTGAATTTTTCTTTCACCATACATGTTTGCTTTGAAAAACCTCTGCTTTCTACTTTACAAATATACAATTTTAGTGAAGCAAAGTCATATGGTGGATTTTTTAAGCATCGGGCAGCTTGAAGCAGTTTATTTAAATTTCAAACACATCTTAACTTGAACAGATCTGATAGCAAGAAGGAGACCTAATGTACATACACTCTGCATTTATCAAGGCAGTTTACATTGTGACAGCTAGCTATAGCCTGCAGCTAGTTATTATCATGCTAGCTAACATTTCGGAGATTAGGAATACAACTGTGGTTTGTTAGCCTTAGCTAATATTTCCCATGTCTCTTGGGTCCTTGGTTTACCATCAATAACTAAAATCAGTGTGTGGCTTAAGGCAAACATCTTTTTTCTTTTTGCTAATCTTTTTTGTACTTTTACTTTTAAATTTTTGTTCAATTTAAGAGTTTTCATTTTTCTACTTTCTACTTCAATTGATTTATTTAGATAACAGTAGTTGTATTTTTACTTGAGTAAAGAATTTCAGTACTTTTAGCACCTCTGCAAGTACACAGACTTAATCTGCAAGTACACAGACTTAATCTGCAGCTCCTGAATTCTCACATAACAGGAATATTGAATACATAGCAGCTCATTGTAAAAGCACAGTGTTTCACAATTGGCCCTGATTTCTGTAATTGACTCTGGAGCTGTAGATGGCTTTCAGTCAGCCTGTGAATTAGCTCTGGTATAAAGTGAGCTGCAGGGAGAGCTGCCAGATTTTTGTTTGGCTCCTGTGTCTGGGCCAGCATCCAACCTTTTCTCTCCAAAATGGCCACACGGACTGATCATTGCCATCTTTTAAAGCCAGATATTACCCCTGGTTTGAGTGTATAGACCCTTTTCAGTCACGTGACCTTCGTAAACGCGACCACCATTTTGGACATGTAGCGGACTTCGGCTCGAATCGGTTTGAATGTGAGGAAGGCGACAAACGGAGAACATACAAGAAAAAGGAGCGAGATGCAGAAAATACCTTCGCTATCCAGCGACGTAGGGCATTTACAGGGCGAGCAGAGGGAGAGGTATTTGCAAAAATTGAGGTTAGCAGGCTTAGAGAACGACGTTTACCTGCTTCCACCAGGATTGTTCACTGACGTACGGAAGTACACGAAGCCCTCGTCTTTACCTGACTTCGGCCCACATGATCTGTATACCTATGTCGTTAAAAACCCATCGCCATACACATACACGCCAACGTCCGAGGTTCCGGAGCGCGCTCCGGCTTGCTCCCGGAGTGCTCCGGCCGAGGTTCCCCTCAAATTAAGCAGCGTGCGCCGGCTTGCTCCCGGAGTGCTCCGGCCGAGGTTCCCCTCAAATTAAGCAGCGCGCGCCGGCTTGCTCCAGGAGTGCTCCGGCCGAGGTTACAGAGCGCGCTCCGGCTTGCTCCGGAGCAAGCCGGAACGCGCTGCTTAATTTGAGTGGAACCTCGGCCGGAGCGTGCTCCGGAACCTCGGCCGGAGCACTCCGGGAGCAAGCCGGTGTGCGCTGCTTAATTTGAGGGGAACCTCGGCCGGAGCACTCCGGGAGCAAGCCGGAGCGCGCTCCGGAACCTCGGACGTTGGCTCCGGCAGCTATTTATACTGGATCCGGTGTAAATAGCTGCCGGATCATAATTACAGTAAACTAGTAAATACAGTAAAGGGAAAAACTTGAGACTGAAAGGTTTTAACAGTCATCCAAATGACTGAACGTAAACATTGCTACAGTAACATACCAGCTACTTGTTGACATTAGCTAGTCAACAATAGCTACTACAGAAGAACAAAGAGGTTACAGTGGGTTATTTTAACCTATTTGGTTACACACTCGCCGCCACAGAATGTTAACACCAATGTAATGCCTTTTCTGGCTAATTTTATTCGTCTTACCTCCAACAAAGTGGTCACTACACAAGCGTTGGTGTGCCGCTATCCATCTTCTCCGTCGGTCAGCATCTACCGGGATCCGATAAAATGATAACCCTTGCCTTGTTTGTTGATGGTTACTACATCCAGGTGCACAACAATATAGTGGCATGATGGAAGTCTTGCTGAAAATAAACACTTTCTTTGCTGCCGTTCCTCAGTGTTGGCTGTGGTAAACTACTGGTAGTACATGTCCAAAATGGCGGCCGCGTTTGTCGTGACGTCACGTGAAAAGGGTCTATCATCATAAAGCACTTAGCACATGTAATGGCAGATCACCTAAATCCTGACAAAGAGAAAGTGGGGTTTGTGGGGTGTGCAAGCTTAACAGGAACACATGGGAAATGTAAATACAGCCAGGAGGCATAACAAATGATGGCACAACATCCACATGTCCAAATGGTATTAAATCAGTTGTGTTTTCCTCCAAATAGTCAAGAATTGAGTCCTTTTTGACCATCAGTATGTTCAACCAGCATTAAAGCAAACAACCATTTTGATAAAACATTAAAATTAGCCATTATGTAATGAGATTAGGACAATAGTTCTCTAACGTGTGAATAAACATGACTGAAGGCAGTGGCGTGCACAGATAGACACGAGGTGGTGCTCAAGCACCTGCCCCTCTGCCCTCTGTCCAAAAAAGTGCCCTTTTGAATTTTTTTTTTTACAGTTTACTGAGGCCAATGTCGACATGATCTTTTAGAAAAGCCGCGGCATTAAAAGCGTGTGTGAAAATAATGTCCCGATGTGTGCCCTCTCCGCACACACACACCGGACCTCTGTCTCTCTTGCTCTGTCATGTGAACAAGCGTGCAGTGCATTCAATGTGAGGTTGCAGCAGCATAGCGTTCTGGAAGCCACGGCCTTGTCGTAGCGCAGACAACACATCGGGCAGTCAGTCAGCTCTTCCCCTGCCCCACCAGCCAGGTAACACATGAATCGAGTGAAAATGTATTGTTTGCCCTCTAAGCCCAAGCTGTAATTATTTTGTCGTGAAGTAGCCCGTCGCATACAGAAACAACTGCACATAAGTATTATATTTTTTGCTAGACCATTTTCAGATTTAGGAAAACAAAAATTTATTTTTCTATTTTGTTCAACTAGAGATTCCTGGCAAAGTCAAAAAGCCTTGATGTAATAAATTAACATTAAGTGGTTGTTTTACACCTTTAAAAACTAAAACGGGTCAGTGGCGACCTGAACACAAGAGGAGGGTTAAATCTCAGACTTTTATAATAAGGTGTTCCACATGCGCAAAAAAGTGCCCTTTTTCCCCCCAGAGCACTTGCCCCCCAAAATGTCTGTGCACGCCCCTGACTGAAGGAAGAATTCTAAGTTTCTCAGTTCTACCACACACCGTGTGTTCTGCAAGCACTTAAAACATGAACATGGTCAGAGTTTGCAGGGATTGCTAACCTGAGCTGAGTCAGGAGCCAGAGGCCCAGCTGTTGGTGTGTTCAATCTGTGCGTGAGAGAGCTGAGGTTGATATATGGGCCAAATGCTTTCTGTGAACAGCACACGGGTCTTCCTATTGCAGGTCAGTCTAGGTCTGTGGCATCACAAAAAGATCAGAACTGCAGATCTCTCAGGTTTTCTGCATACTGTGGCTGTGAAACAGTCTTTTATATGCAATGTTTGATTTGTGGGGAAAGTTATGAGCACTTTTCTATCAAATTATCAAAAAATTGATAGATTTTTTGATTCACTGTTCAATTCTCACTTTTTTCAACTCCCAATTTTTACATTTGGGGATGACACAGAAGCAGAGGAAGTTATATTGTCTGTTATTACTAGGTGACAAAAAGGTTGTGTTTTACAATAGCGAGTGAGATTGTGAGAAAGTCACAGTAATAGTACGTGGACAGCTGTCCTGAGAAAGTGAGAAGACGGGGAGACAGCTGAGCATCTAGAGCCTTCTGTGACACTGACAAACACAGTAAAATACTGTCAGAATAATCTCGGTGGCCTCAGCACTTCACTTCACTTTTGTCTGTTTTCACCCTGACTCTCTCACTCAGCTCAGGGTCTAATTTATTGATTCTTTTTTTTGTTTGTTTTAATCTGTCTTTCAGATGACATGAGAGTTCATGTTGAACCACTGCATTTATTTACTCTCATACAGCTTGCACTTTCAGCCAGGCTTAAATTAACGACTTGTTTAGTGGCTTGAAAGTATTTTCATTAAGTTTTTTTTTTTGGGGGGGGGGCCCTCAAAGAAATGTTGCTGTTTCACAAAAAATTCCAGATTACATACCAACATCTTTTAGTATTACAGAATGGTTGGGGGTTTTTTTTGTGTTGTTGTCTTTTTTTAGTATTGAATGACTCGTTAAGTTCACAGGATGATAGCTACTGTGTGTGTGTGTGTGTGTGTGTGTGTGTGTTTGCATTCTGGTCCATTAAAAACCTTATGAAATTGCCTGTCTGAGAGAGGGTATGTGTATATATTAATTTCCATTAGAGTGCTTATGTTATAGACAGTCTAAGCACACACCCCAATCTCTGTGCATTTAGCAGTGTGTCTGGCTGCCTGTCCAGTGCAAATAACTGTGAGTGGTGCTTTACTCCTATTAAAATCCCACCCTGGCTCATACTGCTTGTTAGCTGCCACAAGCTTTTAACTTTTTTTTTTTGTAATTTTTCAACAAGTGCAGAACTGAATTTGCATGTGCAGTGACCTCCCACAGTGCTGATAGGCCATTTCGCTTATTAGCAGATCCCTGCTGTGCGCAAAGAGGCTGTAATACATTATCATATTTTGCTATATTTGCTAGGTTATGTGGAGATAAAGGTAGTCATTGGATTTTGTTCTAAGACTGGCTGTTTTTTCTTCACACATCACATTAGACACAATGCTGTTATTGCTTGTACTGCTGATGACATTCCTTTGCCTGATACAGTATTACTTGATACTGAATGATTTTGATGAGGAGTTTCTGGAGGATCTCAGCCTGTTTTTTTTTCTTTTTTCTTTCTGCCTGATTATGAAAATGAATCTTCCTCAAGTAGGTCTTATAATAAACTCTTCACCATGCACAGGCTCTGACAGCCAAACTAGAAGCTATGTTAATACCCAGACAGAGCTCATTATACAAGAAAAGCTGATGACCTTATTGTACCTTCAGCTCCTAAAATATCACTGCCACTGGCTCGCTTTTTCTTTCAAACTCTCTACTCTACAAGTTTTTACTTATCTTCTGTGACTTCTTCTGAAATTCAGTCTCCTTTTTTTTTTTTTAAATAGCAAAGGCAATAAATGACAAGGACAAAGTTGCCAAAAACTGATTTTAGACTGCAAAACAGATTTAGCCTTCCAGCTTACCACTCATAAAAAATATATCCCTTTCAGGACATGCTCGTCATATAAATGAGAGAATTATACTTACCATAAGCTGGACTGCACCCAAGTGACTGCAAATAGTTTCTGCACAAGTGTGTGTGTGTGTGTGTGTGTGTGTGTGTGTGTGTGTGTGTGTGTGTGTGTGTTGGCTTTTTATATGGTGTCTAACTTTATGCTACCAGCTACTTGCCTGAATCTTTTCTGTTTCACTGTCATGATTGGATGGTCAGGCTTCCCAGAAACAGTTTTGCACATTTCCGATCATGACACACTCTCCAGCACTAAATATGGAGTTCTCTGGCAACTGCAATCTCTAGCTTTCTGAATAAAACCTACTGAATGAAGGCTTGAATAAACATAGCAACTAAAATGGTGCTGAAGCCAACCACTGGCTGAGATTTTTTTTTTTGCACTGAATCATGCTTGACATAGCCTCGGGCTGCTCATCTTTGAACTTTGAACCCTTAATTGCAACGTACACCTGCTACCATGACTAACAAAACAGGTGTGATCAATGAAACACAGAGCCATGCATTTAAGGTAACCTTACAAGCCTTTTATCTGTCCATATGGCAACATGGCTAATAGTAAAGCAATAGCAAATCTATTTGATTATCTGTCAATATGTGTTTTCACATTGTGCTAATCGAGGTGTGTTGCATCTATTCCTGTAGCCTATGCTAACATCCTTTGTGTCTGAAAGGACAAGAACAATGCCTAAATATATTTATAAATGAAACTTATTTAAAGCTCCCAGGGTGATGGTCACAGTGAGGGCTGCTGTCTGGTGTCTGCAGGTTAAAAGTGAAGCTCCACAGCCATTTCCATAATTTGAGAAAAAACAAAAAAGCACAAAGGCAGGCGTCTCTGGGTGCAAACGCTGCCCGCCTTTAGACATCTGACTCTCATTTGATGATGGGCAGAAGCCATTGTCTCCCAAACAACAGTAGTCATGAAGTTGGCCTCTGGTGGCCCAGGGGAGACTGGGGGGAGCTCCCTAAGGCATGGTGCATCCTTGCTTTGGATGAAGGTGACATAAATAAAAGGCTGGAAGAGAGGTTTATGCCTGGATACCCTCCCCAAGGCACAGCTCTACAATAGGCTGTGGAGTATTGTAAATCAGGGGTTATCTGTGTGTATGTGAGCGAGAAAAGAGGAAGCAGGGGAGGAAAATTGTAGACAACATAAAAGCTGGAACATACAGTGCTTGTACAGGATTAAAAGGAAGAGGTGAAGGGAAGAGAATGTAAAATACATGCATGCAAAAAGACAGAAGATGTATAATACCTTTTGCAAAATTGTATGAAAGTTATGGGGAAGAATTATTGCATTGAAATTAATCTCTTTCACAGGCAGTGGCGGTGCTCAAAGTTGCTGTGGCCACCCCTGATCACTGGCCACCCCAGTAGTTACTCCACACCTGATATTGTTATTCAGTGTGTATTTTGAGAAACAAAATATTCAGTAGTGACACAATTTTCAAAATCAAAGCTATTTCTGGAAGCTTGTTCATAAATGAGTATGACCTTTTATTTTCATGTGTCCATACACTGTCAGAAACAGGGGTACAGTAGGAGTCCATTTCTGTCCCCCAAGGTACAATCTACACTAAATGTACCCCTAGGGCTCATTATTGGGCCTCAAGGTAACTATCTGCACCTTTTTAGGACCAAAGAGGTACATATATGTTCCCAAGCAGTATATAAAGTGTACAAATAAGTACCTTAGAGGGTACTGCCCTAGTGACGTGCTGTCATACTCCTAAAGGTACAATAATGTATTTTATTTTCTGAGAGTGTAGAAATGAGAAAATAGGGCATTAGTTGAGAGAGAATCTCTGAGAATCCCTGAGAAAAAAGACAAATCTATTCTAATTCAACCCACATTTAAGATTAATACACCTAAACCTAAAACTAATCTAATTGAATAATATTTCATCACAATGATACATTATATGACCAAATGTATGTGGGCACCTGACCAAAACACTTATATGTACTTTTTGAACATCCCATTCCAGACTTAGTCACCCCTTTGCTGTTATAATAACTTCAGCTTTTCTGGGAAGGCTTTCATCTAGATTTTGACTGTGTGGTGGCAGGGATTTGCCCATTCTGCTACAAGAGTATTAGTGAGATTGAATGTCAGGTAAGGAGGTCTGAGGTTGCATTCCAGTTCATCCTAAAGGTGTTCAGTGGGGTTAACCGTGAGTTGGCACCACCAGTGCAGCAGTGAAGTCACCTTCTAGCCGGTGTAGCATTCATCGGTAGTGTTAGTAAATGCTAATTAAGCAGTCAAGCCAAGGCTACTGAGAGCAAGTAGCACAGGCTAACAACCAAGAAACTAAGACTACGTTCAGACTGCACCCTGAAACGACCCATATCCGATTTTTTTGCCCATATGCGACCTGTATCCGATTTGTTATTGACAATCTGAACGACACAGATCCGATTTTTTCACATGCGACCCAGGCCGCTTGGATATGTGGTCCTAAATCCGATGCATATCCATTATTTTCACATGCGACTGCAGTCTGACCGGACGTCATCAACAAGAGACAAACGTCACTATTCTGCGTTGGCTAATCCCGCCTCTTTGGTGGAAAACAACAACATTTTTACAGTTTTCAGAATTTAAATAGACTTTTATAGAATTGATCAAGCTAATGGTGGATTTGGTAGGGACCTGGATGTTGATCTGTTAGCCTGATTAAATAAAACAGTTTCTATAACTGATTTATAACTTAAACCATCCTGTATTACAAGATTATAAGATTGTTCTGGAAATTTCCAGTAATTTGACACCTTCGGTCTCATTAGTCTGCTGCCCACATTAATCAGATTATTGTGTGAGTTCCGCCACCGCCACAAAAACCACATCGCCAGGTCTCGCCTCATCTCCATAGCAAACTGCACTGGTGTTTATGCACCTTGAGCCAGCGCTGAGAGAAGTTGCAGAATTCAGCTGGCTATAAACAATCTAAATAAATATTTATAAAAATGTAGAAAAAGTTTATTAATATGACAAAATAAATATGTGCAAATTATTAAGCCTGAATTAAGAGTTTGGTAATACAGCGGCCGTATCCCAAATGACTGCCTACTGAAGCTCAAGTGCACTATATAGAGTTTAAAAATCCATTACTTCCTAGTAACATGTAGTGCACTTATATAGAAATTAGAGAGACATTTAGGAGTCAACCCTCGTTACCAGGCTACACGTTTTCATTTCAGTTCAGAAACAAAAACACACACGAGACCTCACACTTTAACACTAACCAGATAATTAAACAAACAAAGAAAAAAGAAATAATTAAACATGAAGAGTCTGCTTTTTTTTGTTTACGTATTACGTAGATGTGTTTATTACGTGTCAATTTGCGCATGCGGGACACTTTTGGGTCGTTTTCCGTTCATATTGGAGATCACATACAAGTCTCATATAATTGGTAATGTGAACGGCCTAACAAAAAAATCGGATTTCACAACAAATCGGATATGGGTCGTTTCAGGTTGCAGTCTGAACGTAGTGTAAGATTTCTGTCTCCAGACTCTTCTTCCACGCATGCTCACCACAGTATTTTTCACTCAGACTTAACTATTAATTTCCCTGTGTAATTTATTTAGTTACTTTTAAAATCAACATCGACAACTATGCACAACAGAGCTACCTGGCAGCCTGCTGCTAATCCCTTGCAAAATCCTTTGCCCTTTTGCTTTTTTGATGTGTCTGGCTCAGTTTTGGCTGACCTGAAGTCCCTGCTCTAATAGTAACAATTTGCCACTGGAGCATAGGGATAAAAAAATTGCCCATACTCTCACCTCTCAATCACAGTGACATTCAGCGATTGTGGGTGTCTGTGAGCTCATGTAGTATGTAGAAGGGAGCAGATAGCCTTTTCCGCTGAGTGTGTTCAGCTGCCCTGTAAAGCAGCATGAAAATATGTGGCTGGCTGGCAGGCTTCCCAAGTCTCAAAAGAAGCAAATGTTCGTTCTCCACTCTCCCGGTTGGTAATTGTTGTATGATAGCAGTGATCTGGCTCAAAAAATAGTTTCCTGTGAGATACCCTGTGCAATCAACACCCAACTGGAAACACACAGTTTTCCATGGAATTGCAGTGATTAAGAAAATTACAGCAAACATGTATTGCTACAAAAAAATCAGGAAGCAGGAGAACCACAGCTATGCAGTGAAAGATATCTGGACCAAATTTAAATATTTAATTACACCACATAGAATTAATTACACTATTACATTACATACAAGATAACTGTTTCATATGAATTCTGATTATCTCATCTCATCTCATCTCATTATCTCTAGCCGCTTTATCCTTCTACAGGGTCGCAGGCAAGCTGGAGCCTATCCCAGCTGACTACGGGCGAAAGGCGGGGTACACCCTGGACAAGTCGCCAGGTCATCACAGGGCTGACACATAGACACAGACAACCATTCACACCCACATTCACACATATGGTCAATTTAGAGTCACCAGTTAACCTAACCTGCATGTCTTTGGACTGTGGGGGAAACCGGAGCACCCGGAGGAAACCCACGCGGACACGGGGAGAACATGCAAACTCCACACAGAAAGGCCCTCGCCGGCCCCGGGGCTCGAACCCAGGACCTTCTTGCTGTGAGGCGACAGCGCTAACCACTACACCACCGTGCCGCCCGAATTCTGATTATACTGTTTTTTATTTTATGTACTAATCAATAGTCAAGCTAATTAGATTAATTCCAAAATCCCAAAGTAGAAGTGATAAGTTATTCCCATGACCCTGATTGGCATTCAGAAAAAAAGTCAGCTACGTGCTTAAGCTGGTAACTGTAGCCTGTTGTTTGGTTGGTTTTTGAGTGGATATGTACAGTAGGTCATTTGATCATTTGCTTTCAATTTAACTCATCGTGTGCAGCATGAGTTGGCCAGAGCAGATTGTCAATATATCAGTTTGTCTATATTATTATTTTTTTCTTTATAAACCTTTTATATAAAATAAAATCAAACTCTGAATCATGCTGTTGCACTGAATATCAGCCTGGGTGTGATTACCTACAGCCAAATCAAAGTGTGCTTATATTCAGTACAAAAGCACTCTTGCTTGTGCTATGTTGCTTAATAAATACATTCCAAGTGATTACTCTCATAAAGTAAATTTATTCAGTAATTTTTCATTTTATGATATTTCTATTCTGGTTGTTTCTGTCTGTAACTACTTTATTGTTCCATAGTGATATGAATTTTAAAAATTACTCTGTATTCCAGTGTGATTCTGCCAAAAAATTATTAAATGCTAAAAAAGAAAAGAAATTCAAACAGAAATGGAAAACTCTCATTAAGCAAGCTCACACGAGATGGAGTGCTGTTGTACTGAATATCAGCATGGCTGTGATTCAGTCACAGGCACGAGGCCAGATTGCTCTATTAAAATACAGTAAGCGATATTGTTCACACAACAAATGTTCTGTTTATTTTTGCACCGCTAGCGAAAATAGATCTTGAAGATGCCACACTCACTTTATAACACATCGACTAGCTGTCTAGCTACCTCACATTGATTTGCATATTGCTGGGTTTCACATGATGTCACATCCACCTCATTATTTATTCAAAACTTTAGCTGGTGGTCTACCAAAGCTCAGTTGACAAAGTGTTTGTACGAAGAAGGTGCATTGCTTGCATGAAAAATGCCTTACGCTTGCATTGTTTTAGGTTGTTCGAATCAATCAAACCATGAAACTGATAAAAGTTTCTTCAGGGTTCTCCATGAACTAATCAAAAAGGGTGAATAAACACAGGATTACACAAAAAGACATAGAGAAAGGTGGCTTTTGAGCCTTTCACTGAAATCGAAGGGAGCCGAGTTAAAGCATGCTCGAGTTTGCAGTGATCACTTCGTGAAAAGTTTGTACAGTATATCCTTCTCAGCTATGCCATTAGTGTTTTCCAAGTACTTTTCTTGCTATGTGTTGTTATTTTATGGTACTTTTTTTAGTCATGAAGTGCTAAAGTCCCCAGCTGTTTCTTTGTTTACTCCTCACAAAGTCCATATGCATGAAGGTCGCGACAAAATTCTTACCCAGCCATTCAGTTACAATGCGCCTTGATCACTTCTCCATCTTGTTCAACTAAGATCCAAGTCTTTAAATGGGTTTCTGATGAGCTTTGTGAATGATTTACAGTGGTGCTTGAAAGTTTGTGAACCCTTTAGAATTTTCTATATTTCTGCATAAATATGACCTAAAACATCATCAGGTTTTCACACAAGTCCTAAAAGTAGATAAAGGGAACCCAGTTAAACAAATGAGGCAAAAATATTATACTTGGTCATTTATTTATTGAGGAAAATGATCCAATATTAAATATCTGTGAGTGGCAAAAGTATGTGAACCTTTGCTTTCAGTATCTGGTGGGACCCCCTTGTGCAGCAATACCTGCAACTAAACATTTCCGGTAACTGTTGATCAGTCCTGCACACCGGCTTGGAGGAATTTTAGCCCATTCCTCTGTACAGAACAGCTTCAACTCTGGGATGTTGGTGGGTTTCCTCACATAAACTGCTCGCTTCAGGTCCTTCCACAACATTTTGATTGGATTAAGGTCAGGACTTTGACTTGGCCATTCCAAAACATTAACTTTATTCTTCTTTAACCATTCTTTGGTAGAATGACTTGTGTGCTTAGGGTCGTTGTCTTGCTGCATGACCCACCTTCTCTTGAGATTCAGTTCATGGACATTTTCCTTTAGAATTCGCTGGTATGATTCAGAATTCATTGTTCCATCAATGATGGCAAGCTGTCCTGGCCCAGATGCAGCAAAACAGGCCCAAACCATGATACTACCACCACCATGTTTCACAGATGGGATAAGGTTCTTATGCTGGAATGCAGTGTTTTCCTTTCTCCAAACATAACACTTCTCATTTAAAGCAAAAAGTTCTATTTTGATCTCATCCGTCCACAAAACATTTTTCCAATAGCCTTCTGGCTTGTCCACGTGATCTTTAGCAAACTGCAGATGAGCAGCAATGTTCTTTTTGGAGACCAGTGGCTTTCTCCTTGCAACCCTGCCATGCACACCATTGTTGTTCCGTGTTCTCCTGATGGTGGACTCATAAACATTAACATTAGCCAATGTGAGAGAGGCCTTCAGTTGCTTAGAAGTTACCCTGGGGTCCTTTGTGACCTCGCCAACTATTACATGCCTTGCTCTTGGAGTGATCTTTGTTGGTCGACCACTACTGGGGAGGGTAACAATAGTCTTGAATTTCCTCCATTTGTATACAGTCTGTCTGACTGTGGATTGGTGGAGTCCAAACTCTTTAGAGATGATTTTGTAACCTTTTCCAGCCTGATGAGCATCAACAACTTTTTTTCTGAGGTCCTCAGAAATCTCCTTTGTTCGTGCCATGATACACTTTCACAAACATGTGTTGTGAAGATCAGACTTTGATAGATCCCTGTTCTTTAAATAAAACAGGGTGTCCACTCACACCTGATTGTCATCCCATTGATTGAAAACACCTGAAAATTTCACCTTCAAATTAACTGCTAATCCTAGAGGTTCACATACTTTTGCCACTCACAGATATGTAATATGTAAAATTCTAAAGGGTTCACAAACTTTCAAGCACCACTGTGTGTGTCATTTTATATTATATATATATATATATATATATATATATATATATATATATATATTTAATTTTAAAAATAAACTAAAACCATGACATTGGTTTATATTTATCGAATATATCAACCGATAGTATCTGTGCATTGTAACGAAGGTTACAGGGTCTGAAAATGAAACTTTTTCATTGAACATAATGAAAAATGTGAACAAAAATCATTATGTTGATAAATTAGCATTATAAACATGATATTATTTCATTATTTCTTTAACACCATTTTAAAAATACTTAACTGATTTGTAAAAATTCTGTTCCAGTGTGATTTCAGGAATGTGTAACCTAAACATTTTTCCAATAGGTCCAAATTCTTGTCTAGAATTCATCACTTCCTGTACGCCTAGCTACAGGAAGATATACGTAGAGGAAAGTTCTCGAAAACGGGGCGACAGAATTCCTATGATCCTCCAAACAAGAAGTTACACTGCAAAGTGTTGCTCTAAAAATTTCTGGTTAAATGCAGTGTTTGGTGCATCGTTAATCCCTCTCTAGGATTAAGTCATAAAATTTGTGTCCCGTCTTGGCCACACCAGTGAAAAATGTTCTTGATCCTACTCACAGGACTTTAAGTATATAAATAACTGGCATACATTTCTGTGAGATGATTACTAGGAATATACTGTATGAATGGAAGTGAGTCACTCTCCCAATGCTGTTAACCAATATTTGGAGAGTTCTACATCTCAGTGGACTGGTTCTAGTTGTTTTGTGTCAATACTCATTGCACAAACCTCATGCCTCAGTACACAATGTGCAGGCATAGTGGACAAAATCAATTTGCATTAGAGCAATGCTCATTCCCTTAATTCTGTATTAACGCAGAGCATTTAAATTTAGCATCTCTCTCTCTCTCTCTCTCTCTCTGCCCACTGTTGTTTGTCTAATCTGTCAAAGCAGGTTTATTCTATTGGCTCCTGTTTGGTGTTCCACTGCTTGAGGCACCCGGGTAAAGATATCCATGCTCTAAACATGCTTCAGGAAAATTCCTTTCTCCCTCTGGAGTTTCTCACCCTGCTTTGAGTTTTCTATCTTGAATTTTTCCCTACAGCATTCCAGTGCCCTCTTTGACAGTGTGATATGTGAGATGAACCTCTCATGTCGTTTTCAGCCAGACTTGGCATTCCTTGTCTACCATGCCGCTGGGTAGGGCAAAAGGTGCAAGAGAATCACCTCTCACCTTCAGAGGATGATATGAAAGAAGAATGTTCTGTGATTCCTGAAAAGTCTTCAATATGGATGTCTTATAACTTCTACACCAGTGTTTGTGTGTTTGTTCCTGAATGTGTGTGCAGCAGCGGCAAACCATGACTATTAGAGCTGGGATTTCAGCTCAGCCAAAACTTAGTCAGACACACCAAAAAAGCAACAGGGCAAAGGATTTTGCAAGAGGTTAGTGGCAGGGTGCCAGGTACCTCCATTGTGTGTAATTGTCGATGTTGATTTTCAAAGTAACTAAGTAAATTACATCTTCTTGGCTCCGCTTTGCGAACGAAGATTCAGGGTCGGGTCTGTCCACGATGGCTGCAGGCACACTGATGGCTGACAAGGCCTATCCGGGACAGGCAGGCTCGGCTGCAGTGACTGCAGATGAATGACTGATCAGTGTTTGGAGTGGAGGGCACCTTGTTTTTCCTCCTGCTTCTCTTCTCTTCCAGTCTGGTTGTACGTGCGCACTCGAAGGCTACGACTGCCCCATGGGTGATATTGTGCCAGCCTACTGTAGGGTGCTATTGGTCTTAAGTGATCAATCTCATTAAATCATTAAATCAGTCTCATTAAATCATTAAATCAGTCTCATTAATAATACCATTAATTTTGGTGCTTAATAATAAATTACCAAACAGCTAAATTATGGTATATTCCAAATTATTATGATCACTTCCAATGCAGCAATAATGTATCACTTACCAGGCTACAGCCAATGGCACTCATACACCTTGGAATTCTTTGAGATTGTGTGACTTCAAGTATATAGGCAAAACAGACAATCACAGGTTCAGAATAATTGAATTTATTATAACAATGATAAAAATGAATAATAGCAGTTGAAATATTCAAATGGTCATCAGTGATGTGTGTGTGTGTGTGTGTGTGTGTGTGTGCGCGAGGGGAGAGAGAGAGAAAGGGTGTGTGTGTGTGTGTGTGTGTGTGTGTGTGTGTGTGTGTGTGTGTGTGTGGAGAGAGAGAGTGTGTGTGTGTTTCAGGGATTGGAATTTTACCTGTGTTGGTTGAGACAAAGGACCTCGTGGTGTTAAGGAGAATGGGGGGGGGGGGGGGGGGGTGACCACGTGGTTGAGACAAGGACCACCTCGTGGTATTCTAACCCACTACTTATAACATTACCAAATCCACTGAAACCTTGATGAGGTCAAAATATGTGTAATAATGAAATTAAAGGTGTTAGGAAGGAATAGAGAAAGCATGCAACCTATCTATTAACAATTGAGAGATCAAAACAAAATAGAACAATGATCAATTCAACACGCTGAGTGTCTACAGTGTAAACAATTAAACCGTTCCTGAGTTTAAATTCATACTACTTCATAAAGCTAATTCCTAAGACTAGTTTTGCCCAAAATGCCAGTCTTACTTTCCAGTATTTTGCTCCTATGTAGGAATGCAGAAGTGTTCTGAAACTTTCGGAGTTCACAGGAGCACGTGAGTCACTTCTGTAGAAAGCAGAGAGTTCTTGGTCTGACGCTTCGTCATTCGTGAGGAAGAGTCTCTGATCAAACAATGTGCACAGCGATTAAGTCAGAAGGAATCCGGTCGCTTCTAACTTTTAATTAACTGCTTTGGGCGGCAGTCATAACGTTACTTATAATACAAATAAAACCGGTTATAACGCAAACAAGAGAGAGAGCGCAACTCAAGTAGTTTTACCGTGGCCAGTGGTAAATGAAAGTGCGCTAAATCTCTCTTCTTGCAAGAAAGACGTCTTTATCTTGGGTGTTCTGATGAGCAGATCTCTTTGTGCCTGTAGACGATGCGGTCCAGCGGTGAGAGAGACCGAGCTGGGAGTTTCCAGGTCACTTATAGAGTCATGGAGGAAGTGACGTAGGTAATCCCGCCCAGGCATGACGTAGGTCATCGCGGAAGTTGGTTGATGGGATCTGTAGTTCTAAAAGGGAGACGGGCTGTTGTACCTACACTACCCAGTCAGCAACAAGAGAGCGTCAGTGCAGCACATCGTCAGAGAGGCCTTGAGGAGGTCCTTGTACCTCTTCTGTGGGGCTCCTCTGTTGCATCGCCCAGTGGACAATTTGCCATAAAGTGATATCTTAGGCAGGTGGTGATCTTCCATCCTGGACATGTGCCCAGCCCAATGCAGCCAAGCTTTGAGGAGCATGGCCTCGATACTGGAGATCTCTGCTTGCTGGAGGACCTCCACATTATTGACAAAGTCACTCCAGTGGATGTTGAGGATGGCGCAGAGACAGCACTGATGGAAGCACTCGAGGAGTCATAGATGCCGTCGATAGGTCACCCATGTCTTAGAGCCATACAGGAGTGTCGTCAGTACAGCTGCTTAGTACACTTGTATCGTTGTCTCTTTTTTCAGATCTTTGTTGGACCAGACTCTCTTGTAGAACCTGTCGAAGGCACTGTTTGCATTTGCCAACCTGTTGTCAATCTATTTGTCAATTTTGGCATCTGATGTGATGATGTACCCAAGATATTTGTCCCCAAGATATTTGTCAATTTTTGCACCTTGATTGACAGCTTTCAGCTCGGTTTGGTTGATGTTGATGTGTGGTGGTTGGTACAGTTTGTTGGGTGCAGGCTGATAGAGAACTTCTGTCTTCTTGAGGCTGACTTCCAAGCCAAATTGTTGGGCAGCCTTTGTGAAGCAGGTCGCAATGCATTGCGTGGCTGGCTCGGTGTGGGCAACGAGAGCAGCATCGTCTGCAAACAGCAGTTCGCGTATCAGCTGCTCCATCATCTTGGTGTGGGCCAGCAGGCACCTCAGGTTGAATAGGCTGCCATCCATGTGATAGCGAATGTAAATGCCATCGTCTTCATTGAGATCTTGAGTGGCCTGCTGCAGCATCAAGCTGAAGAAGATGGTAAAGAGTGTTGGCATGAGAATGCAGCCCTGCTTGACACCATTGATGATAGGGAAGGGCTCCAATAGTTCTCCATTCAGTCTGATTTGTCCAGACTGGTCCTCATGAAGCTGGGTGATCATTTTCATGAACTTTGAAGGGCAGCCTAGCATTTCCAAGATCTGCCAGAGTCCTTTTCTGCTGACAGTATCAAATGCTTTGGTCAGATCAATGAAGGTCACGTACAGGCCCTTATTTTGCTCGTGACACTTCTCCTGGAGCTGCCTGAGGACAAACACCATGTCGGTCATTCCTCTGTTGGCTCTGAATCCGCACTGGCTCTCTGGGAGGTGTTCTTCTGCGACAGTGGAGACCAGTCTGTTAAGGAGAATTCTTGCAAGAATCTTACCAGCAATGGATAGTAAAGTTATTCCCCTGAAGTTGGAGCAGTCTGGTTTTTCTCCCTTGTTCTTGTACAATGTGGCGATGACTGCATCTTGAAGATCTTGGGGGAGTTTTCCTCTTTCCCAGCAGCAAGTGAAGAAGCTGTGGAGTCTTGAATGGAGTGCTGGCCTACCCTGTACCCAAATCTCTGGTGGGATACCATCTATTCCTGCTGCCTTTCCTGACTTCAGTTGTTATATGGCTTTTGTTGTCTCTTCTAAAGTTGGGGGTGCATCCAGCTCTTCCTTTATCTGTTGTTCGTGGATGCGATCCAATGCCATAGTCTGGACTATATGGTTGGCACTGAAGAGGGTCTTATAGTGCTCAGACCAGCGGTTCAGGATGGAAGTCTTGTCAGTGAGCAGTGCCATTCTGTCTGCACTGCACAGTGGACTCTGGACTTGGTAAGTGGGGCCATAGACCGCCTTTAGAGCTTCGTAGAAACCCTTGTAGTCCCCCATGTCCGCACACTGCTGTGCCTTCTCTGCAAGGGTTATCCACCACTTGTTCTGGATCTCTCAAAGCACGTGCTGGAGGTTGCTGCATGTGAGGCGGAAGGCTGCTTTCTTCACGGGGCAAGATGGCTGAGCAAGATGGGCCTGATGTGCTGACCTCTTCTTCGCCAGAAGTTCTTGAATTTGCGAATCATTTTCATCGAACCAGTCTTTGTGTTTCTTAGTGGTGTATCCAAGGACATTTTACACCCGAAGTTCATCTGCCATGGCCTAGCAAGCTGGGATGGTGAATGCGAGGTCCTCGGGTCATAGGTTTTATATCAGCGTTCCCTCTCCTAGGCAGGTTGCTATACCAGGCTGAAGAGGCCTGCCCCCCCCCACTATTTCAAACCAAAGCTGGTCAGCCACAGCCGCTCTCCACATAAATGGCATACCCTGGTCCTGATCATTTAGCCGTTGCGCTCCGAAAAGCCCTTCCACCTTGGCTGGTGACCTCATCCTGGAGGTTCATACGCCCAGTGATGCAGTGTTGAGATCACCCCTTCAAGTGGTTTAGCCCGCTAGCTGAAGTGGTGTACCGAAGTGTGGCGCTTGGAGCCAGCACATGAGAGATTTAGGAGATGGATGAGGACCAGTGCACCCATCCATCCCAAAGGGTGCAGCTGCCAGGCTACAAAGGTACTATCTCTGTCCAGAGCCCCCTACACCCCAAGTAAATTACATACGGAAATGAATACTTAAGTCTGAGTGAAAAATACTAGGGTGAGTGTGTAACTGACTATAACCAGTCAGTTACAGTTAGGTCCATAAATATTTGGACAGAGACAACATTTTTCTAATTTTGGTTCTGTACATTACCACAATGAATTTTGAACAAAACAATTCAGATGCAGTTGAAGTTCAGACTTTCAGCTTTAATTCAGTGGGTTGAACAAAATGATTGCATAAAAATGTGAGGAATTAAAGCATTTTTTAAACACAATCCCTTCATTTCAGGGGCTCAAAAGTAATTGGACAAATTAAATAATTGTAAATAAAATGTTCATTTCTAATACTTGGTTGAAAACCCTTTGTTGGCAATGACTGCCTGAAGTCTTGAACTCATGGACATCACCAGACCCTGTGTTTCCTCCTTTTTAATGCTCTGCCAGGCCTTTACTGCAGCGGTTTTCAGTTGCTGTTTGTTTGTGGGCCTTTCTGTCTGAAGTTTAGTCTTTAACAAGTCAAATGCATGCTCAATTGGGTTGAGATCAGGTGACTGACTTGGCCATTCAAGAATCCACTTCTTTGCTTTTATAAACTCCCGGGTTGCTTTGGCTTTATGTTTTGGGTCATTGTCCATCTGTATTATGAAACGCCAACCAATCAGTTTGGCTGCATTTGGCTGGATTTGAGCACACAGTGTGTCCCTGAATACCTCAGAATTCATCTGGCTGCTTCTGTCCTGTGTCACATCATCAATAAACACTAGTGACCCAGTGCCACTGGCAGCCATGCATGCCCAAGCCATCACACTGCCTCCACCGTGCTTTACAGATGATGTGGTATGCTTTGGATCATGAGCTGTACCACGCCTTCGCCATACTTTTTTCTTTCCATCATTCTGGTAGAGGTTGATCTTGGTTTCATCTGTCCAAAAAATGTTCTTCCAGAACTGTGCTGGCTTTTTTAGATGTTTTTTAGCAAAGTCCAATCTAGCCTTTTTATTCTTGAGGCTTATGAGTGGCTTGCACCGTGCAGTGAACCCTCTGTATTTACTTTCATGCAGTCTTCTCTCTATGGTAGATTTGGATATTGATACGCCTACTTCCTGGAGAGTGTTGTTTACTTGGTTGGCTGTTGTGAAGGGGTTTCTCTTCACCATGGAAATTATTCTGCAATCATCCACCACTGTTGTCTTCTGTGGGCATCCAGGTCTTTTTGCATTGATGAGTTCACCAGCGCTTTCTTTCTTTCTCAGGATGTTCCAAACTGTAGATTTTGCCACTCCTAATATTGTAGCAATTTCTCGGATGTTTTTTTTCTGTTTTCGCAGCTTAAGGATGGCTTGTTTCACCTGCATGGAGAGCTCCTTTGACCGCATGTTTTCTTCACAGCAAAATCTTCCAAATGCAAACACCACACCTCAAATCAACTCCAGGCCTTTTATCTGCTTAATTGAGAATGACATAACGAAGGAATTGCCCACACCTGCCCATGAAATAGCCTTTGAGTCAATTGTCCAATTACTTTTGGTTCCTTTAAAAACAGGGTGGCACATGTTAAGGAGCTGAAACTCCTAAACCCTCCATCCAGTTTTAATGTGGATACCCTCAAATGAAAGCTGAAAGTCTGGACTTTATGCCCATGTCCATTATATAACTATAACTTGAATATGTTTCAGTAAACAGGTAAAAAAAGCAAATTTGTGTCAGTGTCCAAATATATATGGACCTAACTATACTCTAATAATAGCTAAAACTCTCTGTGTGGCTAATAGATGATGCAGAGGAGGTGAAGACTTGATCTGTCAGCAATTATTTTGGAAAACAATGAATGGGCTATCAATGGGCTATCAACACATGGAGACAGGGGAAAAAGTTCTGGCATCCTCCTTTCCAGACAACCCAAACATAATAAAAAAAATGTAAATAAAAAAATTGCATAATGTAGGCTACGTATTGTTCAGTAGGCTGGCTACATTACACTGTGTGAGATAAAACAGACTATAATAGTTGAGCACTTAATATTGATCGTATAGTGTAGTTTGCAATGTACAATGAATGAAATAAACCATACAGTAATGAATAAAATATTTGACAGATCTTAAGAGTTTTCTTAACATAGGCAAACATACCTGGAAAAGAATGAATGACATCGCTATCAACACATGGAGACAGGGGAAAGAATTCTGGCATCCCTACAACATAATGCACCAGTTAGCACCCAGCCAAATGGCTACTCAGATACCCAGCAAACACAAAAACGTTTATATAACGTTGTATAAACGTTTGGCTAACGTTTCAGAAACGTTACAAAATAAAGTTTATAAAACGAAAATTTGTGGACAATTTTTTCGTTTTATAAACGCTTGAAAAAACGTTATATAAACATTTGAAAAACATTCTGGAAACCATCATACAACATTCTGGAAACGTTTCAGAAACGTTTTTTAAAACATTGTATAAACGTTTCTTAAAACCATTTAAAAACAATAGTAAAACGTTTCTTTAATGTTTTAGAAACGTTATTAGAAACATGTTCTCATCTCATCTCATTATCTCTAGCCGCTTTATCCTGTTCTACAGGGTCGCAGGCAAGCTGGAGCCTATCCCAGCTGACTACGGGCGAAAGGCGGGGTACACCCTGGACAAGTCGCCAGGTCATCACAGGGCTGACACATAGACACAGACAACCATTCACACTCACACCTACGGTCTATTTAGAGTCACCAGTTAACCTAACCTGCATGTCTTTGGACTGTGGGGGAAACCGGAGCACCCGTAGGAAACCCACGCGGACAACATGCAAACTCCGCACAGAAAGGCCCTCGCCGGCCACGGGGCTCGAACCCGGACCTTCTTGCTGTGAGGCGACAGCGCTAACCACTACACCACCGTGCCGCCAGAAACATGTTAATACCTGTTAAACTTATAATATAACAACACATTTTTGTTATTGCACTTAAGTTTATTTCATTCCTCTTTGCAAGTTCAACAAAACCGATTTGAGAGCAGAGTTTTTTTACATAGACAATATTCACATTTACATATAAAGCCCTCATGAACAGCAAAAATGATAAAGATACTAGTATTAAAAATTTATCTAAATTTATTAAAGAAGCCTTGCTACTAAGAACCAAAACATTAAAGTTAACGTAATCATAGCAAATGCGCAAAATCAGTTAAAAGTTGAAATAAACAACAACAGCAACACGCTCAAAATGGCGCTACTTCCGGTCCCTGCGCCTGCGCAAAGACGTAGGTCACGCAGGCACAGGGAACCAGCGAACAAAATGCCAGGGCCAAAAGGGCATGTATTTTAGCAAATATAAAACGACGAATGGTCGTCTATCCAAATTATTCAAACCATACTTGATAATTACGAGACTAGAGCCACACATTTAATGATTTATCTATTTATCTAGATCTACATCTAAAAAATATTTAGCTAGATCGAAGGTTTTTTTTCAACGTTTATTAAACGTTTATACAACCACTTATTTTCCATAAAATTATTCCCATGTTTTTTGATACTTTTTAAAAACATGTCATCATGTAGTGTTTATAATCACACAATTAATTGTAGAAATTTTAATATTATCTGTTTTAGCCAGAAGTCTCCAAATATGTATAACGTTTTATAAACGTTTCATAAACGTTGTGAATGAAACATTTTAAAGAGAACGTTTATAAAACGTCAATAAAACGTTACTCATTTACTGATTATTTTGATAATTGTAATACAATCGTTATGACATCTTAATATCTAAAAATACCAAGAGATGATAAAAAATGTGCCACGGGTCAGCAAATATGACTTTATTAAATTTTCACCAACGTTTCATAAACGTTTCATAAACATTTAATAAAACCTAACCTTAATGCAACCCAAATGAAACGTTTTATAAACGTTTTGTGTTTGCTGGGTAAACACTTGACTTTTCACACGGAATTTTATGACACTAATTTACATATTTGATCCGATACAAACAGCAGATGTGTATCAAATCATTCTTACATCAAAAAATAAACATCATATCTTGGGAAAAATAAAAATATATATACTGTATGAATGAATATTGTCCATGCACGATTCATGAAGCCAGCTTACCCCTTTCCAGAGTTCCCAAGCACGATAATGTCCACAGGTGTGTTAGACTAATTAACATCCCATCAGAAACAATCGTGGAACCATTAATGGAACCCAACAAATTAACATATGTTACAATAGAGGGTCTGGGGAAGTTCACAAAAAAACCCAAAACTTTATTCATATGAAATTATGACATTGCTACATGTGCATGGAAAAAGAGTCTGGAGACAGAAATCTTAGTTTCTCGGTTGTTAGCCTGTGCTATTTGCACTCAATAGCACTGGCCTGACTGCTTTATCAGCATTCGCTAACATTACTGATGAACGCTACACTGGCTGGAAGGTTACTTCACTGCTGCACTAATGGCGCCAACTCACAGTTAAGCTCACGTTGGCCTTCGAGTAGGCCTAGGGCAATACATTTTTGGTCCTGTCTACTATAACTCAAAATCTGATTGATTAATTCATCTGTCACTTCCTGCATAAACAGACACTGCCATGGCCTTCTGTCCTGGCAATGAAGTCCTAACTAATGAGTGAGCCAGCTCTAAACTCTTGTCAGTCTAAAGACAACAAGCAAAAATATCTCATTGATAACTCTAATATTTTCAGGACAGTAACCCTTTCATTTCTGAAGCAAATTTGATAGAAAATGATAGAAATTTGATAGAAAATTAGAAGAGAATAATTATAATGAAATTATGAAAGAATGAAATAAATTAAAGAATGAAAGAAATTAAATATAACATTTGAAATGTTGATATGTTTGGGCCTTCTCTGAAGGCCTAGAAGGCCCTGACGGTTCCCCTCTGGTGTGCAGATGTGTCTGTGTTATTAAAGACCCTTAAAATAAAATGTCCTCAATTGCATTCACTATAACTGAAGATGATTAACTTCTTTTTGAATTTAAATTTGCAGAAGTACGGTGTCTAAATGTTGATTTTTAAGTTTGAATCTCATTGACATTTAATCACGGAGCAGCCAGGTTTTTAATTTCCATCCTTAGATCAGAAATTAATCCTGCTCTGCTTTAGTGAGCTGAAGACCTGATAACATTGATTCCTTCTCTTGCCTCACTCGCTTCCCATAGGCAATGAACCCAGAAGCCATGATGTGTTGTGGCAATTTGCATTTATTCAACTTGCAGTGCTGTTTAATGCCTTTCCTTTTGCATATTCAAGAGCAGTTATATAGTATACTTAGAGCTGCATTGTCTGATAGGTACATTTGTTCTGCTGCTTTATTCAGAAGTAACAATAGGGCTTTGAGGATAATGAGGAGCTTTAGGAAAACCTGGAGAGATTCAAGTTTTTGTTCAAAACCTTTATATCAGCAAATAAATAGCTAATTTATAGGCAAATATGACTGTACTAGAAAGAGATGCTACAGAGATTGTAAAAGAAAACTGACTATATTGCCAGAGTCAGGTTTCCAATGACCAGACTGAAGCTCAAAGCTCAAGCATGTGTGCCAGAGCAGATTTCCTGGGTGCCACTGGCCAGTAAAGGCTGTAATTGCTGTCATCTCTCTCGTGAATCCTTTGCCAGACTGTGGGAATTGGAAGAGTCATTTCCTCTCGAGGGAAACAAAATGATGGGGGCTCCAGTTTCCAATTTCAGAAAAGAATCAGAAGCAGGGTGTGTTGTTAGTGAGCTCGTCACACCATCTCAGGGCTAAATTACAACTTCAGCAAATCTTTTCTCCAATAGGGGAAAGCTAGCATGCCAGAATTGATTTGGATGATCACTAATAGGCAGCAGCTCCACTGGTTTCCATCTACACCTTGGCAAAAGCACGACATAGCTATCCAATTAACAACTTTTTCTGTGTAGGGAAGACATGGCACAGCACCAAATGTGAAAAACACTTCATTAGATAATTAGGCCTTGGGGTCAGTTGTCTGCTTGAAATGTGAGATCTAACATATAAAAGGTTAATGCTGGATTTTTAGCCAGATCTGCAGGCTGGAGCACATGGGACATGGCCCTCTATTACGTACCAATTTCAAACTCTTTCAGAATGATGCAGGTGAACAGTGGGATTTTCTCGCTCCACAGAGTGACAATTAAGAAAGACTTCAGAGCAATGTGTGTGTGTGTGTGTGTGTGTGTGTGTGTGTGTGTGTGTGTGTGTGTGTGTGTGTGTGTGAGAGAGAGAGAGAGGGCACAGCAGTATCAATACACTGGGAAGCATCAGGAAATTGAGCATCTAAACATGAGCTTCTGTCTCTTGAGATAATGATAGCTGGCAATCGCATTCAGAGGCAAATCAATAAAGAGATATATTGCAATTTTCCACCAGCACCCTCAAAATCAATTAATCTATAACATAATCCTCCGTGTCCCCAAAGACTTTGGGTAGTAGAGGTCCCTGATTTTTCAGTATTTCTGGCTGCAACACAATCACATTGAGCATAAAGTTCACGCATTACACTCACCGGCCATTTTATTAGGAGCACTCACAAACTCATTTTATGCAGTTATCTAATCAGCCAATCCCTTGACAACAGCACAATACATAAAATCATGCAGATACAAATGGAGAACTTCAGTTCATGTTCAGTGCAAACATCAGAATGGGAAAAATTCTGATCTCTGTGACTTTCACTGTGGCATGGGTGTTGGTGCCAGATGGACTTGTTTGAGTATTTCAGAAACTGCTGATCCCCTGGGGTTTTCACACACAACAATCTCTAGAGTTTACACAGAATGGTGCGACAAACAAAAAACATCAAGTGAGCGACAGTTCTGTGGATGGAAACGCCTTGTTTCCACCCACAGAGAGGTCAGAGGAAAATGGCCAGATTGGTTCGAGCTGCCAGGAAGGATATAGTAACTCATAGCAACTCTTTACAACCGTGGTGAGCAGAAAAGCATCTCAGCATGCAACAGCAGAATACCACATTGGGTTCCATTCCTGCCAGCCAAGAACAGGAATCTTAGGCTCAAGAACAAGTTCCTAATAAAGTGGACAGTGAGTGTATGTTGAAGACATTGATTTACATTTGTTTTTTTATGTTTGAAAACAACACACTGGTATATGTCCTGATTTGCTGTTATTTGCATGCCTTTAATTTGTGAGGGTTTGTTTGTTTGTTTGTTTGTTTGTTTGTTTGTTTGTTTGTTTGTTTGTTTGTTTGTTTGTTTAACTTGATGCCCACAGCTGATTTTCTTGTAAATTCAGCTGAATTGCTTGTAAATTACACTTTTAACAGGCTTCCATGATTGTGTTTTCAATACTATGTTGTCTGGCTATTTTTTAAAACTCTAATATATCTACATTTACTACTTTTTCTCTTCTGTTCTTCAGCAGTTTAAGCTAGAGTTTAGTGACAGACAGACAGACAGACAGACAGACAGACAGACAGACAGATAGATAGATAGATAGATAGATAGATAGATAGATAGATTACATAAGCAAGATATGAAATACATAAATAAAAAAATTAAATGAAAAATTAAATAGTTAAGCAATAAGTAATGTGATAATAGTGATAGTCACAAGTAAGTCAGTCAGTCAGGTTGTTATGACAGAAGTGGACAGGATGATAAATCATTCTCAATTTTATTCTTAGCCTTGTGTATTTAAGAGTGCATAACAAATTTTGTGGTTGCATTGAAAAATTGAGATTTACCCAATTTATCGCAAACTGTCATTATAATTTCAATATGTTTTTTTTTTTTTTTTATTGGAGCACAATAAATCAATATTAGTTCAGTAAGTTAGTTCAGAAGGTGTTGATTAGTTTCTATGGCTCAGTTCTGGCTGCAAGGTTTAGATCAATGCATTGTTCTAATACGTGACTAGGTTAAAAAATACACAGTGATATGAAGAAATTCTTGGTAGGGAGATAACATTTATGGAAGGAGTCTCCAGTATCAGTGATTTGTAACAGTCACAGATTTTTGGGGACAGGATTGCTGCTAGATGGAGCCACATGACAAGCTGCTTTTTTTTCTTATTAACTTCAATAATGAAAAAATAAGACATGCTCTTGAAGGAAAGACTGCTTATAGTAGTTGCAATATAAGTGATAACATGAACTAACTTCACTGGACATTCCACAAAATTAAATGCATCTATAAATGGATAATAGAAAAAAAAACGAGCATACACTGAATTCACTATCCAGCTTTAATTTGAAAACTGCTTTTCATAATCATCTTCACAATTCTAAACTAGAAGGGTACTTGGTAGAGTGCATATCTCCACCAAGCCACATATTCAGATTTGCATCAAAATCTAATCAATTGTTTCTTGGCCCATGGCCCACCTTTCCTCACAATTTCATCAAAACTTTTTCACTACTTTTTGAGTTATGTTGGGAACAAACAACAATATCCTAGATCCACATGCATATCCAGATTTGCATTAAAATCTAGCAAATTGCTCCTTGGCCCATGGCTCACTTTTCCTCCAAATTTCATTAAAATCCATTCGCTGCTTGTTAGGTTGGGAACAGTCAAACAAACAAACAAACAAACAAACAAACAAACAAACGGATATGAAAACATAACCTCCTCCAACAAAGTTGGTGGAAGCAACAATCAGTGATATTTAATTTAGATGTCTCCTATTGCTAATTTTGAAAATCTAAATCTACATTGTTTGAATTTTTTCAAAAACAAAATTTTGCACATCAGTGAATATACTAACAAATTAGAGTATCTACATTACATTATCTGTTCAGTATATGCTGTAAATTTATAATGATAAATATAATGGTTCATATGCTATATTTCATTAGTCTTTAAAATTCTAGTTGTGCAAAGGCAAAAGAAATCATCTCCATCTTCTGGCCGAGTGTGCCTGCGGCCTAATGGCATTATTTGCACTTGCTGATATGACACTGCCACAACTCTCCATTATAACACAATTATGCGGCTAAATTCATTGACTGCACACTTGTCTTCTGGGTTCCAGAATAAGCTGCATCCGTCATAAGAGAGATGAAATGTATTTAGGGGGGAACGACATCATGTTTTATTCAATTACGCACGAAAGCTCAATTCATCAACTTTTGCAATTAAGTTAAACAGGCACATGCATGAAACATGAGGACAATACAAAGGGGGCTGGCAACAGCAACTGCTGGTTGTACATGGGACCATAAGAGAGCCTGATTGCCTTCTAATGTGAATATAATGGAATAAATTGTGTTTTGTGGAAAGAATGAAGATGAATATTCCAGATACATTAATCTAGCTAGTTGGTCTAGCTTTTTGGGAGACATAATAAATAGCTAATGGTAATTATTCCATTACTGGACAGTAAAACCTGACAAAGAAAATTGTATGAATCCTGGTTTCAGCTGGATTGTAGGAAATGGTACTAAATGAGGCAATGTGATGTGATGAATACAAAATATTCTGGATGCCTGTTTTGGGATTTATTGCTGGTGTGTGTGTGTGTGTGTGTGTGTGTGTGTGTGTGTGTGTGTGTGTGTGTGTGTGTGTGTGTGTGTGTGTGTCCCTCAGCATCATGAGGCACTGCTCATATTACTTTTCTCTTTCACTCACATCGGAGAAGCTCACAGCAGCTTGGACTGAAATCAATGCAATGATTGCTGATTTGCCTAAAGCCTGAAGTGTTCTCAAAGTAATCAATTTTGTATTCTTGTCTTACTCCGTGTGTCTAAAATTGTGAGTGGTCAAAAGTTATTTGGAATCCATTTTTTAAAATTTGCAATTTATTTATTTATTTATTTATTTATTTAATTAGAACTACACTTTGATATAAGATCCACATATGAGCAAATGTTAACACTTATCTAATGCTTTCATAATAGTGAATTAATACATACACTAATCTTCATCACATCAGGAAATGTATTCCATTGTAGTTTTTTGGTGAGCACTTGGTAATTTGGGAAAGAATATTAGACGTTTCACCACAGCATTTGGATTACAATACATCAGATGATTGAGCTCTCCAATATTGAGACCACTCACAAGTTGCTGTGAGATAACATGATCAAATCAATCAGCTTTACTTGGGGGGGGGGGGGGGGGGGGGGGGGTTATAGTGGGTGTTGGTGTTGGTGGTGATGGTGGTGAAAGCAGCAACAGACTACTCCATTCAAGCACCTGTAAAGACTTTGGGGTATGATAATAAAATTATTTGTTTAGGCGTAACTTAGAGTTAGTGTAGCGAGTTTAAAACACTGTTTTATAAACATATTATATGGAGATGAGTGTTTTACTGGGAAATACAGTAGTGCTTGAAAGTTTGTGAACCCTTTAGAATTTTCCATATTTCTGCATAAATATGACCTAAAACATCAGATTTTCACACAAGTCCAAAAAGTAGATAAAGAGAACCCAGTTAAACAAATGAGACAAAAATATTATACTTGGTCATTTATTTATTGAGGAAAATGATCCAATATTACATATCTGTGAGTGGCAAAAGTATGTGAACCTCTAGGATTAGCAGTTAATTTGAAGGTGAAATTAGAGTCAGGTGTTTACAATCAATGGGATGACAATCAGGTGTGAGTGGGCACCCTGTTTTATTTAAAGAGCAGGGATCTATCAAAGTCTGATCTTCACAACGCATGTTTGTAGAAGTGTATCATGGCACGAACAAAGGAGATTTCTGAGGACCTCAGAAAAAGCGTTGTTGATGCTCATCAGGCTGGAAAAGGTTACAAAACCATCTCTAAAAAGTTTGGACTCCACCAATCCACAGTCAGACAGACTGTGTACAAATGGAGGAAATTCAAGACCATTGTTACCCTCCCCAGGAGTGGTCGACCAACAAAGATCACTCCAAGAGCAAGGTGTGTAATAGTCGGTGAGGTCACAAAGGACCCCAGGGTAACTTCTAAGCAACTGAAGGCCTCTCTCACATTGGCTAATGTTAATGTTCATGAGTCCACCATCAGGAGAACACTGAACAACACTGGTGTGCATGGCAGGGTTGCAAGGAAAAAGCCACTGGTCTCCAAAAAGAACATTGCTGCTCATCTGCAGTTTGCTAAAGATCACACGGACAAGCCAGAAGGCTAGTGGAAAAATGTTTTGTGGACGGATGAGACCAAAATAGAACTTTTTGCTTTAAATGAGAAGTGTTATGTTTGGAGAAAGAAAAACACTGCATTCCAGTATAAGAACCTTCTCCCATCTGTGAAACATGGTGGTGGTAGTATCATGGTTTGGGCCTGTTTTGCTGCATCTGGGCAATGGCTTGCCGTCATTGATAGAACAATGAATTCTGAATTATACCAGCGAATTCTAAAGGAAAATGTCAGGACATCTGTCCATGAACTGAATCTCAAGAGTGGGTCATTCAGCAAGACAACGACCCTAAGCACACAAGTCATTCTACCAAAGAATGGTTAAAGAAGAATAAAGTTAATGTTTTGGAATGGCCAAGTCAAAGTCCTGACCTTAATCCAATTGAAATGTTGTGGAAGGGCCTGAAGCGAGCAGTTCATGTGAGGAAACCTACCAACATCCCAGGGTTGAAGCTGTTCTGTACAGAGGAATGGGCTAAAATTCCTCCAAGCTGGTGTGCAGGACTGATCAGCATTTACTGGAAATGTTTAGTTGCAGTTATTGCTGCACAAGGGGGTCCCACCAGATACTGAAAGCAAAGGTTCACATACTTTTGCCACTCACAAATATGTAATATTGGATCATTTTCCTCAATAAATAAATGACCAAGTATAATATTCTTGTCACATTTGTTTAACTGGGTTCTCTTTATCTACTTTTAGGAATTATGTGAAACTCTAATCATGTTTTCGGTCATATTTATGCAGAAATATAGAAAATTCTAAAGGGTTCACAAACTTTCAAGCACCACTGTACACCACTTGCATTTTTCACATGAGCTACATCCGGGACATGGAGATCCAAAACCGTGACATAAATCTCCATATGTCACCCTTGAGGAACTCAATCAATTGTTTTGATAAATTTGGGTACTTTTTGTTTGTGAATGTGTCTATATAATAAAAAAGAAAATCACACATTGGCTTGAAGATATGAAGTTTATCTTCTTATGTGAAAAACTTGCATTTTTCATACAAATTACATCGTGGATCTGAGTGACATATTTAAATAATATTGGCAGGCTTTTTTTTGTGGTCTATCAGAATTATTCCATTCAGCTAGCAAAATACTGAATGAGTTAAAGACGACTTCAATATCATGCTAGCTGAATGGAATGTATCTGATTGACCACAAAAAAGCCAGACAATATTATTATTATTATTATTATACATACACTCTCTTCATATCAGCATTCTTGAAGGCCAACTCAAGCTTACTTGTGACTTGGTGCTGTTAGCGTGGCAGTCCAGTTGCCTTCTAGCTGGCATAGCATTCAGCAGTTGTGTTTAGTGAAGGCCAACGCGAGCATACCCGTGACTTGGTGTTGTTAGTGCGGCAGTCCAGTTACCTTCTAGCTGGTGTAGTGTTAGCAAAGGCCAATGCTAGCACAAGCCAATGCTAGTGCAGTCAAGCTGAATATTATTATTATTATTATTATTATTATTATTATTATTAATTTCCCTGTGTAATTTACTTAGTTAATTTTAAAATCAACATTGACAACTACACACAACAGAGTGACCTGGCAACCAAATTCTCTCAAAATGTTCCGCTTTTAACGAAGCAAACCCAGTGGCCATGTTTGTTTACAACCCCAATTCCAAAAAAGTTGGGACAAAGTACAAATTGTAAATAAAAACGGAATGCAATGATGTGGAAGTTTCAAAATTCCATATTTTATTCAGAATAGAACATAGATGACATATCAAATGTTTAAACTGAGAAAATGTATAAAGAGAAAAATTAGGTGATTTTAAATTTCATGACAACACATCTCAAAAAAGTTGGGACAAGGCCATGTTTACCACTGTGAGACATCCCCTTTTCTCTTTACAACAGTCTGTAAACGTCTGGGGACTGAGGAGACAAGTTGCTCAAGTTTAGGGATAGGAATGTTAACCCATTCTTGTCTAATGTAGGATTCTAGTTGCTCAACTGTCTTAGGTCTTTTTTTGTCGTATCTTCCGTTTTAATGTAAACGGACAGTGCATCCGGGAAGAAAACGAGACAGATACGGTCTAATGTAAACTTGGCCTTAGACCATATCTGTCTCGTTTTCTTCACGGATGCACTGTCCATTTACATTAAAACGCCTGGAAACGCCGGGAAACGGGAATCCGCCAGGGTCCACGTATTCAATCCAGATCATGTCTGGTCCGGTGCTGTGTAAACACTGAGAATACGCGAATACGCTGTGCTGAGCTCTAGCTGGCGTCGTCATTGGACAACGTCACTGTGACATCCACCTTCCTGATTCGCTGGCGTTGGTCATGTGACGCGACTGCTGAAAAACGGCGCGGACTTCTGCCTTGTATCACCTTTCATTAAAGAGTATAAAAGTATGAAAATACTGCAAATACTGATGCAAATACTGCCCATTGTGTAGTTATGATGGTCTTTAGGCTTGCTATCCTTCCACTTGCAAGTGGTAAGTGACTTGCGCACAGCGGCTCAGTCCCGAATCACTGCTCGTGTGCTTCACTCGCGCGCTCTGTGAGCTGCGCAGGGCCGGAGTGCGCACCCTCCAGAGGGCACTCGCTGTTCAGGACGGAGTGATTTGGAGCCGCTGAGGAGGAAGCGATGAGCCGCACTGACACATTTCAACTTACATGCCGAATTAGTCATGTGATTAGCGTATCCGTGTATTGGCGTTGCTGTGTGCACACGAATCATGTATTGGCGTTGCTGTGTGCATGCTAATCATTTTTAAAAACGTTAATCTGATGATCCGCTGATACGGTCTAATGTAAACCCCACCTTAGAGTCACCAGTTAACCTAACCTGCATGTCTTTGGACTGTGGGGGAAACCGGAGCACCCGGAGGAAACCCACACGGACACTGGGAGAACATGCAAACTCCACACAGAAAGGCCATCATCGGGCATGGGGCTCGAACACAGACCTTCTTGCTGTGAGGCGACAGCACTAACCACTACACCACCGTGCCGCCCCAAGCAGTACATAATGCAAATTATTTTATTTACTGCAATTCATGCTATTAAATTAAAGCACGAGCCAACAAGATGTCAATACTTAACTTTTTACCATTATTAATAGCTATTTCTAAATGTCTCAGTTGGCTGAGAATGTTTTTGCATCATTATTTCTTGATCCATGAAGGATTAGTGCCTGTATTAATTAATTATTATGAAAGCTTTAGTTAAGTATTAATATATGCTAATTTTTGGATCTTACAGTGAAATCTTGCTAGTTTATTTTCTCCTTTTCTTTCAAAGTATAAAGGAAGTACAAAAAATTAAAAACTAGAATAATTTAATTATTTAGAAAGTGTAACAGTCTGACACTGGGTAGTTTGTAAGTATAAGTATTGTAACTCCTTTAGGTAATCAGGTGAACTATTTGTTGTATTCACAAATATGAATAAATCAAGGGGCTTTTTCCCTCTACAAATAAACTCCTAAGATGTTTAGGTTTATGTGTATTGTTTAGGCTATCTAGTCAATATACACTTAAAGCATATACGCAGAGCCATGGCCTTACTTTCATTTATAAATGCCTTGAGACCTCAAGAATGCCACAGGAATAGTTTTAAGCGTTAACAATAAATCTAAAGGCTCGGTCCCACTGGCCGATGGACACAAAACGTATGCAAAAAGGACACAGCGGACGAGCAAAATTTCGGGGGTAGCGCTATCCGTTTTCATCCGCTCCAGAAATGGACAAAATTGGCGAAAATTTGCGAAAACAGAACGGAAAAGAACGGACGTGGGTAGTATATAGCGGGGATGTTAAACGCATGTTCATAGGAAGCCTAGCGGATGAAAGCGGATGGAAGTGGATGACAGCTCCGAAGGGGTTACCGGTGATAACTGAGAAGCGGACGCATAGCAGAAAGAGCGGATGCATAGCGGATGAAGGGGATGCATCACGTACGCCTAACGGAAACAAAGGGGATGTTGCGCGGATGTATATCGGATGCAGACCGTTCACTGCGCATGCGGGGGGTATGAATTGCGTCTGCTCCGCGGATATAAAGGGATGCAGCACGCACGCCGTCAGCATAAAGCGGAAAGACGTGCTGGCGGCTACATCGATACATCTCTACTACTAGATGATTTTCTCCCCCTTTTTACACAAAATATCGATTGTCCGCTAGGTGTCCTTCTACATACTCTAGACATACTCCAGACATCCTAAATATACGAGATACATCCCAGATATAAACGCTTTGTCCGTTTTGAATACTTTATATACGAGATGCATACGCTTACATCCTTTCTATTTCCGTGCTACTAACGATGAATAGACGTTTCATGTACCTTATCTTTCCTCCCTCTTTCCGTTTTCAGCTGCAGCGGATGTGAGTTGCGAGGATGCCCAGAGGATGCAGAGAGGATACAGCAGACGTTTAACGGATGATAACGGACATAGAACGGTTGTTGCTCGTATATGTCGCGGATTTACATCGTACACGGCGGAAAGTTCATCCGTTCTAAAAGTTTTGTGCAGCTCAAAACTTTTTGCGCGGATGAAATCACAGTGGACGGATGCTCGATGGATAGAGCGTATGAAGCACGTATGCAATGAGTACACAACGGATGCATAGCGTTTTCCAACGGATGGCAAAGATTTTTTTACGTTTTACATCCTCTTTGCATCCGTAAGTGCAGTGGGACCGGGCCTTAATATCGTAATTTTTATGATTAAAGTGATTTATACAGGTAGCAGTCTCAGTGAATGACCTTGACGTCTGTAACGTCACAGCAGGAAGCCTATCGGTCTCATTGCCATTTCCGCTATACTAAAACACAGAGCTGACTGCAATGCCGATCCTCCATTTTGAGCTAATTTATTGCCATGCCACGTAGATGTGTTGCTGGCGGGTGGAGCAACATGACAGAAGGTGGATTAACGTTGCATTCATGGCCCAAGAATGTTCAAATTGCAAAGATTTGGATGCATTTTGCGAGAAGTTCACAGGCGCATTGGGTGCCTATGAAGAGGTCTCTCCTCTGCTCTGCACATTTTACTGAGGACTCGTACGAAACCTCCGATCTGTTGAGAAGCGTTGGCTATTAGCCTGTATTGAAAGAGGGTGCAGTACCAATAATTAAAGGAAAAGAAAACAAGAAAAGGAAAGTATTTATTTTATTTTTTTTAAAAGGAAAGTTCAGTTGCACCAGTCCTCCCTGAGTGAGTCGAGGGTTGTTACTAAAACCCAGGATGGAACGGAATGTGACATATCACCCAGGCAGTGACCTCCCCACGGTTGTTGCTAAAACCGGTGACGTCCCATTCCATCCCAGGTTTTAATAATTGCCTGAGCCGAGCAGTAATGGCAGAGTACTCCGTATGGACAAAATAGAGAATGAGTGGAGCAGCCGTCTTATTTCTAAACTAGATATCGCTGCCATCTCACCCCTATGTGGAATAAGTGAATGAACGGAGAACTGAACGTACAACTGAAAGTCAGATTGTTTCAAAGCAATCAGTCACAATATCGGCCTTCAAGAAGCAAGAACACAGACGGGTAAGCTCAGACTCTCATTTGGATATAAAACAACAAAAACACGTTGTTTACCTGCATTTAGATTAATACATGCAATTTGTATTGTGTGTTTAAGTTACCGGTATAAGATTATTTAATTTGCTTCAGAATGTGATTGTCTCAGTTCATCTGATTATTTAATTAGCCTTTTACGTTTTATCAGTGAAAATGCATGCATGTACATGTATGTTGCATAAGTTATAACACCTATCCTGTTTTAATGAGAGTCAACCCACAATCAATGCAGTCAAATCAGTCTTAGTTGAGCAAGTCAGTAATGGTATTTCTTACTTTCACCATAAATTTTTATTTATATGACTTTGGTCTACAGCTGTAAAAGGCCTCGGCCTTAAAACCGGTTACAGCAGTGACGTCACGCACTCAGGGCTAGCTAGCTCAGCGGGGCAGCTCAAATGCCAACTTTGTGGTCGATTTTAACTCTCAAAAATATATTTTTTATTCCCATTTATGCAGCATACAAGAGTCAAGGATGAAGATACTATCCACTCAGAAATTTATTTAAAAATAAAGGTTCTGCATATCTGCTTTAATGAGTACTTTATTAAGAAGATGATACTGATACTGGTAGGGCCTCCATTTGCTCTCAAAACAGCCTCAATTCTGTATGGTATGGAGTCCACAAGATATTGGAAACATTGCTTTGACATTCTGGTCCATGTTGACATGACTGCATCATGCAATTCTGCAGATTTCAAAATCACGGCAGATTTTTCAGATGCACTTTTATATTGTGAATCTCCCATTCAATCACAAATAAGACACCCAAAAGTTACCTACTGAATGCAGTAGTGACTGCGAGGGCCACTAAAGAACATTGAACTTGTTGTCATGTTCATGAAGCTACTTTGAGATGACTTTTGCTTTGTGACGTGGTGCATTATCATGCTGGAAGTAGCCATTAGAAGATGGGTAAATTGTGGCCATGAAAGGATGCACATCATCAGCAACAATACTCAAACAGGCTGTGGCAGTCCAGTGACAATTGATTCATAAAAGCAGGCCCAAAGTGTGCCAAGAAAACTTTTCCCACATCATCACACCACCTTCATCAGTCTGGAATGTTGACAAAAGGTAGATTAGGTGTCATATTCTGACCCTACCATTTGCATGCCTCAGTAGAAATCAAGATTCATCAGGCTACATTTTTCCAGTCTTCAACTGTCCCAGTATTGGTGAGCCTATGCCCACTGCAGCCTCAGCTTTCTGTTCTTGGCTGATGGAAGTGGAATCTGATGTGGTCTTCTGCTGTTGTATCCCATTCACTTCAAGGTTCAATGTGTTCTGCATTCGGAGATGCTTTTCTGCTTACCACAATTCTACAGAGTGCTTATGAAAGTTACTGTAGTCTTTCTGTCAGCTTGAACAAGTCTGGCCATTCTCTGCTGAACTCTCTCAACAAGGCATTTCTGTTTACAGAACTGCTGCTCACTGGATGTTTTTTTTTTCTTTATTGCACCATTCTGAGTAAGTACTCGAGACTTTTGTGTGTGAAAATCCCAAGAGATCAGCACTTATAGAAATACTCAAACCACGATCAAAATCAGAGATCACATTTTCTCTGTTCTGGTGGTTGATGTGAACAGTACCCGAAGCTGCTGTGCCATATCTGTGTGATGTTACTGCACTGCTGCCTCACAATTGGCTGATTAGATAACTGCATGAATATATGATGTCAAAATACAACTTCCAACATTTTCATCGAATATACGAATTGAACCTGTTCATTTTCCTGGCCATGTTTTGTTTGTTATTGCATCTTTCACTATCTTATGTAGAATAACTTGTTGCTTACTGACTGTGATTGGAAACAGATTAAAAATACTTTTACGTTGTAATTCTGAGGTTTTGCTAATTGTAAATAAATCTGAATCACTATTATCTGTATTATTTAAGTCATTGCTTGCTTGATTTTACCTGGGGAGTTAATATACTATAACGTATGTACTGCCAAAATTTCAGATTTTCAACCTAACAGTCAGTTTTACAAATCTGAACATGAATTATTCTGGAGTAAATTCTGTTCTTTATTTCACTGCACAGAATTTGGTGTGAGGAGGATAGGGAAGGGAAGGTAATTTCACTGAACACAGAGCATCCTCAGTAATAGTCCTATTTGAAGCAACCTAATAGGAAGGTAATAACTCAATCTTATAATAGATGTAGCTGTGCGCTCTTTTTTTTTTGTGTGTGTGTGTGTAATACTGACATGTACATTGTATTAGGATGGGTCAACATGGCATTTTGTGAACATTTATTAAAAAAATTTTAACATGCTGAGACTAAATGTGGTATAAAGGGTGATATTGCCATTTTTGTTTATGATTGCATCTTTTCTACTATATTGTTGAGCATGACTTGTCGAGGGCTGACTGAAATGCAATGCAATTTTAAACATACTTTATCCAGTAAGAACCAGCAAATTAAATCCCAGTTAAAGCAGATGCATGGCACAGGGTAACCAACTCTGACTTCAAATCATACAACTGAGAGGTCTATTATTGCTATGGGATTTGTAGATCTCATCTCATCTCATTATCTCTAGCCGCTTTATCCTTCTACAGGGTCGCAGGCAAGCTGGAGCCTATCCCAGCTGACTACGGGCGAAAGGCGGGGTACACCCTGGACAAGTCGCCAGGTCATCACAGGGCTGACACATAGACACAGACAACCATTCACACTCACATTCACACCTACAGTCAATTTAGAGTCACCAGTCAACCTAACCTGCATGTCTTTGGACTGTGGGGGAAACCGGAGCACCCGGAGGAAACCCACGCGGACACGGGGAGAACATGCAGGATTTGTAGATACATAATGAATTCTACTTTAATCATGCTGATGTAAACTCTTATTGTAACATATAGGTTTTTTGAATGCTATAGCAACTTTGAGGCAAATATAGGAATCTCATTATATAGCCATTCATTTTGAGCCAAAGAACAAGTCAGATCTTTGGCTAGTCCATCTTTGATAGTGTCATACAGAGTCAACACAAAAAATAAAAAGTTACTTGAGAGGCAAAATATTATGGTGTCATACAGACAAGGTCATAAAGTACCAATCAAAAGTTTAGACACACCTACACATTCATACGTTTTTCTGTATTTTGATTATTTTCTACATTGTAGAACAATACTGAAGACATCAAGACTATGAAATAACATATGGAACATATATGGAATTATGTGGCAAACATAAAAGTGTTAAACAAAATGTTTCATATTTTAGATTCTTCAGAGTAGCCACCGTTTACCTTCATGACACTTTACACACTACTGGCATTATCTGGCACACTAGGGATTTTGTACCGATACGATACTACTTTCGTACCGCAACACCTGTCCACACTAGCAACTATACCAGTACTGTAGCGGTATAACTGTATCAGTACGAAACCCACAAATCTATGGGTTTCGTACCAGTACAGTATCGGTACTGTAGTGCTTCGCTGTAGTGTGGACAGATGAAGTGGCTCTGTATCGATACAAATATAATGCGCATGCGCAAAGTCACACACCTCAATCGATGTCTTCGCTGAATAAAATAGTGAAGAACGGAGATTCGTTTGTTTCTTTCTCAACTGCCTCGCGCTTTTTATACGATTCGACTGAATAAATGACCACCAGAAATACAGACTGTACATTGACAACAAAAAGCACACACACGTTGTTTCATCTGTACAGAAGCCAAGAGAGGCCCTTCATATAATCCTTTTTTTTATTCACCTTGTTATTCCGAGATAACGACATAATTAATTCAGGATCTCGAGAAAACAACATAACTAATTCAAGATCTCGAGAAAACAAAACAATTATTCCATGATCTCGAGAAAACAAAACAATTATTTCATGATCTCGAGTAAACAGCTGAGAAATGGTTCAGGTGCGCCAAGATACTTGTGATATGCTGACTTTGGGGCTATTTCTCATTCTGTATAGATGCAACTTTGGTCATTAGAATGTCTGGAATAATCGATCACCTAATAAGGCAATATTTTGATCAGGGGTTGACACAGGGAAAGATTGCATTAAGTCTTTTAATAAGGGATAATTTCAAAATTAGTCCGCGGCACCTCCGCAGAAGACTGGCCCGGCTTCGTCTCTACCGACGGAGATACAGTGATCCAGCTGAGATCACGGAATAATTGTTTTGTTTTCTTGAGATCCCGAAATAACGGATGCCATATATTCTCGGAAGGAAGTTACTCGTTAACTACGGAAACATTTCGCGCACGCGCATTTCAACTACCGTGAAAGAAAACCGCAAACATTTCTCGCTAGTGTGGACAGATGCACTAAACTGTACCAGTATACTTTGTATCGATACAGTTATACCACTATCGTACCGGTATAACGCTACGTTCACACTGCAAGGCTTAATGCTCAATTACGATTTTTTTGTGAAATCCGATTTTTTTGTGAGGTCGTTCACATTAACAAATATATGCGACTTGTATGTGATCCTCAGTATGAACGAAAAGCGACCTAAAAGTGTTCCGCATGCGCATTGCAGGATACGACGACGTCACACGCAGTGAGCATGGCCAGTGTTTACGGAAGTAAAACCGCCCGGTTGCGGTATGACCCATCCAATCTAGCTTGAATAGCTGTATCCCCCCAAATGGAAATCAGCTCCCTAACCTCTGCGTCCTTCCATTGAGAAGATTCAGAACCTTCACAGCCCGAAGCGTCCCTCGCATTGATGTCATGCGAAGGGGCGCAGATACGTTTTTTGAACTGGGGGGGGACAAAAAACTGGGAGGGACAAAGCTGCCAGCAAACCAACCCCAACCCCGATATGCCTGTCAAACTTGTTGTTAGTAACCATAGCAACCAAGCTCGAACTCGCAACCTGTGCAGTCTGCACAGCTCAACCAACTGAATATCAGTCTTTGTTTTGTTTTATGTGAGTTGTTGCAACTATGTATACACTGCTGTGCACCTCAATAAACCGAATGGTAATTAGTCTTTTGATTTTTCCGTGAGGTTTGCCTTATGCAAAGAAAGACAGCATAGATGTTTTTTCCTCCCTATAAGTGGGGGGGACCAAACGAGGTGAATTTAAATCTGGGTGGGACGAGTCCCACCCTCTATCTGCGCCCGTGGTCATGCGCCATGTTGTTGTAACTTTTTTTGAGAGACCCGCCGCCTACTTCAGCGCAGAATAGTGACGTTTGTGGCTTGTTGATGACGTGTAAGTCGGATGAATGCGACCTGGCGGTTCAGACTGAAGTCGCATATGAAAAGAGCGGATAGGAATCGGAATTAGGACCACATATCCAAACGGCCTGGGTCGGATTTGAAAAAAATCGGATCTGTGTCGTTCATATTGTCAATAAAAGATCGGATACAGGTCACATATGGGCGAAAAGATCGGATTTGAGTCACTTCAGCCTGCAGTGTGAACGTAGCCTAAGTGTGAACACAACATTAACCAGCTTCATGAGGTAGTCACCTGGAATGCTTTTCAATTAACAGGTGTGTCTCGTCAAAAGGTAATTAGTGCACTTTCTTGCCTTTTTAATGTGTCTGAGATCAAACAGTAAATAATAAAAATATAGTAAATAGCCCTATTCCACAACTGCAGTAATCCATATTATGTCAAGAACCACTCAAGTAAGTAAAGAGAAACAGCGTCCATCATTACTTTAAGACTTGAAGTGTCTTTTAATTAATAAAAATACATTTTATTTATTTTATTAATTAAAATAATTAAACATTGAATTGGAAGGTGTGTCCAAACTTTCTAACTGGGACCCCTTTTTCAAAAAGAGTCCGGCTATAAACAGGGATGGTGCCAGAGATTTTCTTTTGCTGGTGTTATGGTGTTGCTTGACTTTTCAAGTGAGGGTGCTCTGAAATTTAGGGTTTCCCATTAATGTGCCGCCACAGTTTAATTACCTCTGCCAAGGAGGCTATGCTTGTATGGTCACAAGCCAACCTACATAAAGACACTTCTGAATATAAAATTTTACACAATTATGCCACAGCCAGGGTATTCACCCAAGCGGCAAGCACCAGACACGGAGGTTTGTGCACATTTCAGCTTCAGGTTCTCAGATCACAGACTCATGCTGCCAGTTACCAACACCTCAACTAATGAATCAACAGTATTTTGTTCCATAGACCTAATGTTATATGAATGAGCATCGCATACAGATAACTAAAAGGAGTCAGAATTTGTGCCTCAACTGTCAAATGCAATAGGAAAAATAACTGCCGGGGGGGGGGGGGGGGGGGGGGGAATGCACTTACCATTCAATATCTTCATAACAAAATAATCTGTCTGTTGACTGAGTCTCCATACATGGACGTTTATGAAGTAAAAAAAAAAAAGATCCATTATGATGTAGCTAATGCTTTGGTAATGCTAATTTGAAAAAAAAAATCGCTGTCTGGCTAAAAGGACATGTATGTATGGTCAAAAGTTCAATGTGTGCCGTATGATCACCTGTGTTGGCTTTCTGTTATTTAGTCTAAAAACAATCAACCACAGATATTTCTTGGGGGTGCTAAGGGGGTGTGCTATGGCTATCCTAGGGGTAGCTACAGTACCCCCAAGCCCCTCCCTTGCACTGCCCATTGCTATAAATCTAGAAACTTTTTGAGCTGATGCTAGTGACTGTCCTGCACTCAACACTGTTCTCAAGCTCACATCATAGCTGCTGATTACATGGGTTGAGAGAGCAGGTTCGATTGACTCAAGTCTATGTTTCCAACCACCAATCACTGATCACCAGTTTCCCTAGGACCAATTTGTAGTACCTAGGACTGATCAATATTGTTTGTTTGTCCCACTCACACCTCTTTGTTCTATTTTTTCTTAGCTATATTTCAAATCCTAAAAGTGAGTTATTCCATGAATAATCTATTTACTGACTATTCACTACCACTGCTTTTTTTTTTCTGCATTCCTGATTGTAGAATTTGTAGTATTTATTATTGGTTTCACTATATTTTGTAGATATACTACATAGCACCAAAGCCTTCTTATTTCTATAAGAAACAAGTTTTAAGTTATCATTTTCTATCCTGCTAAAACTATTCTTATATTCCTTATATAAGACTTCTGAATATGCAAATGATCTTGACAAACAGTGAACTGAATGCAAATTATTGGATGGCGACTTCTAGTGACTTTTTGCGCATTAGCTACTTTCCCCTGAAGCAAATTGGCAACACTGGTAGCTCTGGGTTACTGATCAGGGGGGGCTCCAGCATCGTCAAGCTGCCACTGCTGGGCCCTTGAGCAAGGCCCTTAACCCTCTCTGCTCCAGAGGCGCCGTATCATGTCTGACCCTGCGCTCTGACCCCAATGTACAATCAAGCTGGGATATACGAAGAAAATAATTTCTTCTTCATCCCATAGCCGACAAGAGCCGTAGGGGCACCACTGATGACATTTTAACAGTCCATCATTGATGTGTCTAAGGCATTTAAACTTGGCGGAGTCCATTCCTCTCCAAGGCTGATCAATGGACAAATTAGAGTAGCCAGTTAACCTAACCAAGGGAATAAAAACGGTGTTGATATTGGTGGGGACATAATTTGGCCAAGCGCCCCAGTGCGCCATGGTTGTTGCACGAAATGTGGCCTACACTGTACAAATGATTGGTTGTCCATTCCTTTGTGTTATTTTGATTTTTAGCACCAGGTACACTTAGTCTTAGACTTAGGCTAACATCTGCATGTATATGGGCAATATATTATCACACAGAGAAAGTGGACATTGAAGTTGCTGTGAATTTCGCTGTAGTGGATGACCTACCCAAAATACAACAACACAATCAATCAAAATACTGCTGCTTCATTTCACACAACTTTTACTATTTTCACACATTTGAAACATCATGTGCTTCCTTTTGAGTTACTGCAATTTCAGAATCTGAAAGTAATGTAGGTATGGGTGGTAGAAGTGTGAAGAGTTTTGGTAGTTGTAGTGCATTTTGCAAAAATGTTTATTCATTAAGTTGAAAGGGTTAAGTGACAATTGTTTCACATTTTTACATTTTCACATTTTATTGCAGAGGTTACATACATACGCATATACACATGCATATACATATGCATATACATGCAAACAATGAGCAAGAAAAAAGTAAATATAAGTAAACATTTAGCATTACCTACAAGCATTTATTAGTGTGTGTGTGTGTGTGTGTGTGTGTGTGTGTGTGTGAGAGAGAGAGAGAGAGAGAGAGAGAGAGATTGCAAACAGAAACTCCTTGCTGTTACAGTAAATATAAGTAAACATTTAGCATTACCTACAAGCATTTATTAGTGTGTGTGTGAGAGAGAGACAGACAGACAGAGAGACAGACATAGACATAGAGAGAGAGAGATTGCAAACAGAAACTCCTTGCTGTTACAGGATCATATGACAAAAATGTCATATTATGTCCTCCTTACGTTTTCTTTTATTGCCCGACATCACTGCCTGTGTGCTGTTTTGCTGTAGCAGCGAGCTGGATGCTGATTTTACCGCTTGCTACTGCTTACAGCCAATGACAACAAAAAACCATAGCAACGTCAAGGCAACGGGAGGTGGGCCAATCAAAGCTTCATAAAGCTTTTTTATCTGTCCCCACCAATAGTCAGCCGTCTTTGAGAGGTCTGTTCACAACTGAAAATCAGCTGGAAGCGATACCGCGTTTGGTGTTTTTATTCAGCGTTTCCCGCATCACGGCTTCTCCACTCAAAAATGGTATGGACATTTTAAACTCAGCTGAATATTGGTATGGATGCGTCCATACCGTCCATACGCATTTTTACGCCCATGAACCTAACTGCATGTTTTTGGACTGTGGGAAGAAATCCACACAGACACAGGGAGAACATGCAAACTCCACACAGAAAGGTCCCTCATCAACCACTGGGCTCAAACCCAGAACCTTCTTGCTGTGAGGTGACAGTGCTGCCCCAAAAGAACTTCACTGTTCTATAATGTGACAAAGAAAGCCTCTTCCTTCTTCTTCTTCTTTTTCTGAATTCACGAACATTTGTTAACCTGATCCACGGTGCTGTCAAACACGCTTTAATGAATCAACCAAATTAAACTTTGGTTTAAACATGGATTTAACAGGTGGTTCTTAAAAGAAAATCACTAAAATGAATGGTGAGAGCCTAAGGAACGGGATTAGTGAGGTCCATGGCAAATGCTGTTGTATTTATAGTGTTACTGTCTCTTTAAGACGCTCTCCAGCGACGTGAGCACTGAAGGGGTCGCGAGGCTCAAGCTGGAGGCGCGCGCTGCGTGAAGCAGCGTTCATTCACACTGAGCGGAGGACGGAGCGCGAGACCGGAAACTCCCCACGTGAATGAACAAGTCAACAAGAGTCGTTTAATTGTATTTAAAAAAATACAACCCCACCAAGTAAACCCTAAAAGACCCTGGGTGGTGTTGCGTTTATAAATAAATGTTTAATTCGTCGCGCTGCTGAAATACACAGGACTGGAGATGGAGTTAAATGGCCAGATGGTTAAAAGATGTCCGGGAGAGTCAGGCTGATCCTGTGATTAAAAACTGTTATGTGTATTGGATGGAGTTGCTTATCTTGTTCAGTGTGACTGTTTGGAAGTGACCACAAGGCTGGCTCTCTCTCTCACACACTCTCTCTCTCTCTCTCTCTCTCTCTCTTACACACACACACACACACACACTGGTGTGGATGCTGAGCGGAGGCTCTTTAAAATCCGTCTGAAGCGCGGAGTCGTGCAGGGATGATGGAGTTTCCCCGGACTTTACACGCTTTATCGCTTATATGCGCACTCATCTGCTGTGTACAGGGTAAGTTCCAGTGAAAAATTATGTGTTTAGTGTCCAGATGGATTCACGGAATCAAAGTCGGACGAGTTTAGGAGCAAACTCGGATAAAAAGTTATAAATGGTCTCGGTTTGAGGTTCACACTGATTGCTTCATCCAAAATCCTGTTCCTACTCAACTGTTTTCAGTTGCTCATGTTGGGATGCTGTGCTCTGTGCACACTGATATAAAATAGGAAATGTGTGAAGGTTATAAACGCTTATAAGGTTTTAGACATAGCCTCTTATGCAAGGCAAATCGGAGTTAATAAAACGACACAGCGGTCCGTTAACTGCGCCTTGCTTAAAGCTCTTTATTATGCTGCAGAACAAAACGCTTTCACCAGTATGTTCACCTTCTTTTTATTTAATTTTTGTTAAAATTATGATTTCAATCTAAGTCTTTCCCCCTTTTCCTGATGCTGTTGACACACAGTTCTACATTTCTATGCTCTCAAGCCTTAAGCAACTTTTATTACACTTTATGACGTCAGAAGGTTATTTGAATATGTAAAATAGATGTTATTTCTGAGCAAATGATCTTAGGTGGGTTTTCATTTGAGTTTTGTGCAAAACAGACGCGACAAAACAACTGCAAATGGTCTGTGTTTGCACTGAGGGATGTTATATGATTAAATGTTATGCTGGATTTTCTCTTTCATTCCAATGAAACATGCTGATGGATCTCCAGGACCTGATAAGTTTATGAGGTTAGCATGGAGATTTTCAATTGTGTCCATGTGTTGTATGCACTCACTTGAATTTGAAAATTCACTTAAATGTGAAAATTGTGTTTACATTTCAATTTGGCAAAATATTGCTTTGTCAGATCATCTGAAAAACGTCCTCATGAGAGCTTATAAACGTTTGTGTGATATTTGAATTTTTATTTTTAGAAATTCACTTGTTTCCATTACTCGTTTTTCAGTTTGCAATTACAAATTGTGCATTAAGCAGGTTAATGGAATTCTACCTATAGACAGTAAAAGACCACATTGCCCTTGGCTGCTTTTACTTAAAAAACAACAAAATAAAAAATAAATAAAATAAACCTTAGGGTGGTGTAGTGGTTAGTGCTATCGCCTCACAGCAAGAAGGTCCGGGTTCGAGCCCCATGGCCGATGAGGGCCTTTCTGTGCAGAGTTTGCATGTTCTCCCTGTGTCTGCGTGGGTTTCCTCCGGGTGCTCCGGTTTCCCCCACAGTCCAAAAGACATGCAGGTTAGGTTAACTGGTGACTCTAAATTGACCGTAGGTGTGAGTGTGAATGGTTGTCTGTTACCCCTTTTCCACCAAATCAGTTCCAGGACTGGTTCGGAGCCAGTGCTGGTGCTGGTTCACAACTCGTTCAACTTGTGAGCCAGCTGAGAACCAGTTTGCTTTTCCATAGCTCGCGGTACTAAGCGGAGCCACGTCATTACCTCGCTGTATACGTCATTACGTCGCTGTATACGTCAGTTACGGCGCTACGTTTACATAAACCTTGGCGCGAATATCAAAGCAAAAACAACACGGAAGAAGCAGCAGCGGCAACAACAATAATAATGGATGACTTTGCGTTTGTACAGTTGTGCTTCTCGTCGCTTAAAAATGGCAATCTTTCGTGGTCTTGTTATTGTTGTTGGTCTTAACAGCTCCGACCCCCCGCTGACATAAGTGGTTCTTTCCTCTGGCCCAGCAGAGAGTTGGTGCTAGCCTGGAACCAGTTTTTCTGGCCCCAGAGCCAGTTCTTTGTCAGTGGAAACAGAAAACCCGGTTCCAAACTAAGCACTGGCCCCGAACCAGCCCTGGAACTGCTTTGGTGGAAAAGGGGCATGTGTCTATGTGTCAGCCCTGTGATGACCTGGCGACTTGTCCAGGGTGTACCCCGCCTTTCACCCGTAGTCAGCTGGGATAGGCTCCAGCTTGCCTGCGACCCTGTAGAACAGGATAAAGCGGCTAGAGATAATGAGATGAGATGAGCTGAAATAAACCTTATGTAGCCATTTCCACTTATAAGCTATATTATATGCTTTCTCTCAAATAATGTTAGCTCTTTTATTATTTTCCAGTTGAACTGGCTTTGCTGCTTGGCAAAAGCTTGTTTTTATGAGATAGTAAACATTGCCGGTGAGATTTGTCCCTGATCTACCAGCCAACACTGGTACAGTGAATCAGGAGGCTACACAGGGACCAAGCAGAGAAATGATATTTCAAACCAATACTTAACTGCTGTGAACTAAAACCTGTGGTCCTGTGGTCTCGGATGTGACATTTTACTCTTTGTTGACTTTCCTAAAGCTTGGTTTCTACACACACTGAATCAGTCCAGGCTGAGCTTCTGTGCCAGCTGAATTTGGCAGTGAAAGCCTTCGGTCCACTTTAGGTCTCTGGAAGTTGTTTTAGGCTACATCCACACGACAACGGCAACGAGATTTTATTTAAAAAATATCGCGTCCACATGTCCATTCCAAAACATTAACTTTATTCTTCTTTAACCATTCTTTGGTAGAACGACTTGTGTGCTTAAGGTCATTGTCTTGCTGCATGACCCACCTTCTCTTGAGATTCAGTTCATGGACAGATGTCCTGACATTTTCCTTTAGAATTCACTGGTATAATTCAGAATTCATTGTTCCATCAATGATAGCAAGCTGTCCTGGCCCAGATGCAGCAAAACAGGCCCAAACCATGATACTACCACCACCATGTTTGAAAGATGGGATAAGGTTCATATGCTGGAATGCAGTGTTTTTCCTTTCTTCAAACATAACGCTTCTCATTTAAACCAAAAAGTTCTATTTTGGTCTCATCCGTCCACAAAACATTTTTCCAATAGCCTTCTGGCTTGTCCACGTGATCTTTAGCAAACTGCAGATGAGCAGCAATGTTCTTTTTGGAGAGCAGTGGCTTTCTCCTTGCAACCCTGCCATGCACACCATTGTTGTTCAGTGTTCTCCTGATGGTGGACTCATGAACATTAACATTAGCCAACATTAGAGAGGCCTTCAGTTGCTTAGACGTTACCCTGGGGTCCTTTGTGACCTCGCCAACTATTACATGCCTTGCTCTTGGAGTGATCTTTGTTGGTCAACCACTCCTAGGGAGGGTAACAATGATCTTGAATTTCCTCTATTTGTACACAATCTTTCTGACTGTGGATTGGTGGAGTCCAAACTCTTTAGAGATGGTTTTTTAGCCTTTTCCAGCCTGATGAGCATCAACAGCGCTTTTTCTGAGGTCTTCAGAAATCTCCTTTGTTCGTGCCATGATACACTTCCACAAACCTGTGTTGTGAAGATCAGACTTTGATAGATCTCTGTTCTTTAAATAAAACAGGGTGCCCACTCACACCTTATTGTCATCCCATTGATTGAAAACACCTGACTCTAATTTCACCTTCAAATTAACTGCTAATCGTAGAGGTTCACATACTTTTGCCACTCACAGATATGCAATATTGGATCATTTTCCTCAATAAATAAATGACCAAGTATAATATCTTTGTCTTATTTGGGAAACGGAGATCGGTGCCGCCCGATGCGCTACATACAGGTTGGGCCTGGTTAGTACTTGAGTGCGAGACTGCCTAGGAATACCAGGTACTGTAAGGCGTGGTAAGATTTGTTTAACTAGGTTCTCTTTATCTACTTTTAGGACTTGTGTGAAAATCTGATGTTGTTTTAGGTCATGTTTATGCAGAAATATAGAAAATTCTAAAGGGTTCACAAACTTTCAAGCACCACTGTGTGTGTGTGTGTGTGTGTGGTGCTTGAAAGTTTGTGAACCCTTTAGAATTTTCTATATTTCTGCATAAATATGACCTAAAACATCATTTTTTTCATCATCAAATTTTTATTTTTAATTATTATTCGCTGAAGGCACAGTGAATATCGGTGAAAAATTACCAAGACAAGTCAGGGTTATTATTCACCAAACTTCACTAAGCCTGAGGCAGATAATTGTTTTAGTATAAATACACAGGTGATTATTTTAAAAAAAATTATATTCAACAAAGGCGGCACGGTGGTGTAGTGGTTAGCGCTGTCGCCTCACAGCAAGAAGGTCCTGGGTTCGAGCCCCGGGGCCGGCGAGGGCCTTTCTGTGTGGAGTTTGCATGTTCTCCCCGTGTCCGCGTGGGTTTCCTCCAGGTGCTCCGGTTTCCCCCACAGTCCAAAGACATGCAGGTTAGGTTAACTGGTGACTCTAAATTGACCGTAGGTGTGAATGGTTGTCTGTGTCTATGTGTCAGCCCTGTGATGACCTGGCGACTTGTCCAGGGTGTACCCCGCCTTTCGCCCGTAGTCAGCTGGGATAGGCTCCAGCTTGCCTGCGACCCTGTAGAAGGATAAAGCGGCTAGAGATAATGAGATGAGATGAGATATTCAACAAAAAATATTTCAAACTTCAAAAGCAACATGCAAATGTAATAACGGTGTGGTGCAGACTTGTGTTATTTATCTACTCCAATGCACATAAAATACTTGGTTTTGAAATAGATTAAATAAATAACAGTTCCACTTACCTTTGAATAGTTTTAGACCAAACTTCGTAGCATCTCTAGTGCTTTTAGGAGCAGCATTTTCTTTCATAATTTCTAATTCTTCTTCATTTATGGTGACAAAGCAATTGGCCACCATTTTGCCGAGTTGCTCAATGTGATTATCGAGAAATAGTCTGAATTTCTTGACCAGTCAGTGCACGATTTTCTATAATCACCGGCATATTTATACTAAATATATATTGAGAGTAAATAATAAAATTACTTATTCATATAGCTAAATTTTCCTATTGGTTAGATACTTTCTAAAGTGCTAAGCATTCTCTATCTATCTATCTATCTATCTATCTATCTATCTATCTATCTATCTATCTATCTATCTATCTATCTATCTATCTAGATAGATAGATAGATAGATAGATAGATAGATAGATAGATAGATAGAGTGGGGCAAAAAAGTGTTTAGTCAGTCACTAATTGTGCAAGTTCTCCCACTTAAAAAGATAAGAGAGGCCTGTAATTTTCATCATAAGTACACTTCAACTATAAGAGACAGAATGGGGGGAAAGAATCCAGGAAATCACATTGTAGGATTTTTAATGAATTAACTGGTAAATTCCTCAGTAAAATAAGTATTTGGTCACCTACAAACAAGCAAGATTTCTGGCTCTCACAGACCTGTAACAACTTCTTTAAGAGGCTCCTCTGTCCTCCACTCGTTACCTGTATTAATGGCACCTGTTTGAACTCGTTATCAGTATAAAAGACACCTGTCCACAACCTCAAACAGTCACACTCCAAACTCCACTATGGCCAAGACCAAAGAGCTGTCAAAGGACACCAGAAACAAAATTGTAGACCTGCACCAGGCTGGGAAGACTGAGTCTGCAATAGGTAAGCAGCTTGGTGTGAAGAAATCAACTGTGGGAGCAATTATTAGAAAATGGAAGACATACAAGACCACTGATAATCTCCCTCGATCTGAGGCTCCACGCAAGATCTCACCCCGTGGGGTCAAAATGATCACAAGAACGGTGAGCAAAAATCCCAGACCCACACGGGGGGACCTAGTGAATGACCTGCAGAGAGCTGGGGCCAAAGTAACAAAGGCTACCATCAGTAACACACTATGCCGCCAGGGACTCAAATCCTGCAGTGCCAGACGTGTCCCCCTGCACGGGCCAGACGGGCCCGTACATGTCCAGGCCCGTCTGAAGTTTGCTAGAGAGTATTTGGATGATCCAGAAGAGGATTGGGAGAATGTCATATGGTCAGATGAAACCAAAATAGAACTTTTTGGTAAAAACTCAACTTGTCGTGTTTGGAGGAGAAAGAATGCTGAGTTGCATCCAAAGAACACCATACCTACTGTGAAGCATGGGGGTGGAAACATCATGCTTTGGGGCTGTTTTTCTGCAGAGGGACCAGGACGACTGATCCATGTAAAGGAAAGAATGAATGGGGCCATGTATCGTGAGATTTTGAGTGAAAACCTCCTTCCATCAGCAAGGGCATTGAAGATGAAACATGGCTGGGTCTTTCAGCATGACAATGATCCCAGACACACTGCCCGGGCAATGAAGGAGTGGCTTCGTAAGAAGCATTTCCAGGTCCTGGAGTGGCCTAGCCAGTCTCCAGATCTCAAGCCCATAGAAAATCTTTGGAGGGAGTTGAAAGTCCGTGTTGCCCAGCGACAACCCCAAAACATCACTGCTCTAGAGGAGATCTGCATGGAGGAATGGGCCAAAATACCAGCAACAGTGTGTGAAAACCTTGTGAAGACTTACAGAAACCGTTTGACCTCTGTCATTGCCAACAAAGGGTATATAACAAAGTATTGAGATGAACTTTTGTTATTGACCAAATATTTATTTTCCACCATAATTTGCAAATAAATTCTTTAAAAATCAGACAATGTGATTTTTCTGGATTTTTTTTTCTCATTTTGTCTCTCATAGTTGAGGTATACCTATGATGAAAATTACAGGCCTCTCTCATCTTTTTAAGTGAGAGAACTTGCACAATTGGTGACTGACTAAATACTTTTGCCCCACTGTAGATAGAACTTTATTGTCATTGTAATTATACAATGAAACTTTGTTTGGTAGCACTCAGAGAAAACAGCAGTAATTAAAAAGAACATCAATAAAATACAATATAAAGTCAGTGGGGGGAATGCATTGTAGGCAGATATTGCACAAATGTAATAGGTGTATTTACATTCCTGTGTGTAAAGTGATCAAGGAAGTAAAATAAAGTGCAGTGTTAGCAGATATTGCAGAGATTGTAGAAATTGTATTTACAGACCTGAATGTAAAGTGATAAGTACATTAGCAGCAACTTGTGTGTGTGTGTGGGGGGGGGGGGGGAATGGAGGCTAGAGCTCTGGGGAAGAAGCTGTTCTTCAATCCATTTGTGCGTGTTGGCTGTTCTTCAATCCATTTGTGCGTGTTGGCTGTTCCTCAATCCATTTGTGCGTGTTGGCTGTTCCTCAATCCATTTGTGCGTGTTGGCTGTTCTTCAATCCATTTGTGCGTGTTGGCTGTTCCTCAATCCATTTGTGCGTGTTGGCTGTTCCTCAATCCATTTGTGCGTGTTGGCTGTTCCTGAGTCTATTTGAGCGTGTTAGCTGTTCCTCAGTCTAGTTGAGCGTGTTAGCTGTTCCTCAGTCTAGTTATGCGTATTAGCTGTTCATCAGTCTATTTGTGTGCGTTGGTTGTTCCTCAATCTATTTGTGCATGTTAGCTGTTCCTCAATCTATTTGTGCGTGTTAGCTGTTCCTCAGTCTATTTATGTGTATTAGCTGTTCCTCAGTCTATTTGTGTGTATCTATCTGGGTCGAGTGCAAGAAAAGTTATATCACTGACATTTTCTGTTTCACTTAGCTGACCTAATAATGCTTTCCTCTCAGGAAACTTGTTAATGCAAAGTTCACTGTAAGAAACAATTTCTCATAGCAGACAGCTGATAAAATCAGTCTATGTTGCCTGTTCACTGAACTAAAAAGGTTCACCTTGCCAGCACTTGAGAATTTTCAGCAGAAATAAAGACAGTCTGAGCTACATTCAGTCTGTCCTTTACATTGCTTTCGGCGATCAATACAATCAACTCACAAGCTGCAATTTCCATTGGCACACCCATTAAACAACAATTGTGCCAGTAATAACCTGTGCCAAATAACCTAAAAGTCATTTTAAACTCATAGCGAAAGCAAGTGTTTTGGATTTTTTTTGTTGTTGTTGTTCAAAAGCTCTTCTAGCCTGTTCAAGTTTGATGACAGCGGCAGGGAGCTACTAACAAACCACAGCAAAGGAAGGATGGATAATGTGAATGGAGTAAATAGTGCTGAGGGAGTGTGTATACTTACTGTGTGAAGGTGTGTGTGTGTGTGTGTGTGTGTGTGTGTGTGTGTGTGTGTGTGTGTGTGTGTGAGCACAGACAGAGACTGTGTCATTAGTTTCAGGGCTCCTGATGAGAAAGCACACATGGCCTTGAGGCCTACCGTTTACAGTGTCCTTCAGAAGCACAACACTCTCTCTCTCTCTCTCTCTCTCTCTCTCTCTCAGTTGAGTTTATTCAGTTCACCAAGCAAACAGCAAGATAGAAACAAAGTCACTGAATCTCAGATGATACACTGAAGCCTCAAAGGATGGCACACAAACTCACTGTATGCAAACACACAAAACACACTCCTGCTGTTTGAGAAGTGGAGACAGTTCAGTTTGAGTGTGTTGACTCTGATACCAAGAGGCCTCGGAGCCAGACGGGGGATATCACACACATCTGAACTGCGCTCTAGAATCCCTGTTTCTCAACTAGCAAAATACATTTTCCACATGCTTGTAAACTGTATATATAAAGTCTTTTATAGGCTTGTAATCATTTTCTTTAAAGTGATATCCCACCCAAAAACAACAACAGACTCAATAACTCGAGACCAAAAACATATAATGGTGATGTCTCTGACTGGCTTCACTTCCAGGAGTTATTGGCACTTTTTAATACGTGTTGACAATTCTTGAAAGGATAGACAAGATTATATAATTCAGATAAAGAGGGTTTTCCATTTTCCATAAAAAGCATGTTCCATATAGCTAGTGATAAAAGGATTCACACTTTACTTTATTTTTACTTTTTTTTTAATCCTTTGCAAACAATGTTTCCAGATGATTGAGGTGATGAACTGGCTGGGAAATCTGACAATATGATATTAATACTGTGATAAATAACATCACAATGGACTTTTCTGAGTATCACAGGTATCAGAATAGAATAGAATAGATTGCCTTTATTATCACTGCACAAATGTACAATGAAATTTTAGTTCATCATAGGAGAGCAAAGCCGCTGTATACATGCGCGCCGCCACTCTGGGGCACTTCAGCCCAAGCCCATCCCATGTTAACCTAACTGGATGTCTTTGGACTTTATTAGTCTTTGGACTTTATTAGCTAAATAATAACTTCATTATTTGGCACATACTTTAAAAATTGGGAGTTTTTAACCAATGTGATTGTCTTCCTTTGTTGCTGCTCATTGTTAAATATTTTTATACCGCAAGTTTGACTTGTCGAATCTGACTGATCAGATGGTGCAAATCTAATGTTTATATAAATGTACTTCTTGTTGTATTTTATGTTGTCGTTTCTATAGTAACAGCTCATTCACAGGGAGTTGTATGATGGACGCTTCACATAATCTGAACTGAATTAAAGTCATGCCAAAAAAAACATTTCATTGGTGATGCAGTGACGCTTTCTTAAGGAGGCATTTATGTAACATTTATGGAAGGAGTCTCCAGTGTTGCCATTTTGTAACAGTCAGAGGTATTCCAGGTCATTTTTGTAAGAACCGGATGCCATCTTCTCTGGACTAAAGACAAAAAGGACCAGCAATACCAGCCTGTTACCAGCAATACGTCCAAAAGCCAGGGTCTGTCATGGTATGGGGTTGTGTCAGTGCCCTTAGCAGATAACTTACACTTCTGTGATGGCAGCATTAATTGAGAAATTAAGATTGAGATTTTGGAGCAACATATGCTGCCTTTAAAAGATCTTTTCCAGGGATATTTCAACAAGACAATGCAAAATCACATTCTGCACACATTACAAAGGCATGGCTGTGGAAGAAAAGGGTGTCTGTCCCATCTGTCCCCAATAGTGAATGTGTGGTGAATTTTGAAACAAAAAATATGACAACGACGACCCCGTACTGTTGCACACCATGAGAACTGTTTGCAGGAAGAAAGGGACAAAATAACACTTGAAACATTTTATCACTTGATTTCTTCAGTCCCTAAACATATTTATTGTTGTGAGAAGGACTGGCAACATTGTAAAGTGGTAAATGATTTACCATCTCAACTTTTTCTAAAATGTGTTGTATGTACAGCCCCGCCTAGCAGTATTGGCACCCCTTAATTTTATTCACAACTTTTGTAATATCTCCAGAAATAAATGGAAATGGACACAATTTGCAATACCAAGATCTTTTAATTGAAGGTCCAAAGGAACTGAAAAGTTGTTTTCGTTCAAAATAGGCATTTTAATTTCTAAGACAACAAAAAACAGAAATACAGCAGGCGCAGGAATATTGGCACCCCTCCTTAGTATTTGGTTGCACACCCTTTGGCAGCGATGACGGCCTCCAAACGTTTCCTGTAGCCATCATTGAGCTTCTTGCATTTGTCTTGTGGTATTTTCTCCCACTCTTCCTTCGCTATGCGCTCTAGGTCTTGGATATTTGAAGGATTCCTTCTGCCAGTGGCAGATTTCAACTCCCCCCAAAGATTCTCAATTGGATTGAGGTTAGGACTCATTGCTGGCCATTTCAAAACAGTCCATTTTTTCTTTTCTAACCATTTTTGTGTGCTTTTAGATGTGTGTTTGGGGTCTTTGTCCTGCTGGAGTACCCAAGATCTTCGCCTCAAACCGAGCTTTCTTACACTGGACAGGACATTTTGCTCCAAAACCTGTTGATAATCTTCAGATTTCATAATACCTATGACACGGGTAAGGCCTCCAGTCCCAGATGCAGCAAAGCAGCCCCACAGCATTATTGATCCTCCACCATGCTTGACTGTTGGTAGGGTGTTCTTTTCTTTGAATGCTTCATTGCAGCGCCTGTAAACATACTGCCTGTGAGAATTCCCAAAAAGCTCTACTTTTGTCTCATCTGTCCACAGGACATTTTTCCAGAAGGACTGTGGCTTATCCAGGTTCTCTTTCGCAAACTCCAGACGCTCCTTTTTGTGTCTTTTTTTCAATAATGGGGTCTTCCTTGGCCTCCGCCCATGTAGCCCTGCTGTGTTGAGTGTGCGCCTTATGGTGCTTCTTGAAACAGTTACCCCAGACTGTTCCAGGTGGGCCTGCAGGTCCGTAGATGTTAACTGAGGTGATTCTGCCACCAATCGCACCAACCTTCGACGACTTCTATCATTGATTTTTCTCTTACCCCCACGCCCAGGGAGGTTCTTGACAGTTCCATGCTTCAAATATTTCTTAATAACATTATGCACTGTTGACACAGGGATACCAAGCTCTTTGGAGATGGCTTTATATCCTTTGGAGCTCTTGTGTTTGTCAACAACTGCATTTCTTGTTTCTTCAGACAGCTCTTTTGTCTTCACCATTGTGAAAAAGGGACTGAGTGAAACAGTTGGTTTTTCAAAACACAAATCTCATCATTCATTGGCCATTTCCTGTCACATGGGCACAGACAGGTCTTCACAGGTGATTTCCATTTGTAATTTATCATAGGTGAGTCAAATTAGGTTTAGTTAGGTTAGGTTTTAGGACTAACAGCAAAGGGTGCCAATACTAGTGATACAGAAGATTTACCTTTTTCATTTTTTTCACTCTAATTGTTTATTTTTTTATTTTGTTGATACTTTGCTCTTTTATATTAACCACGAGCTATCTGTAGAAAAATTCTGCATCGCTACATCACTTTTGTTCAGGAGATGCTTAACTTTAAAGTGCCATTCCACCATTGGATGTATTCTTTGGCATAAAATACAATATATTTTGACAACATATATAAATGGTATCACTAGATAGAGAAATCTTTTAGCTTCAAAATGATATATCAAACATAATTTTTTGACAACGACAAGTATATTAATTTTGCGACCAAAGTCACCTACCCTTTTAATTTCCGCGCGTGATGTCATCGGCAGGTTCCCCTTCTTGTGTACCACGTGACGTGTGACGTGGCACATATTATCAGCAATGGCAGATAGAACGCGATAAAAATAATACCAATAAATCTAGCTAATACCAATAAATCTAGCTAACTGAAAGATTAACTCAAAATTTTTCACAATTTTTTTGGCCCCCATATACGAGGAGAAATGACTCTCTCACTTTGGGGGTTTCCTGGTCTAAAAATAGACCGACACGTGGTACACAAGAAAGGGAACCTGCCGATGACATCATGTTTCACTACCGCGTGGAAATTAAAAGGGTAGGTGACTTTGGTCGCAAAATTAATATACTTGTCGTTGTCAAAAAATTGTTTGATATATCATTTTGAAGCTAAAAGATTTCTCTGTCTAGTCATGTTGTCATAAAATATATTGTATTTTATGCCAAAGAATACATCCAATGGTGGAATGGCACTTTAAGTACATAAACTTCAAGGGTGCCAATACTACTAGGCGGCACTGTATCAAAACTGAAATGTGTTTATTAAAACAAGCAATAATATTTAATGAGTTAAAACATCAAATAATAATAATAATAATAATAATGCTATTGTATTGTTTTGAGTGCAATACAGGTCAAAGATTATTTACAAAGCCTTGTTTTCAGTTTTACTTCCAATTTCAACATACTGTCCCAACTTTTTCTGATTTGGGGTTGTAGATATGATGTTCCCGACATCGCCCACCATAAAAATATTGTTTTCATTTGTCTGAATATATCAGAAACAGGCAAATATGAGTTTATATTACTATGAAAGTCAGACTTTGTCCTTGTGGCATAATAAGGCTTGACTTAGTACAAAAACAGACTTCAATTCCAGAAAACAGACACAGATGTTGACACACTGAACCTTACTGAAGCTTACCAAGTCCTGGCCTTCCTGCCAATAAGGAAACAATACCATTTTTTTCTTTAAGCCACCCACAGCATCTAAATATCAATAGCTTAATAAGGAGTGATGTACACTAAGCCAAAAAAACATCCAGTTCTACTCTAACCATTAACTTCACAGTTGTGTTGATAGGTCGAGGATTTGTCCTTTAGTCTCTATCATTGGGGTCACCAAAACAACAACTGGAACTAATGTGTAGTGACCATCAAGCTTTCCTGAACTGCCAGCCAGGGCCACAGGAGCGACAGATTGATACTGATGCTTTGTGTTGTGGCCCTATTCAACCCTTCAGCGCCACATCATCCTGAGCAAGATTTTTAGAAGGATCAACACAGACATCTTCTCACTACCCTAATATGATTCCGCTTTCTGTTGGCCATACGTCAAATAATATAGAGCCTTTCATCAAAGTAGGTACTCTTATGTTCCTTATTTATGATGAATCCGATACTGAAAAAATAAGATGGAGAATGCCTGTGTCTGAATACATGTCTGAATAAATTTTTTGATTCATTTCAATGTTCAATAACAGTGAAACCTGGCTTAAGTGGTGCGGACATGAAAGAATGCTTTATCAGTGGGCTTTTTGAAAAGAGTAGGATGGTCAGAAGCTTCTATTGTGTCTTTTTTAGGATCAGATAGCCAGTACGAGTGTGCAGAGGCTGCAAACAGAGACATCAGAGCACACTTGGTTGGAGATGCTTTTTTTTATTTTAATCTGACTAGACCGCTTTGTGTATATATAGAGACAAGAGATGGAGAATACCTTTGTAAGACTGTGAACAAGACAACCCTTTGGGACACTCCTCTGACAAACAAAAACACACACACACATGCACTCCTCCTCACTCATCAGGACATCAGTAAATATTGACAAATATGGAGGTGTTAAATCCCTAAAAATGCTCATTTACAGTGTTGCTTGAAAGTTTTTGAACCCTTTAGAATTTTCTATATTTCTGCATAAATATGACCTAAAACATCAGATTTTCACACAAGTCCTAAAAGTAGATAAAGAGAACCTAGTTAAACAAATGAGACAAAAATATTAATCTTAATCCACCTTAATCTAAATCTATGCATTGTACCCACTGTTTTGGGTAGTTTAGGGGTTTTCCTCACCCCTCATTTTGACCATTTCCTGTCACAATCATCCAACATCAAGGAAACAGAAAATATCCTGACTGTGATCTTTTATCTTCTGGAGCAATTTGAGGGGGAGAGGTGGGTGGTTGGTGAAGGAGAATGTTAATGATGACATATGCACTGCAGTGCAAATTGAATATGCAGATACTAATGATTACATGTCTATTTTAAAATCTGTCAATCTGTGCAGTACCAACGCTTGCTTCATGTTTGTAATTTCCACAGTATGACTTCTTTCCAGCAATTTGTTTTGCAAAGAGCAAGGTTGGTTATTTCCAGTGAGGAATCATGCTGTTGGGGATCGGTGGTTTAGTTTGGAGGCAAATGATCAATACGTTCATTGGTTGTTGTTGTTGTTTTTCTTGTTTTCCTTCTTGAATAATACCTGAAACTGAAAGCCTCCAGTGTGGAGAGATGAAGGAGAGGGAACAGCATTCTGAGAGAAGCTTTCAGGTGTCAGCCCACTGCCTTCAAACCAATTGCTGTGCTTCGCAAAAAATTTCAAGAAACCACCTTTGCCAAAACTTTCAGACTGCTATCCTTACTACTGCATGAAACATTTTGGACTGGAATTAGTCACACAGATGCAACACCCCCTCCCCCAAACCAAACATCGTGGATCTGCATGGGCACTTTAGGCAGGCAGGAAGTGTAGAGGTGGGATTCCGTAGAGACTAATCTACTGCAATGGGGAGGTTTGTGGGCCACCACTGGGAGGACCAGGAAACTGATGCTATCTGTGCCAGCTGTGGTATGATGACTACTCGAGTAAAAGTCTCATTCTCCAAAGCCAAATCACTGGAGAGATCTGTTTCAGGAGGCCCTTGTTCAAGCAGCTGCTTCGAGGCACCACTGTCTTTACTCATGCACGATTTAGCATTCATATTCCACTTCTTCTCTTCCTGCATCTCTGCAGGAAAAGTCAAGCCCCCCTCCTGAGATATGTGATACCATTCACATATATTCCAGATGTATTTTTCATTGGCTATGAGAGTTAGAATTAAACACAATCAGAAGGAAAAGACTGCAGTGCTGTTGTGTGATGACCTTGTACAGAAGGAATAGCGAATCAGAGCAAACTCCAGAAACTATCCACAGACCAACCACACTTTTGTGTTTGGGGGAAATAGTAAGCAAAATCCAAAAAGTGAAAGGGCAAAAATTCAGCGTTTCACTATTTTGATTGCTTTCAGCATCTCTGAGACGAGAAAAGGCCAGAGGCAGTCTGGACCGTGTCTGAGCTGCAGTTCTGGGTACAGTCTTGGATCCCCCGCCCCCCCAAACGATCCCACTGAGAGAGGGAATGCAAGGTTACACTACTTTCTTTCACTATCTTCTATTAAAGCTCCACAGGAAAAAAAAAATCAATAACTTCTGCCGAGCATTACTAATACCCACTGGCTCAAGTTTTTGAAATTTTTTTATATATTGCTGAGTTGCTAAAGCTTTGAGCAGCATAAGGAGGAAATTTTGTTGAAAGATTGATGTGATTAGAAATCCATCTATGGGATGCATACAATATTTAGATTCTCATCTTCATGCTTGAACTTTTCTCTGATATTCTGCTTCAGATTAATACAGACACTCATCAATAATGTTCCCTATATTGGACTGACTGTAATCCCAAGGCATACTTTGAGTAATTATTCATTAACCACAATATTTAAATTATTTCAAAAGGCAGTTTTCTTTCCTTTTGCACATCTTGAAAACTGTCAAAATTACACTTGCGAAAAAGTTTAACCTACCAGGCTTATTGCCTAGCTTTGAACTACATCAAAGCTCATATAACAGACAGACCCCAAACTCATCGTAGCCCAGAATTTTTATTTTTGTGAGAATAAATGACACCTTGCTGTCTCTTCCTTTTGAAATGAGAGATCCTAAACCTTGCCACAAATGCACATCCTGCATTCTTCCTAAGCTACTTGAAAACTCCCTAAGGTGTAAAGGTTTTTGGGTTTTTTTTTGGGGGGGGGGGGGGGGGGGCATTTTTAAAAAATTTATCACAGGATTTCCTGACTGCCAGTTTGTTTAATCCATCCTTGGTTCTCCTGGCTAAGGAAGAAGAACTGTTTGTCCCTGAGGAAAGCACAGCCTCTGCAGTGTAATTTCTTTTGAGCCATGTGACTGGTCCATTTCATCCTCCCTCCTTCCCCCTTAGTGAAGGGGCATAGCTTTATGGCCTCGGGTTTGTTTCTCATGCAAGTGTCCCTTTGTTGTGCCTGAGTGCAAAGAAAAGTTTGTTGAAAAAAGGATGTTCAAGGAGACACCCCCACCTCCTAATTGAACACAGTCAATGAATGAACATTTGCAAATCAAGTTCCCAGAAAGCAGGAGAAAACAGAAGGAGGGAGACTGTAAAACAACAAAAAAAGTTAGGTTCAGGGGATGGATGCCTACTGAAAAGAATTGTAGATGAAGCTGAAAAAAGAAAATTAGCCTTCTCTGATGCCTTGGTGTTATGTCTCTCTGTTCCTGTTAAAAGCCTGGCTTGTCAGATCCATATACAGTAGGATTTTTTTTTTCAGTGCAGAAGCGCTGGTGCTCCTGCTGTGATCCTGCTTTCATTCCTGTCATGGATCAGTGCTTACAGAATTAATTTCAAAGGTGCAGTTAAGACGTATCTTTTTTAGGCATTTAAGATCTACGAAGCTATTTGTGTGAAGTTGTATCACATTATAACAGAGATACTAATTCAGAGATTCTCTGATACAGTATCTTAATTCTCACAAAGGTCATTAGTTGTAGGTTTCTTCTGTATGTGTGTTTACCTCAAGGCCTTCACACATACTACAAAAGAGAGGACAATTATTGGCTTGACCTCTGACCTATTTCTGAATGGTTACCATGGGAATGGCATCTCCACACAGAATATGTGGCATATTTGCATATCATTAGATTAGGCTTCTCCATTCATTGTTGTTAATTCCTTTTTGTGTATTGCGTAGAAAATTACTATTGTTTTAAAGTAAAGTCCCGAGTGTAGAGTGTTCTTATGTCTTTTGTCGTCCTTGTTACTTTTGGACACTTCTTGCTGGAGTATAAGTCATGGTGATTTGTGACAGTTTTGTTATGTGGAGATCTTATTCCGCCACAGCTCCCACCCACCCCCGGTAGAGGAGATAAATCTGCTTAGTGCTAAAAGCCCATTCGGAGAGATCAGAGGAGTTGGCAGGACTCTGACTTCACTCTCAGAGCTGGCATTCATATCCTGCCCTTGCTCAAGACAACAAGGTCAAACATTCACTCAAGCATAAGTGCTGTGTAAGTTAGAGAACATGGTGCTTGGCAAAGAAAATACTCCTGCATGCTCAATAACTCATATTGGCCAAATTTATCATACTAACATAGCTTCATGATTGCAAATTCACCTGAAGGAAAAGTTACTAACAGTTAAGATGAAACTGAGTGCCAAGATTTAGCAGTGTTGTAAAACTTAATTTGAATGAAATCCATAAATAGTAATCTTGCTGAACTGAATATTCTATGAATTTTGTATACAGGAATGGACAAATCATGTATTTCTTAGTAGCCCAACAGACAAGTAAACATACCAATATGCTGCCCAGTCCCATTTTTGGTTGCCCAGAAACTGACTAGGCTGAAACTGGTAATTAACTTAATGTATTAATATTAACATCAGCAAAATGCATTAATACAAATTATATTAAAGGAAGTGTGAAAGGAATCCTCTTCAAATTACATTTTTAGTGTAGTACATGGGCGGCACTGTGGTGTAGTGGTTAGCGCTGTTGCCTCACAGCAAGAAGGTCCTGGGTTCGAGCCCCGGGGCTGGCGAGGGCCTTTCTGTGTGGAGTTTGCATGTTCTCCCCGTGTCCGCGTGGGTTTCCTCCGGGTGCTCCGGTTTCCCCCACAGTCCAAAGACATGCAGGTTAGGTTAACTGGTGACTCTAAATTGACCGTAGGTGTGAATGTGAGTGTGAATGGTTGTCTGTGTCTATGTGTCAGCCCTGTGATGACCTGGCGACTTGTCCAGGGTGTACCCCGCCTTTTGCCCGTAGTCAGCTGGGATAGGCTCCAGCTTGCCTGCGACCCTGTAGAAGGATAAAGCGGCTAGAGATAATGAGATGAGATGAGATGAGTGTAGTACATCCCATTTATGATCCTGTCAAAAAGTCAGCAGGTCTTTGGACAATGGACAATGTTTTGGTGATGAGATGTAGTGCTTTGTTCTTGCATTACACATAAAATATATTATTCTATCCACATTCAGTGCGTTTACATGCACATAGAGAGAATCGAATTTCTGCCGTTGCTCGACTGAAATCGAAGTTCAAAATGCCATGTATACACCTTAATTCGGCTGAAATTGAACCGAACTTGATTTCTCGGAATCGAGCTACACGACCTAGATTATGCGATTTCTGCCGAGCTACTTAGTGCATGTATACCCTATTGAGCTCCATATTCGAGCTACTTACTTCAGCACTGCCCCTTCCGGAAGTGACGAGTGACGAGACCACAAGGGAAACACAACAGCCTCGGTCGGCATGACAACGAATCATGACAACGGCATGAATCTTTTCTTTTTGTGGCATTGTTTGCACTGTTAAAATTTAGCTCACTTACTGTATCACCAAATACATCTGTACAGCTGTTGCATAGCTGTGAATTGTGTACATAAACAAGTCACTGTATTTGTGTGTGTGTGTGTGTGTGTGTGTGTATATATATATATATATATATATATATATATATATATATATATATATATATATATGTCCAACATCTGAAGAATGTCAATAAAAGCAAAACAATTGAACTTTTTGTGTGTTTATTAAGACATAAGTTAAATTGTAAGCAAAAAAAAAATTTTTTGTAAGCAAAAAATGGACTTTAGAAAAATATTATTGTGCAAAATAAGTTGTCTTACAAAACAGTGGTCTGCACCGGATAGTTTGTAGCCATACAGTCTGTTAGAGCAAGCCTAACAGCTTGAACACGGCACTGCCAGTGTTGCCAGATTGGGGGTTTTAAGTGCATTTTAGCGGATTTGAACATGTTTTGGGCTGGAATACGTCAGCAGTATCTGGCAACACTATAGCTCTTCTTCATGACGACAACCGGAAGTGTACCAACACGATGGGGCGTGTAGCACCACGTGTGGCTCGGGTGCACAATGCACCTTGCACAATAGCCCGATTTCACTTGTGCATGTAGGATTGGATTTCTCTGGCACCCCTGCTGGGACCCTTTGCTCGATTACCGACAGCAGCTCGATTTGGACGTGCATGTAAACGTACTGACTGACACACGATGATTGGCTACTCTGCTACTAGGATATCAGCTTGTATACCGTGAGTGGAGAAAAACAAAATGAACCAACCAAGGATGAAATAAAAACTCTACTCGAAAAGAATATAAGAATAAAAGAATATAGTCTCCCCCACCCCCCCATAGCTCCTGGTTCACACCCTAGCCCAGTCGGTGGCAGTAATGCACCTTTAAGTTGGTTTGCCAACTGCCAAAAAACCCTAAAGAAGAAGAAAACTCCAAAAGATAAAAAAAAAGCAACAAAATATGGAATTAAATTATTTGATGGTAAGAACGTATCTTTTTTATTTTTCAATAATTATTATTGTAGCATTTTTCACAAATTGCTCGTCATTTTGCCAGTTTGTTTCCATTCTAAGCAGAAATTTTGTCAGACGTTTTGTACAAAGTTTTTTTTTTTTTATCAAATTTGCAAAAAATAAAAATGCTCTGTTTCTCAAAATCCAGTGAAGGTGGATAGAATAAAACATTATTCCACTCAATCTCATCGTACATGGCTTAACTCGGTGTGATGTGCCTCCTTGCCTCTCAGCTCATGTATGACTCGACTTTATGGAATAACTCTTAAATATTTGTATCTGGGTAGCACCTTCATTTTCCCTCGACACATTCAACCTTGAAGTGACTGTTTGCAGTAAGCAGGAAGTTATGACAGCTTTATGCTGCACTTTATTTTGGTCAGATACCTACGTGTACTGATTCTGAAAAGATACATGTGAATTTGGAACAAGTAGCAAGTACTGTAGTTACAGCATCAAGGTGCATCTCACCATTGTGAAGTGCTTTAACATGGCAACATACTGAACACACATCCATGAGGCAGCTATAAATAAAAACTAATAGACACAAAATCTTGTTCTCCTAGGAGACGGATTTGTCAGTAACTGGTGCGAGTTACATGCTTGCCAACCCTCCCGATTTCGGTGGGAGGCTCCCGATTTTAGCCTCTGTCTCCCGCTTCCTGATCGTATTTGTTAAAAACTGGATAACCTCCCGGTTTTGGGAAATCCCTACTGCCAAGTTAAAAATACTCTCGATTATGTCCAATCAGAATCGTATGAGAAACACTGCTGACGTCAACTGATTTTTAACCAATCAATGAACAGAACGACAGTCACTTCTGTAATCCCTGGTGCAAATCCTACCAGGATCCTAGCAGGATCTTAGCAGGATCCTAACCAGGATCTTGTACAGGATCTGAAATATAATCCTAAAGGATCTTGTCCAAGATCCTACAGGATCCTATAGGATCCTGGTAAGATCCTACAGGATTTTGTGAAGGATCCTACAATATCCTATAGGATCCTGGTAAGATCCTACAGGATTTTGTGAAGGATCCTACAATATCCTACAGGATCTTGTACAGGATCCTACAATATCCTACAGGATCCTGTACAGGATCCTACAACATCCTACAGGATCTTGAACAGGATCATACAATATCCTACAGGATCCTACAGGATCTTGTACAGGATCCTGTAGGATCTTGGACAAGATCCTTTAGGATTATATTTCAGATCCTGTACAAGATCCTGGTTAGGATCCTGGTAAGATCCTGCTAGGATCCTGGTAGGATCCTGGCCAGGATTTGCGCCAGGGCTTTTAGATGAATCACATTATTATGAAGGTTATTTTTCAACCAAACATGCTGTTGATTGTACTAGGTTTCATAGTTGAATAAATATGGAACACTGCTCTTTATAACTGTATTCAAGCAAACTCATGAAAAGTAACTCTGAAATATTATCATGGAATAGTTAAAATTGTCTTCCATATTCACATTATTATGGTTTGTTGAAATAAAGGTCATCATATTTAGCTATATTTAAACCCTAAATCACATATAGTATGTGTGAGCCCTCTTCTGCTCTTGTACAGAAGGATATTTATTTAAGTTTAAAAAAACCTCGCAAAAAAACTTTAAATGCACTATCTATTCAAGAATTTAGGGCTAGCAAGCCTTGTTTCCATGCTACCCTGAATTTGCTGAATCAGAGTATTGGAAATTCGTTAGGCAAGAACCTACTCAGGATCCTGTTGGTATCCAGTTAGGATCTTATTCAGGATCCTACTTAGGATCTTGTTAAGATCCTACAAGAACATACCCAGGATCCTGTTGATATCCAGTTAGGATCCTGTTCAAGATCTTGTTTAAGATCCTACAAGATCCTACACAGGATCCTGCTGCAATTGAGTTAGGATCTTATTCAGGATTCTGTTCAAGGTCTTGTTTAAGATCCTACAAGATCCTACTCAGGATCCTGTTGGTATCCAGTTAGGGTCTTATTCAGGATCCTACTTAGGATCTTGTTAAGATCCTACAAGAACATACCCAGGATCCTATTGGTATCCAGTTAGGATCCTGTTCAAGATCTTGTTTAAGATCCTACAAGATCCTACACAGGATCCTGCTGCAATTGAGTTAGGATCTTATTCAGGATCCTACTTAGGATCTTGTTAAGATCCTACAAGAACATACCCAGGATCCTGTTGGTATCCAGTTAGGATCCTGTTCAAGATCTTGTTTAAGATCCTACAAGATCCTACACAGGATCCTGCTGCAATTGAGTTAGGATCTTATTCAGGATTCTGTTCAAGGTCTTGTTTAAGATCCTACAAGATCCTACTCAGGATCCTGTTGGTATCCAGTTAGGATCTTATTCAGGATCCTACTTAGGATCTTGTTAAGATCCTACAAGAACATACCCAGGATCCTATTGGTATCCAGTTAGGATCCTGTTCAAGATCTTGTTTAAGATCCTACAAGATCCTACACAGGATCCTGCTGCAATTGAGTTAGGATCTTATTCAGGATCCTACTTAGGATCTTGTTAAGATCCTACAAGAACATACCCAGGATCCTGTTGGTATCCAGTTAGGATCCTGTTCAAGATCTTGTTTAAGATCCTACAAGATCCTACACAGGATCCTGCTGCAATTGAGTTAGGATCTTATTCAGGATCCTGTTCAAGATCTTGCTTAAGATCCTACAAGATCCTACTCAGGATCCTGAAGCATTCGAGTTAGGATCTCATTCGGGATCCTACTCAAGATCTTGTTTAAGATCCTACAAGATCATACTCAGGATCCTGAAGCATTTGAGTTAGGATCTTATTCAGGATCCCACTCAAGATCTTGTTTAAGATCCTACAAGATCCTACTTAGGATCCTGAAGCATTCGAGTTAGGATCTCATTCGGGATCCTACTCAAGATCTTGTTTAAGATCCTACAAGATCATACTCAGGATCCTGAAGCATTTGAGTTAGGATCTTATTCAGGATTCCACTCAAAATCTTGTTTAAGATCCTACAAGATCCTACTTAGGATCCTGAAGCATATGAGCTAGGATCTTATTCAGGATCCTACTTAGGATCTTTTACAGGATCCTGATACTTTTTCAAGATCTTATACAGGATCATGTTCAAGATCCTATCACTTCCAAGATTTTGGCTCCTTCTAGGATCCTATTTAGGATTCTGCACAGGATCTTATATAGGATCCTATTTCTACTTAGGATCTTAAATAGGAATGTAATCCTGTGCAGGATCCTATTTCTACATAGGATCCTATTCAGGATCTTAAATAGGATCCTGTTCCTATGTAGGATCCTATTCAGGATCCCATTCCTAAATAAGATCCTATAGGATCCTACAGGATCTTACAGGATCCTACAGGATCCTGTGTAGGATTTGCACCAGGGATGTAGAATTCACCCAGGCTGTCCGACATTTTTTTCAAGCAGTCATTCATCATGGCCACTAAACCAAATACCAAACGGCAAAAATATGAATGCAAATACCAGGTTGCATGGGAGAATGAATTTCCATGGATAAGCAAATGTTCGACCAGCCAGTTACACATTTTAAGGTAAAGATACCTTAAATCAGGATATAATGGACATTTGAGTGTGAAATTAAACTAGTCTTCCATACCATTTCAGAAACAAACTGTACAACTTCTAAAGTGTTTAATGAAATTTTGCATGACAGAGAATTTGTTTGGTGAGTGTATTTGAATAGTGTGGTAGTGTCTTAGTGCTATTTTGAATTTATGTTTGAAAGTTTTAAGTGAAAATTTACAAGTGAATTATCTGGAAAGTGATTGATTTTGATAGAGTTTTGAGGTTTTAAGTGAAAGATTACAAGTGAGTGTATTTTGTTCGTACTAAAATTTTGCATTCGAGTGAATTTCTTTGTGGAGTATATTTTGATAGTATGGTAGTATTTATAGTGCCATTTTTAAATTTTGTTTGAAAATTTTCAAAGTTTGCAAATGAGCAAATTCCTTTGATGCATTCCGATAGGATTTTGATAGGATTTCTAGTGCTTTTTAAAAATTCTGTTGGAAAGTGTTTAGTGAGAGATGCATTTTAGTAGTACTAAGACAGTGCAGTATTTATTTAATTGAGTTGTTACTATTTTGGTTAAATCTTATTAAAATTTAATTTATATATGATATTATAGTTCTCTGTATTTTTATATGACCTTACATAAGGAAAACACAATTGATCCAATCCAATAATACTTTCATTCACTGTGACTATTTTAAGAAATTATAAACATTCTTCTAAAGCATCACTTGTGTTATTTTCTGTGGGTCTCTGTATGTATACAATATTCAGGCATGAGATTTTTCAGCTAAAAATCTGATTTAAGACTTCCCTTTCATTGTTATTATATTAAAATTCAAGACGAGTATTATTTCAGATTTTTCACTCTGAGCTATCTCATGCCTGATACATGAATCCCATAACCTACAGTAATTGATAGAACAATAGCAACAATTCAAAAACTCTTTAATTGCATAAATTTCAAATGGTTTGCAATTAATTAGAATCCACTGTTTTTATCGTTTCAACCGCGTATCATAGCCTCGTCCAATTGAAAATGTGGTTCACGCACTTTTCTCCCCCATGAGAATTTTGAAAAGTTGGCAAGTATGGAGTTAGTGTAGCTCAAAATGTCTTACTGTACATGGTATCAAAGAAAGTGGAACTTTGATTTTAGACTTGTTTCTCAAGTCTGAAGCCCTGTGAGGATGAATTTAGTGTGTGCATATGGCCATTTTTCTGTGTAGATAGCTCAGAGATGTCCCCTATGGCATAAAAGCACTACAGAAAGCTAAGCCCTGGTTTCCTCAGTGTGTATCACTCTGACAATGCGCTAAACTATGGGTTGTAAAAATCTCCATATCTTCAAAATACTATTCTCTATTTACAATTTAACATGTCATTTAACATGGATCTACAGCTACAGTGGTGCTTGAAAGTTTGTGAAACCTTTAGAATTTTCTATATTTTTGCATAAATAGGGCCTAAAACATCATCAGGTTTTCACACAAGTCCTAAAAGTAGATAAAGAGAACCCAGTTAAACAAATGAGACAAAAATATTATACTTGGTCATTTATTTATTGAGGAAAATGATCCAATATTACATATCTGTGAGTGGCAAAAATATGTGAACCTTTGCTTTCAGTATCTGGTGTGACCCCCTTATGCAGCAATAACTGCAACTAAACGTTTCCGGTAACTGTTGATCAGTCCTGCACACTGACTTGGAGGAATTTTAGCCCATTCCTCCGTACAGAACAGCTTCAACTCTGGGATGTTGATGGGTTTCCTCACATGAACTGCTCGCTTCAGGTCCTTCCACAACATTTTGATTGGATTAAGGTCAGAACTTTAACTTGGCCATTCCAAAGTATTAACTTCTTTAATCATTATTTGGTATAACGACTTGTGATTTGGATTTTGACTTGGCCATTCCAAAACATTAACTTTATTCTTCTTTAACCATTCTTTGGTAGAATGACTTGTGTGCTTAGGGTCGTTGTCTTGCTGAATGACCCACTCTTGAGATTCGGTTCATGGACAGATGTCCTGACATTTTCCTTTAGATTTCGCTGGTATGATTCAGAATTCATTGTTCCATCAATGATGGCAAGCCGTCCTGGACCAGATGCAGCAAAACAGTCCCAAACCATGATACTACCACCACCATGTTTCACAGATGGGAGAAGGTTCTTATGCTGGAATGCAGTGTTTTCCTTTCTCCAAACATAACACTTCTCATTTAAAGCAAAAAGTTCTATTTTGGTCTCATCCATCCACAAAACATTTTTCCAATAGCCTTCTGGCTTGTCCACATGATCTTTAGCAAACTGCAGACGAGCAGCAATGTTCTTTTTGGAGAGCAGTGGCTTTCTCCTTGCAACCCTGCCATGCACACCATTGTTGTTCAGTGTTCTCCTGATGGTGGACTCATGAACATTAACATTAGCCAATGTGAGAGAGGCCTTCAGTTGCTTAGAAGTTACCCTGGGGTCCTTTGTGACCTCACCGACTATTACAAGCCTTGCTCTTGGAGTGATCTTTGTTGGTTGACCACTCCTGGGGAGGGTAACAATGGTCTTGAATTTCCTTTATTTGTACACAATCTGTCTGACTGTGTATTGGTGGAGTCCAAACTCTTTAGAGATGGTTTTGTAACCTTTTCCAGCCTGATGAGCATCAACAATGCTTTTTCCGAGGTCCTCAGAAACCTCCTTTGTTCGTGCCATGATACACTTCCACAGACATGTGTTGTGAAGATCAGACTTTGATAGATCCCTGCTCTTTAAATAAAACAGGGTGCCCACTCACATCTGATTTCAATCAATGGGATGACAAACACCTGACTCTAATTTCACCTTCAAATTAACTGCTAATCCTAGAGGTTCACATACTTTTGCCACTCACAGATATGTAATACTGGATAATTTTCCTTAATAAATAAATGACCAAGTATAATATTTTTGTCTCATTTGTTTAACTGGGTTCTCTTTATCTATTTTTAGGACTTGTATGAAAATCTGATGATGTTTTAGGTCATATTTATGCAGAAATATAGAAAATTCTAAAGGGTTCACAAACTTTCAAGCACCACTGTTTGTGATATCTGTACACCTAATGTACAATCAAGGGTCAAACATATTAATGCTTTAAAAAAAAGTCGTGTTGTTACTTCATGGATTTTCATTCTAAGTAAGCAAATTCCCTTTGTCTTATTGCAGCTCAGAATCAGCTAACCTCTACACTGCAGCTTCTGTCCTGTTTAGCTCGTTTTACACTCACAAGTACTTTCCCTTTAAAGTCCCCTATGTTCCATCTCCTCTGTGGCAGGTCCACGCGTTTGGCCTGTAATATTTATAAAGCTGCTCTCCGACTCCATGCCTGCTGAGCCTCTCCTCCACCCCCTGCCAACCACAGTCTGTTCAGTGCTCTATATGTGTCTGCTAAAAGCTATTAGCCAAGCCCTGGTGGTCTTCTCTCACTTCACCCAGCAGGCCAGAAGGCTTTTTTGTTTTCAGAGGCAGAAAGGGTAAGAGGCTTGGGGATTCAGTGGTGAGCTAGTCTGTATACAGTTCTGTGATTGGGTTTCTGCTCAGAGACAGGGTTTTGTTGTAGCTTACATTCGTTACTAGCTTAAGGGCTTACTTACTTACTTACTTACTTACTTACTTACTTACTTACTTACTTACTTACTTACTTACTTACTTGGGCTTATTTAGCTCAAGGGCTATTTTGCTCAAAACTTTACTGGCAAGAAACAGAAGATAGAAATATGTAGAAGTGGTTTGAATTTGTCTTCAAGTGACTCGAGTATTAAACTAAAGATGTCAAGAAAAAGAAAAAGGCTGTCTTTCAACTCCAGGTAATTGGTTTGAGTGGGACACCAGCAGATTCTGCCTTATCTTCTCTATCTCCTAAAAAGCATCTGCCCTTTGTTCATAATCCTATCGAGCCCTCTAGGATTTAATGGAAGGGAAAGGTATTTGCCCAGTGGAACTGAAACTGCCTTATCAGAAATATCTTACATTTGTGTATGTCAGGAGCTGAGCAGGCAGCTTCTCATCACTTTCTTCCTTTCCACCAGAATTCTGGGCTGCTTTTCATACAAAGCTTAAACTATATTATTAACCCTGGCATAATCATCAGAAATAATTCAGTTCTCTGACACTGAATAAGTGCATGCAGTGGCTTCTGCATTTATTACAGTATCTTTTCCAGTGGTTAAAATTCACCTGGTATGTTTTTCAGTTGCAAGTGAAACTGAACCAAGACATTTATTCAGATTAACATAAAAATCAATTTAAAATCCTTTTGTAAATCTGATGAAATCATCAAAAACTAGTCCCCCTCTCTTTCCCTCTTTACCCAATCTTGTACAAAAAAAAAACACTGGCAATCAGAATGAAGACGAATGTGATTTGAAACACAAGACAAAATTACTCCCGTGATCCTATTCCAATTTCCTCCCACGGCAATGCTTTTCTGTGGTAACTGTTGAATGTGGAGCGTGTCATTTTGTACCACCCAATTTAAATGCTATACATCATAGCCATGCATATATAATGTGTCTTCATCTTACTCAGCCAAGTCCTGCCAGAAATAGTATTTTTTTATTTATGTCAATCACAGCTTGCATAAATGACCTGCAGAGAGCCGACATGCTAAGTGCAGACTTATGAGCTGAGTTTGATCGTTTCTGATGGAGGTTTTTTTTCTTGACATGTTCTATTCATTTTAATTATGTCTCTTTTTTTCCTGACTGCCCACCACTAATTATTTAACCCTTCCACTTTAATGAATTGGATTTGATCATTATTGATACAGCATGATTCATCTGGTTGTTCTAATCATCCTCTCTTATTCATGGATCCCCTCTTATTGCAGGATCTAGGCCGAGGTTAGAGGACGCACCGCCGCGAATCGTGGAGCATCCTTCAGACCTGATTGTATCGAAGGGCGAGCCAGCAACGCTGAACTGTAAGGCTGAAGGCCGGCCAACACCAATGGTGGAGTGGTATAAAGACGGAGAGAGGGTGGAGACAGACCGTGAGGACCCTCGCTCACACCGCATGCTGCTCCCGACAGGTTCACTTTTCTTCCTCAGGATTGTGCATGGACGCCGGAGTAAGCCAGATGAAGGTGTCTATGTGTGTGTCGCCAGGAACTACCTGGGAGAAGCTGTCAGTCGCAATGCGTCTTTGGAAGTTGCAAGTAAGCTGGAATGTTTGATTCTTTCTGTTTTTCTGTCATAAGTTTTACTGTTATTCAAGTCGACGTACTGTGTAGTTGCAGTACACAAAAGCAACTGGACTTGTGATAGTCAAGATATTTTGCCCCTCATCCCAGGGGCTTTTTTTCTGTCTCTTTCCCTTATTTTCCTTCTGACATTCTCCTTCTCTTTCTCCTTCTCTCCCTCTCTGACATTACCCAACTTTTCTTGAGTTAAAGAATAGCAAAACCCAAAAATAAACTCTTTTAAACTGACAGATAATATCCATACAAGACATTTTTGAGTGTTTACTTGTTCATATTTGTACCTGTATACTGTGTCCAGATTTTATTTCAAAAGAAAAACAAACAGTGTCCCTGGGCGCTGACATCTTACTGTCTCCGAGGTTTAAATATCACGCTCTGAGGACAAATTGTGACATCGCTTACCTACCACTTGACTTACCGAGGCTATTGGATCTTGTGGACACATCGCTTCAGGGTTGTTTACAACAATTTAGAAGATGCCAAGAGTCAAGCGTTTTGGTGTAAAAATAATCCTGATCATTGATCATTTTATGTGACATGCTTTTGTTTGTTTTTATTCACTGCGAAAAACAATTTTTTTTTAGATGGCAAGAATCATGTTGCAATGGCAACGGGATTGTTTACTCGTATCTATGTCAGTACTGCATGTGCATTATCTTGCCGGGCAAGATTCAGACTTCATAAAAGTGAAGTCTGTTGATTTGTGGATTTCCAGTAAAAATCACATGGTTGGAGAAAATTTCTGATTAAATTTTTAGAATGAGAAGCTTTTATTTGTCACATATACATTACAGCACAGTGAACTTCTTTCTCTGCATTTAACCTATCTGAAGCAGTGAAAATGCACGCATGTGCGCACACAGAGAGTGAGAGAGAGAGGTGGTGCCTGGGTATTTTTTTTTAAGAATTAAAAGCCTTTATCTTTATTTGATGGCTATCTGTAACAAAGGTAGACAGTGGTCTAGGGTGCTGTTAATATCACAGGCAGATATCTGGTTTCAGTGCAAATGGTTGTCCATGTAAGCCTATTTTTAGCAATTTCATAACTTTTAAAATGGATAAATTGTTATAAAGTTTTATTTTTAATCTAAACATGTGGAAGGCACATCAGGGCACTTGCTATGATCAGCAAACAGTGTTTATTTTTTGGGTTTTGTTTGACTTTAATTATTTACCTTTAGGTTTATCACATTCTAGTGTGAGAGTAACTGCTGGTCGTAAAGGATGCAGGCTGGTGTGATACAATGATTAAATCATCTCTGCACAATATTGCACTGCCACAATATGCACTGACATTTACTCTGATTATAATATAATATAATATAATATAATATAATATAATATAATATAATATAATATAATATAATATAATATAATATAATAAGATCTGCCATACTAACATATTTTGCAGAAATGCTTCGCAATGTAACATAATCACTCAAAAATACACCTAGACACCAGTCTTCCTCTCCTTAATAAAACAGAAGGTGAGCCAATTGACACATCAATCTGTAATAATTTGCGTAGGTGTTTGAGCTCTTGAATATTAACTAACACTGTCTGGAAGCCTTCCCCCCTTCCCCTATCTCATATGCTCTCATCTGGACTTGCAGGCTGCCTTGCTTTCTGTCTTGGTAAATGGAGAAAGACTTGAGTTCATTAATGTGAAATCTATCAATATATGTTAGACTTAGCTAGACATGAGACAAATATATTTATATTTAAAGGTTCTGACTGCAAAGTTGAATTCTGGGCAAAAGAAAAGAAAGAAAGCACAACTTTATTCATCACACACTTGTGAAATTTCCTCTCTGCATTTAACCCATCTGAAGCAGTGAACACACACATGCGCGCGCACACACGTGAGCAATGAACACACACATACCAAGAGCAGTGGGCAGCCATGCTAACAGCGCCCAGGGAGCAGTTGGGAGTTAGGTGCCTCGCTCAAGGGCACCTCAGCCCAAGGCCATCCCATATTAACCTAACCGCATGTCTTTGGACTGTGGGGGAAACCAGAGCACCCGGAGGAAACCCACGCAGACAACATGCAAACTGCACACAGAAAGGCCCTCACCGGCCGCTGGGTTCGAACCCAGAACCTTCTTGCTGTGAGGCGACCATGCTAACCACTACACCACCGTGCCACCACACAAAATATTCTATTTCTGTAGCTGTTGGAGCTTCAAGATGTTTCACTGCTGCACATACCGTGTATCCTATGTGTAAATGTTTTGCCGAGATAAAAAGTGTCCTGCATTTTACAATTCTGGAGATTGCCGAAGCAAGTGAGCAACAATATCACATGACCACCATGGGGTGTCCTTGACCTACTTTTAACCAAAACAAGTCGGCATGGCCAAACATGGTGGACTCCGCTCTCCCGCTAGCTAAAAGCCAGCGGAAAAGAAAAGGAAAACCTGCCTAGTGAGTGCAACTGCAAGATAGAGCAAGGTAAGATGACGTAATTTTTTCTGGACAAATAACTAAATCATTCTAACTAGCGTTTAGCTATCTTAGCCTTAGAATTCATGGGCTCAACTCCACAGTAGCAAGTATAGAGTTACAGTGGTGCTTGAAAGTTTGTGAACCATTTAGAATTTTCTATATTTCTGCATAAATATGACCTAAAACATCATCAGGTTTTCACACAAGTCCTAAAAGTAGATAAAGAGAACCCAGTTAAATAAATGAGACAAAAATATTATACTTGGTCATTTATTTATTGAGTTAAATGATCCAATATTACATACTTGTGAGTGGCAAAAATATGTGAACCTTTGCTTTCAATATCTGGTGTGACCCCCTTGTGCAGCAATAACTGCAACTAAACGTTTCCGGTAACTGTTGATCAGTCCTGCACACTGACTTGGAGGAATTTTAGCCCATTCCTCCGTACAGAACAGCTTCAACTCTGGGATGTTGATGGGTTTCCTCACATGAACTGCTCGCTTCAGGTCCTTCCACAACATTTTGATTGGATTAAGGTCAGAACTTTAACTTGGCCATTCCAAAGTATTAACTTCTTTAATCATTATTTGGTATAACGACTTGTGTGCTTAGGGTCATTGTCTCGCTGCATGACCCACCTTCTTTCGAGATTGAGTTCATGGATAGATGTCCTGACATTTTCCTTTAGAATTCGCTGGTATAATTCAGAATTCATTGTTCCATCAATGATGGCAAGCCATCCTGGCCCAGATGCAGCAAAACAGGCCCATACTATGACACTACCACCACCATATTTCACAGATGGGATAAGGTTCTTATGCTGGAATGCAGGGTTTTCCTTTCTCCAAATATAACGCTTCTCATTTAAACCAAAAAGTTCTATTTTGGTCTCATCCGTCCACAAAACATTTTTCCAATAGCCTTCTGGCTTGTCCACGTGATCTTTAGCAAACTGCAGATGAGCAGCGATGTTCTTTTTGGAGAGCAGTGGCTTTCTCCTTGCAACCCTGCCATGCACACCATTGTTGTTCAGTGTTCTCCTGATGGTGGACTCATGAACATTAACATTAGCCAATGTGAGAGAGGCCTTCAGTTGCTTAGAAGTTACCCTGGGGTCCTTTGTGACCTCGCCGACTATTACAAGCCTTGCTCTTGGAGTGATCTTTGTTGGTTGACCACTCCTGGGGAGGGTAACAATGGTCTTGAATTTCTTCCGTTTGTACACAATCTGTCTGACTGTGGATTGTTGGAGTCCAAACTCTTTAGAGATGGTTTTGTAACCTTTTCCAGCCTGATGAGCATCAACAACGCTTTTTCTGAGGTCCTCAGAAATCTCCTTTGTTCGTGCCATGATATGCTTCCACAAACATGTGTTGTGAAGATCAGACTTTTATAGATCTCTGTTCTTTAAATAAAACAGGGTGCCCACTCACACCTGATTATCATCCTATTGATTGAAAACACATGACTCTAATTTCACCTTCAAATTAACTGCTAATCCTAGAGGTTCACATACTTCTGCCACTCACATATATGTAATATTAGATAATTTTCCTCAATAAAAAAATGACCTAGTATAATATTTTTGTCACATTTGTTTTACTGGGTTCTCTTTATCTACTTTTAGGACTTGTGTGAAGATCTGATGATGCTTTAGGTCATATTTATGCAGAAATATAGATAATTCTAAAGGGTCCACAAACTTTCAAGCACCACTGTAACTATATAGTATTTATTACAGATGCCACCCAAATCTTTCTGCCTTAAATGGTCAAAAATTGGCACCTTTGGTTTTTGTCTGAAAAAGAAAATAATTTAAACATTTGAATACAATACAATGAAGTGTAAAATCTAATAGTTCACAAATTTGATTCAAACATCCATCACAATTGTTTTAAAGCAGGGAACAATCAATATCGCACAAGCCTGTATGACCTTATTTGTATTATCAGAATAGATAGATTGCAGTAGAATATGTGAAAAAGCCATGCAGTGAAAAGAATAGGAGATTTGTGATGCTTCCAGGTAACAGATGTTTGTTCAAGCCACATCATAGTTCTCATGGAACATCTCCAGGCTCTAACAGAAGGACTTCTCATATCCAGTGTGATATAATCAAATATAGAGGGTACGATTTGATTAGTCATTCGATTATCAGGTAACCAGATCATGTGCTTATAACATTTTGTCTTTTCCCTTTATTAAAAAAATAGGCAGTGGTTTATGCCTGAGATTCACAGAAAATAGAGCGTTGAGTTGGACGTAATTTTACTTCAAGAGACTGGCAGTCTTCTATTTGGACAACTCTGTCTTTGTTTACTTACTGTCTTTCGAGACACGCTGTAGCCCTGAACCAGGGTTGGTTGCCCTCAAGACAGACTGTTTAAATGCTTTACCATCTGCTGAGCGTGGTAGATGAGGGGTAATATGCTTCACTTACTCACACTCCCAGGAGAGAGAGAGACGGGTGGTCTGCCAAACTAAAATAGTGTTTCTGGATAGTTAAGAATTCAGAAAATTACAGTCTTTCCATGATTTTTTTTTGCACTGCATGTACTTGGCAGATTGAAATACCTTACCTTGAATCCAAGAAATCTATTTTTCTCTCTGCAGATTGATATGACTTTTATAGCTTGTGTCAAATAAGTGATTAAAGAAAAACATAGGGTTTCATGAATACACAATTTGGCCCCTTATTTATAAGTGAACGCCTCTTCACCTTTTTTATGCAATAAAACAATAAATCTGAGGCTTGCCTTATGATATTACAGAAAATATGAATCTCCGTTTGCAGAGTTCAGTGAAAGCACGTTGCCACATATCGCTTCCCAGGCTCATTTACGGGTTCAGTTTGAGTTCATGGTGATGTTTGCTGAGTTGCATTATGAGTGCTGCTAATCAGTTGGCTGAATCTGATAGAATTATAGACAGGGGCTTTCGTAATCAGTGGTGTCTTTACAAAATTGCTTTCAATAGTAATAATCTGGAAGTATCTGATTTATGAAACCACCATGTCCAAATTGAATGAGTGCATAGAATCTGGCTGCATATATGTCCATCGCTGATGTCCTACTTTTCGCATATTGTTGATAAAAAGGTGGCATTGTAAAACCCTGACAACAAAGCAGTTTATGTATAAATATGAGTTGGAATCTAAAGTAGTTTTGTCTTAAAGAAAATATCCCACAAATAAACAAATTGAGCCAAAAGTCGGTCTTTATGTCTGTCCTTTGTAAAAAAGCTGCATGTTGAATTTGTTCTTAATGATATAATCACTAAAGTGATGAAAATAGACGAAGACTATTTTTTGTCAGGGAGACCGCCATAACTCTATTGTGTGTGATGTAATTTTCCGCAAGCACAGTGGAGGTGTACAAGTACATGCTATACTAGACTATAGTATAATATTATGGTCCAGCATGATTTCTTGGTCAATTTGTTTGCATTTCTCCACAAAAATTATGGCAATGCAGTATTAGAAAAGGAATCAAAATAAAGTAATAGCTAGTTTGTTGCCTGTTTTATTTAAAAATATATTTATCTGCTTATCTTCCATCCATTTGATGCATGACACAGGATGCTCTTGTGCTGCCGGTGTTGTCATTTCTGCCTCGTGTCTCGCTTCTTCCCAGTGATTTTTTTTGTACAATTCTTCCACAAAGCAATCTTCTGTAAAATGCTCACTGCACAATTTGCTGCTTTTTCCAGGAGTAAAATTTTCTCACTTTACTTCACTTGGCCAGACGTGTTGGTTCCTTCAAAGGATAGCCATCCCATGACAGTCCCGGTGCATTTACCCATCTTTGAGAAGCTATTGATGAAGACACTACTCCTTCACAAACCACTAAAATTATACTACTTAAAATGTAATACACAGACAAAATAATGCTTGAAAAGAATGGACAGTGATTTAGCTTTGGCTGCATACAATGGCAGATCTAGGACGGAATAAAGAAGACATGCGGAATCCTACATCACATGGCGCCACCCTCATTTTTGTCTCCTAATACATCCATGTATCTGGCTAATCCAGTATGGCCGCACCCAGGGAAATGGCCCAACATACTGATGTTACAACCTTAACGTTTTTTTTAACTAAAGTCCGCTTAATTTTTTTTTTTTTGACTAGAACATCTTGTATTAATGTATAATGATATTTCATAACCCCGTAATTTCAAAATTTCCTGGTTAATCACTTTAAGATTTTTATTTTGCACTATCTATAGTCACTGCATATTCATGTTAGAGTTAGTGCCTGTTAACGCGTATCGTGACGTAAACTGTCTTCAGAACCTCTCTCTAACCTTCCTATACTGTATATAAAAGCAACAGTGTATAAGCCACTGATTTAAGAGATGTCATAGGCAGCTAGGTATCAAGTCCACCCCTTAAAGGTAGACTGCCTTTTAGATTTTTCAAGTGTAAAAAATTTTCCCTGACACCCAGTTATTTTTGTTTAGTGGACCGAAAGCTACTGAATTTGAATCACAGACTTCTAATTTTATTAGGTTTTTTTAAATAGAACAATTAATTAATTTAGGGCTATGTCCGCTATTTTTTTCCTGCGTTACCATGACCCAATTCAAGATATTACGTCATGCATCACGTGGTGGGCTTTCCCCGTTCACGCAAGGCATTGTGGGATACAAATTTGAAGCAGGAGAGAGAAATGGAGGACGTGAGTGTGCGAATGAAACGTGAAAGACTGATTACAGTAACGGAAAGTGAGAAGATGTTATGTTGCGAAGGAAAGGAAACACAGGACTAAACTAATAAATATCGGCGGTCAGCGAGCACCTTGGTGTGATCAGCTGTTCGTTTAGTGACAGAATTATGTAACTGTCAGTGCACGGTCAAGGTAAACCTGTAGATGGCAGTAATGCAACACTGTGGATGACAGCTGCTGTAAAACCCAAAAGAAGAAGAAGAGGGTAAACCTGCACATGCGCAGACTTCCTCTGTCTGCTTGACTGCGCAAAGCAAATGATTTTATGCATATTATTTGCGAGGGAATCCCTTCAAATTAAATAACTTCCCAGCCATAGAATGGCCTGTTTTTTTTTTTGAGATATTACAGAAATAAACATATATCACAATGACCAAGTTTCAGAGGGAACTAAATTTCACCAGTTTTATGAAATTGAAAGGCCATCTAGCTTTAAGTTTAGCATAAAAGGGGATGAAGGTGTTTTTATTTTGTTGGAAAAAATAGTTAATCTAGTTTGTTACCTGATGCTGATCTGCCCTTACTAAATACAGGCCTGAGTCAGGTGAGTGTATTTAATTCTAGAAATCACTCAGTATAATCACAGAATAACACAATAAACCATGTGTGTGTGTGTGTGTGTTACACTGATTTTATCAATGTAGTCTGTTAAAAGTAAGCTTTAGTTGCTAAATAATATAAACAAAGATTCAGGACATTCTTTGGGCAGTATAATGGCTCAGGTGTCAGTGTTTTATTGGTTTACATTACATTACAGTAAAGGCATTTAGCAGATGCTCTTATCCAGAGCGACATACAACATACCCAGTGCAGCCTGGGGAGCAGTTGGGGGTTACTGCTCAAGGGCATTTCAGCCATTTCTGCTGGTCCAGGGAATTGAACCAGCAACCGTTTGGTCCCAAAGCTGCTTCTCTAACCATTAGGCTATGACTTAAGATCTCGCACATTAATACAGAATCCAGTTATTGTGATAAGTTGTGCATATACTGAAGACTAAAAAAGCATTTGAATGTGGCTCAGCCAGACAGATTTTGGAACTAAATCTATCCATTTTATTTGCCGAGACTTAGGATGCATGTCTAGTTTAGACTTTTAGAACCACACGAACCTTTTGAGGCTATTGTCAGTGATCTTCGTGGCACTTTTATCATCTCTGTCAATTGAGAGACAAGAATTCTGCTTATTTTCGAGTGAGTTCTGAGTCTGAGCTTTTTCCTGTTACTTCAGAATGAGAAAAAGCTAGAAAGACACTGAGAGAAGGTTCTGTCTCCGTAAAGTAATGAAGGGATATAACGCAATGAGCTCATTTGATATCAGTCATAGTGTGTGTAGCCCATATTGGACACAATCTTGTTTTTATATTAAAGCAAAACGTCAGTTTAGTCAAGACCGTCTAAAAGTGAGGCCATTGTCATGATCAGACGAAATGCCCCATATGGCAGGTGCTTCATGTTCATTGTTAAGCCGTCTCAGGTTAATGGTGGAGTGACTGAGTAAGACCCATGGACACACTCTGGATTGGTGGCAGCATTCTGGAGAGAGACAGTGAAAGTGGAGGGAGGTTGAACCATAGGGGCACCCACTGCCAGCGTTGGCATGGCATCAGTGAACCTCACTCCAGATTGGCAGTGAGCCAGAAAGCAGGTGGCGGGCAGGAGCTGAGGGGCATAGGGCTCTTCAGCTGCTGCTCAGGCCTGCCACACTGCTGGTGTAGGGCACAGGAGGTGGAGCCCATGGGGGCAGACATTGCAAGGGGATGTGGTGGAGAAGGAGGTGGGAGCCAGTGCAAGTGAGGTACACAGAGAATAGGGCTATGAAGAAGTGGGAAAGACTGAGAGCAAAAGAGAGAGAGGTGGTGAGAGGAATGGAGTGAGGACCTCAAATGCCAAACGGCTCCATCTGGCAGCAGCAGGCAGCATGTTGTACATTATGGGGGCACTGATGAGAGGCGTGCTGGAGAGCAGCGACAGGCTCAGTGTGTGTGTAGGAGTGCATGAATGCCCACAGGAAGAGACTCAGTTACTCTGCTAAGCCTTTACAGACCATTTTTGTAAGATGATATTTATGGCAGTGAGGGTATTTTCATGTACATGTTAGAAGCTTAAATGAACGAGCTGCAGTTTAGATGATATGGAGCGGCAAACAGTAGCTGCTTTGTAGTAAATGAGGGATGAAAGTGACTGTTCCTGCTAGTGCCTGTCTGCTTATTATCATTTTTAAATGGTTAATGTGGCTTGTGCTGTTGATGTGATTGATGTGTTCATGGTTTGTACCTAATGGAGAATCATTTTGGAATCATATGACTAGATGTTTGCTGCACGAGTTGATTGTTGTGGATTTTGTTGCTGTTTTCAGTGTTAGTGTCCTTTTTTCTAACATTTTCCTTTCCTTTTCTAATATTATTCTTTCCTAACCTTTTCAGTGTTCGGACCTGAAACCTGAAAGATGAAATCTGAAAAATTAAAAACTGCATCTTCCTGTGAAACGTGCAGTTATTACAGAATGCAAGTGCATAAGTGCAACATCGGTTTTATTTAGGGCAAGCTAAAAATCATTGTAAATTCTGTAGCTCACAGGTAGGCAAATTATAAATAAGGATAATTCATAAACCAGAAAACAAAACTACTAGCACTGGTCAAAATAACCAAACTAATCAAGCAGAGACACACAATAGGTGAACACATTAGGGTAATCGACCAATCATGAAAGGGGCAGGGGACAAGAATCAAATTGAAAAAAAATGACATTAAAAAAAAAGCAGCAGTAAACTCAAAACAAACTGATGTAAGAGCAGTAAAGCACAGAGATTTGTAACATTTTGCAGTTAAAACATTGACAACTGTATAAACCAATAATATTATGCCACTCTTCATGATCCTGACTCAATGCTCCAATACCCAATTTTGCTGGGGGGCATTTGGGTGAGTCATAGTCACATGACCTTCTGAAAGAGGTTATGTGGCGGTCAGGGATGATTTCCATGGGAACAGGTGAGGGCAAAGTGGCAGCTGTCCCAACAAATGCTGGGAATGAACATGTGAAAGGAGAACCCAAGAATCTTTGTTTTGATGGGTTGAAAGTGGGGATTTTCTCACATTGTGGAATTTCACCGGCAGTGACCACAACCTGACTAGATGGTGCTGTAAACAATTTTTTTTTCATGTAGAAACAGTTTAAGCATTCCTTTTCTCCATAAATTAGGTAGGATCTATTTTGCCATCAACTGAAGTCAATACAATTCCACCATTTGTAACAAATATGTGAGTATAAGTAATCTTACTGAATTTTTAACACAAATAAGCCTGTCCTTGTGTGAGTGCGGATAGCTGCCATGTATGAGCTGATGCATACATCTCAAGCATGGTACACACTGTGTTGAGTAGCCATTATAGACAAAAGAACTCAGCCTGTAAAATTCAGTGCAAGGTTAGTTAGGGTTCAAGAACACTTAGTTATGTTTTCACAGCTGATTGAGAACGTAAGGCAGGGCTATTCAATTAAAATTTGTACAGATCCAGTTACATAAGTATTTCTTGCTTACAATGGTCTGGGGGCGGCACGGTGGTGTAGTGGTTAGCGCTGTCGCCTCACAGCAAGAAGGTCCTGGGTTCGAGCCCCGGGGCCGGCGAGGGCCTTTCTGTGTGGAGTTTGCATGTTCTCCCCGTGTCCGCGTGAGTTTCCTCCGGGTGCTCCGGTTTCCCCCACAGTCCAAAGACATGCAGGTTAGGTTAACTGGTGACTCTAAATTGACCGTAGGTGTGAATGTGAGTGTGAATGGTTGTCTGTGTCTATGTGTCAGCCCTGTGATGACCTGGCGACTTGTCCAGGGTGTACCCCGCCTTTCGCCCGTAGTCAGCTGGGATAGGCTCCAGCTTGCCTGCGACCCTGTAGAAGGATAAAGCGGCTAGAGATAATGAGATGAGATGAGACAATGGTCTGGATAAGCAACTGACGTAATAAAATGGTGATATCAGGTGATTAGTTCATGGCTATAAATAGGGATGTAACTAGACGGTTATGATTGGGTGCTGAGCCATCACTGTGTGTTGCTAAGGGCATGCTAACATGGATACAAATTAACCTCAGAATATCTTTGTTATTACATTTAGCATAAAGAGCATTAGGCCCTACAGTAGAACTCATTGTATTTTCTATTGAGCACCGATCCAAATGCTACCCATCAGCTTACAACAGCCACAGAGCAAAGGCTTTGTGACAAGAATATTTCATTCTTATGCAAGTTACTGATCCTAAAAATGTTATTTATTTACACAGCCAACAGATTTGTTCAGTCTTAGTTGGTTCAATCAGAAGGAGCATAAAAAACAAACAACAAAACTGACATTTTCAAGGTAATATTTGTCAGCACAAATCTGAAGATCTTTTAAATTGTTCATAAAATATTTCTTAAATGGCAAAAATGTCTCAGTTGAAAGCTAGAAACCTTACATTTACTTTTTTTTAATCCACTTGGAAACACCCATGCACACGTTCACATCCACGTTGCACAAAGCCACGTCTGCGGAACTATACTTGGTCCTGAACCCCTCCATCAGACCTGCTCCTTTTGGTCTGCTGTCAGTTTCTTTTTCCTCTCTCTCCCTCTTATTGTTTGCTAGTATTAAAACAATTAATCTCAGATAATCCAAAGCTCCACGCATGAGTAATAAATCATTAAATTCCACAACCCCAAATCAGAAAAAGTTGGGATGGTATGTTGAAATTCAAAATTAAAAACAATGGTTTGTAAATAATCTTTGACCTGTATTGCACTCAAAACAATACAACAGGACATTATTGTTTTATGGTTTTTTTTGTTTAAGTAAATACTTCTTACAATTTTGATTCCTGCAACACATTTAAAAAACAAACAAACAAAAAACGTTGGGATGGTAAAGCATTTACCACTTTATAATGTTGCCATTCCTTCTCACAATACTTAAATGATGTTCAGGGACTGAAGACATCAAATGATGAAGTGTTTCAGGCGTTATTTTGTCCCATTTTTCCTGCAAACAGGTCTTAAGGTATACAACAGTACGGGGTCATCGTCATATTTTTTGTTTCAAAATTTGCCACACATTCTCTGTTGGGGACAGAGGGGACAGGCACCCTCTTCTTCCACAGCTATGCCTTTGTAAGAGCATGTTTGGGGGGTTAAAGCTCCATTTAAAAAAAGAAAAAGAAGTTCCTAGCAATGCACGTGGCTATAAATAAGAGCATTTGAAGTTCTACAGACTCAACAGAGAGAATAACTACATAAGTATTAATTCTGTTTTTACTGTCAACTTTGTTTTGAAACAAGGCATGCCACTAAATTGCTAATGAGACAAGAGAGACTAAATAAAATGAAAACTCTATGATATGAAAACTCTCCCCTTTTTAAGCTCATGTGTCGAGCCATGCATGTGAATAGCTGCAACAAGCCACAACAGAAGATCTGCTACAGAAGCCACAGTGGTTATGTTTTCAGAACTAGAGTCACAGTAGATGGACCACTGCCAGTTGTTGGTTTTTTTTTTTTCATATGTTGATCAGTTTTGCTGCAGTATTTTTCAAGTACCTAGGTTGATCCACTGAAATATTTTGTTGGGTCCTCATCCGGACTGACTGGTCTACCAGTCGATGGCCCCTGTTTTAATTAAGGATATTAAGGGGTCTGGTATATTTGGGCTGGTCTCTTGGGGATTAGGCAAGGGCGACAACACATATAAGACTGGCTGCTTTCAGGTCAGCTAGACCAAGATGAAGCCACAGAAATGGTGACTTATCTGCACAAGGGTGTGCACTTTCCTCCAGGGTTGACTGCCCTCGACACTATTAAAGCCAGAGAGTACAGGAAACAGGACTGTTTTGAAAAAGTCTAGTGTTAAAACCTCAGTGTAAATCAGTGATAAAGTGTTACTGACAGAGGAATATTGTAAAGCATTTTAATTTCATCACTGTAAAGTGTGTTATATTTTGTACATTGTTTGTTTGATTTTAGAGTGTATTTTTACTTACACACACACACACACACACGCAATATATATATATATATATATATATATATATATATATATATATATATAAATTTTTTCTTAATATAAATATTTTTTATCTGTTTCTCTCTCACCTTACTTAAGGTGAGAGAGAAATGGCATTTCGATTCTCCTATATGTCCTGGATATATAGTGAATTGACAATAAAAAAATCTTTGAATCTTAGTCCTAATGGTTTGTTACAACCAGATTTTATACAGCAATAAAAACGATATGAATAAGATCTCAGCAATGTTCATTACTTTAAAACTGGAAGTCCATTTTAGGTCAGCGAAAGTGTTCCTGAGCTTTGACACATCAAAATACTTTTGCATACTTTGTGAGGTTAATGCGCTAATCAGAATCATACTACATCATTATATTGTGATCACATGAACTTTGGTCTTTGGACATTGTCTTATTTTGGTATGGTGTGGACCGTGGCAGTTTTGCACACTCTCTGACCCTCTGTGTGTGTCCAAGCCACAGTAATGAGATCACTTAGCCTAGTGGGCCATAGGGGTCAGGGAGACTGCTGACAGGGTGGGGTCATATGGACAGAGGAAGCCTCATACCTTGTATAGCCTTCGTACTTAATTAAAGCGGGGACTCAAGTGCGCACCCGGCACTGCTGACTGCTAAATAGAGAGAGGCGAAAGGAGCAGGGTTCAAAGCAATGGAGGCAGCTAAGCTGGGATTTTAACAGGTGGTGTAAGGCGGAGCACTAACAGCTCCCTGTTCGATATGAGCGCATCTGTGGGGTCGAGGTTATGAGCAGAGCATACTGGACATGGAGAACAATATAAAAATCTCTCTGATTCAGGCACCATGATGGCTCATGTCCTTTTGTTACAGCTTAAGTGTACACACACACACACGTGCGCACGCGCACAAACGCATGCATGCACGCACGCACACACACGTGCGCACGCGCACAAACACATGCACCCACGCGCATGCACACAGCCTACATGAAGGTTTGGAGGAGATTCCCTTGGTGACTAGCTACACATAAAGACATTCTTATTTCGGAGGAGCACAGCTATAGATGTGTGCGCTTATTCAAAATAATAAAATCCAATAAGAAAATGCAGCAGCTGTTTCATTTGCAACACATGCTTTCAGATTGCAAACTTGATTCAGCTCCCTCTCACTAATTGGTTTCTCTTTTCTTTCACTGCTCAGCTTTAGAATAGAGACAAGAAATCAGCAAACAAGAAAATTGCAATAATTAAAGCAAACATTTTGTCATGTTCAAGAAGCAGTGGCCGTTGAAGAGTTGCGTTCTTAAACTGGTCTCATGTTGTGTGTAGTATGTCCCCACTAAAAAGCATAGTTTGTGACCTGCCAGATTCTTTCAGTAGTGATGAATTTTATTACTTCTATTATTATTATTATTATTATTATTATTAACTTTTCTCAATTTTTTACATTTTATTATTATTCCCACAAGTGCAAAAATACCGTTTCATTGATTCTGAATATTGTGCAGACCACATTAATAAGACTGGAATCATTCTATTAATCTGTTCTCCAAATAGGTAGTTAGTTTGAATGAGAGGCCTTTAAGGATGATTGCATTTCATTTTCTCCAGAGTGGTAAAGGTTTGAGCTCAAATATTAGTCTAGACTAAATAAACCTCTTTAATTTCAACAGCTTCAGGACAGTTGCAGAGATACAGTACGCACGCTGCAGAACTCTCTTCTGGAACTGCCAAGAAACAGCAGAGAAATCACAATCGGTTTACTAGCGTTTTGTTTTGTTATAGTACTTTGTTATCAGACCTCTTTGATAGTTTAGTTCATTTTGTGCATGCTTCAAAAGGCTGCACAGACAGTAGCCCCAGAATTGGATGATTGATTGCTTTTTTCTCGCTGGCAATGCCAACAGTCATGTGAGAGAAGGGAGAGCAGGCAAAGAGCCAAGTTCTGGCTCTGAATTTCATGGGTACACTCACAAACCTGTATAACCCAGCAGCAGTTAAATTTCACATTTATGATCATATGGTTTTCACTTATGACTGATATTTGATTGCATGTGAGAAATAGATGAAGACACATTTTGTCATAAAAATGTGGTTACATCTGTAAAAAAAAAAAAAATCAATCAATCCTGTGGGGAGAACACACGACAATATTAATCGTGGAAAAAAATGTGAAAATAAATTGAATTGTGTGTAAAAAATGAAGTGAAAAATGAATCATTTGAAAGTGAAAAATAAGTGAATTGTGAAGAAAAACATGAACATAAATGAAGCATCAAAAAAATCACATATGAAAATACATGAATCATGTTTCAAAGAATAGAAAGAAATGAATTGTATAAAAATTATGTGAAAATAAATTAATCATACGTAAGAAAAATAAAATGTATGAATCATTTGGGGAAAAAAATTGCATGTGAGAATAAGTGAATCATATAGTATGCAAAAATCCCATCAGAAAATAAATGAATCACAGGCAAAACAACACAAAAGCACACATGCGTTATATCTGAAAAGGTTGCATGTGAAAAATGTATGAAACTTAACACATGAAGTGACTATTCTGCAAGGGTATTCTCTCTTTTTCTCTCAGTGTCTCCAGGCTTGGAAGAATCCCAGTTACTAATTAGCCTCTTGATTCCTGAGGAAGTGAATTGGCAGGTTTTGAGTGCTACAGACTCTTCCTCATGAGACTTCTACACAGCCGTGGTCATATTTAGACCTTTCCTGACTAGCTTTAATGGCAGAATAGTGGCAGACAAATCACTGAAGCATACTAGAACCAGGGATGAGAATACTGTCCCATTACACAGCTATACTCCATCATATATCCTGAAATGAAGGCGGCAGGATAATCAAGTATCATTTCCTGAAGAGCCTTTCTTTTCTGGCTGTATACATTAGGGTGTCTGTGATGTCATTAAGCTCTTTGAAGTCAATTCATAAAAACCTGGAGGATCAGATAGTTTAGCAACAAAATTGCTATGATGTCAGGACTGATTCAGAGAGCTGGTCTTGTGGCGTGTTCAAAATTATTATTCACATGATTCCAGGGTCTGTCACACCTTTTACTGGGTCTGACCCCTGTCTTTTCTCATGATATCTGAGTGGCATGTGTTGAAGACAGCGAGGAACAGTTTGCATTTGTCTCCTGGAAAGATTAGTCGAGAACAAGAAAAAAGGGGGTTGTACATCACAAACATGCATTTAAGATTTAATCCCTATTCCCTCTGACATTTATTGCTTGTTTCCTGAAGCAGTGCATTATGATTGTTTATAATACCAAACCTCTTTTATAGACCACTCAGAAACTGACACATTTTCTAATTCTCAATTATTCATAGCCAGATTTAAACACTCAGTAGCAATTTATTGGGACACAATGACAACATACAAACACAGTTTATGACTAGACATTAGTTATCTCATTATAATGAGACAGTCATGTTTTGGAACATTTGCCATAGGGATGCAGTGACTAAACTTTACGTATTAGGCAAAAAATAAGATGCAAAAGGAACAGGCACATCTCTGGAGTAATAAAGTTTCATAAAATATTTGTGGTGTTTTTTATTACTGTTATTTGCAAACTTTATGCCACATGTGTCAAACTCAAGGCCCGCGGGCCATTTAAGGCCCGCCAAACAGTTATATCCGGCCCGCAAGACCATTTTACATTATTGTTATTAATGGCCCGGTGATATGATGCGCTGATAGGCCGTCGCTGTGGGCGGGCCATTGGGGGCAGTGCCCGCCCACCAATCACAGATCTCAAATAAATAAATAGATAAATAAAATCCTAATTTCATTTTATTGTACTTGCTTTGGGTTAAAACTTCCAGTGTTGCATAATCACTAAGACATTAAACATATTAAAACCGTGTGAGTTTGTTGGAAAGTTAGCTACGTAATTACGTCAGTCAGTGTTGACAAGCAACAATCAGTTACCCGCATTTTTGGGTGGAAAATGAAGTGTGAGTTTATGCCAGCTAGCAGACAGCAGCTAGTTTCCGCGCTTTCTTAAATATGGATATACGTAATTGGTTCAAAACCCCAACACAGGCAACTTCGGATAAACCAACACATGATGTCGTTGGCAAAGAAGACGAAAGAGAGGACAGCGCTGGCACTCTACTCAAAGTAGGTCCAAATTGTGTGTGTGTGTAATGGCAATTAGTTACCCCTCTTGGTTGCTTTGAAATGCACCCGCCGTGGTGTTTTTGTTTGTTTGTTTAGTTTGAGATGCTGCTTGTGATCGAATACATTATGTGTACTTGTTGTGTGCGAGCACGCGCGTGTGTGTGTGAGAGAGAGAGGGGACTGATGTTGCAGGCTGTTGCTGGTCTGGTCATGTTTGCTGTTGGTTATGTTTAATGTGATGATTACTGTGCGGGATTAGGGCTGCCCGAATAGTGTGCAAAAATAATAGTGGTGCCCCCCTGGTGGATTTCATAAGCCCCCCTTAAGACTGAGTGATCTCGCGACGGGACTGGATAACACACAAACTGCATGTCCCATAATGCAGCGCACCAACATTCCTGCGTTATTCAAGTCAAGCGTCTGTTACTGTCTCTATGGTTACTGTCTGTAAAGCTAGCCTTTGACAATGGCGAAAAGAAAAGTTGATTCAGAAAATAGAGCCTTTCAAAACAGATGGGAGGCTGAGTATATGTTTACTGACATTGCTGGCAAACCCGTGTGTCTTATTTGTGGAGCCAATGCGGCTGTACTGAAGGAATTTAATCTAAGAAGGCACTTCGAGACGAGACATCAGGACAAGCTGAAAAACCTAAATGCTGACCAGAAGCTACAGAAAGTAGAGGAGCTAACAAAACAGCATAAGAGCAAAGACAACTGAATGTTGACAACTGAATGTTAAAACTGAAAAGTGAATGTAAAGCACACATTTTATTTATTTTTCAGGGCTTTTGGACCATGCTCATGTTTTGATTTTGTATTGTTTAACATTTTTATGGAGAGCAGAAATATTTAAAGATATTTGAAGTTTATTTTTCTAAAATGGTGATTTTGAGGGAAATGGAAATTCTGATTTAATTTTTTAATAGTGGAAGGAAATGCACGATTTTGATTTAATTTTTCCATGTTTTTGCAGCATTTTTCATAGTTGTAACTTTTATAATTTTGACAAGAGATATATTTCGAGAGCAAAGTATTCAAGTTGAATAAAGTTTAAGTTTATTGTGAAATAATATTCCTGTCTGCTCAGAACATACTTATTTTTAGTGCGTTCAATAAATGTTTATCCTGTTCGGCCCGCGACCTAAAGTGTGCTTTGAATTTTGGCCCCTGGTGCAATTGAGTTTGACACCCCTGCTTTATGCAATATGTTTCTTTTACACTTTGTACTTTTTTCTTAATGTATCTATATCATTTTCCATACTTTTAAGTCAAAGATTGAAAGAGGTATGGTTGCTGAGTATGTTATCCTCAGTGAAAGAGGTATGGTCGCTGAGTATGTTACGATTATGTTTATAATGCATAACATATGAAAGAGGCGTGGCCTCTGTACCTGTCAGCCCCAGTGAAAGAAGTGTGGTCGCTGAGTATGTTATCCTCAGGGAAAAAGGCATGATCTCTGACTATGTTATCCTCAGTGAAAGAGGCGTGGCCTCTGAGTATGTTGTCCTCAGTGAAAGAGGCGTGGCCTCTATGTTATACTCAGTGAAAGAGGTGTGGCTTCTGAGTATGTTATCCTCAGTGAAAGCAGTGTGGTCTTTGAGTATGCTATCCTCAGTGAAAGAGGCATGGCCTCTGAGTATGTTATCCTCAAAGAACGAGGTGTGGTCTCTGTATCTATCAGTCCCAGTGAAAGAGGTGTGGCCTTAATGTTTCTTAGTCCCATTGATGGAGGTGTGGCCTCTGTGCTGATCAGTCCCAGCAAAGAAGGCATGGTCTCTGTGCTTGTTAGGCCAAGTGAAGGAGGTGTGGTCTCTGTGCTTATCCTACATTTCTATAGAGGTTGTAACATGTAATCCCCAACCTCCAACCAGGAAAAGCCAAAGAAGACGCCATCTCAACTTGGAATTCCTCCTCTGGAACTCTTCTGGGATGGCATTCTCAACTTCCTCCGAGTACTGCAAGTGACATAAAACCAACTTGGCTGCACACAGCATCAGCAGTCACACAAAGTAGCACTTCTTACCTTTAATTGAGTTATTATGTATATACAAGTATTTGGAAGTCAAAAATGACCTCATCCTGAGCTCTGAGTTCCCACTACTTAGGTAAGTCAAATGCAGCATTATTAGTCCTAGTGAAGGAGGCGTGTCCTCCCAGTCATAAAGCCAACCTTTAATTTTAAGTACAACCCCGATTCCAAAAAAGTTGGGACAAAGTACAAATTGTAAATAAAAACGGAATGTAATGATGTGGAAGTTTCAAAATTCCATATTTTATTCAGAATAGAACATAGATGGCATATCAAATGTTTAAACTGAGAAAATGTATCATTTAAAGAGAAAAATTAGGTGATTTTTAAATTTCATGACAACAACACATCTCAAAAAAGTTGGGACAAGGCCATGTTTACCACTGTGAGACATCCCCTTTTCTCTTTACAACAGTCTGTAAACGTCTGGGGACTGAGGAGACAAGTTGCTCAAGTTTAGGGATAGGAATGTTAACCCATTCTTGTCTAATGTAGGATTCTAGTTGCTCAACTATCTTAGGTCTTTTTTGTCGTATCTTCCGTTTAAGATGCGCCAAATGTTTTCTACGGGTGAAAGATCTGGACTGCAGGCTGGCCAGTTCAGTACCCGAACCCTTCTTCTACGCAGCCATGATGCTGTAATTGATGCAGTATGTGGTTTGGCATTGTCATGTTGGAAAATGCAAGGTCTTCCCTGAAAGAGACGTCGTCTGGATGGGAGCATATGTTGCTCTAGAACCTGGATATACCTTTCAGCATTGATGGTGTCTTTCCAGATGTGTAAGCTGCCCATGCCACACGCACTAATGCAACCCCATACCATCAGAGATGCAGGCTTCTGAACTGAGCGCTGATAACAACTTGGGTTGTCCTTCTCCTCTTTAGTCTGAATGACACGGTGTCCCTGATTTCCATAAAGAACTTCAAGTTTTGATTCGTCTGACCACAGAACAGTTTTCCACTTTGCCACAGTCCATTTTACTGTAAATGAGCCTTGGCCCAGAGAAGATGTCTGTGCTTCTGGATCATGTTTGGATACGGCTTCTTCTTTGAACTATAAAGTTTTAGCTGGCAACGGCGGATGGCACGGTGAATTGTGTTCACAGATAATGTTCTCTGGAAATATTCCTGAGCCCATTTTGTGATTTTCCAATACAGAAGCATGCCTGTATGTGATGCAGTGCCATCTAAGGGCCCGAAGATCACGGGCACCCAGTATGGTTTTCCGACATTGACCCTTACGCACAGAGATTCTTCCAGGTTCTCTGAATCTTTTGATGATATTATGCACTGTAGATGATGATATGTTCAAACTCTTTGCAATTTTACACTGTCGAACTCCTTTCTGATATTGCTCCACTATTTGTCGGCGCAGAATTAGGGGGATTGGTGATCCTCTTCCCATCTTTACTTCTGAGAGCCGCTGCCACTCCAAGATGCTCTTTTTATACCCAGTCATGTTAATGACCTATTGCCAATTGACCTAATGAGTTGCAATTTGGTCCTCCAGCTGTTCCTTTTTTGTACCTTTAACTTTTCCAGCCTCTTGCTGCCCCTGTCCCAACTTTTTTGAGATGTGTTGCTGTCATGCAATTTCAAAATGTCTCACTTTCGACATTTGATATGTTGTCTATGTTCTATTGTGAATACAATATCAGTTTTTGAGATTTGTAAATTATTGCATTCCATTGTTATTTATAATTTGTACTTTGTCCCAACTTTTTTGGAATTGGGGTTGTACAACATAAACTTTCTACACAGCATTATATTTCTGTTTCTATTGCAATAACATCACAATTAATTTTAAGTGTATGTTGAATGGATCTTAAATCTGCATATGTAATTTCATATTGACATATTCATTGTATCAATTCATTACACACTCCTAATCTATATCTCTGACAGTGTGCAGATGGCGGCACGGTGGTGTAGTGGTTAGCTCTGTCGCCTCACAGCAAGAAGGTCCTGGGTTCGAGCCCCGGGGCCGGCGAGGGCCTTTCTGTGTGGAGTTTGCATGTTCTCCCCGTGTCCGCGTGGGTTTCCTCCGGGTGCTCCGGTTTCCCCCACAGTCCAAAGACATGCAGGTTAGGTTAACTGGTGACTCTAAATTGACCGTAGGTGTGAATGTGAGTGTGAATGGTTGTCTGTGTCTATGTGTCAGCCCTGTGATGACCTGGCGACTTGTCCAGGGTGTACCCCGCCTTTCGCCCGTAGTCAGCTGGGATAGGCTCCAGCTTGCCTGCGACCCTGTAGAAGGATAAAGCGGCTAGAGATAATGAGATGAGATGAGTGTGCAGATGGACATATCAATATTCACTGTCTGTAAAAGAGCAGTTAATTCCGGTTGTTTTGGTCCACCCAGATGGCCACGTAACAGTCAACAGGGTTAAAGTGGGACATCTGAGGGTGAAGGGGGGGGACTTGGGCAGTACACAATTGCCTTCGTCCCGTCTTGTTCACTCATCATCAGCATTTAGCCTCATCCCCATCACTAGATTAAAAATAATCCTCCTTCAGTCACAGACGGTGTCTCCGTTATACCCACCACATGCGCCAAAGCGTTGGATTAGACCACTTCCCTAATGGACTTATTGTTGTCTGTATCTGCATACAAAAAGTGCCACGTTTGGGGATTTTAGGGGCTCCTTTTTCTTTGTCATAAAAACAACAGCTTTCATTCTTCCCTCCTCCTCTTTTACAGTTCTCATCCCTTCATCATTGCCACATTTGTTCTTTACTCAGCCATTAGCAAGTCAGCCTTCTGTCCAGTATTGTTCAGATAATCACAGTTCTCGCATGGCTAAAAACAACTGAAGTGTACAGCAGAGAGTGTGTGTGTGTTTGCTGTAGGCTGTTGACCGCCTGTAGAGCAGACCTCGTCTTCCTGAACCAGTCTTTTGAAGTAGTACTGGGACTTTGAGATCTTTGAGCCTCTTCACAATGCAGCTAGGGAAATAGAGCAAGGGAAGTTTACTCTCAGACTTTATAATCGAAGTGTCTGCCTCTTCTTCAAAGACCAGAAAATGTGAAGCTTGTCATTGTCAATTAAAGGGAATATTCATACTCATGTTATTTATGCAGAAGCAGGAAACTTCTTGGCCCTCAAGTTAAGCTAAAGTGAGTAACTATTGTCAGAATGCTTGAATTTCTAACGATCTGCTGCAGCCTGTGAGATAAAGGTTTGTTGTCTGTGACAGACATTTTACCTTTGGGGTCAATATTCAAATTCCCTCACAAAGGAAACGGTTGGTGGTGTCACCACAGTAACCAGAGTTGAGCTGACACAGGATGCCAGAGGAATTCTGGGAACTGAATTTAGTTAAGCAGGAGTTTGGAATGAGTGAGATGTTCTAATTTTGTCGGATTTTTTTTTTTTGTATGTGACAGAATTTTCTAGCTAAGATATGTGTTGGGGGCGGCACGGTGGTGTAGTGGTTAGTGCTGTCTCCTCACAGCAAGAAGGTCCGGGTTCGAGCCCCATGGCCGGCGAGGGCCTTTCTGTGAGGAGTTTGCATGTCCTCCCCATGTCTGCGTGGGTTTCCTCTGGGTGCTCCGGTTTCCCCCACAGTCCAAAGACATGCAGGTTAGGTTAACTGGTGACTCTAAATTGACCATAGGTGTGAATGTGAGTGTGAATGGTTGTCTGTGTCTATGTGTCAGCCCTGTGATGACCTGGCGACTTGTCCAGGGTGTACCCCGCCTTTCGCCCGTAGTCAGCTGGGATAGGCTCCAGCTTGCCTGCGACCCTGTAGAACAGTATAAAGCGGCTAGAGATAATGAGATGAGATGAGATGTGTTGGATGGAACACATTTAGTTTTGTGTGTGTGTGTGTGTGTGTGGTGGTGGTAGTGGGGGGTTAGAAGATCATCACCAGATCTTTTTCCCAGTCTTGAACTGTACGCATTTTACCCCACTTCAGATTCTTGTTCTTGGCTGACAGAAGTGAAACCTGATGTAGTCTTCTGCTCTTGTAGCCCCTCAGCCTCAAGGTACTGCATGTATTCAAACTGAGATGCTTTTCTGCTCACCATTGTTATACAGAGTGATTATTTGAGTTACCGTATCCTTCATGTCAGCTCAAATCAGTCTGGCCACTCTCGTCTGACCTCACTCATCAACAAGGCATTTCCATCTGCAGGACTCCTGCTCACTGGATGTTTTTTGCACCGTTCTATGTAAACTCTAGAGACTGTTGTTTGTGATAATCCCAGGAAATCAGCCCAAACTACAACTGCAAATTTGTCACGGCAAATGTTCCCCCATTCATTTGTTGATGTGAACATTTCCCGAAACTTTTGACTTGTATCTGCATGATTTTATGGATTTTACTCCATGCATTGTGTATTTGTATATATTAGGCCACACCAATTTAATTAGTTGGTTCTCTGATTTTTTCAGGAAAAATATGAAGCGAGCGGCGAAATAAAAATAAAATTTAAAAAATGCTCTGATGGTAAAATTAGCGGTGGAAATAGACCAAACAATACAGGCAAACCAGTAAACAGAATTTCAACACACCTGTCAAAGATTTTACACTTCTGTTTGCTGAATATCCTAACAATAACAAACACAGGCTTTACAGGACTTCCCTCCACAGGCATGTTTCTTCCACAAGTCTTTATCGAAAGTGAAAGGGGCGATTTGATTGGTTTTTGACGTCACGTGACCTTTTCTGTTGGCGGGAGTTTGATTTCGATTTAATTTTTTTCATTTTGCATTTTCTTCAAGCGGCAATTCCAAGAACCAACTAATTGAATTGGTGTGGCCTTACAGAAATATACTTATGCCAACACTTTAATGTAGTATTACACTCTCTTCAGGAGTGAACAAATGAAAAATTTCTTAGCAAGTTTATAGAGCAAGTGAAAGCATTAATGTGCTGTTCCATGTTTTTGTTGGCTCGAAAACCTAATTGACTAGGATAAACAGTGGTACAACCCTGATTCCAAAAAAGTTGGGACAAAGTACAAATTGTAAATAAAAATGGAATGCAGTAATTTACAAATCTCAAAAACTAATATTGTATTCACAATAGAACCTAGACAACATATCAAATGTCGAAAGTGAGACATTTTGAAATTTCATGCCAAATATTGGCTCATTTGAAATTTCATGACAGCAACACATCTCAAAAAAGTTGGGACAGGGGCAATAAGAGGCTGGAAAAGTTAAAGGTACAAAAAAGGAACAGCTGGAGGACCAAATTGTAACTCATTAGGTCAATTGGCAATAGGTCATTAACATGACTGGGTATAAAAAGAGCATCTTGGAGTGGCAGCGGCTCTCAGAAGTAAAGATGGGAAGAGGGTCACCAATCCCCCTAATTCTGCGCCGACAAATAGTGGAGCAATATCAGAAAGGAATTCGACAGTGTAAAATTGCAAAGAGTTTGAACATATCATCTACAGGGAAGACCTTGCATATCATCAAAAGATTCAGAGAATCTGGAAGAATCTCTGTTCGTAAGAGTCAAGGCCAGAAAACCATACTGGGTGCCCGTGATCTTCGGGCCCTTAGATGGCACTGCATCACATACAGGCATGCTTCTGTATTGGAAATCACAAAATGGGCTCAGGAATATTTCCAGAGAACATTATCTGTGAACACAATTCACCGTGCCATCCGCCGTTGCCAGCTAAAACTCTATAGTTCAAAGAAGAAGCCATATCTAAACATGATCCAGAAGCGCAGACGTCTTCTCTGGGCCAAGGCTAATTTAAAATGGACTGTGGCAAAGTGGGAAACTGTTCTGTGGTCAGACAAATCAAAATTTGAAGTTCTTTATGGAAATCAGGGACACTGTATCATTCAGACTAAAGAGGAGAAGGACGACCCAAGTTATCATCAGCGCTCAGTTCAGAAGCCTGCATCTCTGATGGCATGGGGTTGCATTAGTGCGTGTGGCATGGGCAGCTTATACATCTGGAAAGACACCATCAATGCTGAAAGGTATATCCAGGTTCTAGAGCAACATATGCTCCCATCCAGACGACGTCTCTTTCAGGGAAGACCTTGCATTTTCCAACATGACAATGCCAAACCACATACTGCATCAATTACAGCATCATGGCTGAGTAGAATAAGGGTCCGGGTACTGAACTGGCCAGCCTGCAGTCCAGATCTTTCACCCATAGAAAACATTTGGCACATCATAAAACGGAAGATACAACAAAAAAGACCGAAGACAGTTGAGCAACTAGAATCCTACATTCGACAAGAATGGGTTCACATTCCTATCCCTAAACTTGAGCAACTTGTCTCTTCAGTCCCCAGACGTTTACAGACTGTTGTAAAGAGAAAAGGGGATGTCTCACAGTGGTAAACATGGCCTTGTCCCAACTTTTTTGAGATGTGTTGTTGTCATTTTAAATCACCTAATTTTTCTCTTTAAGTGATAGATTTTCTCAGTTTAAACATTTGATATGTCATCTATGTTCTATTCTGAATAAAATATGGAATTTTGAAACTTCCACATCATTGCATTCCGTTTTTATTTACAATTTGTACTTTGTCCCAACTTTTTTGGAATCGGGGTTGTAGATACAATAACACATGACCAGCTAATGAGCCATCCATCCACCCATTATCTGTACCGCTTATCCGTCAGGGTCATGGGGGAAGCTTGAGCCAATCCCAGCTGACTTCGGGCGAGAGGTGGGGTTCATCCTGGGCAGGTCACCAACGTGTCGCAGGGCGAACATAGATGAACAATCATACACACTCATATTCACACCTATGGGCAATTTAGAGTCCTAGTGAGTTAGATAGTGCATTAATACATTGCCCGGTCAAAAAATAATGATTGCACACGCTAATACTTCGTTGGAACGCCTTTAGCTATGATTGTGTCATGCTTTTGCCATGGCATTGTTTCAACAACCTTATGCAACAGCACAACATTTAATTCTATCCAGAGTTGCATTAATTTTTTTGCTGAGCTCTTGTGTTGACGATGGGAGAGCCAAAACACTCTGTAAAGTCTTCTCCAGCACATCCCAAACACTTTCAGTGGGGTTAAGGTCAGGACTCTGTGGTGGCCATTTCATGTATGAATTCCTCATGCTCCCTGAACCACTCACTCACAATTTGAGCACTAATTTTATGTCCGTGCCATCAGGGAAGAAAAAATCCATTGATGCGATAACCTGGTCATACAGTACATTCAGATAGTCAGCTGACGTCATTTTATTGCCATATAATGTTGCTGAGCATCGATCTGACCAACTGAAACAACCCCAGATCATAACCCTGCCTCCAGAGGCTTGTGGACTCATCAAACCCCATGACCTTTTTCCATTGCTCCAGAGTCCAATCCTTATGCTCCATAACAAATTGAAGCCTTTTCTTCATATTGGTCTCACTAACGAACAGTTTTCTTATGGTCACACAGCTGTTTAGTCCCAATTCTCTGAGTTCTTGTTGCAGTGTGCATGTGGAATGCTCTGACTTTCACTATTAAACATAGCTGTGAGCTCTAATGTTGAATTTTTTTTTTTACAATTGGACTTCACCATGAGGGCCTTTCTGTGTGGAGTTTGCATGTTCTGCCCGTGTCCGCATGGGTTACCTCTGGGTGCTCCGGTTTCCCCCACAGTCCAAAGACATGCAGGTTAGGCTAATTGGTGGCTCTAAATTGACCGTATGTGTGAATGTGAGTGTGAATGGTTGTTTGTGTCTATGTGTCAGCCCTGTGATGACCTGGTGACTTGTCCAGGGTGCACCCTGCCTCTCACCCATAGTCAGCTGGGATAGGCTCCAGCTTGCCTGCGACCCTGTAGGACAGGATAAGCAGCTACGGATAATGGATGGATGGACTTCACCATGCAACCTCGCTCAGCCAATATTTTTTTCCGACTGCATTTCTTCCTCGAAGTTGACACGGAAGGAGTTGAAGTTGATTTAAATCCAAATGGTGACATTTTTTCTGTTGACTAGAGAAGTACATTTGCCTATTTTGGAATAAGTTAGACAGAAACATATAATGTTTATTGAATCTTAAAGGTTATAGGCAACGGTCGGAGGTGAAATGTAGAATATCAACTTTATTGTCTAGAAGAATGACCCAAAAAGCGAATTCAATCTTCCTGGTGTCTAATTTGCACCCTAAAATTGAATAAAATGCTTAAAATATACTGTTTTGCCCAATTTTCGAAGGTTTGTTTACATCTCACTTATGCGCACTTTCACCGCCAGGGGGCTATCATCCTGACGTCATTTAAGCCAAACAGACCGGGAGCAGCTCTGTGTTTACTTGCAAACCGAACACACATTTAGGAGGTTCATTTATTTAACCACTTTCTAAATATACTTTTTTTTTTGCTGGAGAGAAATATACAGGGCTAATTTTCAGCAATTCAATAATAACATATACCTGGACATTTAATGGGGTTACCCACTGATGCGTACAGGGGCACACATCATCATCTTTTTTGGCTGCTCCCGATTAGGGGTCACCACAGCGGATCTTTCGTCTCCATTGCTCCGTCTTCCGTATCCTTCTCTACCACACCTGCCACTTTCATGTCCTCTCTCACCACATCCATATATCTCCTCTTTGGCCTTCTTCGTTTTCGTTTGCCTGGCAGCTCCATCCTCAACATTCTCCTTCCAACATGCTCTGCATCTCTTCTCAGGATGTGCCCACACCATCTCAGTCTCATCTCTCTTAACTTAATTCCCAAGCTCGCCACATGTGCTGTCCCTCTGATGTGCTCGTTCCTTATCCTGTCCAACCTTGTCACTCCCATCGCAAACCTTAACATCCTCAACTCCACCACCTCCAACTTTGCCTCCTGTCTCTTTAAGGGTACGGTCTCCAATCCATACATCACAGCTGGTCTCACTACTGTCTTATACATGTTACCTTTCACTTTTGCTGGGACTTTCCTATCACAAATGACTCCCGTAATCTTTCTCCAACTGCTCCACCCTGCCTGCACTCTCTTTCTCACCTCACTATCACAGCCCCCATTTTCCTGTACAGTTGACCCCAGGTACTTGAATTCACCAACTTTCTTTACGTCTACTCCTTGCATCTTCACTACACGCTCATCCCCATTCTCATTGATGCACATGTATTCTGTTTCGCTACTGCTCACCTTCATTCCTCTTCGTTCCAATGCATACCTCCATCTCTCCAAACCCAACTCAACCTCCTTTTCTACTTTCACCACATCACAATATCATCCGCATCATGTTCCACGGTGACTCTTGCCTCACTTCATCTGTCAAGCTATCCATCACTATGGCAAACAAAAAAGGACTCAAAGCAGATCTTTGATGGAGTCCCACCTTCACCTTGAACCATTCAGTTGTTCCAACTGCACACCTCACTGCTGTTTCACTGTTCTCATACGTACATGTCTTGCACCACTCTAATATAGTTCTCATTCACTCCACTCTTTCTCATACAATACCATAACTCATCTCTCGGCACTCTATCGTATGCCTTCTCCAGGTCTACAAACACACAATGTAGCTTTCTCTGGCCTTCCCTGTACTTCTCCATTAACATTCTTAAAGCAAAATTGCATCCGACGTGCTCTTCCTTGGCATGAACCTGTACTGCTGTTCACAGATTGCTACCTCTCTTCTCAATCTTGCCTCCAATACCCTTTCCCATAGCTTCATGGTGTGGCTCATCAGTTTTATTCCTCTGTAATTACTGCAGCTCTGTACATCTCCCTTATTCTTGTATATTGGGACTAGCACACTCTTTCTCTATTCATTTGGCATTTTCTCATTCTCTAGGATCACACACACAATCCCTATAATAGAACGTGGATTCGTTTATATTGCTAATATTAATACAAGCATTATACTATTTATAGCCTACTCTAAACATTCACACAAAATCATGTTAGTCAATAGCATGTTAGCATGCTAGCAGGTAGCCACTGCAAATCAACTTAGTGGCCACTTTATTAGGAACACTTGTGTAAACCCATGCACAGACATATACATTGAGCATGTCAGCAGGCTAGCAGTTAGTATGTTAGCTGTGACTAATCAACTTCAACTTAATGGCCACATTATTAGGAACACGTGTGTCTGTATAAACACATACATTTTAGCATGCAAATGGCATGTGAACCATTAGCATGTTAGCATGCCCGCAGGTATCATTTTAGCGGTGACAAATTAACTTCAGCTTCGGCCTTCAAGAAGCGAGAACGCAGATGGGTAAACTGCGATTCTCATTTGGATGTAAAACAACAAAAACAACACTCGTTGTTTACCTGCATTTAGATTAATACCGTACATGTAACTTGTATTGTGTATTTAAGTTACCGGTATAAGATTATTTCATTTGCTTCAGAATGTGATTGTCTCAGTTCATCTGATTTATTTAATTAACCTTTTATGTTTTATCAGTGAAAATGCACGTATGCTGCATAAGTTATAACACCTATCCTGTTTTCATGAGAGTCAACCCACAATCACTGAAGTCAAATCAGTCTTAGTTGAGCAAGTCGGTCATGGTATTTCTTACTTTCACCATAAATTTTTATTTATATGACTTTGGTCTATAGCTGTCAAAGGCCGAGGCCTTAAAACTGTTTCCTGCTGTGACGTCACACATTCAGGGCTGGCTGGCTCAGCGGGGCAGCTCGAATGCCAACTTTGCGGTCGATGTTAACTCTCAAAAATCTCATCTCATCTCATTAGCTCTAGCCGCTTTATCCTTCTACAGGGTCGCAGGCAAGCTGGAGCCTATCCCAGCTGACTATGGGCGAAAGGCGGGGTACACCCTGGACAAGTCGCCAGGTCATCACAGGGCTGACACATAGACACAGACAACCATTCACACTCACATTCACACCTACGGTCAATTTAGAGTCACCAGTTAACCTAACCTGCATGTCTTTGGACTGTGGGGGAAACCAGAGCACCCGGAGGAAACCCACACGGACACAGGGAGAACATGCAAACTCCACACAGAAAGGCCCTCGCCAGCCCCGGGGCTCGAACCCAGGACCTTCTTGCTGTGAGGCGACAGCGCTAACCACTACACCACCGTGCCGCCACTCTCAAAAATATATTTTTTAAATTCCCATTTATGCAGCATACAAGAGTCAAAGGTGGAGATACTATCCACTCAGAAATTTATTTAAAAATAAAGGTTCTGCGTATCTCCTTTAAGAGTCTATAAATCTGAACTATGTACCCATACCAGAGATTTTCACATTGTCTTTAAGTAATGTTAACCTAAAGCAGTTGCAGAATGTCAGGTACGTGAGGGAGGTGGATATATGTGCAGAAGTAATCAGTTTAATAATAACAGTGAGCTTTATATACAGTACAGTGATTAGGGCTGGGTATCGATTCAAATTTCAAGAATCGATTCTGATTCTGAAGCTTCAGAATCGATTATCACGACTCTATACGATTTGATGCGATCCGATCCGATCTCGATTCGATTTGATCCAATATCGATTCGGGTTAGTGTTATTAGAACCATTTTTGACTGTGTAGTTAAGCAACATATTAATACTTGTATTATATTGACATTCAACAGCAAATTAATCAGGTATTGGTAGTTAATGATGGCTGTAAGACTGGTGAAAATGATAATGATCAAACCCCCTCACAGAAAGGCAAATCAAGACGGCAAACAGAGGACGCCAGAGGTCTCTATACCTGCAACAATAGTGTCCAAATGGGACACTAACCTGGTGCATTATTAAGATTAAGAATTCACCCAAAAGCTGTTCTGTTGCACACAAATGCATTTTTATTTTATAATGTGAAAAAAGAGATTCTTAGCCAGTGTAAATGTAAACAGATTGCTGGTTACTGGCTTCAAAGTAACCTAACGGTCATTATACCATTTGTAAATAAGAACCAAAGATACAGCGCCTTAGGAAACATAAGTGTCTCACAGTTTTGTGTCAAATCTTCAAAGTATAAAAAGTATAAAACATTCAATTGCCTTTAAAGTGCGAACATGTAAACAGGACATTTAAACTTAAACTTTAAATTTACCTTAAATTTTAAACTTGAATAAATAATAAACCTTAAATTTCAACTTCAGACTGTAAATAAAAACGCTGTTTCCTGTTAAAGTGCACACAAAAATAAATTCTGACTGGACCTTAAACTTGACCTGAGACAGACTGGGTAAACTGTCCATCAACTGCCATCACTTGGGTACAAAAAGATTCTTCTGCAGAAAAAGGAGCTCATTTACATGCCCAGGAGTAAGGCAGCTTCTTGCAGGGATGCAAACGGCGCGCCTTTTGGCGGATGCCGCTTTTTTCACGGCTGAATCGTGCAGAGGGTTGATGGGTCAGGGTTCCCCTCCGGGTCAGGGTCCCGAGGTTCTCTCGGCGCCCCGCCCACCCCACGCATGCACTCTGATACCTGCCTATTCTTGGTATTGCACAGCGTGCCTTATCCTCTTTTAAATGCTCTACACATTAGGAAGCACACACCATTTGTCCACCTTCAATAAGAACAACATGATAGACTAGGGCAGGGGAGGAGTGCATGTGGGAAACCTCTGCAGGTGCTTCGCTGCACTCCTCGCTTCTTTTAATGCAAATACATCTTAGAGGAGGCTTATATCTTTGATTACATAGGGTGTGGGGAGCGTGTAGGTGGAGATCTGGGCAGGTTTTCACCCTGCACGCCCTCTTCTTTTAATGCAGTACACTTTAGAGAAGGCACACATTCTTGTCATATACAGTCATATATAGGATAGGTAGGGCGTGTTGTGCGGAGGTTATGGGGGGCTGGTGTCGGTGTGTGGGGCGTCCGGGCCCGGAGCCCTGCCTCATGCAGTACCTCCCCCTCCCCTCTGTCGTCCCATCATGATTTAGCTTGGGCAGGGGCGGTTGGCACCATAGCCATGAACAGGTGCTCAGGTATTCATCTTAATTAACTATTAAATAACTATTATTTTTAAAATTACTATCTATAAAAAATTTACTAACACAAATGATTAGCAAATAAAATAATACTCCCCCCCATCACCACCACCACTACTCTCCTTCATTATGATCCAGCTTCCTTCTCCCTGGCCTGACACTAGACCAGCACTGCTTATATACACTCACACACACACACACACACACACACACGTGCTCACTATCACAAACTCCGCTCCCCCCCAACATATACACACTGTCCCTCCACCCATAACTCAAGGCCCAAAACCCCTCCAAATCCCCCCCACCTACCCTCCTCCATCTCACATGCACATTCATTACCCCTAACCAACCCCACCCAGCCTCCCCTATACAGTAATATAGCTCTTGTTTATCTTTGTCGAATTTGTCTCCATGTGTTCTGTTACATCTCTTTGTTAACATATTAGTAGTATTGTCCAGCCTTTGAAACTGTTGTTAATGTTACGTCAGTGCTTCTGTTGTATGTCATGTGTATGTATTGATTTGTTTCATTCTGTCCTTCTTACTTTGTATTTGTTTGTATTTGTTAGAAAATAAATTTTTAAAAAAATCATGCAGATCCGATTTTTTTTTTTTAGGGGGGGGTGTTGGAGTGTCTGATTATAATTTCATCAAAGTAAATTCTGTATTAAAATTACTAAATAAGCAAATGCCGTTACAGTCCATGAAACATAGGAAGTATAAGTATGAGAAGAAAACAGTAAATCAGAAAGCTGCGCACGTTTGCGTGAAAGCTGCGCAAACGTGCGCAGCTTTCTGATTTACTGTTTTCTTCTGACACTCCAACGCCCCCCCTAAAAAAAAAAATCGGATCTGCACGATTCAGCCGTGAAAAAGGCGGCATCCGCCAAAAGGCGTGCCGTTTGCATCCAGACTGCCTGCGCGAATTCAATGACGCAATGAGTGGGGTTAAAGTTCACCGGGAAAAATGTAATTAAAAAATCGATCTTTGGACGTACGAATCGATCTTCAGGAAATAATATGCAAATCGATTCAGAATCGGAAAATCAATTTTTTCAACACAGCCCTGACAGTGATCAAATACACACAGGCAAACAGTCCAAAACAGCAGGCTAGATCAAAAACGTGATAACAGGCAAAAGGGTTGGGTGAGGCGCAAACAGGATATCAGAGGCAAAGCAAGAACGGGAACGAGAAACAGGCACAAGAGTCAAGAAACCAGGAAATCAAGAACATGGGTAGAAAGGCTTGGTAGTGCGTACTGGCATATCGTAATACTTCATGATGATTGTGCATCAGCACAGTCCTTAAATAGGTACACACATAGTTGCTTAATGAAGTTCAGGTGCGCATCGTTAACAGCATGCGTGCTGGAGTCCGCTCGATGCGCACGCAGCCTGAGGCATGCTTTCAGGTGCACCCACCACTGACAGAACCCCCTCCCAAAGAGCTCCCAGTGGGAGCGAAAATCCATCATATTTGGCTCTGGTGGGGGTTCGGGCTCAGGCTCAGGACAAGACTTGGATTCGTGACTAGGAGTGGGCTTGAGCTCGGGACTGGACTTGGGCTCTGGGCTGGAATCATGCTTAGACTCTGGACTTGACCTGGGTCTTGAACTTGGCTCGGATCCAGGACTGAAGATGGCCTCAAGCTCCGGGCTGGATTCGAGCTCTGAAGACGAGTTGAGCTTTGGGCTGGACTCTGGCTCCAGCTCAGGAGATGACTCAGGCTTGAGCTCTGGATCTGGCTTGGACACAGGGCTGGAATTGTGCTTGAGCTCCGAAGATGACTTGGGCTCTGAGGATGACTTAAGTTCGGGAGATGGCCTGAGCTCTGGACTGGACTCTGGCTCAAGCTCTGGAGATGACTCAGGTTGGAGTTCCGGAACTGGCTCAAGGCAGGAAGCGAGCGGCAACTCAGGCTCCAGACTGTATTCAGGCTCAGTAGAGGACTCGAGCTCTGGATTTGACTTGGACTCAGGACTTGACCTGGACACAGGACTTGGCTCTAGTTCAAACTCCTGACTTGGCTTAGACTCAGAATTGGACTCCGGCATGGGCTCGAACTCTGTCAGTGTGTTGCTTCGGTCCTGGTTAGGACCTGGCGGTGAGACAATGACACCTTCATAGCAGGGCAGTGGTGGGACAACGATGCCTTTATAGTCAGGCGGCAGCAGGACGACAACGATGACGCCTTCATAGCCAGCTGAGGCAGAGGTTGCACCGACGTCCTCTGACATGGGTTCTGGAACAGGCTCCAGTTCTGGCACTGGCCTTGACTCTGGCATTGGCACTGAAGCTGGCACAGGTGCCAACTCTGGTGTAGGCTCTGACACTCTAGCTGACCTGGGCACCGAGTCTGGAGTAGACATTGGCACAGGCTCTGATACTGGTGCTAGCATAGGTTCTGGAGTAGACACTGGCACAGGCTCTGATGCTGGCTCTGGCACTGGAGCTGACTCAGGCACTGGCGCTGGCACTGGTTCTAGAGTAGACATTGGCGCTGACTCTGACTCCATCTCTGGCACTGGAGCAGGCATTGGCACTGGCACTGGAACAGATGCTGGCTCTGGCTAAGGTTCAGGCATGGGTTCTGATGCAGACTCTGGTCCAGGCATTGATTCAGGTGCTGGTTCTGGCTGAGAAACCAGCTCTGGAGAGAGAGCCTCTAGGAGGGGTCAGGAACAACAGCCTCCTCTGCTGTCTCTACATCGGCCACTGGAGGGAGCTCTGGAACGATGGCCTCCTCCGCTGACTCAGCCACTGGAGGGAGCTCTGGAGTGACGGCCTCCTCCGTTGCATCAGCCAACGGAATGATTGCCCCTCCCCCAAAATTTTCATAGGATTCCTCCTTTTCCAAAGATTCAAAAATGAACTTGAGCATGGCAAAGAAAATCTGTGAACTCCGGAGGCATGGGTGCTCGATTCGGATCACTGGCATGCTCGTCCAGAAACAAACGTTAGGGTGAAGCTTACCCAGATGGGTTCGGGTGGCTTGGGCTCTTGGAGGTCCTCGTAGAAGACACCACACTGGATGCTGAATCCACATGGATGATACTCTCCATCGTAGGGTGTAGGAGTGTAAGCACCGGTATACTGGTGGAAAAGCAAGGCTAGAGGCAGAGACAGGGAACCCCGGAAGCAGCGTGGAAACACGTACAGAAAAACGTCTGCTACATCCATTGTAAGGGGAGGTATTCTGTCAGGTATGCGAGGGAGGCGGATGCATGTGCAGAAGTAATCAGTTTAATAATAACAGTGAGCTTTCTATAGTGATCAAATACACACAGGCAGTGATCACACTCAGTGATCAAATACACACAGGCAGTGATCACACTCAGTGATCAAATACACACAGGCAAACAATCCAAAACGGCAAGCGAGATCAAAAACATGATAACAGGCAAAAGGGTCGGGCAAGGCACTAACAGAATATCAGAGGCAAAGTGAGAACAGGAACAAGAAACAGGCACAGGAATCAAGAAACCAGGAAATCAAGAACACATGTAGAAAGTCTCAGTAATGCGTACTGGCATATCGTAATACTTTGCGATGATTGCGCATCAGCACAGTCCTTAAATAGGTACACACATAGTTGCTTAATGAAGTTCAGGTGCGCATCGTTAACAGCGTGCGTGCTGGAGTCCGCTCGATGTGCACGCAGCCCGAGGCGTGCCTTCAGGTGCACACGCCACAGCACGCAGGACTGACACAGAATAGGCCTAAAGTGCACTCAGTGAGGAAAATCCCACTTTTTATGCAATGCATGATCAAAATACATGAAAACCAGAAATGCCCCCCTTTTTATTATAAAGATGAAAACATCAGATGTTTTAATGATATTTGCACTGCCGAACCGAAAATGTCCCCAGTTTTCTTCTCAGAAATCTGGTCACCTTACTCTTGAGGTAAACAGTATGGCCCTACAGAAATAGCCAAATGCGAAGAGCTTTAACTAATTAGCATAACTATGGAACTGCGTCACCCCAAGATAGCAACGTGCGGAAAGCATTGTGACTCTGCCTTGACCTCAGAGAATTTTGAGTTGGCGGAATGTAATTTGTGGTTGACGTACACGAATAGATCAACAAAAGAGGGGGCAAAATAAATGTGTGTGTGTATATATATATATATATATATATATATATATATATATATATATATAATGTGTGTGTGTGTCTCATCTCATTATCTCTAGCCGCTTTATCCTTCTACAGGGTCGCAGGCAAGCTGGAGCCTATCCCAGCTGACTACGGGCGAAAGGCGGGGTACACCCTGGACAAGTCGCCAGGTCATCACAGGGCTGACACATAGACACAGACAACCATTCACATTCACACCTACGGTCAATTTAGAGTCACCAGTTAACCTAACCTGCATGTCTTTGGACTGTGGGGGAAACCGGAGCACCCGGAGGAAACCCACACAGACACGGGGAGAACATGCAAACTCCACACAGAAAGGCCCTCGCCGGCCCCGGGGCTCGAACCCAGGACCTTCTTGCTGTGAGGCAACAGCGCTAACCACTACACCACCGTGCCGCCCGTGTGTGTGTGTATATGTAATTTTTTTTGTGTTATAGTTTCCTTCTCTGTAAGATCAAAACATTCGGTGTATAATTCCATACTCGCTACCGTGGAGTCAAGCCCATGCATTCTAAGGCTGAGATAGCTAAACACTAGCTGGAATGATTTAGTTATCTGTCCAGAAAATTGACATGTCATCTGACCTTGCTCTATCTTGCAGTTGCACTCACTAGGTAGGCTTTCCTTTTCTTTTCCGCTGGCTTTTAGCAGGCAGGAGAGTGGAGGCTGCCATGTTTGCCCATGCCTACTTGTTTTGGTTAAATGTAGGTCAAACACGCCCCACGGTGGTCACGTGATATTGTTGCTCACATGCTTCGACAATCTCTGGAATCGTAAAATGCAGGATGCATTTTATCTTGGTAAAACATTCACACACTGGATATGCGGTGTGTGCAGCAGCGAAACATCTCAAAACTCCAATAGAAATAGAAGATTTTTGCCCAGAATTCAACTTTGCAGTCAGCACCTTTAAAGGAACAGTCCACCGTACTTCCATAATGAAATATGCTCTTATCTGAATTGAGACGAGCTGCTCTGTACCTCTCCGAGCTTTGCGCGACCTCCCAGTCAGTCAGACTCAGTCAGACGCGCTGTCACTCCTGTTAGCAATGTAGCTAAGCTCAGCATGGCCAATGGTATTTTTTGGGGCTGTAGTTAGATGCGACCAAACTCTTCCACGTTTTTCCTGTTTACATAGGTTTATATGACCAGTGATATGAAAAAAGTTCAGTTACACAAATTGAAACGTAGCGATTTTCTATGCTATGGAATGTCCGCACTATAATGACAGGCGTACTAACACCTTCTGCGCGCTTCGGCAGCGCATTGATACGGAGCTCAGATATCAATGCGCTGCCGAAGCGCGCGGAAGGTGTTAGTATGCCTGTCATTATAGTGCGGACTTTCCATAGCATAGAAAATCGCCACGTTTCAATTTGTGTAACTGAACTTGTTTCATATCACTGGTCATATAAACCTATGTAAACAGGAAAAACGCGGAAGAGTTTGGTCGCATCTAACTACAGCCCCAAAAAATACCATTGGCCATGCTGAGCCTAGCTACATTGGTAACAGGAGTGACAGCGTGTCTGACTGCGTCTGACTGACTGGGAGGTCGCGCAAAGCTCGGAGAGGTACGGAGCAGCTCGTCTCAATTCAGATAAGAGCATATTTCATTATGGAAGTACGGTGGACTGTTCCTTTAACATCACCAATACACCTACTAGTATGTTTTTGGGAGGTGGGACGAAACCAAAGATCCTGGAGGAAACCCATGCAAATACGGGGAGACAATAACCTGAGCTCACAATAAAACCAGGGACCCTGGAACTATAGTATTTTGTTTTTCAAAACAGTATATCAGAAATACATAACGTACATGTAATCGTTTAATACAAAATAATAGGTAACTTCATTTTCAGGAGACTTAGAGGAATAAAAGTAGACAATACTCTATCTTTTCCACGATATTTTCTTGTTTAACTGAGAGTGTGCTGTGCCTCAGGCAGTGGCTCAGTGATTTTCAGTTGTTTGGGTTACACGTCACTGTCACTCCTTGGTGCTTTAGCTGCTGTAGGACCCTACTGCCAATTGGACTCTTCTCTCAAATCCTATCCTCCCTTTCCCCTCATCCAGATCTGTGGATTTCTCCCCCACTCGTCTCCCTCCTGCCTAATGAGAGCCACCTCCCGTGCAGCACATGTGACCATGCCATAAAGCACCTACATTTATTATATCAATTTGTTGCCCTGACATGGCCAGGCATGTGCGGGAGCAGCTACGTAGTAGGGAGCACCAACATGTTTAGATGCACTTAAGAGCTTTGAAATGACGCACCTTGACAGCCCGTCATATCTATCTTTCCATCTTTCCATTAACAACATCCATATCAGTTTGTTGTGGCCTTGTGTTAACAGGGATGTTTTGAGCTTGTAATCCAGTGAAATACTGGTTATTCTTGAGCACGCAGGCTGCGGCCTCAGACGTTTTATAGCCATCTGGCTGTAAAATCAACGTCTGTAACCAAAACCACAAACCAAGCAATAATTTCACACACATTGGTACAATTTATACTGAAGTGTGTTTTATTAACATTCTACAGTCTTAAATGTATTCGGCATGAATGCTCCATGATACGTGTGTGTGCGTGTGTGTGTGTGTGTGTGTGTGTGTGTGTAAAACAACAAACTTCTTCTAAAAAGCTGACATGGTATTACTTGGTTTTTTTTAAACATGGTTGTGTTGTTGCCTGCTGCCAAGCTTCATTAGGTCAGGTCACAGCACTTTTTCTTTACAGTGGAAATTATTTTTCATACTCAGTCACCACTACAATGTACACAGATGCTTCTCATCAATCAGCTGTAGAAGGGAGGAAGCTGCTGCATGAAAAAGCAGAAGAAAACAGTGGTGAGAAAGTGAGAGCATGAGTGAGTGAGAGAGGAACAGGGAGAGCGAGTGAGTGCTATTCCCAGCTGTGTTCTCCTAACAGGACTCAGGTGATAGCTAAGTGACACAGACAGCTTCCAAACAAGTGCCTCAACAAAGACAAACACTCACACGCTAATGCCATGACAAATAAACAGAAAAAAATTGCACATGCATGTGCAATGGCTCTGGGTTTCCCCCATCCCCAAGGCAATAAGTAGCGTGGGCGTCCTGCACCAGCCTCATCACTCCCTGAGAGGCCTCTTTGATCCTATCGGGGATTGAAATGATGAAACGTCAAAGGGAGCATGTCTGTCTGTCTGTCTGTCTGTCTGTCTGTCTCTCTGTGTGTGCGCGCGTGGTTCATTTAGATGGGTAACTGGTGGGGGTGGTGTATGGAGAGGTGGGCAGATGTCCATGCTGCACATGCCTTTTAGTATCAAGCAGCATCCTTCATGCCCCCTTCCCCCATTACACACACACATCCCCTCCAGTCAGTAGCACAGCCTGGCCCAAGGGCTCCATTCTTTATGACAGCTGTGTTCAACACCGGGTTTTGTTCCTGTCAGCACTGGCTATAACAGTGTCCCAACACAGAACGAGGAGAAAGACTAATTCATCCCAGAAGACGAGAGGGAAGCTTAGTGAAACTCCTTCGGGCCTCAAAACAACTAGATTTCCACTATAACAGAAACAAATGTACTTCTAATCAACCAAATACTCAGTAGTATGAATACAACAAAGTGCAAAGAATTATTTTTATGTTAAAACAGTACGCTTATCAGTATCACCCCTGATAGCTGCATTAAATTTTCAACATAACTACTTGTTTATCATGTATGGAAGGAGTCGCCAATGTCTCACATTTTGTAAAAGTCAGAGTTTTCATCGCAATGATCAGAACAGAGGATTTTGCATTTTCTGGGATCCTTGGTAATATGACAGTTTTTTTTTGTCTTATTAACTAAAAAAGAAATGAAAAAAGGAGGGTACGAATGTCTCATCTCATTATCTCTAGCCGCTCTATCCTTCTACAGGGTCGCAGGCAAGCTGGAGCTTATCCCAGCTGACTACGGGCGAAAGGCGGGGTACACCCTGGACAAGTCGCCAGGTCATCACAGGGCTGACACATAGACACAGACAACCATTCACACTCACATTCACACCTACGGTCAATTTAGAGTCACCAGTTAACCTAACCTGCATGTCTTTGGACTGTGGGGGGAAACCAGAGCACCCGGAGGAAACTCACGCGGACACGGGGAGAACATGCAAACTCCGCACAGAAAGGCCCTCACCGGCCCCGGGGCTCAAACCCAGGACCTTCTTGCTGTGAGGCGACAGCGCTAACCACTACTCCACCGTGCCGCCCCGGGTACGATTGTTTAAATACTAATTCTAATGTAAACCATATGAGAAATTAATTGTTTTGTGGACATTCTACAGCATCTACCAGTCAAAAGTTTGGACACACCTACTCACTCATCGGTTTGTCTGTATTGTGACTATTTTCTACATTGTAGAACAATACTGAAGACATTAAAACTATGAAATAACATACAGAACATGTATGGAATTATGTGGTAAACAAAAAAAAGTGTTTAAAAAAACAACAAAATATGTTTCATATTTTAGCTTCTTCAAAGTATCCACAGCTTTGATGACGCTTTGCACACTACTGACATTATCTTAACCAGCTTCATGAGGTAGTCACCTGGAATGCTTTTCAATTATCAGGTGTGCCTCGTGAAAAGTTAATTAGTGCAATTTCTTGCCTTTTTAATGTGTTTGAGATCAAGTAGTAAATATTAAAAATATAGCAAATAGCCCTATTCCTCAACTGTAGTAATCCATATTATGTCAAGAACTGCTCAACTAAGTAAAGAGGAATTACATCCATCATTAATTTAAGATATGAAGTGTCTTTTAATTAATAAAAATAAAGAAAAAACATTGCAGTCAAAGCTGTGTCCAAACTTTTGACTGGTACTGTAAGTGGAAATGGATGAAAGGTATGATATATCCTTCCTTAAGAAATAAAATATGTCCTTGTTAATAAATTGCTGTGAGTACACTTTAAGGATTTGCCGTTTTAGGAAAACAATCAATGCCAGGGTGGTAACGCCAGGGTTGCATCAGGCTGCATCACACCATCATGTTGTTATTTTTTCTATAACAAGGCCAGATTGGGATGAAGGTTGATTTTTATGGAGGTGTGTGATTAACACACATTAGTCCTGATCATGAAGAAGCTATATACGCCTGCTTACTGAAAATTAAAAAACAAACAAAACAACAACAACACCTTGAAATTGAAAATCACCCCAGCAGGGCAGTGTTAACAGAATACTGGTGGTTTTAAAAACTTGCTAAGAATTGCCCGATTATCACTAAGTCAAAACACTTCTCTCTTTTTGTGAAATTTCTTTTGTACAACTTTTGCTTATTTTCCTGCTAACTCTTCCATCGATTGTCACTTTGCCTGGCGTTTCAGCAGCTAAGCACCGCTTCACAGTGTATTTTGTCATATAAGTGATGGCAGGGGAGATGTGATGTCTGGTCTTGCCTGGCTGTTTGGAGAGGGAGGATATTGAGATGTCCTTTTGATGTGGGCCAGAGACAGCCTTATATAAGACATGTCTCCCTCAGAGCTGCAGTAATTGTCAGCGCCGCAAGAGAGCAACTTTTCTAAACGTTAAGTGAAAGAAAAGGGGGGGAAAACAGTGACAGCTTGAAAGGGAAAAACTCTAAATCACTGTTTTTTAAATCTTTTATCTGAAATACCTGCCATAATAGTAGTTCTCTTATTTGTCATTTTTTTCAGCATATGCGCTTAAAAGTGTTTTTTTTTTTCTCATTATTGAACCCATTTGTGTGGGTTTTTTTTTTTTTTTTTGGTTATACCCAGTTTGGCCCCTGAGGTTTGTGCACTAGGTCAGGGTCAGGGGTCACAGGTATGAAAAGTAAAGATCAGTTTGATGAGATAACACATGAAAAATGAGCCTAGATTAATGGTTTGATAAATATGGTAAATATGACCCTTGGGTAAAAAAGGGTGGGGTAAAGAGGGGGTTGATTTGTTTTAAGCAGGTGTCCAGATGCCACAGGACAAACACAACCCTTTTTTTTTTTTTTTGTTAGCAGAGGAGAAGGTTGAGTAACCAACAGCTAGGCTTTGAGCTCTCCATATGTCCACATACTCATGTGATTATTGGCTCTATCGATCAGTGCACCATTAGATTCTTTCCTTCAAACATCTACCACCTGTTCACATCCATCACTGAACAAAGGTGGCATTTTGACTGCTCATAATTACTGGGGGGTTGTTACTCCCACTGCTTCAGTGGAACTGAAATGAAAAGACAAAAATACAGTTCAGCACAGTTAATGGGAAAATCGTTCAGGTGAAAGATCAGTGAAATGGGCAATGCAATTCACTTTTATGATTTAACACAAAAGGGAAGCCATCATCAGTGACCATGTCAGACAATTAGCGCCGATGACAAGAAATTCAATTCTCACCACAAAGGAGTGCTGCAGATAGTTAATATCATGCAGACCAGTGAAATCATGCATATACTCATAATGAACCTTGACGTGCTCCATGGTTTCATGACTAGAATTAAAAAGCATTAATTTAGATACAAAGCCATGACCTAATGGTTAGAGAAGCAGCTTTGGGACCAAAAGGTTGCTGGTTCAATTCCCTGGACCAGCATGCTGTCTGAAGTGCCCTTGAGCAAGGCACCTAACCCCCTACTGCTCCCCAAGCTACTCTGGGTATGTTGTACGTTGTTCTGGATAAGCACATCTGCTTATATGCCATTAATGTAATGTAAATTGTAATATTATATTATCTTCCCTGATGAAGATGTCTCTAGGTTGTGTGAACGTGTGTGTGTGTGTTGTTGTTGCATGTGTATGACAGTTTGTGTCATACAAGCTTGAGCTGGAAAAGCACAGATTGACAGATGACCTGCTCAAATGCCAGCAACAGGAACCATAAACCTCTCATCTGAGCAACAGAGCCGTTTATCATCACCCTCCTTCACAGAGATATTTATGAGTTCAGAATTTGTTTGAGACGTAAAGAGAAGCAAAAGCTTTGTTCTGCTTAATCAGACATTTGTTTCATTACAAAGTTCAAAGTAATCAACTGCATATAAGCACTTGTATAATGTTGATTCAGAGTTACAGCTTACATGAGAATATCTCACACTGTTGAATGTTATCTTAAAGCTATTATATTAAGCTCATTAAGGTTTTAGACAGAGGCCAGAGAGCACACACCTTCGGTCTGATCCTTGGCTGAGAGAGCGTGCCTTTAAAGGAGGTCTCTGAAATGCAAACCAGCTGTAGTGGCACATTGCTAAAGAAGTCTTCAAATGTGCCTGTCTGCACTTCTTTGTATTGATTTTTTAGAAATCTTTTCTCCTGCCCTGCCTCACTCAGACAAATAGACTCATTACGATACAGGCAGAGCGGCTGGGTTAATGCGATGAGGCTTTAGACATTTCTCACACTGCAGAAGCTTCAACTTAAAAATGAACGAAGGTTTGGGGATGAGGAATTGATTTTGAGAGAGGGGAAAGGTTGTGAGTCGAGGGATTTATTAGTGATGCCCATCAGAATGCAGCCACGCCGGCTGAAGGAGGGGTAATTGAAGTGGACCACAGTGCTCACGGGTAGGATTATACTGCCTCTATTGTGGACAGAGAGCCAGAAAAAAAAGACAGACAGACAGACAGACAGATAGACAGAGAGGGAGAGGGCAGTTCCCTCGAGGATGACACTCGAAGGGAGAGGGTCACAAGCTTAATCCTCCTCCCCCAGGGCTTTATGGGTAATTGGCATAGCCTAATCAAACTCCAGGGAGTGTGTGTGTGTGTGTGTGTGTGTGTGTGTGTGTGTGTGTGTTATGGCAGATGGGACTGACCCAGTCTAGACCCAGTTCAGGAAAACCACACTGTCTCCGTTTCCCCCGTAACAATACCATACATGTCAACCTATACGGAATGTCCGTATTTTATACGGATTTGATTCAATAAACTTAGTATACGGGCGTACAAATAAAGTTATACAGATTCTTTAAAAAAGCTTCAATATTTATTTAGAGCTATAATCAATTCCCACAATGATAAAAGAGCGCATAACATTTACAAACGTAATGTACACCACAGGCGGCACGGTGGTGTAGTGGTTAGCGCTGTCGCCTCACAGCAAGAAGGTCCTGGGTTCGAGCCCCGGGGCCGGCGAGGGCCTTTCTGTGTGGAGTTTGCATGTTCTCCCCGTGTCCGCGTGGGTTTCCTCCGGGCACTCCGGTTTCCCCCACAGTCCAAAGACATGCAGGTTAGGTTAACTCGTGACTCTAAATTGACCGTAGGTGTGAATGTGAGTGTGAATGGTTGTCTGTGTCTATGTGTCAGCCCTGTGATGACCTGGCGACTTGTCCAGGGTGTACCCCGCCTCTCGCCCGTAGTCAGCTGGGATAGGCTCCAGCTTGCCTGCGACCCTGTAGAAGGATAAAGCGGCTAGAGATAATGAGATGAGATGTACACCACAGAAAGCACAAACAGCCAGTAAAGAGTCTTATGAAATCGCGCGTTATCTTGTGGTAGCAAGACTTCGTTCCACTTTTGATCATGCGCACACTGCATTGCGAGAATCCCGCCAACCGGGAAGTATTTTGTTTGAAGCGTATTTCCACCTGAGCGACTTTCACTAGCGACTGAAAAGATTCTGAATGGGCACTCTGGCAAGATCAACACAGACACTTGCTGTGACATGCAGCCTAGTGAGGTATTGGTGCAGACTGCTAAAAAAAGCTGTCATGGAGTACAATTCAGAACATTAGAGTGACACTTTGTGTTTTTGTCAAACATTGGAGCTTTGTATTCATTCTGAAGGTTTATTGTTATTACTATTGAATAAAAAGTAACTTGGATATATCATTGTTAATTATCATTCAAATTTTAGGTAAATTATTTTAATTTGCATCTTATACGGATTTTATAAGGGAAATACGGATTTTGGAGGTTGGTTATACAGGTTTGATTGACCAAAGGTTGACATGTATGCAGTACTCAACAGGGGAATCCATTAAATGGCTTAGTTTCAGGGATGAGAATTTTCCGCGGAATTCCGAGTTTTTCCCGCTGAAAATGTCATTTTTGTGAAACGTGTAAATCCGTTGAGAATTTTTTTTGGGGGGGGTTCAGGTGTGTGTGTATGGTTAACGATCTGTGGTCACCTTATAACGCAGACATCCCGAGTCTTCCGGAAGTTCCGTGGCTCCCTGATGCCCGCAAATTGGAGAATATCTCCCGGAATCTAGAGCAAGCGAGCAAGAGCGTGCACGCGAAACATTGTCTACCTTGCGCATCTTAGAACGTGCGTATATGACGGAGCGCGAGAGAGACTGCGTGTGTGCCTGTTCATGTAGCGCATGCTAGACAAAGAGCATCCTGATTGGGTTACTCAGCAAAATAAGCCAATCAGCTTTCAGTGTGGGCGGGCTTTTATCTCTTTTCTTGAGGACCGAAGTTTTCAGTTGAGTCAGTGCGGCCTACAGGATCGTCATGGCAGAGAGCAAGCGCGTGCGCCCCAAAAAACGAAAATACAAAACCCACTTCACCTCAGATTACACAAAAGAATCTCCCTGTCTAATAAGGGTAAAAAATAATGACAGTTTCGCGCGATGTACTGTTTGCAGCAGTGATTTCAGCATTGCCCATGGTGGCTTAAATGATTTTGTAAAAGACATGTTGAGGTGAGTAGTGTCATTTCATGTGCATTATATTTAGGTCTACAACAGGCTGTCATAAAAGACCAAACTTATTGAAGATTTCCGTAAAGTAACAATGTATGAATATACATCATATATATCACATATATATATATATATATATATATATATATATATATATATATATATATATATATATATATATCAAATACACGTCACTTTTATAAATGGGGTTAGCTTATCTAATGTAGCATGTTGGGGAGAATCATAGTATCATATCTATATTTCTGATAAAATTTTAGGTATGATACCATATATAACTCTCCTACTTATTGCTCATTTCATAGGGGGAATTGCTGGCATGTGCCGCGTGGGAGTGTCTGCCCAAATTTTTTAGGCCGAGATGAACTTAGTTTTTGATTTAAAAAACATTTCCAATATGTAATGCCAATTGTACATGCCTGTTCTTTAATTCAAAATCACCATCTTGATCTTCAGATTGACCATATGGTATATGTATTACATTACACAACATCCTGTCCAGATAAAACCTAGTTAGTACACACAACATTTGAAAGGGAAGTGATAAGTGATGTTGAATGTTGCCTGCTTAATATGCAAGACCTCCTGCTACCATGATAACATCAGAAGAAAGCTTAAGAGAATTATATGATAGAACTTTTTTCTGGTTTGCACTTCATTTTAAAGGATTAGAGTATTCAAAGACATGAATAGCTAAAATGCAGAAATATAATACTGTAGAGCTCGTTTATATTAAAAGGTGCATTGATTTTTTTTTTTTGAAATCATCAAATGTGAATTGATTAAAAACAAGTCTCTTGTACCATATTAATCATTTTCACCTGGTAGTCCACCAAGAAGGGGAATTTATTTCCAAATAAATTGCAACTTTTTGCTGATAAAATTAATGGTTTTGGGGTTAAAAAAAAAAAAAAAGCCAAAAATCATTAGCTCCCACCCCTTGGGCCCCCACCAGGGCTCTGCCAGGGAAATCGATAAGTCAAACAGGATAAAGAACTGTTTCCGATGGGCATGGCTCAATAGTAGCGTTACCGTGCAGATAGGGACACAAACTGTGACGACGTGCCTGACGGAACATACAGTATCCGAAAAGTGGACGTGCCGGGAAAGGTTCTGTGTATTCTGTGCTCAGATATGATCAGTTATGGAAACAGAGGAGCTAGAAACATCCAGGAGCACATCAAAACAAAAAAGCACAAAGGTACGTTTTACTTAAATTGTCAAAGATAGAGTCAGGAGGAATCTAATATATCGTTACCTCCATTATCGCTCACGATATATATTTGTTATCTTAAAGTTTATAAACATTTTAAACCATCATTGAATTTGAAAACATTCATTCATTCATATATATATATATATATAAAGGCGCACCCCCCCTTTGAAACCCCCCCATGCATGCTTTGCGTGCGTTATGTCTGCCCTTGGCAGACATTTCAGAGTTTTTTTAAATGTCCCATTCTCATCCCTGTAAGTTTACAGTTTTAATCATTAAGGGCCCGGTCCCACAACACTGATAACTATACCTATAACTACAACTGTGACTATACCTATGCCTGAATTTAGTTCCAGACTGGAGCAGTTACACCACAACTATAATCCTGACTATAATATCGGTTGGTCCTGCCACTCAGGTAAATAAATGCATGCACATTAGGAATAGTCATGGAAGTTTTTCCAAGCAGTAGCACATTATTCTGGCTCATACTGTATAGTTTGGACTTCAAAGCAACCCATGCACATACTCCGGTGGTTAATATAATACGGATAGATCACGAATTATGGAAATATAATAAAAAAGGATAAAAAATACGGAGTGGTTACGGATTATAATACAGATGCATCACAGATGCTAATAATTTACGGATTGGTCACGGACGTTTCAGTATATTGCAGATTGGTTACTGATTTCATACAGATGATGCATCATGGATAAAAAAATTAAGAAGTCTAAAACAATTAAAAGTTTGGACTGCTGAAGTTCATAATTAAAATATCTTACCTGCGTTTATATGTTTATTAATTTACGACTAATATTTCATGGAAAATCACACATCTGTGAATGAAAGAGACATATTTTGTCTCATCTCATTATCTCTAGCCACTTTATCCTGTTCTACAGGTTCGCAAGCAAGCTGGAGCCTATCCCAGCTGACTACGGGTGAAAGGTGGGGTACACCCTGGACAAGTTACCAGGTCATCACAGGGCTGACACAAACAGACAACCATTCACACTCACATTCACACGGCCGTATTTTGTATTATATCTATTTTTTTCCGTGAATCTGTATTCCGTGACTTCATGATGTGACCAGGATGTACAAAGGTGCCTGGGAAAAATAGCATGTGCTCAGACAGTGTCACATGTAAACAATTACTTGATTGATCAGATGTTTTATCAGATCAAGTCCAGGACGGAAAAATCGTTCCAGAAGCAATCTCACTGATATTGATAAACCCAGACCTGGGTTATAGGTATCGTTATCAGTCTGGTGTGACCACCAACCACATACACTGATTTATTTATAGTTATCATAGTGTAGTTATAGTTATCAGTATTGTGGAACCAGGCCTGAATTGATGCAACTTATTTTCTTCCTGGCAAGTCATGCTTGTGTGTTATATTTCATTTGGAGTTAACATGAAACTGAAGTAGGGAACAACATTTCTCACTGTATGTTTGAAACCTTAAATATTTCCTATATAATGTTCTGATTATGGAGATTTATTTCATATTTTATCATGACATCAGAAATCATATTGTAGAATATCCATCACACTCCGGAAATTCCACAATACACTGCAGTAGCTCAGTGCCCAAACAATGGGACTTATTTATGAATCTTTTTAAATTTCATTTATGTGAATGTTGTGTGTACAGTGGTGCTTGAAAGTTTAACCCTTTAGAATTTTCTATATTTCTACATAAATATGACCTAAAACAACATCAGATTTTCACACAAGTCCTAAAAGTAGATAAAGAGAACCCAGTTAAACAAATGAGACAAAAATATTATACTAGCTCATTTATTTATTGAGGAAAATGATCCAATATTACATATCTGTAAGTGACAAAAGTATGTGAACCTCTAGGATTAGCAGTTAATTTGAAGGTGAAATTAGAGTCAGGTGTTTTCAATCAATGGGATGACAATCAGGTGTGAGTGGGCACCCTGTTTTATTTAAAGAACAGGGATCTATCAAAGTCTGATCTTCACAACACATGTTTGTGGAAGTATATCATGGCACGAACAAAGGAGATTTCTGAGGACTTCAGAAAAAGCGTTGTTGATGCTCATCAGGCTGGAAAAGGTTACAAAACCATCTCTAAAGAGTTTGGACTCCACCAATCCACAGTCAGACAGATTGTGTACAAATGGAGGATATTCAAGATCATTGTTACCCTCCCATAGGAGTAATCGACCAACAAAGATCACTCCAAGAGCAAGGCGTGTAATAGTTGGCGAGGTCACAAAGGACCCCAGTGTAACTTCTAAGCAACTGAAGGCCTCTCTCACATTGGCTAATGTTAATGTTCATGAGTCCACCATCAGGAGAACACTGAACAACAATGGTGTGCATGGCAGGGTTACAAGGAGAAAGCCACTGCTCTCCAAAACTGCTTGTCTGCAGTTTGCTAAAGATCACGTGGACAAGCCAGAAGGCTATTGTAAAAATGTTTTGTGGATGGATGAGACCAAAATAGAACTTTTTGGTTTAAATGAGAAGCGTTATGTTTGGAGAAAGGAAAACACTGCATTCCAGCATAAGAACCTTCTCCCATCTGTGAAACATGGTGGTGGTAGTATCATGGTTTTGGCCTGTTTTGCTGCATCTGGTCCAGGATGGCTTGCCATCCTACCCCAGTGAACATTCAGGGAAAGGATATTGAGATCGTTAGGAGCTACAAGTACCTAGGTGTTCATCTGGAGAATATACTGGACTAGACTGATCACACACACACCCTGTACAAAAAAGGCCAGAGCAGACTCCACCTGGTAAGGAGGCTCAGGGCCTTTGGAGTTCAGGGTCCACTTCTGAACTTTTGTTATGACTCTGTGGTGGCATCAGCTATATTCTATGGAGCTGTCTGTTGGGGAAGCAGTATCACAATAGCAGAGAGGAAAAAAAAAAACTTCATAAGCTGATTAGGAAGGCAGGATCTGTCCTGGGCTGTGCACTGGACTCAGTGGATGTAGTGGGAGAGAGGAGGATGTTGGCCAAGTTGTCATCCTTAATAGTGAACACCTCCCATCCACTGCAGGAGACAGTAGCAGTACTGGGTAGCTCCTTCAGTGACCAGCTCCTCCTTCTGGGGTGTGTTAAGGAGAGATATAGCAGCTCCTTCCTCCCTACTGCTGCGAGACTGTACAATCGGCACCTCACCAAGCACAGCACCAGACACTCCTCACAGTAATGAACAATACTGTCCAGATCACTCCTACATCCATAGAGACCCCTCTGAACGAATACTGTGTTCACTGACTATCAGCATCAGTGCTTTACAGCGAACTGCTAACTACACACTGTTAAAATGGTTCTTGTGCAATATACCTACTTACTTGTGCAATACTATCTGGGTAATACTGGTACCGTATTTTCTGGACTATAAGCCGCTACTTTTTTCCTAGGTTTTGAACCATGCGGCTTATACAAAGGTGCGGCTATTCTGTGGATTTTTCTTCCACCGCTAGGGGCGCTCTAACCGGAAGTAGAATCAAAAACAAGATAGACGAAAAATCAATGCAAAGAAGAATTAGCAGATCTTTAGCAGATAGAACACGCATGACAAATTACTAACTGGTAATTATTTTCAAATCCAGCGAAGATGATTAAAGTGACTTGTGGTTTCAAACACAGGAGAAATGAAGGTAAATAAATACCGGTTATTTTCTCTTGGTTCTGTTCCGTTTTAATCAGCAAAGTTGCTGCCGTGTTAAAAGGCACTGTTCGGAAAGAATCTGTTCAGGTACATACATGTACATTTACAGTACAAAATCGTTCTGTACATGCAGTAAATATCTAATTTTTCAACATAGATATCTGCGGCTTATAGCCCGGTGCGGCTTGTATATCTTTTTTTAAATTTTTTTTAAAAAATAGAGCGGATGCGGCTTATATACAGGTGCGCTCTATAGTCCAGAAAATACAGTAATACTACTTGTGCAATACTTACACGTGCAATTCCACCTGTGTAATACACTTATGTTAACTGTATATCTGCAAACCTGTTAATTTATGCAAATTTATTAATTTTTATCTTTAAATTTGTAATTTATTTCTTTTATCTATATCCTTTTTTTGTATACTTAGTACTTTTGCACTACTCCTTCACTGCCTGATCTTTTTTTTTTCTATATTTTGCTGCTGTAACAATGTAAATTTCCCCTTGTGGGATAATAAAAGGCTATCCTATCCTATCCAATCCAATCCAATCCATCACTGATGGAACAATGAATTCTGAATTATACCAGTGAATTCTAAAGGAACATCGGTCCATTAACTAAATCTCGAGAAGGTGGGTCATGCAGCAAGACAACGACCCTAAGCACACAAGTCATTCTACCAAAGAATGGTTAAATAAGAATAAGTTAATGTTTTGGAATGGCCAAGTTAAAGTCCTGACCTTAATCCAATCGAAATGTTGTGGAAGGACCTGAAGCAAGCAGTTCATGTGAGGAAACCCGCCAACATCCCAGAGTTAAAGCTGTTCTTCAACCAGGTACTGAAAGCAAAGGTTCACATACTTTTGCCACTCACAGATATGTAATATTGGATCATTTTCCTCAATAAATAAATGACCAAGTATAATATTTTTGTCTCATTTGTTTAACTGGGTTCTCTTTATCTACTTTTAGGACTTGTGTGAAAATCTGATGATGTTTTAGGTCATATTTATGCAGAAATATAGAAAATTCTGAACGGTTCACAAACTTTCACGCACCACTATAAATGTTGTGTATTTTTGTAATCAACCTAAAACTCCCTGCCTGATTCACAAATGTTTTGGGGAACACTGATTTTATTTTACTTTTTACTCACTCATGCTGATGAATGACCTGTAAATTAACGTTTGTCTTAAATTAAACTCCACATTTAGTCCACAATACTCTCTATAGCTGAATAAAAGCCCAAAATGACAGCAGAATGGTGAAAGAATGCCTCCTAAAGACTGTACGTGCAAAATTTTCCAGTAATGCAGCTCAACCACTGCAGCGTATCAGCTACCATAAACAAACACTTAACTTTATAGGGTGGCATTTTTGTGCCTTAATGGAATGACTGGTCTTATTTGTATTAATGTATGGATTAGTTTTGGATGCCTTTCTTTCAAGTCATTAATAAAGAGCAAGTCTGACAATTTTTATTCAATTTGCATGCAGTTGAAGCCTATCAGTTTAGTCTTCTTATACAGTGCGTAATTTTACACAAACTCAGATGAGGGCTGTAGGATGGGAACATTTTTGTTTGTTTTGAACTAACTGCATTTTCAAAAATACTACATTTCTTTTTACGTTTACATTATACATTCACTGTATGTAGTTTGACATTCTTATATTCCACTGAAATGAATTTCTGTTTCTCATGATTTGTTTTTATGTTTCTCCTTTACCATTACATGTTAAAACTGTCATGCCAAAAGTTTTGGAAACTTTATTAGACAGCAGAAATGTGAATGTGGAATGTGTTGAAGTTATCAGTACATTGTGTCGAACTGATTTTCAGGGTTAGTGCATTCTGCCAGGCTATGAGTGTGTGTCTTTAAGGTCGAGAATATTTGTTATCAGATGACATTGGAATTACAGTCACATTTCTCATGCCAAGACTGTCATCTATCACCCACAAGGCCTTTGTGCTCTGGCCCACTTATGTATATTCATACCACTAGCGACACTTTGCTTTTCTGACATTTAAAGTGATGGAGGAAATGTAGCAGAGCCTAACGCTTATCCATCAGACACGAAGAGAGGGGACACCCCAAGGGTTAGCATTAAAATCCATACTTATGCTTATCAAGTCTCTTCATTAGAATGCAGTCATTCACAGATGCACACCGGCAAGAAAAGATGCTTCATTTATCTCTCTCTCACTCTACCGGGGTGACATTGTAGCGACATTGGCTTTATAATTCAGGTCTAATGACAATGCATTCTTGCCAGAAGAGAGCACATGCGTGCGCACACACACACACACACACACACACACACACACACACACACACTGCATAGGTGCCCATTTATTCCACTTAAGCACAGAATAGTAGAAGCCAGACATAGAACCTTGACAATCTATTAATGGCTCCCAGTATATGACTAATTATCCTGTCCATGATGGATTTTCATTACAATGAGCATGTGTCAGGACATATGGCCTTCGTTTTAAAACCTGTACTTCTCTCTATCGTTGAAACACTATATATGCAGTAGGAGTCTGTTTCTTTTGAGACTCATTTACATGAGATTGCAGCTCTCTGTAATTTAGGTAATTATATAAAATCTGTTTTGAGACAATCAGACTTCTAGTGCATGGAGCACAATTATATAAAATATTCTATAATTACAAGGTCTTGGAAAGGTAGCCACTAAACTGCCGTTAACTTTTTTTTTTTTTCTTACAAAGGCCATGCATGCCTTGAGATAAGTAGGCAGCCTTGTGAATTCATAGCTGTTAATCTGTAAATAACACATTTTAACGCAATTTTATTTTCTGCCATTTAGCAAAAATGTTATGTATTCAATTTACTGTATTCTTTTTTTCAATCATTCATTCATCTTCAGGAACTGGTTTCTCTTGGTCAGGGACATAATAGATCCAGAACCTATCCCGGGAACGCTGGTTGGATGTGAGACAGGAATACACCCTGGATGGGACGGCAGGGCATCATGTACACACACATTGAAACCTAGGGGCAACTTACAGGAGCCAATACACCTACCAGCATGTACCCTGAACTCGGGCTCATTCATTACCTCTGCCAACTTTGTTGGAGGAAGTTATGTTTTCACCTCTGTTTGTTTTGTCTGTTCTCAAGGTAACTCAAAAAGTAGTGAACATATTTTGATGAAATCTTGAGGAAAGGTGGGCCATGGGCCAAGGAACAATTGACTAGATTTTGATGCAAATCCAGATTTGTATGTGGATCCAGGATTTTTTTGTCTGTTCCCAACGTAACTCAGAGTAGTGAACGGATTTTGATGAAATTTGGTGAACAGCTGTAGTATTATGCTAGGTCCAAGTGATTTGATTTTGATGTTGATAATCTTGATAATCTCCACTTGATGGAGGTACACAGTCTACCAAGTGTCCTTCTAGTTCATTCACCCATCCATTTTCTATGCTGCTTATCCATTACGGGTTACAGATGAGCTGGAGCCAATCCCAGCTGACACTGGGCGAGAGGTGGGGTACATCCTGGACAGGTCTCCAGTCTATCTCAAGGCTAACACAGAGAGACAGACAGCCATTCATACTCACATTCACACCTATGGGCAATTTACAGTGTGTTGCAAAAGTATTCATCCCCCTACGGTGGGGGATGTTTTGTTGCATTACAAGACGGAATTAAAATGGATTTTTAGAGGGTTAGCACCATTTCATTTACACAACATACCTACCACTTTAAAGGTGAAAATTGTTGTTTTACTGTGACACAAACAATAATTAAGATGGAAAAAAACAGAAATCTGGAGTGTACATAAATATTCACCCCCTTTCATATGAAACCCCTAAATAAGAGCTGGTCCAACCAATTCACTTCTTAAGTTACATAATTAGTTGATTAAGATCCACCTGTGTGCAATCAAAGTGTCACATGATCTGTCACATGATGTCAGTATAAATTAAATTGTTCTGGAAGGACCCTGACTCTGCAACACGACGAAGCAAGCAACATGAAAACCAAGGAGCACTCCAAACAGGTCAGAGACAAAGTTATAAAAAATTATAAAAAATATCCCAAATGTTGAATATCCCAGGGGGGCAGCACGGTGGTGTAGTGGTTAGTACTGTTGCCTCACAGCAAGAAGGTCCTGGGTTCGAGCCCAGCGGCTGATGAGGGCCTTTCTGTGTGGAGTTTGCATGTTCTCCCCATGTCTGCGTGGGTTTCCTCTGGGTTCAGCTTGTCTGCGACCCTATACAGGATAAGCAGTTACAGATAATAAATGGATGGATGGATGGATGGAATATCCCCGGGAGCACCATTTAATCCATTATACAACCCCGATTCCAAAAAAGTTGGGACAAAGTACAAATTGTAAATAAAAACAGAATGCAATGATGTGGAAGTTTCAAAATTCCATATTTTATTCAGAATAGAACATAGATGACATATCAAATGTTTAAACTGAGAAAATGTATCATTTAAAAAGAAAAATTAGGTGATTTTAAATTTCATGACAACAACACATCTCAAAAAAGTTGGGACAAGGCCATGTTTACCACTGTGAGACATCCCCTTTTCTCTTTACAACAGTCTGTAAACGTCTGGGGACTGAGGAGACAAGTTGCTCAAGTTTAGGGATAGGAATGTTAACCCATTCTTGTCTAATGTAGGATTCTAGTTGCTCAACTGTCTTAGGTCTTTTTTGTCGTATCTTCCATTTTATGATGCGCCACATGTTTTCTATGGGTGAAAGATCTGGACTGCAGGCTGGCCAATTCAGTACCCGGACCCTTCTTCTACGCAGCCATGATGCTGCAATTGATGCAGTATGTGGTTTGGCATTGTCATGTTGGAAAATACAAGGTCTTTCCTGAAAGAGACGTTGTCTGGATGGGAGCATATGTTGCTCTAGAACCTGGATATACCTTTCAGCATTGATGGTGTCTTTCCAGATGTGTAAGCTGCCCATGCCACATGCACTAATGCAACCCCATACCATCAGAGATGCAGGCTTCTGAACTGAGCGCTGATAACAACTTGGGTCGTCCTTCTCCTCTTTAGTCCGAATGACACGGTGTCCCTGATTTCCATAAAGAACTTCAAATTTTGATTCGTCTGACCACAGAACAGTTTTCCACTTTGCCACAGTCCATTTTAAATGAGCCTTGGCCCAGAGAAGACGTCTGCGCTTCTGGATCATGTTTAGATATGGCTTCTTCTTTGAACTATAGAGTTTTAGCTGGCAACGGCGGATGGCACGGTGAATTGTGTTCACAGATAATGTTCTCTGGAAATATTCCTGAGCCCATTTTGTGATTTCCAGTACAGAAGCATGCCTGTATGTGATGCAGTGCCGTCTAAGGGCCCGAAGATCACGGGCACCCAGTATGGTTTTCCGGCCTTGACCCTTACGCACAGAGATTCTTCCAGATTCTCTGAATCTTTTGATGATATTATACACTGTAGATGATGATATGTTCAAACTCTTTGCAATTTTACACTGTCGAACTCCTTTCTGATATTGCTCCACTAGTTGTCGGCGCAGAATTAGGGGGATTGGTGATCCTCTTCCCAGCTTTACTTCTGAGAGCCACTGCTACTCCAAGATGCTCTTTTTATACCCAGTCATGTTAATGACCTATTGCCAATTGACCTAATGAGTTGCAATTTGGTCCTCCAGCTGTTCCTTTTTTGTACCTTTAACTTTTCCAGCCTCTTATTGCCCCTGTCCCAACTTTTTTGAGATGTGTTGCTGTCATGAAATTTCAAATAAGCCAATATTTGGCATGAAATTTCAAAATGTCTCACTTTCGACATTTGATATGTTGTCTATGTTCTATTGTGAATACAATATCGGTTTTTGAGATTTGTAAATTATTGCATTCCGTTTTTATTTACAATTTGTACTTTGTCCCAACTTTTTTGGAATCGGGGTTGTAGCAAAATGGAAAGAATATGGCACCACTACAAACCTGACAAGAAAAGGCCGCCCACCAAAACTCACAGACCGGGTAAGGAGGGCATTAATCAGAGATGCAACAAAGACACCAAAGATAACACTGAAGGAGCTGCAAAGATCCACAGCAGAGATGGGGGTATCTGTCCATGGGACCACTTTAAGCCATACACTCCACAGAGTGGGGATTTATGGAAGAGTGGCCAGGAAAAAGCCATTGCTGAAGAAAACGCGTTTGGAGTTTGCCCAACAGCATGTGGCAGACTGTCCAAACACATGGAAGAAGATTCTCTGGTCAAATGACACTAAAATTGATTTTTTTGGCCATCATGGGAAATGCCATATGTGGCGCAAACCCAACACCCTGAGAACACCATTCTTACAGTGAAGCATGGTGGTGTCAGCATCATGCTGTGAGGATATTTTTCATCTGCAGGGACAGGAAAGCTGGTCAGGACTGAAGGAAAGATGGATGGCATGAAATATACAGGGCAATTCTGGAGGAAAACCTGTTTGAGTCAGCCAGACGTTTGAGACTGGGATGAAGGTTCACGTTCCAGCAGGACAATGACCCTAAACATACTGCTAAAGCTACGCTGGAGTGGTTGAAAGGGAAACATTTAAATGTCTTGGAATGGCCTAATCAAAGCCCAGACCTCAATCCAATTGAGAATCTGTGGCATAACTTGAAGCTTGCTGTACACGAATGCAACCCATCTAACTTGAATGAGTTGGAGCAGTTTTGCCTTGAGGAATGGGAAAAAATCCCAGTGGCTAGATGTGCTAAGCTAATAGACACATACCCTAAAAGACTTGTAGCTGTTATTGCAGCAAAAGGTTTGCAAAAAAACCTTTTGCTGCAAAGTATTGACTTTTTGGGGGTGAAGACCTATGCAGTCTCTAGATTTCTGGGTTTTTTTCATCTTAATTATTGTTTGTGTCACAATAAAACAACAATTTTCACCTTTAAAGCTGTAGGCCTGTTGTGTAAATCAAATGGTGCTAACCCTCCAAAAATCCATTTTAATTCCAGCTTGTAATGTGACAAAACAGGACAAACACCAAGGGGGATGAATACTTTTGCAAGACACTGTAGAGTAGCAAGTTGACCTAATCCACATGTTTTTGGACTGTGGGAGGAAACCAGAGTAAATAAAGGAAACCCGCACAGGCACAAGAAGAACATGCAGACTCCACACAGAAAGGCCCTGGTCGACTGACAGGTATAAACCCAGAACCTGCTTGTTGTGATGCGACAGTGCTAACTACTGCACCACCATGCTGCCCTGCTCAGGCTCATCTTTTTATTTATTATTTTACTTGATACATTTGAACTCAGTACAGTTCAATGCATTGAATCTTCTGCAATTTGAAACAATTCTTCAATTCAGAAGTCTATACTACTCAAAAGTCTCTCTGTCAACCATAGTTCATCATCTACAGTGATATTCACATCTCTCAGTGGTAGCCTGGACGCTTTATAAACCTCCATGAATACATGCTTTGTGGTAAACAGCTATCATTTTAACAGCATCAGTTGAAAACTTGGACTTGATCTGTATTTCTGTGCTCTGTATTTATGTACAGTGGTGCTTGAAAGTTTGTGAACCCTTTAGAATTTTCTATATTTCTGCATAAATATGACCTAAAACAACATCAGATTTTCACACAAGTCCTAAAAGTAAAGAGAACCCAGTTAAACAAATGCGACAAAATATTAGACATGGTCATTTATATATTGAGGAAAATGATGCAATATTACATATCTGTGAGTGGCAAAAGTATGTGAATCTCTAGGATTAGCAGTTAATTTGAAGGTGAAATTAGAGTCAGGTGTTTTCAATCAATGGGATGACAATCAGGTGTGAGTGGGCACCCTGTTTTATTTAAAGAACAGAAATCTATCAAAGTCTGATCTTCACAACACATGTTTGTGGAAGTGTATAATGGCATGAACAAAGGAGATTACTGAGGACCTCAGAAAAAGCGTTGTTGATGCTCATCAGGCTGGAAAAGGTTACAAAACCGTCTCTAAAGAGTTTGGACTCCACCAATCCACAGTCAGACAGATTGTGTACAAATGGAGGAAATTCAAGACCATTGTTACCCTCCCCAGGAGTGGTCGACCAACAAAGATTACTCCAAGCGCAAGGTGTGTAATAGTCGGCGAGGTCACAAAGGACCCCAGGGTAACTTCGAAGCAACTGAAGGCCTCTCTCACATTAGCTAATGTTTATGAATCCACCATCAAGAGAACACTGAACAAGAATAGTGTGCATGGCAGGGTTGCAAGGAGAAAGCCACTGCTCTCCAAAAAGAACATTGCTGCTTGTCTGCAGTTTGCTAAAGATCACGTGGACAAGCCAGAAGGCTATTGTAAAAATGTTTTGTGGATGGATGAGATCAAAATAGAACTTTTTGGTTTAAATGAGAAGCGTTATGTTTGGAGAAAGGAAAACACTGCATTCCAGCATAAGAACCTTCTCCCATCTGTGAAACATGGTGGTGGTAGTATCATGGTTTGGACCTGTTTTGCTGCATCTGGTCCAGGATGGCTTGCCATCATTGATGGAACAATGAATTCTGAATTATACCAGTGAATTCTAAAGGAAAATGTCAGGACATCTGTCCATGAACTGAATCTCAAGAGAAGGTGGGTCATGCAGCAAGACAACGACCCTAAGCACACAAGTTGTTCTATCAAAGAATGGTTAAAGAAGAATGAAGTTTATGTTTTGGAATGGCCAAGTCAAAGTCCTGACCTTAATCCAATCGAAATGTTGTGGAAGGACCTGAAGCGAGCAGTTCATGTGTGGAAACCCACCAACATCCCAGAGCTGAAGCTGTTCTGTATGGAAGAATGGGCTGAAATTCCTCCAAACCGGTGTGCAGGACTGATCAACAGTTACTGGAATTGTTTAGTTGCAGTTCGTGCTGCACAAGGGGGTCACATGAGATACTGAAAGCAAAGGCCCACATACATTTGCCACTCACAGATATGAATAGGACTGGGTATTGATTCAAATTTCAAGAATCGATTCGATTCCGATTCTGAAGCTTCAGAATCGATTATCACGACTCTATACGATTTGATGCAATCCGATCCGATCTCGATTCGATTCGATCCAGTATCGATTCGGGTTAGTGTTATTAGAACCATTTTTGACTGTGTAGTTAAGCAACATATTAATACTTGTATTATATTGACATTCAACAGCAAATTAATCAAGTATTGGTAGTTAATGATGGCTGTAAGACTGGTGAAAATGATAATGATCAAACCCCCTCACAGAAAGGCGAATCAAGACGGCAAACAGAGGACGCCAGAGGTCTCTATACCTGCAACAATAGTGTCCAAATGGGACACTGACCTGGTGCATTATTAAGATTAAGAATTCACCCAAAAGCTGTTCTGTTGCACACAAATGCATTTTTATTTTATAATGTGAAAAAAGAGATTCTTAGCCAGTGTAAATGTAAACAGATTGCTGGTTACTGGCTTCAAAGTAACCTAATGGTCATTATACCATTTGTAAATAAGAACCAAAGATATAGCACCTTAGGAAACTTAAGTGTCTCACAGTTTTGTGTAAAATCTTCAAAGTATAAAAAGTATAAAACATTCAATTGCCTTTAAAGTGCGAACATGTAAACAGGACATTTAAACTTAAACTTTAAATTTACCTTAAATTTTAAACTTGAATAAATAATAAACCTTAAATTTCAACTTCAGACTGTAAATAAAAACGCTGTTTCCCGTTAAAGTGCACACAAAAATAAATTCTGACTGGACCTTAAACTTGACCTGAGACAGACTGGGTAAACTGTCCATCAACTGCCATCACTTGGGTACAAAAAGATTCTTCTGCAGAAAAAGGAGCTCATTTACATGCCCAGGAGTAAGGCAGCTTCTTGCAGGGATGCAAACGGCGCGCCTTTTGGCGGATGCCGCCTTTATCACGGCTGAATCGTGCAGATCCGATTTTTTTTTTTGGGGGGGGGGGGGGGGCATTGGAGTGTCTGATTATAATTTCATCAAAGTAAATTCTGTATTAAAATTACTAAATAAGCAAATGCCATTACAGTCCATGAAACATAGGAAGTATAAGTATGAGAAGAAAACAGTAAATCAGAAAGCTGCGCAAGTTTGCGCGAAAGCTGCGCAAATGTGCGCAGCTTTCTGATTTACTGTTTTCTTCTGACACTCCAACGCCCCCCCCCCCCCCCCGAAAAAAAAAATCGGATCTGCACGATTCAGCCGTGAAAAAGGCGGCATCTGCGAAAAGGCGCGCCGTTTGCATCCAGACCGCCTGCGCGAATTCAGTAACACGATGAGTGGGGTTAAAGTTCACTGGGAAAAATGTAATTAAAAAATCGATCTTTGGACGTACGAATCGATCTTCAGGAAATAATATGCAAATCGATTCAGAATCGGAAAATCGATTTTTTCAACACAGCCCTGGATATGAAATACTGGATCATTTTTCTCAATAAATAAATGACCAAGTATATTATTTTGTCTCATTTGTTTAACTGGGTTCTCTTTATCTACTTTTAGGACTTGTGTGAAAATCTGATGATGTTTTAGGTCATATTTATGCAGAAATATAGAAAATTCTAAAGGATTAACAAACTTTCAAGCACCACTGTACATAAATACAGAGCACAGAAATATAGATCAAGTCCATGTTTTCAACTGATGCTGTTAAAATGATAGCTGTTTACCACAAAGCATGTATTCATGGAGGTTTATAAAGCGTCCAGGCTACCAGAGAGATGTGAATAAGAACACTCTTTCTTTCAGTTTGGATTATTTGTGTTTGTGTGTCTATTCAAGAAAAAGAGTTGGCTATTTGTACTCTGTATAAGGCAGGTCCACTACTGATCCAGTCTGCTTTTCACTCCTACGCTGAGCGCTGGTAGTTTGGAAGATGAACTCAACCTCACTGACCCTGATGTAGTTTTTTAAATCATTTTAAACATCGTCAGCAACAACAGCTGTGTGTTGCATATTCAGTGAGTGTGTTGTTGTTAAACGTGAACAGGGCATGCTATCTACACAACCTAGCTCAAGAGTAAAAGGAATATGGTAGTGATTTTTCATTCTAATTTCTATTAATCACATCAGTAGTGTAGGTGCCAGTATCACAGACAATCATTTCAAAATATCACCCTGATTTGAGAGAAGACTCGAAAACCTCATCTCATCTCATTATCTTTAGCCGCTTTATCCTTCTACGGGGTCGCAGGCAAGCTGGAGCCTATCCCAGCTGACTACGGGCGAAAGGCGAGGTACACCCTGGACAAGTTGCCAGGTCATCACAGGGCTGACACATAGACACAGACAACCATTCACACCTACGGTCAATTTAGAGTCACCAGTTAACCTAACCTGCATGTCTTTGGACTGTGGGGGAAACCGGAGCACCCGGAGGAAGCCCACGCGGACACGGGGAGAACATGCAAACTCCGCACAGAAAGGCCCTCGCCGGCCACGGGGGTCGAACCCGGACCTTCTTGCTGTGAGGCGACAGCGCTAACCACTACACCACCGTGCCGCCGACTCAAAAACCTGGTTACTCAAAACTCACTTTAATAAAAGCTTAATTAGGGCTGGGGGGCAGCACAGTGGTGTGGTGGTTAGCACTGTCACCTCATAGCAAGAAGGTTCTGGGTTTGAGCCCAGTGGCCGACGGGGGCCCTTCTGTGTGGAGTTTGCATGTTCTCCCCGTGTCTGCATTGGTTTCTTCCGGGTGCTCCAATTTCCCCCACAGTCCAAAGACATGCAGATTAGGTTAATTGGTGGCTCTAAATTGACCGTAGGTGTGAATGGTTGTTTGTCTCTGTGTCAGCCCTGCGATGACCTGGTGACTTGTCCAGGGTGTACCCCACCTCTTACCCATAGTCAGCTGGGATAGGCTTGCCCATGACCCTGCACAGGATAAGTGATTACAGATAATGGATGAATAATTAGGGCTGGGCAATATGATATAATATTTAGATTTTGATAAATTGTCACAATACACTTTAAGAAGATATAACAATGCCACAAATTCTCCTCTCTCAGTACGCGGCGTGGCTTAAAGCACGTGAAGTGTTTTCATGTTTTGGTTTTGTGGATATTTTGTTTTGATTTTGAGTATTGTTTCCATCCATTTTTTTGACTGACACCCACTGATCAGCCATAACTGACAGGTGAAGTGAATAACATTGATTATCTCATTGGCACCTGTCAAGGAGTGGTATATATTAGGCAGCAAGAGAACAGTCAGTTCTTGAAGCTGATGTGTTGGAAGCAGGAAAAATGGGCAAACGTAAACATCTGAGTGATTTTGACAAGGGCCAAATTGTGATGGCTAGATGACTGGGTCTGAGCATCTCCAAAATGGCACATCTTGTGGGGTGTTTCCAGTATGCAGTGGTTAGTACGTATCAAAAGTGGTCCAAGGAAGGACAACTGGTGAAATGGCGACAGGGTCATGGATGTCGAAGGCTCATTGATTGATTTGCATGGCGCATGAAGGCTAGCCAGTCTGGTCCAATCCCACAGAAAAGCTACTGTAGCACAAACTGCTGAAAACGTTAATGCTGACACCTTTCTGTTTTAGAATCTGGAATCAACTTCAAGAATTGACTGTTGTCTTGCTGCCTAATATATCCCACCCACGGGCGATTGCTCTAAGACAACGAGGGAGGCTCAGCCTCCTCTAAAAATGACGAACATCGTGTAGGATGAATTGCGCTAGGCTTATGTTATAGCCGACCTTATAACATTGGTATTTCAGATCCAGAATCATAGAAATATATGTGCTCAACCCAACTACAGTGCGAAATCATTCCGTTATAACTTTCCCCAGTTCGCCTAATGTGTGCGTGAGTTTTTCCCCCTCGTGAAAACGCGATGCAGCCCAGCCTCAGTGGACTTCAATGGCATTTGGGAGCTATGCGCTTTTCAATCTCAAAATGCAAGACGGTTATTGGACAAATACTGCGAAAATGTCCGCCCACGGACTCCGAGCCTCACAGTGGGAGGGACATGGCAGTTTCCGTGAGGAGACTGGTGATTGGTGAAAGCGGCCTGATATTTTCTTTGATTGACAGCTCGTTTCACATATAGACAGGCAGCGGTGAATTTCAGTTCAGTCCCATGCGGATTCGCAAGTGCTGTGGTGTATTGTAAGAGATCAGCTTACATTTCGATTTCATTCATTACATACGGTTTCTACCAGCTTTTTTAGTTTGTATATATTTTCATTGTGGTGGCACGGTGGTGTAGTGGTTAGCGCTGTCGCCTCACAGCAAGAAGGTCCTGGGTTCGAGCCCCGGGGCCGGCGAGGGCCTTTCTGTGTGGAGTTTGCATGTTCTCCCCGTGTCCGCGTAAGGTATTAGGCAGAGACCCGTCCACCCGTAAATTTGACGGGCAATTGCCGATTTCAACGGGCAAGTATACACACAGACGGATACTGAAACGGACGATAATGCCGAAAATTTTCGCACATGAATACTCCCACATGTCATCCGATAAATCCAGTTATGTTCCGCCCACACACGGACTGGCCATCGGGAGTAGCGGGAGTTTTCCCGGTGGGCTGGTGGTTCAGCGTGGGCCGGCGGAGAAAAAAAAAAAAACAGTTGCGCGCTGGCCTTTAATATGATAAGCAATGTTAACAGTTTCTTTAAGAAACTGTTAACATTGCTTATTACAGTTGCGCGCTGGCCTTTAATATGATAAGCAATGTTAACAGTTTCTTAAAGAAACTGTTAACATTGCTTATCATATTAAAGGCCAGCGCGCAACTGTTTTTTTTTTTTTTTTTTTTTTTTCTCCCCGCTGGCCCACACTGAACCACCGGCCCACTGGGAAAACTCCCGCTACTCCCGATGGCCAGTCCGTGTGTGGTTCCGCCATCATTTACAAATCGTAAGAAACACAGTTTAATACGAAAAATACTGAAAACTTGAAATGAAAAATCAGAATATTTCATCGTTTCCGCCATTTTGGCCCGCACTGAATCTTGTAACATGCGGGCTGAATAAATCGCGAATTCTGATTGGTCGAAAATTGCCAAACACCCTGCGTTGTAGTTTCCTCTTTCTTGGCGGGAGAACCGCATTTTTTTTTGCTGACTCACTCTTCTGGATCAAGATGAATCCCAACAAACGCCCCAAATTGAATGTGACAAAAACTGATTCGTTTTTCCACAAAAAGACAGAAAAGGTATGTGTGATACATTGATTAACAAGGGGGTTTCATTGGGGTATGGTAAAATAGAATACTGTTGGTTTTTTTTTTATTAAATACTGTAACTAGATCAAAAGATTATATACAATTCATTGTTGTTTATTTTCTTTTCACTTTTGTTACCAAATCAAACACCATACATACATCTGATACATTCAGGAGTGAAACTGAAAAAAATACAAAGTAAAAATATGCAATATTTCTGATCAAAAATTACACGCCATTTCACCCTGAAAATGTCCTAGAATGCAGGAAATGAAGTCTAAATTTCAAAAATTTTCTGGGGGGGCATGCCCCCAGACCCCCCTAGAGGGACTTCGCGCCTGCGGCGCTCATCTTCGCACCTGCGGCGCTTATCAGGATTATATAAAATATTATTTTTGACTGGTAAATTTCTTTTTCTGCCTAATACCCTATGTCCGCGTGGGTTTCCTCCGGGTGCTCCGGTTTCCCCCACAGTCCAAAGACATGCAGGTTAGGTTAACTGGTGACTCTAAATTGACCGTAGGTGTGAATGTGAGTGTGAATGGTTGTCTGTGTCTATGTGTCAGCCCTGTGATGACCTGGCGACTTGTCCAGGGTGTACCCCGCCTTTCGCCCGTAGTCAGCTGGGATAGGCTCCAGCTTGCCTGCGACCCTGTAGAAGGATTAAGCGGCTAGAGATAATGAGATGAGATGAGATATTTTCATTGTAAATAAAGTGTAAATATAGTGTTGTCAAGTTTGCTATCTTAGTTCCAGAAATTTTGTTTGAGTGACTGAACTTGAACTTGAGGGGGCTAGTCAGGTAGCAAGAAAGCTGCACACGGATGCCGAGCATTGCTGATTTAATTTTGGCGAAGCCATTTGCCAGTCTTCCTTTCGAGGAAAAAATTAAAATTAAAGAGCAGGGTAGACCAATGCCTCAAATTGACTTGGTGAAAAAGGTAGGGAATAATACTCGTTCCTTTCAGCTCTCCTGGTACGAGAACGTGAATTGGCTAACAGCAAGTGACCCACATCAACAACAGTAATAGGCTACTTTAGTAATATGTCATGGATGGACCAAAAATATAGAATCTATTTAAAATGTTTATGCTGAGTATATTATATTGGAATATATATTTTTCTGGATATGAATTAAACACAGATACAATTTGGAAAACATTTTTAAACAAAAACACAGTCGAGAACATTTCACACTACAGACCTGGATTAAAAGTGAAGGGTTATCAAAATTGTCAATAAAACATTTCTCAGTCAAAATAAGTAAGATATAGGAAAAGTGTCATTGAATGAAATGTGTGGCACCCAGCTCTATGTTTGGCTCCCCAAGGTCAGTGCTTGTGCCTATTCCAGAACACTCTGCTGTTACTGCTGAGGTTCCTGACAAAGAGCTGCTTTCAATAATGATCAATTTTTAAACAACATGCCACAATTTTAAAATATAAAATGTTAAAATATACCCCCTCCCCCCAACACCACCATCATGTATATTGGACAGTAGGCTAATGGGCCAAAAGAACCTGTTATTTCACAGTTTGTGACCCTGCCAACAATCAGCCAGATCAGAGGCAAGAGTATGGGCAAAATTGATGTTTTTTCTTTTTTCTTTTAAAATCTGGAAATATCGTAACCGACCAGCCTCCCCTGTTTGAAAGACTACCAGCCGCCACTGATCCCACCCCTTGACAGGTGCCATTATAATGACAGAATCAATGTTATTCACTGCACCTCTCTCAGTGGTCGTAATGTTAGGACTGATAGGTGTATTTCCTTATTGTACTCACCTGTTCTAAGTTCAGCCATGATTCATTTGTCTATTTAATTCTTATTGTGTCTTTGTTTAGTTGCGAAGTCTTAACATGCATTCATGCATTCTTGTTTTCGTTTTTCCCAGATTCTGTTTTCTAGTTCTGTGTACTTCCTGGTTTAAACCCTTGCTTGTTTTCCTTTGTTATAATTATAAAATTGTTACCTTTGTACGATTAAAAATACTTAACTTTTCAAAAGTACTTTTTATGTTTTCGATGTTTGACATTTTTAACATTTTCTTTTTAATGTTAATGTATTGTTGTGTTGTTGCCACAGTGCTTTTTCAGCACCTAATGCCTCTGAATACCTACTGAATCCACTGCCTTTGCGTGAGGATACTAATATTACTGTTTATTTGACAAGATTAAAACATATAATTCTGAAAGGACTTTAGGCAGTTGCACTAATTTGGCATTTTTGCTAGCTAACTATTAGTATGCATCAGCAGTGGATTCACACAGGTCCCGGTCTCAATATGATAACTTGGCAGGCAAATCCATAAAAATACGTAAAAATCCATAAAAAGTAATTTAACCAACCACAGCATAAAAACTGCAACTAATACAAGCACAGACAACTTCGTTTAAAATGTTTATCTGGAATTAAACATTTACAGACCTCAACATGCTTTCTCAGGTAGGACGGAGAGTTTTTGGAGGCAGCGATGTAGTTTGTGCGCTGTAAAGAGCAAAAAATTTAAAATGATATGAATCTTCCTTCATTTCAAAAATCTCAAACATGGTCATTTTTGTAGCCATCATTACCACCACCAAGTTCATGTTGACCTGTTCAAAAATGTAGCAAGCACTTTGAACTTGAGTGTAAGAGTAGTTTACTGTGATCTGTAGGGTTTTCTCTTGTGATGAACACAGTGTATGGCAGATCACACACACATCACATCACATTATCTCTAGCCGCTTTATCCTTCTACAGGGTCGCAGGCAAGCTGGAGCCTATCCCAGCTGACTACGGGCGAAAGGCGGGGTACACCCTGGACAAGTCGCCAGGTCATCACAGGGCTGACACATAGACACAGACAACCATTCACACTCACATTCACACCTACGGTCAATTTAGAGTCACCAGTTAACCTAACCTGCATGTCTTTGGACTGTGGGGGAAACCGGAGCACCCGGAGGAAACCCACGCGGACACGGGGAGAACATGCAAACTCCGCACAGAAAGGCCCTCGCCGGCCCCGGGGCTCGAACCCAGGACCTTCTTGCTGTGAGGCGACAGCGCTAACCACTACACCACCGTGCCGCCCATGGCAGATCACATTTCAGAAAAGGAAATAAAATTCTTCCAATGACTTTGAAGCATAGCTTTGAAGTAACAAGTAACGGGAGGAACATTCATAGAAATGTAGTGGAGTCAAAAGTACAATATTTGTCATTCAAATGTGGTAGAGTAAAATTCTAAGTTTAATTCCAAATAAATAATACTCCAGTAAAGTACAGATGCTTGAAAAATGTGCCCAAGTACAGTAGTCAAGTAAACATTTAAAACACACACACATATCTATCTATCTATCTATCTATCTATCTATCTATCTATCTATCTATATAAGATTTATTCCTCAAAATTTGAGCAAGAAATTCAAAGGTATGTAGATTCCATGAATGAGTTCACAAATTTTTGATATTTGCGAACCCGCTCGACCGTTTCTTCCGATGCCGGTGGTTGTCCAGATCCTTTTGCCCTACACAGACAGCCTTCCTCTTTGAACTTTTTGTGCCATGTCCAAATCTGAATTGCAGTTGGTGCAGTGAAACTTCATTTTCACTGTACTGTATGGTGCAGTGACAATAAAGGAATCTTGAATTTTTAGAGAATTCTCTCATAAATGCACGCTGCCCAGTCTTGTTCACCTGTGTTTGAGCATACTCTAACACACAAAACGCCTTTTCTTTTCCAGTGAATGGCATTTCTATACCTTGAAAGATAAAAATAAAAAAAACATTAAACATAAAATTTTGACCTGTTTCCACACATGCTGTTAAAATTTGAGGTCGATTGAACAAGAATTGGCAAAGTTATTAGACTGTGAAATTATATAAAATTTTTTTGAAACATCTTGTACTTCGTTACTGTCCACACCAGCACAAATAACATCTCTAGGATGCACCTTTTTAGACATAGGGCTTCTTTATGAAGGGAAAAATTGGGCTTATATTTTGCCAAATTACTTGATACAAAAGTGTAAGGAAAATAGTCAGTAGCTACTTTGTACTGTAACTGAATTGCTCCATTCTGCACAAGAACAGCTTTATTAAAACATTCTTTCATGTCTGTCTCATCCTGAGGTATTTATTGGTGTGTAATGGTCACACATTTTAAACCTGACATTATTAGTGGAAATTTTTCTCAATGCAAGGAAGCATATTAAAATAATTGTCTGTAATCATTGCACATACACTACTGAGGCCTATAAAATATGAGTGAATTAAGTGTATAAATATTAATCCTAATCTAGTAACGAATTTAATCATTTTTACACACAAACCACTGACGTAAGTAAAGCAATGCAAGCTCAAAAACTGAAACTCAAAAAACATATATGTATATAGGCAAAGCTATAAAAGCTTCGTTCTCATGCTGAGTGGATCAGACAGGGCTGATACAGCTCTCTCTCTCTCTCTCTCTCTCTCTCTATACACACACACACACACACACAGGGGCGGATTCAGGAAAATGGGAGGGGAGGGGGGGTGTCAACCCAGTAAGGGCGTGGGGCCGGGGTCCACCAGAGGCTCAGTTTCCAAGACTCGGGATTTCAAGCAGATATTTTTCAGAGCTGCTGCAAAAATCAACATCTCTCACAGACGTATTCAGCTGCTGTCGTAAAAATCAAAGCGAGGCTCACCCCCCCCCCCCCCCCCCCCCCAAACAGCACGTGTCCCATGTACATACACAGCATATAGTAAGTACAGGGCACGGGCGATTGCTCTAAGACAACGAGGGAGGCTCAGCCTCCTCTAAAAATGACGAACATCGAATCATAGAAATATATGTGCTCAACCCAACTACAGTGCGAAATCATTCCGCTATAACTTTCCCCAGTTCGCATAATGTGTGCGTGAGTTTTTCCCCCTCTTGACAGCGCGATGCAGCCCAGCCTCAGTGGACTTCAATGGCATTGGGAGCTATGTGCTTTCAATCTCAAAATGCAAGACGATTATTGGACAAATACTGCGAAAATGCCCACCCATGGAGTCTCACGGACTCCCAGCCTCAGTGGACTTCAACGGCATTTGGGAGCTATGCGCTTTTCAATCTCAAAATGCAAGACGATTATTGGACAAATACTGCGAAAATGCCCGCCTACGGACTCCGAGCCTCACAGTGGGAGGGACATGGCAGTTTCCGTGAGGAGACTGGTGATTGGTGAAAGCGGCCTGATATTTTCTTTGATTGACAGCTCGTTTCACATATAGACAGGCAGCGGTGAATTTCAGTTCAGTCCCATGCGGATTCGCAAGTGCTGTGGTGTATTGTAAGAGATCAGCTTACATTTCGATTTCATTCATTACATACGGTTTCTACCAGCTTTTTTAGTTTGTATATATTTTCATTGTCAAGTTTGCTATCTTAGTTCCAGAAATTTCATTTATTTGAGTGACTGAACTTGAACTTGAGGGGGCTAGTCAGCTAGCAAGAAAGCTGCACATGGATGCCAAGCATTGCTGATTTAATTTTGGCGAAGCCATTTGCCAGTCTTCCTTTCGAGGAAAAAATTAAAATTAAAGAGCAGGGTAGACCAACGCTTCAAATTGACTTGGTGAAAAAGGTAGGGAATAATACTCGTTCCTTTCAGCTCTCCTGGTACGAGAAAGTGAATTGGCTAACAGCAAATAGGCTACTTTAGTAATATGTCATGGATGGACCAAAAATATAGAATCTATTTAAAATGTTTATGCTGAGTATATTATATTGGAATATATATTTATCTGGATATGAATTAAACACAGCTACAATTTTGAAAACATTTTTAAACAAAAACACAGTTGAGAACATTTCACAGACCTGGATTAAAAGTGAAGGGTTATCAAAATTGTCAATAAAACATTTCTCAGTCAAAATAAGTAAAATATAGGGAAAGTGTCATTGAATGCTGAGGTTCCTGACAAAGAGCTGCTTTCAATAATGATCACTTTTTAAACAACATGCCACAATTTTAAAATATAAAATGTTAAAGTATACCCCCCACACACCACCATCATGTATATTGGATAGTAGGCTAATGGGCCAAAAGAACCTGTTATTTCACAGTTTGTGACCCTGCCAACAATCAGCCAGATCAGAGGCAAGAGTATGGGCAAAATTGATGTGTTTTTTCTTTTAAAATCTGGAAATATCGTAACCAACCAGCCTCCCCTGTTTGAAAGACTACCAGCCGCCATTGGTACAGGGATACCCTATTAATGAAAATGAGCAGTAGCCGGGGGTGGCACGGTGGTGTAGTGGTTAGCGCTGTCGCCTCACAGCAAGAAGGTCCGGGTTTGAGCCCCGTGGCCGGCGAGGGCCTTTCTGTGCGGAGTTTGCATGTTCTCCCCGTGTCCGCGTGGGTTTCCTCCGGGTGCTCCGGTTTCCCCCACAGTCCAAAGACATGCAGGTTAGGTTAACTGGTGACTCTAAATTGACTGTAGGTGTGAATGGTTGTCTGTGTCTATGTGTCAGCCCTGTGATGACCTGGTGACTTGTCCAGGGTGTACCCCACCTTTCGCCCGTAGTCAGCTGGGATAGGCTCCAGCTTGCCTGCGACCCTGTAGAACAGGATAAAGCGGCTACAGATAATGAGATGAGATGAGCATTAGCCAGACAGCCAACACGTGTGTACTGCAGTAAGTCTGCTGCAGCATCTTATCATTTTGGCTTGTGAACATGCATGTTAATGATACCATAAACATCAAAGGATGGCTCACATCCTTTACATGTAGTCTACAGTGCAGTCTGGGAATACAGTTTGTTATTACAGTGTGGGAAATAAGGGATTTTAAGCAAACTATCACCAGACAGACAAGCCTGAAATGTTGTCTGTCTGTCTGTCTGTCTGTCCAAATTTCAGCCCGTCTGAATGATGGGCCAAAAGTCCAGAACAATGTGGCCAAGGGTCCGGGGCCTGCGTTAGGGCCCCAGAAGCTGAAGGGCTTTAGATGCCTGGAGATGGCTTCTCAGCTATTTCCAGGCACATTTTTGTGATATTCAAAGGCCAAATTGCACTGGACATTAGTTGCTAATTATAATATAATTTCCAAGAAAATGTCAGAAGATTCAAGAAAAACATGCTTAAAGTTATACCCAAGAAAACAGTAGCACACGCAGGTCAGTTCCATGTCTAGAAAAAAGTATGGGGGGCAAGGATGTTCCAGTTGGTTACAACTTACTGGTACTCAAAAAAAGGTACTATAATAACACTCATGAAGCATTATGTCAACAATGACTATTTTTATACAGTATTCATAAATAAGTCTAGAAGAAATGTAGTAATTAATAATACAACTATTCTTACATAATAGAATTAAAATTTTGAGGATGAGATTCCAAGCAACTTTGTAACAAAATGACTTCTAAAATGACTCAAAACGAGACATGGTATATCATTTGGCATTCAGACTAAAATCTGCTGGACTAGAACTTAGAAGAAAACACTGTGAAAGAGAACCCAATCAAAACCGAAAGCGTGAAAGTGATTATCATGCTGTTACCATGTGAATAGTCTTTTATGAATGTGTAAGTGGGAGCTCAGTGCTCCGACTCCGGTGTGATTGAGTAAGATGACAAGTTTTATGTTTCATCTCATTTAGGTAATTTAAAAAATATATTATTTGGCAGTGGGTACATACAGTAGGAAAGTGTAAAGTATAAAGTTTCTGTCAATATGTTTATCATGTTTGTATGATAAAAACTCGCGAAGATATTTATCTAAATACATGACCTACTCATTCTAAACCTGTTGAGCTTCGCTGGAGAAGCTCTCGACCACAGAGGGTTAAAATATGATGGAAAAACACTTTGTCAGGGTCCAAAACCTGTAGTAGTCAGCTGATAACAGCGTTGTGTGTTGTCATGCCAAAATGCACTCCTACTTGCTGATGAGAGGCGACTTATCATTCATCAAGAGCGTCCGCGATCGGCCAATCACAGGCCATGTTACAACATAATGTATACAGGCTTTCCACCAAGATGGCACCACGGATGGCTGCCTCGGTACTTCGCTCATGAAAGCTAAGTGGAACCAGAGTCAGATTCCTCGTGTGTGTTCACATACCTGGCAATTAAAAAAAAAAAGTGTTTCTGATGTATTCACCCAGTGTAGCATTTGGAAGAAAATTAGAAGTAGATTAAACCCATATCTTTACAATTTTTCATGGGCCATCCGGCCCGATGCTTTTGAAATACAGACGGACAAATGCAAAAATTACCGGTCAGTGTCCACCGGTCCGGCCTTATTTCCCACACTGTTATTATGTCGATGCATTAAGTTCCCGTGCCGTGTTAAAATCCAACAGGACTCACCCAGCTTGCTTTTCACTGCATTCGTGTCATGATCAAAAAAAACCTAAGCTAGGACCTACTATTAGATATAAGTTTATACCATAAACTCTTCAGCTCAATCCCACATAACGATTTATTGTGTTTATTATTTTTTAAACTTATTAATTAAATAAAAAGTGGCGGGCACATCTCGGTATCTGCAATACTAAAACAATTTTTTTTTTTTTTTGAGATGGAGGGCGCCAGGTGCGCCCCCCCAATCCACGCCTATATATAATATGTATACACACACATATATATATATATATATATATATATATATATATATATATATGAGAGAGAGAGTGCCTGCATAGTGGATATTGGGGTTTGGAGTGAAGCCAGTCATGTGTTATAAAAAGTGGCGGGCACATCTCGGTATCTGCAATACTAAAACAATTTTTTTTTTTTTTTTTTTTTTTTTTGAGATGGAGGGCGCCAGGTGCGCCCCCCCCAATCCACGCCTATATATAATATGTATACACACACACACATATATATATATATATATATATATATATATATATATATATATATATATATATATATGAGAGAGAGAGTGCCTGCATAGTGGATATTGGGGTTTGGAGTGAAGACAGTCATGTGTTATTTTGGACCAAGTCCAGTGCAATATCAAAAAACCTCTCCTCTTCATAAAGTCTATCCTCTCGCAGTCCTTGCTAGCTCAGGGGCATGGGCTGTGAGGAAACATGCAGGCCAAAATAGTGATTGAAGAGAGGGCAGGAATGGAGAGATAGCATGGCTTAAATTAAATGGATAGAAGAGGTGCAGCTGAAGAATCTGATAAATAGCAATCGAATTGAAATGTTGATTGAGAGCCTGGGTGATGGCATCAGCCCTGAAGATGCGTTTAGGCAGATCGAAGGGGTTTCAGTTAGTCATATTAATATTGTTTTGTGTGTGTGTGTGTGTGTGGGGGGGGATATCTGCAGTTACTGTGTGCCTATCTGCAAAATGTATTGGGTTTTCTGCGCATTCGGCATTTGTGCTTATGCAAGCATTCAGGATGTTTGTGCCGAGGAAGTAAACAGTCCCTATTTGTTACGTTGCAAAGAGGAACTATTTAATTCATGTATGAGTGAATCATGGGGCCAGGAATAAAGAAAAAGCAAAAGGAGGGAGAGTGGAAAAGAATGTTCCACCCCAAGAAAAGGACCAGCTACATAATCAGTCACACAAATGTGAATGTCATCAGAATGTGCAGGACTGAGGTAAATATAAACATTGTGTAGAACAGTAAGGCAGAATAAATGAATAAATAATGACACGATGAGACATACTGTTGTAGGACTGACTGGCTGGTGTGAACCTGTATGTGGTTCTTTCCCAAACTGTTGCCACAAAGCTGGAAGCGCACAGTTTCTAGAATGTCTTTGTATGCTATAGCATTACAATTTCCCTTCATTGGGCCCAAACATGTTCCAGCATGAAAATGACCTTGTGCACAAAGTGAGCTCCATGCAGACATTGTTTACCAAGGCTTGTTGAGGAAGAACTCCTCTGCACAGAGCCCTGACCTGAACTCCACTGAACACCTTAGGGATGAACTGGAATGCAGACTTCCTCACCCAACATCATTGCCTGACCTCACTAATGCTCTTAATGCTGAATGGACAAATCTCGACAGCCACACTGCAAATTGTATTAGAAAGCCTTCCCAGAACAATGGAAGTTATTTTTAAAGCAAGAGTGGACAAATCTGGAATGGGATTTCCAGAAAGTACATATGGGTGTGATGGTCAAGTGTCCACATACTTTTGGATATATAGTGTGCCACAGTAACTTGTCAATAATTACATATATTAAAATTAATTACAGAACTATACACCTTTTTATTAGATGGTACACTTAATTTTGTCCAATGTCTGTCTGGGAAACAAGTTATCACTTACATTACAACAGCTTGTCTACAAACAGTTGTTCCTTCACCAGTCTCTCTTACTTGCTTCCTCTTCAGCAAAATATGCAGCTTGTCGTTACTGATGAACTGGAAAGTGCAATATATATATATATATATATCATCTCATTATCTCTAGCCGCTTTATCCTTCTACAGGGTCGCAGGCAAGCTGGAGCCTATCCCAGCTGACTACGGGCGAAAGGTGGGGTACACCCTGGACAAGTCGCCAGGTCATCACAGGGCTGACACATAGACACAGACAACCATTCACACTCACACCTACGGTCAATTTAGAGTCACCAGTTAACCTAACCTGCATGTCTTTGGACTGTGGAGGAAACCGGAGCACCCGGAGGAAACCCACGCGGACACGGTGAGAACATGCAAACTCCACACAGAAAGGCCCTCGCCGGCCCCAGGGCTCGAACCCAGGACCTTCTTGCTGTGAGGCGACAGCGCTAACCACTACACCACCGTGCCGCCATATATATATATATATATATATATATATATTAAAAAAAAAAATTATCTCTAGCCGCTTTATCCTGTTCTACAGGGTCGCAGGCAAGCTGGAGCCCATCCCAGCTGACTACGGGCGAAGGGCGGGGTACACCCTGGACAAGTCGCCAGGTCATCACAGGGATATATATATATATATATATATATATATATATATATATATACTCCATTATTTGGCTTTGACCATTTAGCGCGGCAACTGGGAACCAGCTGTTACTTTAGAAGTGATAACATTAGAACAATCACATTAAAATAAACCTGTGATTTGAATTACAGTTGTCACTACTGTCAGAGCTGCTATTATAGACAATTTATCAACACCAGCTGACCAATCAGATCAGATAATTGAAAAACTTTGTGCTGTGCTACAGTATTTTATTTGATTGCATAATGGAGTCACTGAATTAAGACAAATTAAAAGCAATGGATTCAGAGATTGATTAGCTGTTATACATTAAACATAAATGTTTCAGAGAATTATGCTACATCAAGACTAATACACTTTAGTTTTAAAACACATCACTTTTACATTTATGCCTGGCTTCCACACCACTCCAAAATATTTGAGCTCCCAAAATGGAGACTTTTGGAAATGTTTCTGGGCTCATTTTAGTTTGAAAACTCCTGGGTAACATTTTACTGTTGACGGGCAAAAACAGAGATGTATGGAAACGATGACACAGACACCCACGTTCGCTTCCGGATTGGGTCTCATCAGTCATGATGTATCTTTCCCTGATTCGTCATGCTCCTATCATGTGACCCTTTTCCAGAAGAAAACAAATGGCATCAGGTGTTTATAAAGGCACACACATTCCCAGTATATGTAAATGGCCATGTGATATGCATTTTCTGGTGTGTTAGTATGGATGGAGATTAGTTTTTCTGATACGGAGCTAAAATGCTCATCTGGATGGACATTGTTTTCATTTTAAAACACCATTTTAAGAAGACAAGAAGCCTTTATTTATCACACATACACTGAAACAGACTTAAGCACAGTGAAATTCCTCCCCTGCATTTAACCCCTCTGAAATAGTAAACACACACATGCACACACAAGTGAGTAATGATCACACACACACTCATACCCAGAGCAGTGGGCAGCTATGCTGCAGCGCCCAAGGAGCAGTTAGGGATTAGGTGCCTTGCTCAAGGGCACTTCAGCCATGATACAGAGGGAGGGGAAAGTGCTTTAGCGTGGTGTAGTGGTTAACACTGTTGCCTCACAGCAAGAAGGTTCTGGGTTTGAGCCCAGCAGCTGACGGGGGCCTTTCTGTGCTGAGTTTGCATGTTCTCCCTGTGTCTGCGTGGGTTTCCTCTGGGTGCTCTGGTTTCCCCCACAGTTCAAAGAAATGTGGTTAGGTTAACATGGGGCAGCTTGAGCAAGGGCACCTAACCCCCAACTGCTCCCTGTGTGTGTTCACTGCTTCAGATGGGTTAAATGCAGAAGTTAAATTTCATTGTGTGCTTAAGTCTATACTTGAGTGTATGTGTGACAAAGGCTTATTGGCTTGGCTGTTCATTCACGCAACACCCCTCACGTTTCTTGCCAGTCCCAGGAATTAAACCGGTAACCCTTTAGGCCCAAGGCTGCTTCTCTAACCTTCAGGCCATGACTGCCCCCAATCTTAATACTAAAATGTATTAATGTGGATGTAGCCTTAGACCAAATTTTCATTCACTAAATAATAACTGAAATGTGTATTAGGACAATCAGAAAGACGTTCAGAGTTGTTAGTGGAGTTTGCACTTGCTCATCCATACTCACTGATGAAACTGTATTTTTATACTCCTATAATACAAGCTACTATAATATTTATTTATTTATTTATAATAATGATTTCTATTTATATTTATGTGCATTCCTTTTTAGGGAGTTGTTAAAACATTTTTAAATTCCTTATTTCATTTTCTACATTGAGTTCCTCTTGTTATTTTGATTTAAACATTCACCCCAATAAAGCATGAGTTGAACTTGACCCTCTGACTCTCTCTATCTCTGTGCCTCTCTGTCGTGCAGTTTTGCGAGATGATTTCCGGCAGACCCCCAGTGATGTGGTTGTAGCAGCAGGAGAGCCAGCTGTGATGGAGTGTATTCCTCCACGTGGTCACCCTGAGCCCACCATCTCCTGGAAAAGGAACAATGTAAAAGTCAATGACAAAGATGAAAGGATCACTGTAAGTCTGCTTTTCTAGCATCTTATACCTGCCTTTTAATTCTGTCCCTCCTCAGCAGCCCTTTCATCCACTTGTTCCATGATAATCCACTTTATCTAAATGGCCTTTGGCAGCACATTTCAAATGCATTAATGTTAGCTCGCTCAGATTTGCATAAAGAGTTGCATTAGTCTTAATACAGGCATAATAAACTTGCTCTGTTGACAGCAGTACACAGTGCTTGCATGAACATAGGACACTGGTACTAAGGAAATTTTGTATGTGCACTTATTTACATCTGTGCACAGGAAATAAATGAAGGGCTTCACAGTGTTATCATTTGTTGATCCTTTTGCAACATTTAACAGTTATTCCATGAAATTGAGTTGTACATGAGCTGATAGCCGACGAGGAGCATAGTGGGGCGAATTCGCTATAAGCCATGTACGAAGAGACTGAGTGGAATAACTGTTTTATTCTATTCACATTCACTGGATTTTGAGAAACATCTATCCATCCACCCATAATCCATAACTGCTTATCCTGTGCAGGGTCGCGGGTAAGCTGGAGCCTATCCCAGCTGAATATGGGCGAGAGGCAGGGTACACCCTGGACAAGTCGCCAGGTCATCGCAGGCCTGACACATAGAGACAAACAACCATTCACATTCACACCTATGGTCAATTTAGAGCCACCAATTAGCCTAACCTGCATGTCTTTGGACTGTGGGGGAAACCAGAGCACCCGGAGGAAACCCAGGCAGACATGGGGAGAACATGCAAACTCTACACAGAAAGGCCCCTGTCAGCCACTGGGCTTGAACCCAGAACCTTCTTGCTGTGAGGTGACAGTGCTAACCACTATACCACCGTGCCACCCATTTTGAGAAACAGAGCATTTTTATTTTTTGCAAATTCGATAAATAAAAACTTGATACAAAATGTCCAATAAAATCATTTCTGCTTAGAATGTAAACAAACTGGCGAAATGGCATTAGCAATTTGTGAAAAATTATTAATAATAATTCTTGAAAAATAAACATTAAAAAACCTTTCGACAATCAAATACTTTTATTCCGTATTTTGTTGCTTTTTCGGGGGGGTCGAGTAGAGTTTTTATTTCATCCTCAGTTCATTCAGCAACATGCTCTGCCATTTTGTTTTTCTCTACTCACAGTATATGAGCTGATAGCCTGGTAGTAGAGTAGCCAGTCAGAGTGTGCAATTGCTTATATCCAATGAATATGGATAGAATAATGTCCATTATGTAATTACTGATATCAAAGAATGCTATGAGACTATAAAATGAGCTCAAACAAAACTATTTAGATATTTGCAACCTCAGTGTGATGCAGTTTGAGGAGTTGAGTAGTCAAATTTTGCAAACTGTTGATCGCTCAGCAGAACTGATCAGTGCTTTCTGTTGCATGTTATACAGATCCGAGGAGGCAAACTGATGATCTCGAACACACGCAAGAGCGATGCAGGGATGTATGTGTGTGTAGGAACCAACATGGTAGGAGAAAAGGACAGCGATCCAGCTGAACTAGTAGTGTTTGGTAAGTCTCTCTCTCTCTAAAGCACTCACTATTTCTGTCTGTCCAGTGTATTTATTATTGTCGGGGTAAATGTAATAAAGAACCAATTTTCAATATCATTATTTGTGATCCAGAGAGGCCCATGTTTGTGCGGAGGCCGATCAATCAGGTGGTCCTGGCTGATGACACTGTGGACTTTCAGTGTGAGGTTCAGGGAGATCCAGCCCCCACTATCCGCTGGAGAAGGGAGGAGGGGGAGCTGCCCCGTGGCAGGTTAGATATCCTCGTACGCACACATACAGAAACATTACAATTACTTTTTTCTCCCTTTTCTTTACCACTAGAGAGACATCAAGCGCTGGAACCAGATTCCTTGTCAGCATACTTGGCAAATAAGCATGATTCTGACAAAGTGTATTTCCACCAAAAAACAAAAAATCCTGCTGCTTTAACTGGTGCTGATGTTGATTCAAGGAACCACCAAACATTTTCGCACAGCTATCCCTTTTCAACCAACAGGGAATGGGTTCTTGAACCGGTTCTATTCAGGATTCTTTGAACTTTGGTGCCAGCTTGTGAACCCGCCTGTGTTTTCACCAGTTTTGAGCACAAACGTTGTAATCAAGGATGTGTCATGAACAGAGGGTGTTGCACAGTGCACAATGGGAGTAAACAGTAGTAGCAAGATGGAGGAGCGCATTGATTACCTGTTAGGTTTAGTTCTGTTATTGCAGATATTTGTTTTTGGTCCATTTTTTTCTCAAGATGTATCCTTTTCCATTGTGTTCTCCATTGCTGCGCTCTGCTTCCTCTCCCTCTCCAAACTAATGACACACCCACTGATTGGTTCACACTTGAAAAACCTGCTATAATTTGATTCCAGCTGTTAACCAACTTTTCAGGTTCTGAACCAATTTTTTTTTTTGGTCGAAATGCTCCAAACAGTCCAAAATTTTGTGTGTGAACAAGACCAGAACCTGTTCCCTGTAGGTGGAAAAGGGGTAAGCTTGGCACAGTTTCAGCAGCTAAGCTACTGTTTAGATTAGACTTGGATTTAACACACAGCATCACAAGAATAAATAACAAGCATGGAGGATTTTACAGGATGTGTGAACCCTGTGCTCTTTTATAAACACCTGACTTTCCTGAGTTTCTGTGACGGAGATGATATCTGAAGTGATTTTTTTAAACACAAATAATAAAAAAGGACTGTACCGTAACACTTTATTTTTAACTCAAAATATATTGTCTTGCACTTTAATAAAGCACAGAAACACACTTGGATAATGAATAAGTAAAGATGAAAACAAGACTGGGTGTGATGTATCTCGACACAAAGTTTACATCCAAAAGTTGAGTATTTTACTATAACAGGACATCCAGAGGTGTTTTCTTGCACTTATACAAATTTGCCAATGATAACATTACAGTTCCCGTTGTCACTCATGTTATAGCAGTTATAATAAACAGTTGGAAAATGTTCAGACTGTTACAAAGCACTGACACTGGACACTCCTTCCTTAAAAGTGAAATAAACTTCTCCTTATGGAAAGTTCCACCATATCAGTGATGTTTTTGTTTGTTATATAGCAACACATTTTTTACCTTCGCCAACTTTTTTGGAGGAGGTTATGTTTTCACCTCCATTTGTTTGTTTGACTGTTCCCAATGGAATTCAAGTAGTAGTGAACGGATTTTGATGAAATTTTGAGGAAAGGTTGGCCATGGGCCAAAGAGCAGTTGATTAGATTTTGATGCAAATCTGAATGTGTGGTTTGGCACAGGTATGCACTCTACCAAGTGTCATTCTATTCTATTCTATTCTATTCTATTCTATTCTATTCTATTCTATTCTATTCTATTCTGTTTATTATTCCATTTAGAAGAAGTATTGGCCATACAGTTCCTTCTGAATGAGTTGTTACTATAGAAACAATAACATATTAGAATGAATGCAATAACAAAGTCTGTACTGAATTGGGGGGAAAAAAGGCTTTTTTTTTTTGCACCCTCTCCTTGGAACCAATTACAACTTGACCTAAAAACTGAAGGAATTTGTCTCATTATATGTATTTAAAGTGAAATGATTTGTAGACAGAAACATCCAGCTGTAGATGTTTTGCCTGACTTTTTGGTATACTGATTTTTAATGAACTTTTGCTGATTACTTTTAAATTATCTCTTCATTGTGTAACTTATTTTGTAAATTACTTAATGTTGTGTGTATGGATGCATGTATTAACTCTGTGCTTTGTAAATTGTGCTGTTGGCTGTCTTGGCCAGGACGCTCTTGTCAAAGAGATTTTTAATCTCAACAAGTCTTTACTGGTTAAATAAAGGTTAAATAAATGAATAAAAATAAATAAACCTGTAATTTGAAAGACAGTCAGCACTGTTGTCAGAGCTGCTGCTATAGAAAATAAACCAACACCTTCTGACCAGTCAGATTCAGAAATTCAAATGTTCCTTGGTATAGTAATAATAATTCATTATTCAGTATTTATGCATGCACCACCTTCACAGTTAAAGTTATTTTTACTCGGATTTTATGCAAGTTAGAAAGAAAAGATGTGGTGGATAAACTTTAAAGAGACATACACAGTCCTTTACTAGCCTTTACTCTCAGTCTGGAATATACTATGATAATTGAATAGATCATTCCAATGACTATATGTGGGTGTGTTTTATATATTTTATTTATTCAGATTTGAGATCCGGAGTGATAACAGTCTGCGGTTGACGCAGGTGAGAGCAGAGGATGAAGGAACGTACACGTGTGTGTCTGAAAACAGTGTTGGCAAAACAGAGGCATCAGGAGCACTGCAGGTTCATGGTAAGCTCAGACTCTTGCACACACATGCATGATGCTTAGTATATACTATACACAGTATATGCTCCCACACATGCTAATGCATGCTAGCTTGAGTGTAATATGACCATTTCGTCAACACTTTATTTCATTTTTAATCCAATGAGTTGCAGCACAAGTGCACTTGCTTCCCTCACAGTGTGCTCATTAAAAAGGGCAACTCGCTAAAGCAACGCTCATTTATTTAGGGATGCCAGACACAATTAAAGTAGCTCTGTTCAGCTGGAGGCGCATCTTGCTCCATGAAACATGACTGTCGATTTGAGTATGTTGTTTCATTAAAAAAATCTGCACACAGAAATGTTAAGGTGCAGCAACACCAGACTTTTGGCTGAGTTCATCTGTCAGCAGTTCTAGCATGCTACAGTGGTGCTTGAAAGTTTGTGAACCCTTTAGAATTTTCTATATTTCTGCATAAATATGACCTAAAACAACATCAGATTTTCACAAGTCCTAAAAGTAGATAAAGAGAACCCAGTTAAACAAATTAGGCAAAAATATTATACTAGGTCATTTATTTATTGAGGAAAATGATCCAATATTACATATTTGTGAGTTGCAAAAGTATGTGAATCTCTAGGATTAGCAGTTAATTTGAAGGTGAAATTAGAGTCAGGTGTTTTCAATCAATGGGATGACAATCAGGTGTGAGTGGGCACCCTGTTTTATTTAAAGAACAGGGCTCTATCAAAGTCTGATCTTCACAACACATGTTTGTGGAAGTGTATCATGGCACAAACAAAGGAGATTTCTGAGGACCTCAGAAAAAGCGTTGTTGATGCTCATCAGGCTGGAAAAGGTTACAAAACTATCTCTAAAGAGTTTGGACTCCACCAATCCACAGTCAGACAGATTGTGTACAAATGGAGGAAATTCAAGACCATTGTTACCCTTCCCAGGAGTGGTCAACCAAAAAAGATCACTCCAAGAGCAAGGCGTATAATAGTCGGCGAGGTCACAAAGGACCCCAGGGTAACTTCTAAGCAACTGAAGGCCTCTCTCACATTGGCTAATGTTAATGTTCATGAGTCCACCATCAGGAGAACACTGAACAAGAATGGTGTGCATGGCAGGGTTGCAAGGAGAAAGCCACTGCTCTCCAAAAAGAACATTGCTGCTCATCTGCAGTTTGCTAAAGATCACGTGGACAAGCCATTGGAAAACTGTTTTGTGGAGGGATGAGACCAAAATAGATTTTTTTGGTTTAAATGAGAAGTGTTGTGTTTGGAGAAAGGAAAACCCTGCATTCCAGCATAAGAACCTTCTCCCATCTGTGAAACATGGTGGTGGTATTATCATGGTTTGGGCCTGTCTTGTTGCATCTGGTCCAGGACAGCTTGCCATCATTGATGGAACAATGAATTCTGAATTATACCAGCGAATTCTAAAGGAAAATGTCAGGACATCTGTCCATGAACTGAATCTCAAGAGAAGGTGGGTCATGCAGCAAGACAACAACCCTAAGCATACAAGTTGTTCTACCAAAGAATGGTTAAATAAGAATAAAGTTAATGTTTTGGAATGGCCAAGTCAAAGTCCTGATCTTAATCTAATCGAAGTGTTGTGGAAGGACCTGTAGCGAGCAGTTCATGTGAGGAAACCCACCAACATCCCAGAGTTGAAGCTATTCTGTATGGAGGAATGGGCTAAAATTCTTCCAAGGTGGTGTGCAGGACTGATCAACAGTCACCAGAAACGTTTAGTTGCAGTTATTGCTGCACAAGGGGGTCACACCAGATACTGAAAGCAAAGGTTCACATACTTTTGCCTCTCACAGATATGTAATATTGGATCATTTTCCTCAATAAATAAATGACCAAGTACAGTATAATATTTTTTGTCTCATTTGTTTAACTGTGTTCTCTTTATCTACTTTTAGGACTTGTGTGAAAATCTGATGATGTTCTAGGTCTTATTTATGCAGAAATATAGAAAATTCTAAAGGGTTCACAAACTTTCAAGCACCACTGTAATTGTGGTTATAATACTAATGGCACACGGTTCAGACCCTTTTTTAGCTTTCTCTCCATTTCCTTCTAATTCAGTTAAGTAATTCAGTTTCTAATGAAGAGTACAGAATGATATTTTTGTCCAGCTGTATTTAGTTAGTTCAACTTGTGCTCTATCAAAGCTGAAATTCATGCAACTGTATAAATCATGCACATTTTTGAGCCTCTTAAATCTTAGCTGTAAAGTCAGACACACACACCAGTTCATTTCACCCATCTCATTTTCTTTTATTTTGTTTCTCTCCATTCTCCATTTTAGTGGGCCCATCTCGTAAGTACCATTCCATCTCATCATACTGTGTGTGTGGGGGGGGAAGGGAGCCATTGTGATTGCATGTGACAAGGTCATGACCTTTGAGGAGCAGACGCGGCCAGTGCAAGATATGCATCTAGAAATGTCGCTTTATCCCTCACATACTCAACATGGCAACTTAAGGTTCTACGTTGTAACACACAGCACTGTTTATTAACCATCAGGACTTTTAGTACCTTCAGTACACACAACAGGAAGGCTTCTTAACACTACTGATTAGGACTGTCAGAACCAATTTCAGAATATTTACTATTTATTAAGGCAAAAATTATTCACATTTTTTTTAAGTAAGGATTTTGTGATTTCTAGGGGGGGAAAATACCCTTCTGAAATCTATCATGTTCCACAAATATTGCACTCCAAAGCTACCTCAAGATGCCACATCAGATCAGATGGTGAAGACAGACATCAGCGATGAATTTCATAACCTATACCAAAAGAATAAAGCATTTAAATAGTGTACTTAGTTTTAATATGTTAGTGTGGTTAATTAATTTTTTTTGTCTTGCTGTCTTTGTATGGGATTTGCCATGTTCTTTTTATTTTTATTTTTTTAAATTTAAGCATGTCAAATATCTTTGACATACTTCCATTAGTCCTCAAGTGGAAGTATGTCAAAGATATTTACATGTTTATATTTATAGCATTTACTATGTCTGCATATTAGGGCCATTGTAGGTTAAAAAATGGAGCTGGGGATGGGGTTATATTCCATGAACAAACTCAGAAATTCTCTGAGATATTGTAATTAAATCATAAATTTTGCAAGAAAAAACTCAGAACATCTGAGATTAAAAAGTCAAGAAATTTATGAGAAAAACACATTCATGCTTCCCTGCTTCCTGGCTGCAGTGCATTCTGAGAAATGTAGGAGAAAATCTCTTCGCACTTTATTCTTTTATTTTGTGTGATTGAGGAGGAAAGACTGCATTTCCTGTAACTCTCGGCTCAGCCGTTTTAAATTAACAGAGGTCTGGGCAGATGAGAAAAATCCATGCAGTGAAACTAACAGGAAACTGCTCTTACACAATAATTAGACATTTATAAACAGCTAAGGCAAAAACAAAAAAGGACATGGATAAACAAAGCTGTGTGCTTTATAAATTCATCTCCCGCTGCATCCAGGAAGTGTAACAATCAATCTCATGCTTCCTGGCTGCAGTGCATTCTGGGAAATGCAGTTGTAAATCTCTTGGTGCTTTATTATTTTTATATTGTATAGATATGAGTGTTTTACTGGGAAATATGCCACTCATATTTTTTATACAAACTACATCCAGGACATCGAGTGACATTTTTTTTAATATGTCACTTGTGAGGAAATTGATTAATTGTTTTGATAAATTTGCATGCTTTTTGCTTATGAATGTGTCTGTATAATAAAAAGAACATCACATGTTGGCTTGAAGATCTGAAGTTTATCTTCCCTTGGTGAAAAACTCATATTTTTCATACAAAATACATTATGGATCTGAGTGACATATTTCGATAATATTGGCTGGCTTTGAGTGGTATATATGAATGAAATATATCTGATATGAAAAAAAGCCAATCAATATTATAATTATTATACATACACGCTCTCTTCATATCAGCATACTCACCTTCCAGCTGGCGTAGCATTCAGCAATAGTGTTCGCGAAGGCCAACGCTAGCCCAGTCAAGCCAGTGCTATTGAGAGCAAGTAGCACAGGCCAACGACTGAGAAACTAGGATTTCTGTCTCCAGACTCTTCTTCCAAGCATGCTCACCATAGTATTTTTCACTCATACTTAAGTATTCATTTCCCTATGTAAGTACTATGTAAATCAATATTGACAACTACACTGTCAGTAAGTGCGCTGAAACCAGCAGCGCTAACCAAACTACAAACATGGCCACTCAGAACTACAACAGCCAAGATTCGCAGTGCCCCCTGTCACAGGAGTATTGAACTCAGCTGTTGCTCATTTACTCATCACCACCATGCTACTTAAACCTCTCCCTCACACAGTGTCAACGTGAAGTATCATTCTGAGTTCCCAGTCCATACTGAGCCTTTGTTATTCTTTGACTCTTGCTATCCTGTCACCATTTTCGTTTCCTGTTTTGCCTACGTCACTCTGATTGCCGATCAACCGACCCTCACCTGCCTTCTGACTTTTGCTTCATGATTTGGCTCAGTACACTTTGCTTGCAGCTTCTTCCTGCAATTACATCTGTAATTGCCTGCATCCTGACAGGATACTTCGCCTACAGTGGATGTAGTGGAGGAAGCAAAACAAACTGCACTGAACACTCAGGGGCGGTTGTTAGGAGAACATCAACAGATGCTTGCTGACCTCAACACGTGGATGACACAACTTGTAACTGTGATGTCGCAGGCCCTCCTTCCACACCCTGAGGCATCTTCTAGTGCCATACTACAGCTCCCTGTTCCTGAAAAATATGCTGGAAATATGACCGCTTGTAAGGGGTTTCTGCTACAGTGCTCCTTGTACTTTTCCACTATGTCACATCTCTTGGATGAACATAAGATCACCAAATTTTTATCCTGCACTGGATTTTATCCTGCACTGGATCCTGCAAGGCACTGCAATGGGCTAGTGCTGTATGGATTAAAGGAGGCGAACACTTCTTATGAGCGTTTCCTCAAGCTCTTCAAATGAGTGTTTGATCATGAACCTGAGGGCATCGAAGTTGGAGAGAGTCTCCTCACCATGAAACAAGGCTCAAGAAAAGTTGCAGAATATGCCTTGGACTTTCGGACCCTTGCCGCAGCCAGTGGATGGAACGAACCGGCTTTGAAAGCAGTGTTCCGTCAGGGCCTTCGTCCGGAGATACTCAGCGAAATGGCTTGTAGGGATGAAAGCATGACACGAGACTCCCTCATTGACCTGGCGATCCGGCTGGATCATTTGCTCACCAGCCAGCCATCTCTCAATGAAACCTCCAAGCCTGTTCATCACACTGAAGAAAGTGCACCCATGGAAGTATCCCACACAAACCTGAAAAGATCTGAGCGAGAAAGGAGGAAGAGAGAAGGTCTCTGTTTTTACTGTGGGAGTTCAGCACACAAGATAAACTAGTGTCCCATCCGTCCATCATGCTCCAAGCCAGTGGAACCCACTACTCAGGTGGTGAGTCCAGATCGAAAATGTAATGCACAATCATTCATAGTGCCTGTATTGTTAAAGCTGGTATCCTCCACACACGTTCTGTCTGCCTTCATAGACTCAAGGGCAGAGCGGAATTTCATCAACAGTGTGATCGTCCAGAAGTACGACCTGCCCACAATCCCTCTGCAGACTCCACTCAGCATCCAAACTATTGATGGAGGACCCATAGGTGATGGCCGGGTCACCGCCAGGACCGCTCCCGTTCTCATTCAGGTGGGAGCACTCCATTCAAAGCAAATTTCTCTGTATGTGACCACCACTGAACATCACGACATCATTCTGGAGACTCTTTGGCTACAACTTCACAACCCATTGATCTCTCGGCATAATAAAGAAATTCTGCAATGGTCACCCACTTGCTTCCAACATTGTCTTGCATGTCCCCAACTATGTATCTCTTCCACATCAGTGGACATTCTGCAGCCAGACTCCATTGAAAATGGCCCGGAGTATTACCTTGACCTGCAGGAGGTCTTCAGTAAAGGGAAAGCTTGTGGACTACCACCTCACAGATCATATGACTGTTCCATCGACCTTCTACCAGGTATGTCACCTCCATGTGGTCGAATTTATCCCCTTTCCCAGAATGAGCATGCTGCCATGGAAGTGTACATTCAGGAAGCCCTCAACCAGAGATATATCCATCCCTCCAAATCACCAGCCTCAGCAGGTTTCTTCTTTATCAAAAAGCGAGGTGGCAGTCTTCGGCCTTGTATAGACTATAGACCCTTTTCACGTGACGTCACGACAAACGTGGCCGCCATTTTGGACATGTACTACCAGTAGTTTACCACAGCCAGCATTGAGGAACGGCAGCAAAGAAAGTGTTTATTTTCAGCAAGACTTCCATCATGCCACTATAATGTTGTGCACCTGGATGTAGTAACCATCAACAAACAAGGCAAGGTTTATCATTTTATCGGATCCCGACGGAGAAGATGGATAGCGGCCATAAACAGGAAAGATTGGCAGCCCTCGGCATACCAGTGCTTGTGTAGTGACCACTTTGTTGGAGGTAAGATGAATAAAATTAGCCAGAAAAGGCATTACATTGCTGTTAACATTCTGTGGCGGCGAGTGTGTAACCAAATAGGCTAAAATAACCCATTGTAACCTCTTTGTTCTTCTGTAGTAGCTATTAGCTAACGACATTAGCTAACGTTGTGTTCCTTTGCTGTTGGTAGACTGTAGGACAGATCAGAGGCAGTGTCCTACAAACAGTGCTTAATTTGAGGGGGAGCAAGCCGGAGCGCGCTCCGGAACCTCGGGCGTTGGCTCCGGCAGCTATTTACACTGGATCCGGTGATCCGACACCTCTTTTCACTATGTAACAAAAAAAAATAATAATAATAATTAAATTAAAAAATGCAAGTTTATTTAGTGTTAATGTCTGATTTTGATATCTGTCTTGTTGGTGATTTCTCTCATGAAACGACATTCACAAAATATCTGCAGATGAACTTAATTTGCAGTGTTATTACAAAACATGCCCAGAAGCGCAGCGCCGCGCCCCCCTCCCCCCTCTTTTTTCCCGCACCGGAGCCGCTCATCCTCTGCGCTCCGGGACCTCCCACTTTACAAATTAAGCACTGCGCTACGAATAAGTGTTCAAAACAAGAGGAACATGTATTTGTCTCTTAAATCCAGGCCGTTCCCTGTAATCTGTAACAACGGTTGGAGAAAGTAATGGCAAATAGTGAGTGCACAAACCGTAGAAGGTAAACTGTACACAGCGCCAGGGCAGTGTGATGGTATGTCTACTTTTAGATTGTGTTAGCTTATCAATGAACACACTCGTCACTCGACGAGTTTCACGTCTTTACGACGGATACTTAAATGCGTGTTAGGTATTATTGTTGCAGTCTAAGCAGTCATTGTAGCAGCTAGATGAGCGAGAACCGAAAGGGTCTGTGCCATAAACCGTTATTTCTGTACGGCGTTGCTAATGTGTCGTTACTGTTGTTATTTCTCCCTCTGCTCGCCCTGTAAATGCCCTACGTCGCTGGATAGCGAAGGTATTTTCTGCATCTCGCTCCTTTTTCTTGTATGTTCTCCGTTTGTCGCCTTCCTCGCATTCAAACCAATTCGAGCCGAAGTCCGCTACATGTCCAAAATGGTGGTCGCGTTTACGAAGGTCACGTGACTGAAAAGGGTCTATAGAGGGCTTAACCAGATCACTGTTAAATACCCTTATCCTTTGCCTCTTGTTCTGTCTGCTCCAGAGCAGCTTTGTTCAGCCAAGATATTTTCAAAACTTGACCTGCGTAGCGCCTATAATCTGATAAGAATCAGGAAGGATGACGAGTGGAAGACTGCATTCAGTACAACCACTGGTCACTTTGAATACCGGGTAATGCCATATGGCCTTTCTTCGGCTCCCAGCGTCTTTCAGTGTCTGATCAACGACGTACTAAGAGACATGTTGGAACGTTACGTCATAGCATACATTGACGACATTTTAATATATTCCCCCAATGAAAAGAGCCATAGAGAACACGTCAGAACAGTCCTCCAACGCTTATTGGATAATCACCTCTATGTCAAAGCTGAGAAATGCAAATTCCACCAGAACTAAATCGCCTTCTTAGGCTACATCAGACTCAGAAGGAGTAAGCATGGATTCCTCCAAAGTTTCCGCAGTCACATCCTGACCTGTGCCCACCAGGGGCGCAGATACGTTTTTTGAACTGGGGGGGGGACAAAGCTGCCAGCAAACCAACCCCACCCCCACCCCGTGTTGTCAACATGTGTTGACTTTCTAACTATGCATGTGTGTTGCGTGAGCGGCAGTCAGTCAACAACTCTTCGCAAAGTTTCCTTATGAAACAATATGCTCGCTGAAATTATGGCAGGGAATGCCAGATTAAACATTAAAACTGCCTTCTGAGCACTGTATCTACAGGCTACCACCGAAAGAAGGAGGCTACCAGAAAGGCATCTCTACTCCGTACGATTTTACTTTCACTACGACATTACTTTGAACAGACTATCAAAAAATTGCAAGGTGATATGATAAAGTAAGGCACAGTTTACTTACAGTCGTTGTTTTTTGAAAAAACGATGCAATCGTTTTCTGCCTTTTCGGTTTGGCACCCTTCATCATGCCGTGTTGGGGTCCTGAACTAGGAGCTGTCCCCGATATGCCTGTCAAACTTGTTGTGGGTAACCATAGCAACCAAGCTCGAGCTCGCAACCTGTGCAGTCTGCGCAGCTCAACCAACCGAATATCAGTCTTTTTGTTTTATGTGAGTTGTTGCAACTATGTATGTACTGCTGTGCACCTCAATAAACCGAATGGTAATTAGTCTTTTGATTTTTCCGTGAGGTTTGCCTTATGCAAAGAAAGACAGCATAGACGTTTTTTCCTCCCTATAAGTGGGGGGGACCGAACGAGGTGAATTTAAATCTGGGTGGGACGAATCCCACCCGTCCCACCCTCTATCTGCGCCCATGGTTCCCACCTCTGTCAAGGAACTCCAATGATTCTTGGGTTTTGCAAACTTCTATCATCGTTTTATTTGAGGTTTCAGCACAATTGCAGCTCCCCTAACGGCCTTGCTTAAGAAGGGACCCAGATCACTGTAATGGAATCCCTGTGCTGAAGAAGCCTTCAATCGACTGAAGAGAATGTTCACCTCAGCCCCAGTTCTGCAACATCCTGACCCAACTAAGCTTTTCGTCGTAGAGGTTGACACATCTGACACAGGGGTTGGAGGGATCTTATCCCAGCATTGTGGCGAGAAACACAAACTTCATCCTGTGGCTTTCTTCTCCAAGAAGCTCATGTCTGCTGAAAGAAAATGTCAGTAACTGTGAACTCTTAGCTATCAAACTCGCTCCTGAGGAGTGGAGACACTGGCTGGAGGGAGCCACTCATCCCTTCACAATACTCACTGACCACAAAAACCTAGAATACCTCAAGAAGGCCAAACATCTCAATCCATGCCAAGCCAGATGGGCTCTCTTCTTACCCGTTTCAATTTCACGATCTCATTCCACCCAGGATCAAGGAACACTAAGGCAGATGCTCTGTCATGTACCTTTTGTGTCTTCACAGCAGGATTCTACTACCCATGCAATTCTTCCACCCAACTGCTTCATGCAATCCATCACTTGGGACCTAGACCAACAGATAAGAAACTCTCAGCCCAGAGCAGTTCCAGTGAGCCTTCCACCTGGCCTACTCTATGTCCCAAAGCAGTTCCAAGGGCGACTTATCACCTGGGCCCACACATCTCCTGCCACAGGACATCCTGGTAGCCAACGAACTCACCAAATGTTAAGCAACAAGTACTGGTGGGAAAACATGTTCACAGATATCAATCAGTTTGTTGCCCAGGTAAAAGTTCCACGTACCCCGCCAGCAGGTAAGCTTTGTCCTCTCCCAGTACCACAGAGACCATGGTCACATATAGCCCTTGATTTTATCATGGATCTACCACCATTACATGGGAAACACTACTATCATAGTTATTGTCGACAGATTCTCTAAAGCACTTAAACTCTTTCCATTACCAGGCATCCTGACTGCACTCCAGACCGCTGAACTATTATTCCAGCACATAGTCAGGTACTTTGGCATCACCGAGGACATAGTCAGCAACAGAGGTCCCTAGTTTATTTCTCAGCTATGGCCCTGCTTCATGGAATGACTTGGAGTGTCAGTCAGTCTCACATCAGGTTATCACCCTCAATTGAATGGACAAGTGGAGAGGGCAAATCAAGAGATCGGATACTTCCTGTGAATCTTTTGCATGAGGAACCCAGGGGACTGGGCACAGTTCATTCCATGGGCCGAGTATGCACAAAACTTTTTGAAGCACTCTGCAATGCAACTAACCAGTGCATACTCTGCTACCAGCCACCCTTGCTCCCCTGGGACGACACCCCAGCACAAGTCCAAGCCGTGGAAGACTGGTTTTCACGCAGCCAAGCCATCTGGGAAGAAGTACATCAGCGCATCAAAACAGTCAATGCTAAGTACAAGAAATATGCTGATAAACACAGGGGCAACAGCCCAGATTTCACTCCTGGTGACGGGGTGTGGGTCGCCACTAAGAACTTTAGACCATCCAACACCCTGCTGAAAACTTCAAGCCCGGGACATCGGCCCATTCAGGGTTCTCAGGAGAATCAATGAAGTTTCCTACAGGCTAGAGTTCCCCCCTCATAGTCGGGATATCCCCAACATTTCATGTTTCCTGTCTCAAGCCTGCCATTCCAGCCCCACTTGCCAAGAACCCTCTTGTCCCAGAACCCCAGCCACTGAGCCTAGAGGGTGAACCCATCTACCAGATAAATAGACTACTCAACTCCAGATGCAGAAGAGGCCAAATTGAGTATCTGGTAGATTGGGAAGGCTATGGGCTGGAAGAACAAAGTTGGGTAGGTGCTAAGGATGTTCTGGATCCCCTGGTGAAACAGGAATTCCACACTCAAAACCCTGACAAACCCACACCTGGGGCAGAGGGTGCCACAAGAATATAGCTTCCAGAGGGAGCTCCTTGGGGGGTTGTCAGTAAGAGCACTGAAGCCAGCAGTGCTAACCAAACTACAAACATGGCCACTCAGAACTACAACAACCAAGATTCATAGTGCCTCCTGTCACTGTAGTATTGAACTGAGCTGTTGCTCATTTACTCATCACCACCACGCTACTTAAACCTCTCTCTCACACAGTGTTAACACGAAGTATTGTTCTGAGTTCCCAGTCCATACCGAGCCTTTGTTATTCTCTACCTGTTTTGCTGTTCTTTGACTCTTGCTATTCTTTCACCATTTTTGCTTCCTGTTTTGCCAATGTCACTCTGATTGGTGATCGACTGACCCTTGCCTGCCTTCTGACTACAACTTTTTCTTCACGATTTGGCTCAGTACACTTTGCTCACTGCTTCTTGCAATTACATCTGTAAGTGCCTGCATCCTGACATACACACAACAGCGTGACCTGGCAGCCAAAATTCTCAAAATCTTCTGCTTTTAACAAAGCAAACATGGTGGCCATGTTTGTTTACAAATTGTTGTAGTCACTCTCTAGCATGGAAGTTTTACATGTCTGATGTCTCTTTTCCAATTTTTTGATGTCCGTTGGTATGTTTTTCTCTTGTAAATATGCATGAAGAATATTTAATAAAGTTTTAGTAGCCTTTCAGGTGTTCAGTGTGTCTTTAGTTTCAGTTTTCAGTTTATTTATTTAGTGCTTAATTATAGCATTGTTAATCCAATAGCATTGGATTAGCTTTGTCTTCTCTCTTTCCTGGCAGACAAAGAAATGGTTCTGCGCATGTGCAGCAGAAAAGTTTGGTAATTGGATATTCGCATGAACTCTGATGTGTGATGTCGTGTTGTCTTGACAACATGCAATATTGTAACAATATTGCATGCTAATTCTCCATTGGGTAGAGTGGCATAATACACAGGATAGCGCTATACTGACAATATTGCATGCTATCAAACCAAATGAATGAAACTCTCTAGAAGGGAATAGAATACATGTTTTTATTCCATCAAAAAGGTGTCATGTATGTATAATAATTAAATAATATTGGTTGGCATTGAGTAGTATATCGGATATATTCCATTCAGCTACCATGATATTGAACGAGTCGAAGACGAATTCAGTATCATGCTAGCTGAATGGAATATATCTGATATGCCACGAAAAAAAGCCAGCCAATATCTCATCTCATTATCTCTAGCCGCTTTATCCTGTTTTACAGGGTCGCAGGCAAGCTGGAGCCTATCCCAGTTGACTACGGGCAAAAGGCGGGGTACACCCTGGACAAGTTGCCAGGTCATTGCAGGGCTGACACATAGACACAGACAACCATTTACACTCATTCACACCTATGGTCAATTTAGAGTCACCAGTTAACCTAACTTGCATGTCTTTGGACTGTGGGGGAAAACGGAGCACCCAGAGGAAACCCATGCGGACACGGGGAGAACATGCAAACTCTGCACAGAAAGGCCCTCGTCGGCCACGGGGCTCGACCCCGGACCTTCTTGCTGTGAGGCGACAGCGCTAACCACTACACCACCGTGCCGCCTGCCAGCCAATATTATTATTATTATTATTATTATTATTGTAATACATGCACACTCTCTTCATATCAGCATTCTCAAAAGCCAACGCAAGCTTACCTGCTAGTTGGTGCTGTTAGTGTGGCAGTGAAGTCACCCCCCCCCCCCCCCCCCCCCCCAAATCTGTCCCTCTGAGTTACATGTCGGTCCTGGGATCGAGATGCTGACCTCTTCTGCTCCTCGGACCTGCCTGATCCATCCTGGTGCCCTGTGTCTGGTTGGAGTCTCATTGCATCGCTCCTGTGGAGGGCGGCCCCACGTGGACAGTTGGGGGTTGCGCCTGGAGGACGTTCTGGACTCTTGCCACTGCAAGTGCTTTTGTGGCTGGGGACTGCAGTTGACTTGCTGACTTTGGAACTGCGGTTGTCGTGAATGGTTTTGTGCTCGGGTTTCTGTCGGTGGGGGGTTTATAGCATCAACAAAGCTGACTTTATATTAGGACTGTTAATGTTATAGTCATGTTGTCTGTTGTTGCCCAGATGGGGATGGGTCCCTTTTGGGTCTGGTTCCTCTCGAGGTTTCTTCCTCATGTCGTCTGGAGGAGTTTTTCCTTGCCACCGTCGCCAAAGGCATTCTCATTGGGGATAGATTAGGGATAAAATTAGCTCATATTTTAAGTCGTTCAAATTCTGTAAAGCTGCTTTGCAACAATGTTTATTGTTAAAAGCGCTATACAAATAAACTTGATTTGACTTGACTTGACCTACAGCTGGTGTAGGGTTCATCAGCGCGGCAGTGAATTCACCTTCCAGACACTGTAGCGTTCATCAGTAGCACAGGCTAACGACCAAGAAACTAAGATTTCTGTCCCTAAGACTCTTCTTCCACACACATTTGCCACAGCATTCTTCACTCAGACTTAAGTATTCATTTCCCTGTGTAATTTACTTAGTTACTTTTAAAATCAGCATTGACAACTACACATAATGGAGCTACCTGGCAGCCAAAATTCTCTCAAAATCTTCTGCTTTTAATGAAGCAAACCTCGTGGCCATATTTGTTTACAACTGTCACAGTCACTCGCTAGCGCGGAAGTTTTACATCTCCGACATGTCTCTTTTCCAGTTTTTTGATGTCCATTGTTATGTTGTTTTTTTTCTCTTGTAAATATGCATCAAGAATATATAATGAAGTTTTGGTAGCCTTTCAGGTGTTCAGCGCATCTTCAGTTTCAGTTTTTAGCAGGGCTTTGAACCGGTTCAAGGAACGAAAACGAAAACCGGGAACTTTTTCTATTTCACATGGAACAGAAACGAAACCAGAAACTTTATTATTTTTTATGTTCTGGAACAGAAACGCTTATTAAAAATAATGGTAACTGGTTAATACCGGTTTTTATTTCGTTCCTCAAAGTTTCCGTAGCCTACAAATAAAAAAGCCATTCTTCTCCTGCGCAAGTTTCTATGACCCGCTGGGGTTCACTTCCTGTGTGACGTTCGCTGACTGAATGGAGAGAGCGGGAAGGTGGACTACTATCACGTCTCCATTACTGAGCGTCTAAGCAAAGAAGAGCCTCAACGATGCAACCTCCCTATTGGCTGTTTGTAAAAATGTATCAGTTGTTGCCCTTCCCACGGGAATCATCGCGGACTCGAGAGACGAGACCTGACGAGTTAGTTCGTTGGTAGCAGAACAAAAATGTCTGGACACAAATCGGGTTTTCAGAAAAGGAAAGAAAATAAAAGCAGGGTCAAAAATACAAAAAAGGAGGCAGAAAATGCAAAACGAGTTTTAAGGTAGGACAAATGGTTACTTTTCTGAGGCAGCCTGCCGTGGCTGCCTGCAGGCTTATTTATTATAGCCCATTTAGTTAAAATAGTTGATATAAAATGTTTATAGTTATAGTTATGTGATGGTTGTCCTGATTTAGACTGGTGGTTTTTTTTGGGGGGGGGGGTTGCGCGATGTTGCACCCGGGTCCAGATTAGGGCAGAACCGGCCCTGGCTACATTTCAGGTGTAGTTTGTTTTATGTATGTATGTACTTGCATAGATGTGTACTTGGTCTTCCAGTATGGTGCCTGACAAAATCTCGCGGCGCGGTGACGTCATGCGGTAGCCCTCTATAGGGCCTGACTAGCCTTTGGTAACACACTAAACGAATTATCTTTCATTTTTGGCACTTTTTCTGTTTGTGTAGATGGGAAGACATACTGAGAATCCAAATCGCCAACATTTGAAATAATAATTGTTTTGAATTATTTCTTGTCTTATTTAATGAAGGTTGTAATAGAATTAGCCTACATTTGGCTTAAGCTGGATGAGACAGAGACATAACTTTATAGCCATTAGCTGACAGGGAACGTAATTAACCGTTCCGGGAACGAAATTTTTTTGTTCTAACTGGTTCGGGAACGTCTATTTAATGGTGGAACCCAAAACCGGAAACGTTAAAATTCCGTTTCTGTTCGGAACGAACCAATAGGAAAAAAATTCTGGTTCAAAGCCCTGGTTTTTAGTTTATTTATTTAGTGCTTTAATTATAGCATGGCTAATCCTAGGAGTAGCACTGGATTAGCCTCGTCTTCTCTCTTTCCCGGTGAACAAAGAAATGATTCTGTGCATGTGCAGCAGAAAAGTTTTGTCATTGGATCTTTGCATGAGCTCTGATGTGTGACGTCATGTTGTCTTGACAATGTGGAATATTGTAACAATATTGCACACTCATTCTCCATTGGGGAGAGTGGTGTAATACACGTAGGATAAGTGATATGATAATATTGCATGCCATCAATAAATGGCATGCAATTTATTGATTGTTATTAAAATAACACTGCAACACCATTGCAGTGTTATTTCCTACATAGTGAGAACATGTGATGAATAAGAAGCCTAAAAGGGCTCAAATAAATTCTATTTGAAGATGAATTGAAAGTTTTTTTTTAATGGATCTTGAGTAGTACAAATTCTTACTTACTTACTTAACCCTCTTCACTCCTACCGGAGCATCGGGCCTCCACAAGTTTTCTCCATCGAACTCGGTTCTTGGCAGTCCGTTTCAGTTGTTCCCATGACATCCCAATCCTCAGGTGTTCCTCGGTTACTGTCCTTTTCCAATATTTCTTCGGGCGACCCCTTTTCCTTTGCGGGTTCCAGTCCAAGGACTGCTGGGTGATGTTAGACATCGGCTTCCTTAAGGTGTGCCCAATCCATCACCACTTTCTTCTCCTGATGACAACTTCTATCCTTTCCTGTTCAGTGCAATGCCACAGATCTTCGTTGGTCGTTTTGTTTGGCCAGAATATTCCAAGAATGTAACGGAGTCTGCAACTGACAAATGCCTGTAACTTCTTGATGATATTAGAGGTTAGCCGCCATGTTTCTGAGCCATACAGGAGAACAGATTTCACATTCGAGTTAAAGATCCTTAATTTTGTCCATAGGGATATATATCTTGATTTCCAAATATGTCTCAATAAGTAAAACACCGCTTGCGCTTTTCTGCACCTTGTCTCTACATCTTCATTAGAGCCTCCTGTAGTGTTGACGATACTACCCAGGTAAGTGAAGCTTTCTACCCGCTCTAGTGGCTGGTCTTTGCACAAAATGTTCCCTGCATTGCTAGGGGTACCTATCCTCATTTCTTTGGTTTTGATGTTGTTGACTTTCAATCCCACTTTGGCGGCTTCGTCTTGTAGTGCTTTGAACTTCTTGCGTGCATGAGCGATCTTCTGGCTAAGTAATACAATGTAGTCTGCAAATTCAAGAGCTTCAAGCTTCATTAGCATGGTAAACTGGATTCCGGTCTTGTTCTCTCCATATGCTTGTCTCGTTACCCAGTCCAATGCCACTAGAAATAGAAGTGGACTAAGTAGGCATCCTTGTCTTACCCCGGTTTTCATTTCAAATGGTTCGGTCATCTTCCCTTTGTGCAACACTCTTGCCTGGAAGCCGTCATACAGGACTTGGATCATCCTCACGATCTTAGATGGGATGCCATAATGCCTCAGGATCTTCCAGAGCATCTCCCTGTTGATAGAATCAAAGGCTTTCTCGAAGTCCACAAATACCAGATATAATCCAGTGTTCCACTCGAGGGACTGTTCTATAATAATCCTTAGTGTTGTTATTTGATCACAGCATGAGCGTTCCCTGCGGAAGCCCGCCTGCTTGTCTTGAAGTTTCTCTTCAATAGGGCTTTGCATTCTTGACAAGATAATCCTGCAGAGAACTTTGCTGGCTATGGACAGCAGCATGATACCTCTCGAGTTGGCGCAATCACTGAGGTTACCTTTCTTTGGCAGCTTCACCAAGAGTCACATTTTCCAATCCGCAGGGATATCTTCATCGTTCCAGATCTTATTCAAAAGCGTGTATAAAACTTCCTCCGAAATCCAGTCTTCTTCTTTCCAAGCTTCTGCGGGGATGTTGTCGAACCTGGCTGCCTTTCCATTCTTCAAGGTCTTCAGCGCATTCTTCACCTCAGCTTTGGTAATAGGGCCAATTCCAATTGCTAGTGGTGGGGCTTCTGGGAGAGTTGTCTGACTGATAGGGGGTGGTCTGTTCAAAACCTCTTCAAAATGTTCCCTCCAATGCTTCAGTTGGTCATCTATACTTGTCAGGACTGTGCCACTCTTATCCTTGACTGGTTTACTTTGGGTGATCTTCTTCCCGCACAGCAATTTAGTGGTGTCATATACCTTCTTGATGTCATTCATCTTTGCTGCCTTCTCGGCTTCTTGTGCAATACTATCAATTCTTTCTCTCTTGTCCTTCCTGCAGCTCTTCTTGACTTCTCGATCCTTCGTGTTGTAGTTCTGTCCTGCAGTCAGCTTCTGATTCCTCGTCTTGGTGCTATCTAGCTTGCTCTTCAGTACTCTTCTCTCTTCCACCAATTTCCAAGATCTCTCCCTCATCCACTCTTTCCTGTCATGATTTATCTTCCCAAGAACTCTTTCACATGTGGCTGTGTACATATCTTTAATCTGGTTCCAAACTTCATCTACATCATGTTCTAAAGATTCCTCACTTCGCAGGGCTTCATAACGGTTGGATAACTCCAGCATGAATTCATCTTTTGTATCTCGATCTCCTAGCTTCATAGTGTTATACCTGTTCCTTGTAGATCTTGCTTTCTTAGTAGATAGTAACTTGATCTTAATTTCTGCAACCACAAGGTGATGGTCAGACCCTGCATCGGCACGTCGCCTCACTCGGACGTCCTGTAGTGAGCTCCTCCACTTACTATTAATGGCCACATGGTCTATTTGATTCTCAGTCATGCCATCGGGTGATCTCCATGTCACTTTGTGTGACGTCTTATGTTGGAAGAGTGTTCCGCCTATCACAAGTCCATTGATCACGCAGAAATCACAAAACAGCTCACCGTTCTCGTTGATGGTACCTACTCCCCAGGATCCCATGGTGCGCTCTCGATCTTGATTGTCCGAACCTACCTTGGCATTAAAATCTCCCATGACCAAGGTGATGTCCCTCTAGTACAAATTCTAGGGATGAGAAAAAATAAGCTTATTTGAAATACTAGACATTAAGTAGTTAAAGTTAAACTATTAGATATATATTTTGGGGGGCAGCACGGTGGTGTAGTAGTTAGCACTGTTGCCTCACAGCAAGAAGGTTCTGGATTTGAGCCCAGTGGCTGACGGAGGCCTTTCTGTATGGAGTTTGCATGTTCTCCCTGTGTCTGTGTGGGTTTCCTCCGGGTGCTCCAGTTTCCCCCACAGTCCAAAGACATACAGGTTAGGTTAATTGATGACTCTAAATTGACCGTAGGTGTGAATGAGTGTGAATGGTTGTTTTGTCTCTGTGTTAGCCCTGCAATGATCTGGCGACTTGTCCAGAGTGTACCTTGCCTCTCACCCACAGTCAGCTGGGATAGACACCACCTTGCCCGTGACCCTATATAGAATGATGGATGGATGGATATTTTGAAGAAATGTTGTGGCCATACTTGAAAATTCTTTCTGAGTAAACTCCTATTCAGAGACCAACCTTCACTGGAGTGATTTTTAATATTCTACTGTGTGCCACAAAGTAGAGAGATGAGAAGAGAAGGAGCAAAAGGCAAGCAGAACATGAAAAGAAGACATGAAGTAATGATGATCACAAAAAAGTGGAATCTTGAGAATTGTGAATTGTAGACATTAGGGATTAAACACTACATTTTACAGAATTTTTTCTTGAATATTTTGTATTGCTGAATATATATTGATATGTGAGATGGGGTATGAGTGAGGACATGCTGTAGTGTGAGAAATGCAAAGGTTTTAACATTAAAAGGACTTCAGGTGAATATACACTCCTTACTGCTGAGTTCTAGTGACAGCTGGGTTAAGTTTTATATTATAAAGCTGCACAGTTCAAGTGCATTTTTTTCTCATCAAACCCAAAACATTGTTACAGGCCACAGCAGAAGCCACTAAGGTCTGGCTTTATTTATTTCTCCTTAGCATTCTTCATAAATAGCATAAAGTCAACACACAGCATGCTTTTAGTGCTTGACCTTTAAGACTGTGGCTTTTCTACAGAACAAAAATGAAGGTGCAAAAATGACCAGGATTAGGTGACTGGTGAAGACGAATGCTATTTTTATCAAGGCCTGACTTTGGAAATTTGTATTTTTTTACTGTGTGTGTGTGTGTGTGTGTGTGTGTGTAAAAAAAATAGATAGATAGATAGATAGATAGATAGATAGATAGATAGATAGATAGATAGATAGATAGATAGATAAACTTTATTGTCCCCACTGGGGCAATTGGATTTGCAGCACAATCGCAATGGACACCAAACATAAGACACAGACAAACATATCAGACAGTTTAAAAAAAAAAAAAAACACTAGCGCATCAAACCATTGGATTTGACCAAGACAGCTGAATGGCTGGGTTACTTACTTTACATCATTGTGTTTTTATTGCTTGTGGGATGAAGGAAAATTTGGACCTATTTTTGGTCAGAAGGGGGGGACAGAAACGACGTCCAGATGGCAGGAGTTTAAAAGAGGAGGCCAGTGGGTGAGTGTGCTGAGATTATGTTGTCCGCTTTTTTAATCAGTCTGTCCCTATAAATGCTCTCCATACTTGGCAGAGCAATCCCAAGTACCGTAGCTTACTGGCCGTAGTGACTGTCTTCCTGACCACCTTCTTTTGCGCCTCAGTGGCATTGCCAAACCAACAAATAATACAGTAAGTTAAAACACTTTCAATAAAAGCAGTATAAAACATTTCAAGCATTCGGTTATTGACATTAAAAACAAGCAGTTTCTTTAAAAAGTGCATTCTTTGTTGTGTCTTAGTATGCAGAAGATCAGTCCATGAGTCCCATTTCAACTTGTTGTCAAGTATAACCCCAAGGTATTTATAATCTGTGACAGCCTGAATTGTTTCTCCATTAATAACTGGTAGAGGATGATGATTGTGTCCTTCTAAAATCAACAGACATTTCTTTAGTCTTATTTGTGTTTAAAATAAGGTTTGACTTACTGCACCAGTCTAAAAAGAGATCTAAAACTGGGCCATGATCTCCTTCCCCATCCTCTAGGAGGCTCACTAAAGCTGTGTCGTCCACGTACTTAATAAAGTGCCTGTTAGGTAAAATGCTAGTGCAGGAGTTGGTGTATAAAATAAAAAGCAAGGGTGATAAGACACATCCCTGTGGAGAACCTATGGATGTAATCATGATATCAGAGAGGAAAGAACCTACTCTGACTCGCTGAGCTCTGCAGGTGAGAAAGTCCATAATCCAGTGAATGAGACCAGCATTAAGACTGAATTCATTAGCCAGTATCTCTGCAAGAGTCCTTGGGAGCATGGTATTAAAAGCAGAGGAAAAATCCACAAATAAAATCTTAGCATGAGTCTTTGGTTTCTCAAGGTGCATGTGCAAAAGGTGCATTAGTGTTAAAATGGCATCCTCCACTCCCCTAGAGGCTTGATAGGCAAACTGCAGGGGATCCATGAGATTGTGGGTTTGGCAAATAATGTACCGCTTCACCAGTCGCTCCAAGCATTTCATGACCAAAGATGTAAGTGCTATTGGACGAAAATCGTTGGGTTCTGACGGTTTCTGTGTTTTTGAAACAGGTACAATTGTAGATGTTTTCCACAGGTTAGGGACTTTACAGAGATTAAGAGAAGAGTTAAAAATGTCTGTAAACACAGGGGCCAACTGTTCTGCACAGTGCTTTAGGGCGCTGCCACAGATGTTGTCAGGGCCAGGACTTTTCCGTGGCTTGCTGTGTCTGAAAAGACGAAGGACATCAGATTGCCTGATATTCCAGACAGATGCAGTGGGGGGAGGGGGCAGTGAGATGCTGCCTGAGTCATAACTGCCACTCTCAAAACGGCAGAAAAAGCTGTTTAGCTGATTGGCGCTCTCTACGCCCTCACCTCCAAAAAGGTCCAAGCAGGTCCTCCGATCCAGAGAGGCTTTCCCCCTGCCCTTGTGTGGGACGTCAGTCATGGTCTTAATTCCCTGCCATGCTTCCCGAGAGTTGCCTGACGCTAGGGTAGTCTCAATCTTTTGCCTGTAATTATATTTATCTAACTGTATTTGTCTTTTAATTTGTCTCTGTATGCCCCTTCTGGCTATATCATCATGAGTCCAATATACTTGTTTCTTTTTCATTATAAGGTGCTTTAGTTTGTTAGACACCCAGGGTTTATCATTGGGAAAAACTTTTTTGTTTTTTGAAGGTATAATTGTGTCTGTGCAGAAGGTTATATAGTCAGAGATTACTTCTACCTGTTCATTTATATCATCACATTTAAAAACATCCCAGATCGTGCAATCAAAACATCCTTGCAGAGTCATTATGCTGTCATTGTCCCATACTTTCACTGATCGTTTCTGAGGCTTCTCCCTCTCCTCTGATAGACAGGGCGGAGGTAAACAACATTATGATCAGATGCCCCTAGTGGCGGAAGCAGGGACGTGCAGTAGGCATTTTTGACAGTTCCATAACACAGGTCTAAGAATGCATTTTTTCTAGAGGGACAGTCCACATATTGGTAATATGTGCGTAAACACTTTTTCAGCGGACAGTTATTAAAATCTCCCATTATAAATTTGGGGGCATCAGGGGAGAGTGAGTCAAGTTTCTGGGAGAAATTAAAAATAATATCCAAAGCCCTGTCAAAGTTCGCTTTAGGATGGATATATGCAACTGTGTAAAAGATCTGGGGGAACTCTCTTGGGAGATATGGGGGCCGTAGGGAGACACAGAGCAATTCAATGTCAGGAGTGCATAGGCTCTCTCTCACCACCACAGTTCTGCACCACTTGTCCCGGATGAGTAGACAGACCCCGCCCCCATGACTCTTCCCGGTGATTGAAGGGTCCCGGTCAGTCCTGAACACAGAGAATCCAAGGGGTCCCACCTCGCTGTTAGTAATGTTACTGTCCAGCCACGTCTCTGTGATGGCCAGGACGCAGGAGCTCCGGTACTCATGTAGGTAGCGGATGTTCGCTGTCAGCTCGTCAGTTTTTGCTTTTAGGGACTGAGCGTTGATGAGCAATGTGATAGGCAGAGGAAGTTTGTTTCTGTCTTCTGAGCTTTTGCCGAATGCCCCCCTTTGATCCCCGTTTACGTTTCGTTCGGATAGTCCATTTCTTTGGGTTTGTTCTGAGGTAGTTCGGTATGGAGTTGACAACGGCAGCATAGTCCATAGACATATAATCGCGCATCAGTAGTAGGAATTCCCTGCTGTATTGTATTTCACCCGCCACGCCGGTAACATGGTCATGGTAGTGGCCATGGTTTAGGCAAGCAGGCCAATCGCGCACCAGTAAGCAAAGTCCATTTTGCGTTTACTGCAAGCTGTGTGTGGGATTAATCACATCCATCCACAGAGAAAGACTCGCGTATAAAAAAATCAACAAACACACAGTGCCAAAACACGAGAGGCAGCAGGGCAGCCACAGTGCAGCGCCCGGAAACCCGGAAGTTCCACAAACGTGTTGTGAAGATATATATATATATATATATATATATATATATATATATATATATATATATATATATATAGTGCCTTACAAACTTAAAAGTTTTTATTGAGATTTTATGTGATAGACCAACACAGAGTAGCACATAATCGTGAAGTGAAACGAAAATGATAAATGGTCTTCAAAATTTTAAACAAATAAAAATCTGAAAAATGTGATGTGCATTAGTATTCAACCCCCCTGCGTCAATACTTTGTAGAGCCACCTTTTGCTGCAATTACAGCTGCAAGTCTTTTGTGGTATGTCTCTAGCAGCTTTGCACATCTAGACACTGAAATTTTTGCCCATTCTTCTTTGCAAAATAGCTCAAGCTCAGCCAGATTGGATGGAGAGCATCTGTGAACAGCAATTTTCAAGTCTTGCCACAGATGCTCAATGGGATTTAGGTCTGGACTTTGACTGGGCCATTCTAACACATGAATATTCTTTGATCTAAACCATTCCATTGTAGCTCTGGCTGTATGTTTAGGGTCATTGTCTTGCTAGAAGGTGAATCTCCTTCCCAGGCTCAAGTCTTTTGCAGCCTCCAACAGGTTTTCTTCCAGGATTGCCCTGTATTTAGCTCCATCCATCTTCCCATCAACTCTGACCAGCTTCCCTGTCCCTGCTGAAGAAAAGCATCCCCATAGCATAATGCTGCCACCACCATGTTTCACAGTGGGGATGGTGTGTGCAGGGTGACGAGCAGTGTTAGTTTTCCGCCACACATAGCGCTTTGCATTTAGGCCAAAAAGTTCAACTTTGGCCTCATCTGACCAAAGCACCTTCTTCCACGTTTGCTATGTCCCCTACATGGCTTCTGGCAAACTACAAACGGGACTTTTTATGCCTGTCTTTCAACAATGGCTTTCTTCTTGCCACTCTTCCAAAAAGGCCAGATTTGTGGAGTGTACGACTTGTAGTTGTCCTGTGCACAGATTCTCCCACCTGAGCTGTGGATTTCTGCAGCTCCTCCAGAGTGATCATGGGCCTCTTGGATTCTTCTCTGACCAGTGATCTCCTTGCTTGCTCTTTCAGTTTAGGTGGACGGCCATGTCTTGGTAGGTTTGCAGTTGTGCCATACTTTTTCCATTTTTGAATGATGGATTGAACAGTGCTTCTTGAGATGTTCAGAGCTTGGGATTTTTTTTATAACCTAACCCTGCTTTAAACTTCTCCAGAACTTTATCCCTGACCTGTCTGGTGAGTTCTTTGGTCTTCATGATGCTGTTTGTTCTTCAGTGTTCTCTAACAAACTACTGAGGACTTCACAGAACAAGTGTATTTATGCTGAGAGTAAATTACACACAGTAGGACTCCTCTAACTAATTAGATGACTTCTGAAGGCAATTGATTGCACTGGATTGTATTTAGAGGTATCAGAGGACAGGGGGCTGAATACTAATACACACCACATTTTTCAGATTTTTATTTGTTTAAAATTTTGAAGACCATTTATCATTTTCGTTTCACTTCACAATTATGTGCTACTCTGTGTTGGTGTATCACATAAAATCTCAATAAAAAACTTTTAAATTTGTGGTTGTAAGGTGGAAAAATGTGGAAAAAGTTCAGGGGGTATGAATACTTTTTCAAGGCACTGTAATATTATAGTGGTGCTTGAAAGTTTGTGAACCCTTTAGAATTTTCTATATTTCTGCATAAATAGGACCTAAAACAACATCAGATTTTCACACAAGTCCTAAAAGTAGATAAAGAGAACCCAGTGAAACAAATGAGACAAAAATATTATACTTGGTCATTTATTTATTGAGGAAAATGATCCAATATTACATATCTGTGAGTGGCAAAAGTATGTGAACCTTTGCTTTCAGTATCTTGTGTGACCCCCTTATGCAGCAATAACTGCAACTCAACGTTTCTGGTAACTGTTGATAAGTCCTGCACACCAGCTTGGAGGAATTTTAGCCCATTCCTCCGTACAGAACAGCTTCAACTCTGGGATTTTGGTGGGTTTCCTCACATGAACTGCTCACTTCAGGTCCTTTCACAACATTTCGATTAGATTAAGGTCAGGACTTTGACTTGGCCATTCCAAAACATTATTCTTATTTAACCATTCTTTGGTAGAATGACTTGTATGCTTAGGGTTGTTGTCTTTCTGCATGACCCACCTTCTCTTGAGATTCAGTTCATGGACAGATGTCCTGACATTTTCCTTTAGAATTCACTGGTATAATTCAGAATTCATTGTTCCATCAATGATGGCAAGCCATCCAGGACCAGATGCAACAAAACAGGCCCAAATCATGATATTACCACCACCATGTTTCACAGATGGGATAAGGTTCTTATGCTGGAATGCAGTGTTTTCCTTTCTCCAAACATAATGCTTCTCATTTAAACCAAAAAATTCTATTTTGGTCTCATCCCTCCACAAAACAGTTTTCCAATAGCCTTCTGGCTTGTCCACATGATCTTTAGCAAACTGCAGATGAGCAGCAATGTTCTTTTTGGAGAGTAGTGGCTTTTTCCTTGCAACCCTGCCATGCACACTATTGTTGTTTAGTGTTATCTTGATGGTGGACTCATGAACATTAACATTAGCCAATGTGAGAGAGGCCTTCAGTTGCTTAGAAGTTACCCTGGGGCCCTTTGTGACCTCACCGACTATTACACGCCTTGCTCTTGGAGTGATCTTTGTTAGTCGACCACTCCTGGGGAGGGTAACAATGGTCTTGAATTTCCTCCATTTGTACACAGTCTGCCTGACTGTGGATTGGTGGAGTCCAGCCTCTTTAGAGATGGTTTTGTAACCTTTTCCAGCCTGATGAGCATCAACAACGCTTTTTCTGAGGTCCTCAGAAATCTCCTTTGTTCGTGCCATTATACACTTCCACAAACATGTGTTGTGAAGATCAGACTTTGATAGATCCCTGTTCTTTAAATTAAACAGGGTGCCCATTCACACCTGATTGTCATCCCATTGATTGAAAACACCTGACTCTAATTTCACCTGTAAATTAACTGCTAATCCTAGAGGTTCACACACTTGCCACTCACCGATATGTAATATTGGATCATTTTCCTCAATAAATAAATGACCAAGTATAATATTTTTGTCTCATTTGTTTAACTGGGTTCTCTTTATCTACTTTAAGGACTTGTGTGAAAATCTGATGATGTTTTAAGTCATATTTATGCAGAAATATAGAAAATTCTAAAGGGTTCACAAACGTTCAAGTGTGTGTGTGTGTGTGTGTATTATGGCATGCCATTCAGGAAATTAGTCTTTGAATATCATGTCATCTCATTATCTGTAGCCGCTTTATCCTGTTCTACAGGGTCACAGGCAAGCCGGAGCCTATCCCAGCTGACTACGGGCGAAAGGCGGGGTACACCCTGGAGAAGTCGCCAGGTCATCACAGGGCTGACACATAGACACAGACAACCATTCACACTCACATTCACACCTACAGTCACTTTAGAGTCACCAGTTAACCTAACCTGCATGTCTGGACTGTGGGGGAAACCGGAGCACCTGGAGGAAACCCACGCAGACACGGGGAGTGTTAGGACTAGGACTGTTTTGGCCTCTAGAGGCCGCTGTTATTTCCTTTTCATGTCGTGTTTATTTTGGCCTCTAGAGGCCGCCACTGTTCCTGTGTTTTGTGTTTGTGTTAATTGCCTAATTATCTTCACCTGTGTCCTTAATTAGTTTGTCTATTTATACCCCTGAGTTCAGTCCTCTTGTCACGGAGTCTTTGTGCTGTTATGTTTATCTCCAGTTTCCTTTGTACTGTGTTTTTTGATCTTCTTAGCTTTTGTATTTTTGCACTTTGCTTTTCTTTTGGATTATACTCTTTGGTTTTTTTTTTATCTTTTGTTTTGCCCTGTATATAGTGTATATAGTTTAAATAAACCTTTTGATTCTTTTTCTACTTCCGCCTCACGCCTCTGCATTTGAGTCATCCCCCTGGTGGCCTAGTGGGGGTTTGCTGGATTATCACACCAACGAACCAGGTTCGAATCCCAGCAAAACCCTAACAGAAAGACTCCGACCGCCCCGTCCAGCCAAGGGAGGGTTGTGACGGGGCCTACCCTCTCTCCCGGACTCCCTGGCCAAGGAATCTACATCCCGGTCTCCATCTCCTGGGGTGAGTCTGTCCACTCTTGTCAAGCTTTGATAGACTCAGGGGCGGCTGGGAACTTTATGGATATTCACTTCGCCCAAAGCATCAATATTCCGACTGCACCTCTTGAAGTCCCACTGTCTGTGTCTGCCCTCGATGGCCAAGCGTTAGGTGATGGAAGAGTCACCCAAGTTACTTCTCCAGTTTTCCTCCAGTCTCAAGGTCACAAGGAAGAAATATCCCTGCACCTGATTCCTTCACCAGAGTTCCCAGTGATTCTAGGCCTTCCTTGGCTTACCCGCCACAACCCTCGCATAGACTGGGTAACAAGCCAGGTTGTGGAATGGGGCCCTGTGTGCCATGCCTCTTGTCTGCTCTCTAGCTCTCCTGTGTCTCCTGCCGAGCCCCCTGATCTCACCGAGTTATCTCAAGTTCCCACAGAGTACTGGGATCTCAAGGAGGTATTCAGCAAGAGCAGGGCCGCCGTTCTTCCTCCGCACCGGGCCTACGACTGTGCCATCGACTTGCTCCCTGGGACTACCCCTCCTCGTGGCAGACTGTTTTCACTCTCTCAGCCAGAACGCAAGGCCATGGAGGAATACCTCAAAGATGCCCTGGTCTCTGGGTTTATTCGACCCTCCACTTCACCTGCTGGAGCCGGCTTCTTCTTTGTCGGCAAGAAGGATGGGGGGCTCCGACCATGTATTGATTACAGGGGCCTGAATAAGATCACTGTGCGCAACCGATATCCCCTTCCGCTGATGTCCACAGCTTTCGACCTGCTCCAAGGCGCCACCGTCTTCACCAAGTTGGACCTACGGAACGCATACCACCTCATCCGTATCCGACAGGGAGACGAGTGGAAGACTGCCTTTAACACCCCGTCTGGGCACTACGAATACCAGGTGATGCCCTTCGGACTCACCAACGCACCAGCTGTTTTTCAGGCCCTAATCAACGACGTCTTAAGGGACATGATTAACCTATACGTTTTTGTCTACCTCGACGACATCCTTATCTTTTCCAAGACCGTGCAGGAGCACCGCCACCATGTCCGCCAGGTTCTCCAGAGGCTGCTACAGAACAATCTGTTCGCCAAGGCCCAGAAATGCGAATTTCATGTTCCCGAGGTCTCCTTTCTGGGATTTATTGTACGGACAGGCCAACTCCAAATGGACCCTGCCAAGACCCTGGCCGTCCGGGATTGGCCTACTCCCAAGTCCGTTAAGGAGGTTCAGCGGTTCTTAGGATTCGCTAACTTCTACCGCAAGTTCATCAGGAACTTCAGTTCTGTGGCAGCACCCATGTCAGACCTCACCAAAGGGACAGGTGGATCTTATGGCTGGTCTCCTCAGGCAGAAAAGGCGTTCAAAGACCTCAAGGACCGCTTCTGCACGGCACCCATTCTGGTTCTCCCGGACACCTCCCAACCATTCATCGTGGAGGTGGACGCCTCGGACAGTGGTGTCGGCGCGGTGCTCTCTCAACGTTCGGAAGGAAAGCTGCACCCCTGCGCTTACTTCTCCCACCGCCTGAGTCCTGCTGAGTCCCGGTACGATGTGGGGGATCGAGAACTGCTAGCGGTCAAACTGGCCCTTGAGGAGTGGAGGCACTGGCTGGAGGGAGCACAACATCCATTCCTGGTTTGGACTGACCACAAGAACCTGGAGTACCTCCAGCAAGCCAAGAGACTGAACCCTCGACAGGCTAGGTGGGCCCTGTTTTTCAGTCGGTTTGACTTCACCCTCTCATACCGCCCCGGCTCCAAGAACACCAAACCTGACGCACTGTCCAGACTGTTCTCTGCCACTAACAGGGAGAATGAAGTCGGGCCTATTATCCCTGTGTCCCGGATTGTGGCCCCTGTCCGCTGGGGTATTGAGGAGGCTGTCCGACGAGCCCAACGCCAGGACCCCGGTCCTGGGACGGGGCCACCAGGCCTCTTGTACGTCCCACATCAAGCCCGGGCCAAGGTTCTCCAGTGGGGTCACTCTTCCCCTCTCACCGCCCACCCGGGAGCTCGGAGGACCCTGGACTTCCTGAAAAGACGCTTCTGGTGGCCTAACATGGAGAAGGAAGTAAGGTCATTTGTCCTGTCCTGTGAGGTTTGCACCAGAACCAAGAACCCACGACAGCGTCCCCAGGGTCTCCTGCATCCTCTGACCATTCCCCGGCGTCCCTGGTCCCACGTGGCAGTCGACTTTATCACGGGTCTCCCTGAGTCACAAGGTAACACGGTCATTTTGGTCTTAGTTGACAGATTCTCCAAGGCCTGCCGCTTCATACCACTGTGCAAACTCCCCTCTGCTCTTGAAACTGCGAAACTTTTGTTTAATCATGTCTTCCGAGTCTTTGGTCTTCCACAGGACATCGTCTCAGACCGAGGGCCCCAGTTCTCCTCCCGAGTGTGGCACGGGTTCTGCAAGGTCATCGGAGCCACTGCCAGCCTCTCCTCTGGGTTTCACCCACAGTCCAATGGTCAGACGGAGAGGCTCAACCAGGACCTGGAAACCACCCTGCGAGGCCTGGCTATGGATAACCCGACATCGTGGAGCACCTGGCTGCCATGGGCGGAGTACGCCCACAACACCCTGCAGTCATCGGCCACCAAGCTGTCGCCATTCCAGTGCCAATTCGGGTTCCAGCCACCTCTGTTCCCGGACCAGGAGGAGGACGCGGGGGTGCCCTCGGTCAACCAATATGTGAGACGGTGTCGCAAGACCTGGAGCAAGGTCAGGAAGACCCTCATACAGACCTCCAGAACCAACCAGACTCAGGCCAACCGCCATAGAAGACCTGCACACGCTTTCCGCCCTGGGCAGCGTGTTTGGCTGTCCACTAAGGACCTTCCACTGCGGGTGGAGAACCGCAAGCTTGCTCCTCGCTACATTGGCCCCTTCAAGGTGGTGCGCAGGGTGAACCCTGTCTCCTACCGGCTCCAGTTGCCCCGGACTCTGAGGATCAACCCCACTTTCCATGTTTCCCTGTTACGGCCCGTACTGACATCTACGTATGCCCCTGTCCCTAGGAACCCCCCACCCCCCCGCATCTTCCAGGGGCAGACTGTGTTCACTGTGAATCGCCTGCTTGACTCCCGCCGGGTCCGCGGCGGGTTGCAATATCTGGTGGACTGGGAGGGCTATGGTCCTGAGGAGCGCTGCTGGGTTCCTGCTCGGGATGTCCTTGATAAAGAACTATGTCGGGACTTCCATTCGGCCCATCCGGATCGCCCTGGGAACGTCAGGAGACGCTCCTAGAGGGGGGGGTCCTGTTAGGACTAGGACTGTTTTGGCCTCTAGAGGCCGCTGTTATTTCCTTTTCATGTCGTGTTTATTTTGGCCTCTAGAGGCCGCCACTGTTCCTGTGTTTTGTGTTTGTGTTAATTGCCTAATTATCTTCACCTGTGTCCTTAATTAGTTTGTCTATTTATACCCCTGAGTTCAGTCCTCTTGTCACGGAGTCTTTGTGCTGTTATGTTTATCTCCAGTTTCCTTTGTACTGTGTTTTTTGATCTTCTTAGCTTTTGTATTTTTGCACTTTGCTTTTCTTTTGGATTATACTCTTTGGTTTTTTTTTTATCTTTTGTTTTGCCCTGTATATAGTGTATATAGTTTAAATAAACCTTTTGATTCTTTTTCTACTTCCGCCTCACGCCTCTGCATTTGAGTCATCCCCCTGGTGGCCTAGTGGGGGTTTGCTGGATTATCACACCAACGAACCAGGTTCGAATCCCAGCAAAACCCTAACAGGGAGAACATGCAAACTCCGCACAGAAAGGCCCTCGCCGGCCACGGGGCTCGAACCCGGACCTTCTTGCTGTGAGGCGACAGCGCTAACCACTACACCACCGTGCCGCCATCTTTGAATATATTGAATGAAACTTTGAATATATGCAATGAAACCTTGAATATATGGAATGAAACCCTGAATATATGGAATGAAACTTTGAATATATGGAATGAAACCCTGAATATATTGAAGGAAACTTTGAATATATGGAATTAAACTTTGTATTCTGAATATATTCCATATATTCAAAGTTTCATTCAGTATATTCGGGGATTCATTCAATATATTCAAAGTTTCATTCAATATATTCGGGGATTCATTCCATATATTCAGAGTTTCATTCCATATATTCAAAGATTGAAACTCTGAATATATTGAATGAAACTCTGAATATATGGAATGAAACTTGGCTGACGTCATGAAGGCACTGCCGCCGTCCTGCAGCAAAAATGAGTCAGTCGGCTCGGGATTTGCTTGCAGCTATTTTAAACAATAAAGACATTGTTAACACTCTGGCGAATGCTTGTGGTTTTATTAGTGTTTACTTATTTTATGTGCAACGAAGCTACGGTGACAAAGTCATTTCCCTCGTGGATCATATTTGTATCAGGGCTTGGAACCGGTTCAAAGAACGAAAACGAAAACCGGGAACTTTTTCTATTTCACATGGAACAGAAACGAAACCAGAAACTTTATTTTTTATGTTCCGGAACAGAAATGCTTATTAAAAATAATGGTAACCGGTTAATACCGGTTTTTGTTTCGTTCCTCAAAGTTTCCGTAGCCTACAAATAAAAAAGTCATTCTTCTCCTGCGCAAGTTTCGATGACCCGCTGGGGTTCACTTCCTGTGTGACGTTCGCTGACTGAATGGAGAGAGCGGGAGGGTGGACTACTATCACGTCTCCACGTGATAATAAGTGAGTAAGTGCATTACTGAGTGTCTGAGTAAGGAAGAGCCTGAACGTTGCAACCTCCCTATTGGCTGTTTGTAAAAATGTATCAATTGTTGCCCTTCCCACGGGAATCATCGCGGGCTCGAGAGACGAGACCTGACGAGTTAGTTCGTTGGTAGCAGAACAAAATGTCTGGACACAAATCGGGTTTTCAGAAAAGGAAAGAAAATAAACAGAGGGTCGAAAATACAAAAAAGGAGGCAGAAAATGCAAAACGAGTTAAGGTAGGACAAATGGTTACTTTTTAAGGCAGCCCGCCGTGGCTGCAGGCTTTCAGTTGTGTCATTGAATGGTTACTTTTCTGAGGCAGCCCGCCGTGGCTGCCTGCAGGCTTATTTATTATAGCCCATTTAGTTAAAATAGTTGATATAAAATGTTTATAGTTATAGTTATGTGATGGTTGTCCTGATTTAGACTGGTGTTTTTTTTGGGGGGGGGGGGGTTTGCGCGATGTTGCACCCGGGTCCAGATTAGGGCAGAACCGGCCCTGGCTACATTTCAGGTGTAGTTTGTTTTATGTATGTATGTACTTGCATAGATGTGTACTTGGTCTTCCAATATGGCGCCTAACAAAATCTCGCGGCGCGGTGACATCATGCGGTAGCCCTATATAGGGCCTGACTAGCCTTTGGTAACACACTAAACGAATTATCTTTCATTTTTGGCACTTTTTCTGTTTGTGTAGATGGGAAGACATACTGAGAATCCAAATCGCCAACATTTGAAATAATAATTGTTTTGAATTATTTCTTGTCTTATTTAATGAAGGTTGTAATAGAATTAGCCTACATTTGGCTTAAGCTGGATGAGACAGAGACATAACTTTATAGCCATTTGTTAAACAGCTGACAGGGAACGTAATTAACCGTTCCGGGAATGAAATTTTTTTGTTCTAACCGGTTCGGGAATGTCTATTTAATGGTGGAACCCAAAACCGGAAACGTTAAAATTCTGTTTCTGTTCAGAACGAACCAATAGGAAAAAAAAAATTCTGGTTCAAAGCCCTGATTTGTATAACGGTATTTTCTGTATATAAAACTAATTTGTAAATTTTGTTTGTTGAGTTTTACAGCGTTTTTCAGTATACTCTAATGCCGCTTTTCCACTACAAACGCGGCTGAGCCGTGCCGTGCTGAGTCGAGCTGAGCGGGGCTGTTGGGGTTGCATTTCGACTACAACCGCGCTGAACCGTGCTGGCTGGAAGTGGGTGGACACATTGGGTGGAGTTAGCGAAAGTGGGTGGACGTAACGTGATGTCGTTAAGCAGCGCAAACAGTGACATCAGTGAGCTTTTAAGCGGTAGTCTCACAACCCGAATAGTAAACAATAAACATGGAGGACATGGAGTCGTTAGTGTTGCTGGTCTTGGTGCTATGGCTTGTTGTCACCGACAACGCCAACAGATACTGGCAAGAGCGTATAGATGAGGCGAGGCGCATAAAGCTTCAAAACTTCTCGTAATTATTCTTCTTCCGGGTTTACGGTGTTTACAGATCCCAGCGTGCTCGCGGGGCGTGTGTGGGCATGTGAGGATACTCCTCCTCACCAATCAGTGCACAGGGGAGTGTCTGCTCACGCCCCCAGCCTCACTCGGCTCGCTTCAGCCCTACTCCAAAACAGTGTGAGTTTTAGGGGCTAAGCAGGGCTGAAGCGAGCCGAGTCGTGCTGTTTTTTGGTAGTCGAAACGCGAGCCGTGTCGGGCTGAAGTGAGCTGAAGCGAGCTGAAGTGAGCTGAAAAAGGGTAGTGGAAAAGGGCCATAATACTCCCCTCTGAGTCAGAGTTTTTCTTGGGACCTGTTGTCTATCTGCCGAGCTGTGGGAGCGGGGGCAGAATACAAAGTTTCATTCAACATATTCAGGGTTTCATTTCATATATTCAGGGTTTCATTCAATATATTCAAAGATTAATTTCCTGAATGGCATGCCATAATATATAATATAATGTGTGTGTGTGTGTGTGTATATATATAGTGTATGTGTTTTTATATATATATATATATATATATATATATATATATATATATATATATATATAATGTGTATGTGTGTGTGTCTGTGTTTGTATGTATGTATACTGTGTAGCATTTGTTGCAAGAACATTTTGCCATGCCCATTATGGGCCATTTACTTTCAAACTCTCTCAGTGCGTTTATATGCACATAAAGAAAATCGAATTTCTGCCGTTGCTCGTCTGAAATCGAAGTTCTAAATGGCATGTAAACACCTTAGCTAGGCTGAAATTGAACCGAACTTGATTTCTCGCAGTCGAGCTACATGACCTAGATTATGCAATTTTTGCCGAGCTACTTAGTGCATGTAAACCCTATCGAGCTACGTAGTCCAGCTACTTACTTCAGCACTGCCCCTTCCGGAAGTGACGAGTGACGAGACCACAAGCGGGAAACACAACAGCCTCGGTCGGAAAAAAAAAAAAACCAGCCTCGGTCGGCATGACACTTCACCTTAGCCGCCCACTTTATTAGGAACACTTCTGTTCGTACATACAAACTACAAACACTCTTCTTAGAGTTTAGAGTTTATTTTATTTTTAAAAGGGACAGTGTACAAATTAAACATTATCCTTGTGGTAAGGACAGATGTCTGTACCAGGTTATAGCAGTACATGCTAATTTCCGCCTGTAGTCCCTTTGTTTATACTCTTGAATAGCTCTTCTTCATGACGACAACCGGAAGTGTACCAACACAATAGGGCGTGTAGCGCCACCTGTGGCTCGGGTGCACAATGCACCTCACTCAATAGCTCGATTTCACAGTATGCATGTAGGATTGGCTTTCTCTGGCACCCCTGCTGGGACCCTTTGCTCGATTACCGACAGCAGCTCGATTTGGATGTGCATGTAAACGTACTGTGTGTTTGAGTCTTGCGTACGTGATAAGAAGAACAATTTGAGCTTTGCTCTTCATGTCAGTTATTCAGGTCAGTTTAATGTCGAATAAAAGTAACTAATGGCGATATATGTTTTTTCTTAAGCATTTATCACAGGTTCTTCATCAGTTCTACTTAACTATCTATAAAGATTAAACAGCATGTAATTTACACATTAATTCCAGAGCTGTGTGTTGCTTTTTTGTATTTGATTAAACATTACCATGGCTATTGCCAGGCCTGGAATTTCGTCATTTTAGGGGCAAGGCCACTTGGCCTTTTGTGCTGTCAATTTTTTGAGGGCACGAAGGCCAAAAGCCAGGGCATCAAGGCCATAAAATAAAACAAAGATTTTAAGTTCATGTCTATAATGAATTTAATTTAAGGACTAATGACTCTCTTCTGAGGAAGATTGGAGTCTCAGTCAAAACTATCAAGCAGGTAAAGAAACATCTCCTACACTATTATGTCTGAAAATAAGAAAATATTGAACACATCTAAACTTATCAATCCATCACTCACTTCAAAAATTGTAAAACTTATTAAACCTATATCCTCCCATAATTTTTGTTCAGTTGACACCGAATGTGCAAGAGCATCTTCAGACTGTACTACTACGCAGATTTTTGATTAATCAAAATTGAGCCTGGAGTACATCAAAATGTTTGACTGTAAATGGAACATATACTAGCATGCAGGATTAACCCATAAGAGCCCAGACCGATTTCTCAATCAAGAAAAATTATTGAGGAAATAAAATGAACTAAATAGACGACAAAGAAAACATTTCTGTCCTTTTTTTTAAAATAGCACTTTCATGTCTCAAGATCTGAAATATTAAATTGCAAATTTGCAGAACACTGCAACACTATTACACTGTTAACCCGAAAGTTAATTCTATGCAAACAATTTGAGTAAATACCACTTTTAAAGATTAGTTTTATTGCATTACTTAAACAGTATGAGTATATGAAGAGTATATGAGACAGTCATTGGGTGTACTCATTTTTGTAATTTAAACAAACTTAAACTATTATGTTTTACCTCAGGCCACAGTGCTGCTCTGTTGTGATTGGCTCAAAACTCAAGACAAGTCTGTGCTTGTCCGTTGACGGCTACAGAGGAGGTTGGGCCATTTTCTAATTTACACAGAGCAATTTAAGGTCTTTGCACTTTTGACAGCAAGCTAATTAGCATTTGTTACCGGCTACAGTCGGTACTCGGCACGTTAAAAGTGGGTCAACGGTGTAACGACATAACGTAACTGTACAAGCAATGCTTATTTAACGGTAACAAACTTAAGCCCTATATGTTGAAATTCCTATCTTATTCGTTCGTTAATTTATCACACAGTCTTACCTCAGTCAACTTCTTCCCTCCTTCTGTGAAAATTCAACGTCTCAGACGCGGACACAAGTGGGCGGGGGATGCGTTTGATTAAGTCTCCTGGTTGGCTGATGATAGATTGGCGTCATTATAGCACATCGGAGCGGTTCATGCCAGGCTCGAGTCCGATCCACCACTGATGAGTTGCCCAATAAGAATCCAGAATGTCATCAAAAGACGTATTTTTTTTCTCAATAGGCGCAGGTGATGTTAAAGCCTATTGGCAGTCACGAGGCAGACTACAAAACCAGAAAATGGCAGGGCATCAAGGCCACTGTGGCCTTACAGCAGATATTTTTTCCAAGGGCACAAGGCCAAATTGAGAGGGCACGAGGGCCATGGCCCTCGTGGCCCTCGTGAAATTCCTGCCCTGGCTATTGTGCTGGATGCTGGATGTCGAAATCCTGTGCCAAATATCACGTCTCGGATGACTGATGTGAGAGGAGAAAACCCGGCTTTAATTGCAGAACATCACTCAGTGGAAACACAGACCATCTGCAATTGTGTTTTGTCAGCTTTTTTAAAACAATCACTTATTTTGCTCAGCAATACAATAGAAACCCAGCTAGTAAAAATTTCAGAAGTGTTAGAATGAGACTCTGGATTGGAGAAATTGTATTATTCTATCCACATTCACTGGATATGAACAATCACACGCTCTGATTGGCAACTCTCCTATCAGCTCATATACCGTGAGTAGAGAAAAACAGAATGGTGGAGCGTGTTGCTCAACCAACCGAGGATGAGATAAAAACTCTACTCGAAAACAAAACCCCAAAAAATACAAAAAAGCAACAAAATATGGAATAAAAGTACAACCCCGATTCCAAAAAAGTTGGGACAAAGTACAAATTGTAAATAAAAACGGAATGCAATAATTTACAAATCTCAAAAACTGATATTGTATTCACAATAGAACATAGACAACATATCAAATGTCGAAAGTGAGACATTTTGAAATTTCATGCCAACTATTGGCTCATTTGAAATTTCATGACAGCAACACATCTCAAAAAAGTTGGGACAGGGGCAATAAGGCCAAGTTTACATTAGACCGTATCTGTCTCGTTTTCTTCGCGGATGCACTGTCCGTTTACATTAAACCGCCTGGAAACGCCGGGAAACGGGAATCCGCCAGGGTCCACATATTCAATCCAGATCGTGTCAGCTCCGGTGCTGTGTAAACATTGAGATACGCGGATACGCTGTGCTGAGCTCTAGCTGGCATCGTCATTGGACAACGTCACTGTGACATCCACCTTCCTGATTCGCTGGCGTTGGTCATGTGACGCGACTGCTGAAAAACGGCGCGGACTTCCACCTTGTATCACCTTTCATTAAAGAGTATAAAAGTATGAAAATACTGATGCAAATACTGCCCATTGTGTAGTTATGATTGTCTTTAGGCTTGCCATCCTTCCACTTGCAAGTGGTAAGTGATATGCACTGAGAGCACACACACAGCGGCTCAGTCCCGAATCACAGCTTGTGCACTACACTCGCGTGCTCTGTGAGCTGCGCAAGGCCGGAGTGCGCACCCTCCAGAGGGCACTCGCTGTTCAGGGCGGAGTGATTTGGAGCGCAGGATGCCTGCGGAGCTGAGCGTATCCGTGTATTGGTGTTGCTGTGTGCACGCAAATCGTGTATTGGTGTTGCTGTGTGCACACTAATCATTTTAAAAACGTTAATCTGATGATCCGCTGATACGGTCTAATGTAAACATGGGCTAAGAGGCTGGAAAAGTTAAAGGTACAAAAAAGGAACAGCTGGAGGACCAAATTGCAACTCATTAGGTCAATTGGCAATAGGTCATTAACATGACTGGGTATAAAAAGAGCATCTTGGAGTGGCAGCGGCTCTCAGAAGTAAAGATGGGAAGAGGATCACCAATCCCCCTAATTCTGCGCCGACAAATAGTGGAGCAATATCAGAAAGGAGTTCGACAGTGTAAAATTGCAAAGAGTTTGAACATATCATCATCTACAATGCATAATATCATCAAAAGATTCAGAGAATCTGGAAGAATCTCTATGTGTAAGGGTCAAGGCCGGAAAACCATACTGGGTGCCCGTGATCTTCGGGCCCTTAGACGGCACTGCATCACATACAGGCATGCTTCTGTTTTGGAAATCACAAAATGGGCTCAGGAATATTTCCAAAGAACATTATCTGTGAACACAATTCACCGTGCCATCTGCCGTTGCCAGCTAAAACTCTATAGTTCAAAGAAGAAGCCGCATCTAAACATGATCCAGAAGCGCAGACGTCTTCTCTGGGCCAAGGCTCATTTAAAATGGACTGTGGCAAAGTGGAAAACTGTTCTGTGGTCAGACGAATCAAAATTTGAAGTTCTTTATGGAAATCAGGGACGCCGTGTCATTCGGACTGAAGAGGAGAAGGACGACCCAAGTTGTTATCAGCTCTCAGTTCAGAAGCCTGCATCTCTGATGGTATGGGGTTGCATTAGTGCGTGTGGCATGGGCAGCTTACACATCTGGAAAGACACCATCAATGCTGAAAGGTATATCCAGGTTCTAGAGCAACATATGCTCCCATCCAGATGACGTCTCTTTCAGGGAAGACCTTGCATTTTCCACCATGACAATGCCAAACCACATACTGCATCAATTACAGCATCATGGATGCGTAGAAGAAGGGTCCGGGTACTGAACTGGCCAGCCTGCAGTCCAGATCTTTCACCCATAGAAAACATTTGGCGCATCATATAACGGAAGATACGACAAAAAAAGACCTAAGACAATTGAGCAACTAGAATCCTACATTAGGCAAGAATGGGTTAACATTCCTATCCCTAAACTTGAGCAACTTGTCTCCTCAGTCCCCAGACATTTACAGACTGTTGTAAAGAGAAAAGGGGATGTCTCACAGTGGTAAACATGGCCTTGTCCCAACTTTTTTGAGATGTGTTGTTGTCATGAAATTTAAAATCACCTAATTTTTCTCTTTAAATGATAAATTTTCTCAGTTTAAACATTTGATATGTCATCTATGTTCTATTCTGAATAAAATATGGAATTTTGAAACTTCCACATCATTGCATTCCGTTTTTATTTACAATTTGTACTTTGTCCCAACTTTTTTGGAATCGGGGTTGTATTTGATGTTAAGAACATCTCATCTCATTATCTCTAGCTGCTTTATCCTGTTCTACAGGGTCGCAGGCAAGCTGGAGCCTATCCCAGCTGACTACGGGCGAAAGGCAGGATACACCCTGGGCAAGTCGCCAGGTCATCACAGGGCTGACACATACAGTAGACACAGACAACCATTCACACCTATGGTCAATTTAGAGTCACCAGTTAACCTAACCTGCATGTCTTTGGACTGTGGGGGAAACCGGATCAACCGGAGGAAACCCACGTGGACACGGGGAGAACATGCAAACTCCGCACTAAAGGCCCTTGCTGGCCACGGGGCTCGAACCCGGACCTTCTTGCTGTGAGGCGACAGCGCTAACCACTACACCACTGTGCTGCCCCAGACATTTTGTATAAAGTTTTATTTATCGAATTTGCAAAAAATAACAATGTTTTCTTTCTCAAAATCCAGTAAGTGTAGATAGAATAAAACAGTTATTCCACTCAATCTCATTGTACATGGCTTATAGCCAACTCGGCGCTACACACCTCATCATCTATCAGCTCATGCATGACTCAGTTTCATGGAATAACTGTTAAATATTATTTACAGGTATTTTTTAGATGAAAATCCTCAGTTTGAAAAAGAATGGTAGTTTTTATTGCGTTTTACATAAACTTACGGTGTTGTTTTTCATATTCAAACAATATAGTGGATTTCCCACAAGCCATTATGACATGACCTCATATTAAGTAGGGCTGTACGATATCAGAAAAATATGCGTTATTCGATAACATGACTGAATATCTCGATATCGATATGTATCACGATAATTAAATATATAATGTTTTTCTTACCTCTACTCGCCGTTCTGCCCTGTATCTAGCATTTTAAAAAAACACCCAATGCATCGCTTCCATTCCAACATTATTTTTTTATTGGAAAAACATGGCTACAGCTGCAATGGTGTCCATCAATCATCTTTAAATCTCTTAATTTTTGTGAGCGCAGCAGAAAATGTCTTAAGTTGAAGTAAACAAAAAACTGAAAACTACATTACATTAACATAAAGCATTCAAAATGGCAATTTCAGCGGCTCCCGGGAGATGAAGGTGAGCGACACAGATTCACCATAAACTCAAACACAATCTGTTAATAACACATGCGGGTGAGAGAGCAGTGGTGTGTGTGAGAGAGAGAGAGAGAGAGAGAGTGGTAGCGTGTGTGAGTGAGCGAGCGGTAGTGTGTGAGAGAAAGAGAGTGAGAGCGGTAGTGTGTGTGAGTGAGCGAGCGGTAGTGTGTGTGTGTGTGTGTGTGTGTGTGTGTGTGTGAGAGAGAGCGCGGTTTTATGTTTTTATGCTTCTGTACAGCAGTGTTTGTCCCAGTGAGCCGCCCCACCACTGTTTTACAGGTACATGTCTTGCAAAGTACTTGAGTTTGCAGTACATCACCCCTCCTGAATCCAAAGTACTTCCAAATAGCAGACGTGCATTTTTTTTTTTTTTGGAAACCAGTTCCTCCTCACACAAGTTTGTCTCACCACACTTGCTCCCGCCTTCGCCATCACCATGAGGCTTTTACTTGTTTTGCAATAGGGGGCGGAGTTATCCCACAGCGCTTGTTGACATTCAAATGTGATTGGACGGCACAGAAAAATGTGCCTTTTATCGAAATTTAAGTAATTTTTGCGGTATGTGTATCGCAAACTATGATATCGCGATATCGATACTTTTTCGATATATTGTGCAGCCCTAATATTAAGCATATTCAGACATCCGAGCCATAGGTGCTGTTGTGCTTCTTGACCTGTTTAGTTGTTGGTTTGATGTTTGCTTGTTGTTGGACCATGATGCTGTTCTGACACAGACCTTCTTCCATTGTTGCTTCTCCTTGGCTTTGGATTTCAGAGCTGGTCTGGACTTGCTGCTTTGTTTGAATATAATTTGCTTTTCAGTTTCTGATTGGTGAGGATGTTTTGTTGAGAGAGAATGATTAAGAGGTAGGGGTTAAGAGGAGTGGAGGAAAATGAATGAGTGCAAAGAGGAAACAGAGGGGGTGTCTGACCTGCTCTAAAGATGAAGGATCTGTTTCATCATGCACTCAGTGGCAGGCTATGAAATAATCCAGCCTGCTCATTTCCTTAACTGGCCTCTTCATTAGCATGTGTAAACTGGGGAACAATAGAGATGAAATAAGCCCATGTAACAGCGGTTTATTCCCAACTAAAGCATGCTGCGTTGGACTGTAGCCCCCTAAGCTCATTATAGAAGCAGTGAATCTGCAATAAAGGTCTATTTTAAAAGCCTGTCACTGTGGCCTAGCCAGGGCAAAACTACTGACATTTTCACAATGCTGTATCATTTATATGTATTGCCTTTTTTTTCCTTGTGAAAGCTATGCGAACAGGGCTGATTGGAGAAAAAAACATTGTGTGTTATACATGATTTTGCCATAGATAACTTGAATCCTTTAAAACCATTTGACGTTGGTTACAGTCCGTAGGCCATGTTAATTGCATGTAGGAGTTTTAATTGCATTTGCACTTACTCAAGCATGGCTTCCCACCATGTCTGTCTGCACAACTGTCAGAGCATGACAAGTGCCTGTCAGTGTCGTCCCACTGGGGGTTCCAACTCAGTACACTGGCAGTGGCGTGTTACATGCAGCTTGTGATCTGGTGATTTTGAGGTGTGTGTGTGTGTGTGAATGGATGGATCAGTGAGAATGGGTAAAAGTGTGTTGCATCATGGCTGGATGATCAGGCATTTTTCAAGCAGGTTTATTTGTTGGCTAGGAGTGCTAATGCCTCACCATCCCTGGAGGAGTATATGTGAAAGTGTAGAGGCAGCATATGTGTTTTAGATTGTTTAAAAAAAAAAGGGAATGAAAACTTTGAAAACTGTGGTGTGTTTAATGCTGACCATGAAAGCAATGAGCCATGCATTAGCTTAAGTCATGTGTTTGTGTGTGTAAGTTTGATACTACAGACATTCTTATAAACTAATCTGCTTCAGCAACTGTCAGAATTTTGTTGTGAATCTTCTAAGGAATTCTTAACTTAAAATGCACTGATGAAGGTGATTAAGACCAATCTTTGCCTGACCACTTTCAGTGATCCTGTGCCCAATTTAGCATCAGATTGCTGTTCTTGGCTGACAGTACTGGAACCCAATGTGTTGTTCTGCTGTTGTAGCTCATCCACCTGAAAGTGTGATGTCTTGTGCAGTCTGAGATGCTTTTCTGCTCACCACGGTTGTTAAGAGTTGTTATTTGAGTGCCTTCCTGTCCGTTCAAACCAGTCTGCCTGTTGTTCTCTGATCTCTCTCAACAAGGCGTTTCTAGTAACAGAACTGGATGTATTTATTTATTTATTTATTTTGCATCATTCTCTGTAAACTCTAAGGATTATTGTGCACGAAAATCCCAGAAGATCAGCAGTTTTTGAAATACTTAATTCAGCCAGTCTGGCACCAACAACTATGTCATTGTCAAAGTCACTGAGATCAGATTGTTTGATGTGAATAGTAACTGAAGCTCTTGACCTGTATTTACATGATTTATTTAATGCATTGCCCTGCTGCCATATGATTGACTAAATGGATAATTACATTGTTCACATAGTAGCAAAAAATACCATAATGCTGTAAATAGTATTGATCCCTTTCAAACTGGATTCATTTTAATAGTAACAAGTCATAATCAGTCACATTTTTACAATATCTTATTGGAAACTTGAGTGGAAATAAGACAAGTTTATACTGCATATAATCAATAGAATTCAGGAAGGAAAACTTTCATATTTTAATGAAAAAATGTACAGTAGCCTCCTGAACACAGCAGATTTTCCCTTTTGTTACTCAACAGGCATTCATTAAAGCAGGTTTGTTTAATTGTTAAGGGTGGCATGTAATTATGTTTTATGCTTAGGGTTTTGTTTTGTTTGGCTTTTTTTTTTTTTTAATCTTTGGCCCATCCCTTTAGATAAGAGAGTGCTCTTAAATAAATGCATATTTTTGAAGAGGGTGCTCTTAGATAAACCTTATGTTGAAAGAGGGTGCTGTATCTGAAAATTAACAATGTTTCCTGTTACATAACCGACCTAGTCTCTTAGCATTAAGATCTTTACACAGCATTTCATACATGTTTGTTTGGGTGTGTCAGCCCAACTGAGAGTGGATGACAAGATCAACACACACTGGCCTGGAGATGGTTATTGAGATCTCCGGAAATTGAATCATTACATACCGTGTTTGCTTTAAGCTCTTTTGGAGTTGGATTCAAACTTATAGAGAGGATGGATATGTTGTGGTTCTGCTAACCTCCTAACCTCCATATCCCACCTCAGTGTTGGACTTCATTCCATTCCAGAAAGCTTCATGCTTGCAAGCTGTGCTTTGGCAGCACCCTGATCGTTCACTGATTGTTTATTTACTGTGCAGCCAAATGAGGCAGCTGCTGGCTGAGAGAGAGGGAAGAAAGACAGAGAACATAATGAGAACATTTTTAGATGCATTTGCAGAGAAGCTGTTGTTGTTTCAAAGCACACAAACCTGATGGATTGCCTTAAAATGAATTTGTGACATGAGCTAAAGAGGACACCTTGCCTCACCGTGGCTTAACACGAGTGTCAGGGCCAGCAGTTTGCTCTGAATGTGTGTGTGAAAGAAACATCTTGCAGAAGAGAAATCAATTAGTCATTGAAGGTTAAAAATAAACCCTTCCACAAGCATGTGCTAAAGAGTGATAGATCTGGGTTTTAATCAGTATAAACCCTCCTCCAATTCTTGCAAAAAGCCCTTCCAGAAGGAAATCATACAAGAAGCGTGCTAGCGTGGGGGTTCGTGCCCACGCAGGGCATAGTTCAATCGGGAAGGCCTCTTCACAGAGGCCTGCAGGCAAGATAAAGCCACAGATTAGCATCCACCAGCAAGAGGTATCGATCACAATCAAACTGAGGACAAAAACCACAGCAAGAGAGAGAGAGAGAGAGGGATTGATGCTACAGAGGTTATGTTGCATGTTGTAGATTCTGAAATTTTCCTGTACCCTGAATTCAGCACTCTAAATGTTCACATGAAATCTACATCAAACTTATGTGAATATAAAGAACAGCACTTATTAAAAATTTCATTTAAATTTTCAATCATGTATTCATGATAAGTGTCAAGTTACACATCACTCCTGAGATACCAGTGATGCTGGCCTCTCCTGCTCTTCGGAACTACCTGAACCATCCTGATGCCCTACTTCTGGCTGGTGTTCTCATCACTTCACTCCTGTACAGGACGGCACCATATGGACAACTGAAATATACATTTAGAAGACAGCTCTGGACACTTACAGTTTTGCTGCGATGGTTTAGGACTACAACTGACATGATCACTTTAGGACTGCAGTTGTCATGAACAGTTTTGCACTCAAGTCTCCATCAATGAACAGCTGATAACTTCAACAAAATAGACTTCATGTTAAAACTATAATGAATTTTATGGTTACACAATTACACATTTTGACTATATAGGACACACTTATAGAAGCGAGTTATTTATAATCATGCTATCTGTTATCACTCAAATGAGGGTGTGTTCCCTTTTGAGTCTAGTTCCTCTCAAGGTTTCTTCCTCATGTCTCAGGGAGTTTTTCCTTGCCACCGTTGCCACAGGCTTGCTCATTAGAGATAAATTACATTTATTAGGGATAAATGTATTAGTTCATATGTTTAAAATCTTTATTTTTCTACAACCCCGATTCCAAAAAAGTTGGGACAAAGTACAAATTGTAAATAAAAACAGAATGCAATAACTTACAAAGCTCAAAAACTGATATTGTATTCACAATAGAACATAGACAACATATCAAATGTCGAAAGTGAGACATTTTGAAATTTCATGCCAACTATTGGCTCATTTGAAATTTCATGACAGCAACACATCTCAAAAAAGTTGGGACAGGGGCAATAATAGGCTGGAAAAGTTAAAGGTACAAAAAAGGAACAGCTGGAGGACCAAATTGCAACTCATTAGGTCAATTGGCAATAGGTCATTAACATGACTGGGTATAAAAAGAGCATCTTGGAGTGGCAGCGGCTCTCAGAAGTAAAGATGGGAAGAGGATCACCAATCCCCCTAATTCTGCGCCGACAAATAGTGGAGCAATATCAGAAAGGAGTTCGACAGTGTAAAATTGCAAAGAGTTTGAACATATCTACAGTGCATAATATCATCAAAAGATTCAGAGAATCTGGAAGAATCTCTGTGCGTAAGGGTCAAGGCCAGAAAACCATACTGGGTGCCCGTGATCTTCGGGCCCTTAGATGGCACTGCATCACATACAGGCATGCTTTTGTATTGGAAATCACAAAATGGGCTCAGGAATATTTCCAGAGAACATTATCTGTGAACACAATTCACCATGCCATCCGCCGTTGCCAGCTAAAACTCTATAGTTCAAAGAAAAAGCCGTATCTAAACATGATCCAGAAGCGCAGACGTCTTCTCTGGGCCAAGGCTCATTTAAAATGGACTGTGGCAAAGTGCAAAACTTTTCTGTGGTCAGACGAATCAAAATTTGAAGTTCTTTATGGAAATCAGGGACGCCGTGTCATTCGGACTGAAGAGGAGAAGGACGACCCAAGTTGTTATCAGCGCTCAGTTCAGAAGCCTGCATCTCTGATGGTATGGGGTTGCATTAGTGCGTGTGGCATGGGCAGCTTACACATCTGGAAAGACACCATCAATGCTGAAAGGTATATCCAGGTTCTAGAGCAACATATGCTCCCATCCAGACGATGTCTCTTTCAGGGAAGACCTTGCATTTTCCAGCATGACAATGCCAAACCACATACTGCATCAATTACAGCATCATGGCTGCGTAGAAGAAGGGTCCGGGTACTGAACTGGCCAGTCTGCAGTCCAGATCTTTCACCCATAGAAAACATTTGGCGCATCATAAAATGGAAGATACGACAAAAAAAGACCTAAGACAATTGAGCAACTAGAATCCTACATTAGAATCCTACAATGGGTTAACATTCCTATCCCTAAACTTGAGCAACTTGTCTCCTCAGTCCCCAGATGTTTACAGACTGTTGTAAAGAGAAAAGGGGATGTCTCACAGTGGTAAACATGGCCTTGTCCCAACTTTTTTGAGATGTGTTGTTGTCATGAAATTTAAAATCACCCAATTTTTCTCTTTAAATGATACATTTTCTCAGTTTAAACATTTGATATGTCATCTATGTTCTATTCTGAATAAAATATGGAATTTTGAAACTTCCACATCATTGCATTCCGTTTTTATTTACAATTTGTACTTTGTCCCAACTTTTTTGGAATCAGGGTTGTATAAAGCTGCCTTGCAACAATATCTGTTGTTAAAAGCGCTCCACAAATAAATTGACTTTGACTATTCATACACATACTGGACATGGTCATCATATGTATCCTCTCCTGATTATTTTTATCAAATCCCATAACTCAGAACTACGTGACTTTCGCACCCCTGACTTCAAGTGGCAAAGAGGGAAGAAATCATGGAAGCATCCATGTTTGTCATTGGTTAGCAACAATTTAGTCAGCTATTTAGCCATCCATCCATTTTCTATGCTGCTTATCCATTGAGGATGAGCAGGAGCCAATCTCAGGCTACGTTTATATTAGACCGTATCTGTCTCGTTTTCTTCGCGGATGCACTGTCCGTTTACATTAAACCGCCTGGAAACGCCGGGAAACGGGAATCCGCCAGCGTCCACATATTCAATCCAGATCGTGTCAGCTCCGGTGCTGTGTAAACATTCAGAATACACGGATACGCTGTGCTGAGCTCTAGCTGGCATCTCATTGGACAACGTCACTGTGACATCCACCTTCCTGATTTGCTGGCGTTGGTCATGTGACGCGACTGCTGAAAAACGGCGCGGACTACCGCCTTGTATCACCTTTCATTAAAGAGTATAAAAGTATGAAAATACTGCAAATACTGATGCAAATACTGCCCATTGTGTAGTTATGATTGTCTTTAGGCTTCCCATCCTTCCACTTGCAAGTGGTAAGTGATATGCGCTGGGATCACACACACAGCGGCTCAGTCCTGAATCACAGCTTGTTCACTTCACTCGCGTGCTCTGTGAGCTGCACAAGGCCGGAGTGCGCACCCTCCAGAGGGCACTCGCTGTTCAGGGTGGAGTGATTTGGAGCGCAGGATGCCTGCGGAGCCGAGCGTATCCGTGTATTGGCATTGCTGTGTGCACGCAAATCGTGTATTGCTGTTGCTGTGTGCACACTAATCGTTTTAAAAACGTTAATCTGATGATCCGCTGATACGGTCTAATGTAAACATGGGCTCAGTTATCCCAATCTGTCACAGGGATAACACAGAGAGATTGACAGCCATTCACACTCACATTCACACCTGTGGGCAATTCAGAGTAGCCAGTTGACCTATTCCATGTCTTTGGAAGAAAAACAGAGCATCTGGAGGACACCCACACATGCACGAGGAGAACATGCAAACTCCACGCAGAAAGGCCCCAAGTTGACCAGCAGGTTTGAACGCATAACTTATGAGGCAACAGTGCTAACCAATACACCACTGTGCCACTGACAGCTAACTGTGATGAGTGATATATTTATCTCCTCAAACCAGTGAACTGTTATAGGTTTCACCAGTGAATATGTCTGTATGTTGTTTGATTTAAAGCAAATACGAGTATATACAGCATAACACATTTAGGTATGTGGTTCTACTATGTTTACTGTTCATGCTGTGAGCATGAATATTAATTTGATGAAATTTGCTGAACTCTTAGTTGACGAGCTCATCTAGAGTGTTTTCAAGTTATGACTTTGAGTTGAAAGCAGTATATATGCAGTGCCCTCCATGATTATTGGCACCCCTTGTATAATTAGTAAAAAAAAAAAAACACCTTTTGGTGAAGTAGCTTCATTACACAGTGAAACAATGAGAAAAAAAATCCAGCCTTTAATTGAAATTAATTTCTTCAAAGAAAAACAAATCCCTCATTAAGAAATAATTATTTTCAACAAAATCACATGTGCTGCTATTATTGGCATCCTGTCATCTAATCCTTTGTATAATCTTCCTCTGCCAGTAAAACAGCACTGAGTCTTTCCTATAAAATTTTATAAGGTTGGAGATACAGAGCAGGGCATCTGAAACCATTCCTCTTTACACAATCTCTCCAGATCATCCAGGGTTCAATGCCCTCTCGTGTGCACTCTCCTTTTCAGCTCACTCCACAGGTTTTCAATGGGATTCAGGTTAGGGGACTGAGATGACTATGGCAGAAGCTTGATTCTGTGCTCAGCTAACCATTTTAGTGTTGATTTGGACACATGCTTCAGATCATTGTCCTGCTGGAAGATCCAATGATGACCCAGTTTTAGTTTCCTGACAGAGGCGGCCAGATTTTGATTTAAAATGTCCTGGTATTTCATGGTGTCCATGATGCCATATACCCTAACAAGGTTTCCAGGGCCTTTGGAGGAAAAACAGCCCCAAAACATCACAGAACTTCCACCATATTTTACAGTTGGGATCAGGATCTTTACATTATAGCTATCTTTCTGTTTACACCAAACCCACCTTGAGTGTTTATTGCCAAAAAGCTCCATTTTTTTTTTTTACATCAGACCATAGAACAGGGTTCCAGTCAGAGTTATAGTAGCGTTTCTCAAACTTCAGGTGCTTATGTTTGTAGTTAACTGACAGAAAAGCGTGTTTTTGTTTGTTTGTTTGTTTGTTTGTTTGTTTTTTCCTGGAATACAGTAACTTCCAAAAAATCTGTTGGCATGGAGGTGGCATCTGATGGTGGTTTTGGAGACTTGGAAACCCCTAGATTTTACTTTTCCTTGTAATTCACCAACAGTGATCCTTGGGGATTTTTTTTTCTTTTGCCTCTCTTACCATCCTCCTCACTGTATGTGGGGACAAAATAAACTTGGGTCCTCTTCCAGACAGGTTTGTAACAGTTCCAGCTGGTGTCCACTCTTTTATTATTGCCCTAACAGTAGAAATGCACCAAATGCCTGGTTAGTACTGGGATGGGAGACTGCCTGGGAAGATCAGGTCCTGTTATGGGGGGGTACTTTAACAGTAGAAATGGACATTTTCAAGTGAGCATTTATTTATTTATTTTTTTAGCCATTCCCTGACTTATGAAGGTCAACACACTTCTGCCTAATTTGGTTTGTGTGTTCTCTTATCTCTCCCATGTTGATGGATAACTAAGGGAAGTTGGCCTCTCTGTGTCACCTCTTATTTGTACCCCAGTTAATCAGGAAGTTATGGATTACAGCTTGAAAGTTCCTACACACTCCAATCAACTAAAAAAATTAACAATTTAAATGGGAAACATGCTCCAGTTACATTGGGTTCACTATAAATTCCGGGGTGCCAATTATGGTGGCACATGTGTTTTTGTTGAAAATAATCATTTTTCGATAATGTCATGCTCCGCCCCGGACATCCACTCCAGAGATTACGGATCTCTCACGCCAGCGTCAATCTGGATCCGGGACAGAAATCCCTTCTCACCTGTATTCACTTCCTGGTTTTCACTGCTGTGTATAAATAAGCCGTTCTCAGAGTCAGACTTTGCTAGATTCTCTCGTTTGGTTCTCTAGCTGTTTCTGTGCCTCTCTTGTTTCTCATGGTTTTGCTCGGTTGTAACTTTTTCTTGTTCATGGTTTTTGCGCTAGCATTCTTCTGGTTCATGGTTTCTTGCACTAAGGGTCTTCTCTTGTTTATGGTTTTTTACACTAATGCTTTTGTCTTTGCCTGTCTCATGTTTTTGTCAAGTTGTTTGTCTCATTTTGTCCGGACTATTTTTGCCATTTGTTTTTTGTCCTGTTTGTTTACCTTTTTGCCACGTCCTTTCTTCCCTGAATTAAATCATATTTATTGGATTACTGTCTGTGTTTGGCTCTTGGATCCTAAGAGATAAGAGATTTTGTTTTTCTCTGAATAAATTCATTTCAATTAAAGGCTGGCTTTTTCTTATTTTTTTTTTCAATGTGACATGAAGCTACTTCACCCAAAGGTGGATTATTTCAAACCCTTTTTACTAATCTGTACAAGCGGTGTCAATAATCATGGAGGACACTGAAGCTAATATAATATGCTAGCTGAGCCTTCACTTGTTTACTTGTATTTAACACAAAACAGTACAAGCAAAAATCCAAATATTCTTAATAAACAGAATGAGCTGAAAAACTGCATACATGTTTCACACAGTATTTGTGCATAAAAACTCATCCCACAGTTCCAACTTGCAATTATTTTACAGCATTATTTCAACTTCTCTCACAGGTTCAGGAAGGCAAGTATTCAAACAATTACATGACAATACTCCTTTTATTTAACCGATTATTACTCACAGGTTACTCACCTTGTTTGATCAGATAAAAATGTCATTCTTATTTGCTCCAGTTAGTTTCCTTGAGGATGTGATTCTTCCGGATTTTTCCGGAATTCCGGATTTTCAGGCATAAAAATGCGACCCTCGTGAATCATGCAAATTCTTTTTTTTTTGGGGGGGGGGGGGGGGGGGTAGGACCACATTACCACATTATCCATAGGCAACTCCAATGAGCCACGCGTGCGCATAATAACCTACCCTAGGTTAAGCAGTACCAATAATCGAGGATGTGATTCTTCCGGATTTTTCCGGAATTACGGATTTTCAGGCATAAAAATGCGACCCTCGTGAATCATGCAAATTCGTTTTTTTTTTTGGGGGGGGTAGGACCACATTATCCATAGGCAACTCCAATGAGCCACGCGTGCGCATAATAACCTACCCTAGGTTAAGCGGTACCAATAATAATAAAAAAAGCCCATTATGCATAACGCGAGAGTAACCTTTATGTGACCCGAGTCTTGAAGACTTGAACAAAGTTAGCTAGCTAGCTGGTATCGTTAGCATTACGGTTAGCTCGGCCAGGAAGCACCGGACAAAAGGCTGGAGACGGAGCGGGGTTTTTGTGAGCGTCGTTATCAACACCTACTATAGGAATGCTGCCCACCGGAGGCCACTCAAGTTTTGGATGAGGGTAGAGCCTGAGGGTTTGCTAAAGCAGTGTGAGGGAAGAGTGAAGGTGCGATGCTGGGGCAAAAGGAGGCGGCGCGGGGCACTGAGGGTTGCCGGACAGAGTTCCGCGCTCGGTCGCTTCCAGCCCTCAGGACACTCGGGGGTGTGCTGCTCCTGCTGCTCCAGGCGGCCCTGTGCCTCGCCAGACCCAGCGGGATAATCAACACCAACAGCCATAACAACCACCCGAGTGTCAACATTTACATGAGTGAAGATGAGGTGAAGAAACTTCTGGGTGAGTGTCTGTGTGTGTGTGTGTGTGTGGGGGGGTGTTTCCTCTCTCAAGTCCATGTTGGGTGTGTGTGTGTGTGTGTGTGTGTGTGTGTGTGTATGTGCTAAAGCAGCCTGGATGTAGAAACACATTACACTGTTAGCTTGCAAACTAATTTAATACTTTAAGTACACACAAGTGAAGTTAGGAATTAATCAGTTTGTTAATTCATCAACAGTTTTGTTTTCCAGGTAGTAGTTTTAAAGTGTGTCCCAGTTTGAATTCACTGGAAATTTTAGTTAGTTAGCTAGCTAGCTAGCTAGCTAGCTAGCTAGCTAGATAGATAGATAGATAGATAGATAGATAGATAGACAGACATCTATAAACGAGTGCTATTACGCATGCGTATGAACAGGCTGAACCCCAAACGGCTCCTGGTTGGAGACGGAGTGCACTACTGTAGAAGCCTTTTTATACTTTCTATAGGGCGGTTTTGGAGAGAGCTGGGAGGCATTTGGGATTCAGCCGCAGCTAGCTGCTCTTTTGTTAATAATAATAATTAACTGAATCCCAAATGCCCCCCAGCTCTCTCCAAAACCGCCCTATAGAAAGTATAAAAAGGCTTCTACAGTAGTGCACTCCGTCTTCAACCAGGAGCTGTTTGGGATTTGGCCTGTTCATAATCATGATGATAATTATATGATATAATAATAATAATAATAATAATAATTATTATTATTATTATTAGACTGCACGGTGGTGTAGTGGTTAACACTGTCGCCTCACAGCAAGAAGGTCCTGGGTTCGAGCCGTGTGGCCGGCAAGGGCCTTTCTGTGTGGAGTTAAACTGCTCACCTTGAATTCCATTTGGCCATTAACGGGGTGCTGAGTCATTATAACATCTCTTGGGTAAAGTTCTCTGAAACTGTCTGTTTATACCACACCACACTGCTGCCGTGTCGCATTATGGGTCTATATATTTTCCTGCTTTTTTTGTCCTTGGCCAATCACATCCCTGTTCCTCTATTATGACTTTAGCTAGAAACAGAGGGAAGTCTGTGTGCAGAAATACAGGAAGTGAAGACATTCTTAGTTATTCTGTGCTTAGATCTGTGGGGACTTCATATATGCTTTTGGAGTCCAAGTCCCCATTAGCAGACAAAACAAAAATCCTCTCTTGGAAATATGATCTCTCCCAACAAACACTTTTCCAATCTGAGTTGCTTGTTTAGTTCCACAGGCCTGAATCCCACAGGCTGTTAGATGTGTAGGGTTTGTTATGGTACCCCTCCATACACAAAGAGCTAGCAGCCCTGCATAAGCCCATACAACGCCAGTGGAGAGTCCACTGTGTTCTATGCTATGTGTCCTGAAGGACCTGCATGAGAGCAATAGGTGAATAAAACTGTCAAAATGCTGCACTTCAACCCATATCAGATTTAACCAGCCAGTATTACAGTATCAGATACCTCCATGTCAGTGGGGATCCAGTGTTAGTGATAAGGGATAGGTTTCCCAGTAACATTGCCCTTTAGGGCTAAAGAGCGAGTTGAGAGATTCTCTTAAGCAATGAATGTTGTCTCTGTATGTGGCTTTTTTTAACTCACTCGTATGTAGGAGTTTTAAGGGCAACATTACGAAGAGCTTCTTTGCAATGCGTGTCCCCAATATAGGCATTAGTAGTTGCTAAAGGCATTTGTAATGTAGTTGCTGAAGGTATTAGTACTTGCTAAATCCAGTTAATCAGGTCGCATAGCGTTCGTTTTTAACCAAAAGCCAATGAAATATAAAGTGTTTAAAATATGTTAATATATTGTATCGTCGTTAAGTATTACATATAGACCAGCGGCTGCAATTGTCAACAGTCCATAATTATCGACACCTTTTCAGATTTACCAATAAAAAACTATTTTACAAAGGTGAGTTTCAGTTACAACAGTTATTATTGGTTAATTAATCAACCAGAAACCCCACCCCCACCGCCCTTTGATCTTGTCATCTGATGACACAGCTCAAGTCAAGTCAACTTTATTGTCAAATATGCTATACATGCTCGACATACAGCACAGATGAAATATCAGTCCTCTCTGGCCCACGGTGCAAACAGGCAATGCAATAAATAAAAATAGAATAATTGAAAAAAAACAAACAACAAAATAAACAGTATAAACACTCTAGATAGGAACTAGACATAGACTAAACACTCACAATATAAACAGTATAAATAAACAGTATAAACACTAGATAAGAACAAGACATAGACTAAACACTCAGACAATATAAACAGTGTAAACACTCTAGATATGAACTAGACGTAGACTAAACACACACACACACACACACATAAATTGGTTCAAATAACCAAACAGTCAAGGGCACTTGAGGTATAGCAGGTAAACATGAAATAAGCAGTATAAACAAACTAGCAGCTGTTAAGATGAGGTAGTGCGGAATAGTGCAAATGAGCGAGGTAAAGTGAGATGTACGGTCCCTGAGTTCAGTGTGTTAATGAATGATGAGCTGTATCTGTGTGTGTGTGTGTGTGTGTGTGTGTGTGTTGGGGGGGGAACTGTGAGGATGACATGTCAGATGCTGAAGGGGGGCAGGGGGGTGTGCGAACAGAATCTGTGGCAGGGGGCAGAGGGGGGAGGAGGGGCAGAACAGGGAGGGAGTTGAGCCTCCTGACTGCCTGATGAAAGAAACTGTTCTTGAACCTGCTGGTTTTGGCCCGGAGACTCCGCAGTCTCCTCCCCGATGGCAGCAGGCTGAAGAGGCTGTGAGATGGGTGAGTGGGTGGGGTCACCTGCAATCCTGATGGCTTTGCGGGTGAGGCGGGAGTTCTAAGTATCCATAAGAGAAGGGAGAGAGACACCAATGATCCTCTCAGCTGCTCTCATGATGCGCTGCAGAGACTTGCAGCAGGACATGGTGCAGGCGCCATACCACACAGTGATGCAGCTGGTCAGGATGTTCTCGATGGTGCCTCTGTAGAAAGTGTGCATGATGGGGGTCGAGGCTCTTGCTCTCCTTAGTTTGTGGAGGAAGTACAGACGCTGTTGGGCTTTTTTGGCCAGTGATGCGGTGTTGTTGCTCCAGGACAGGTCTTCAGAGATGTGCACACCCATAAACTTGGTGCTGCTCACCCTCTCCACTGCAGCACCGTCGATAGATAGTGGAGCATGCTGGGTGTGTTCTCTCCTGAAGTCCACAACAATCTCCTTCATCTTCTCCACGTTCAGACGGAGATTGTTGTCCTTGCACCACATGGCCAAGCGGCTCACCTCACTCCTGTAGATTGTCTCATTGCCATTGTTGATGAGACCCACCACAGTTGTGTCATCCGCAAACTTAATGAAGAGATTTGAGCTGGATGTTGGTGTGCAGTCGTGGGTCAGCAGAGTGAAGAGGAGGGGGCTTAGCACACATTTGGGGGGCCCCTGTGTTCAGTGTGATGGTGCTGGAGGAGTTGCTGCTGACCCGTACAGTCTGTGGTCTCCCCATCAGGAAGTCCAGCAGCCAGTTGCACAGGGAGGTGTTGAGTCCCAGCTGGTCCAGTTTGTGAATGAGCTGCTGAGGAATGATTGTGTTGAATGCTGAGCTAAAGTCTATGAACAGCATTCTGACATACGAGTCTTTTGTCTCCAGGTGGGTGAGGGCTGAGTGGAGGGCAGTGGAGATGGCGTCATCGGTCGAACGGTTGGACTGATATGCAAACTGGAAAGGATCCAGGGCGGGGGGGAGGGCAGACTTGATATGCCTCATGACTAGCCGCTCGAAGCACTTCATGAGGATGGGAGTGAGTGCGACAGGGCGGTAGTCATTGAAGCAGGAGGGAGACGGCTTCTTCGGGACCAGGATGATGGTGGTGGTTTTGAGGCATGTGGGGACAACAGCCTGGCTCAACGAGATGTTGAAGATGTCTGTAAAGACATCTGTGAGCTCCTCGGCACAGTCTCTCAGGACACGACCAGGAATGTTATCAGGACCCGGGGCTTTTCGTGCATTTGTCGTCCTGAGAGCTCTCCTCACGCTGTCTGGGGACAGCGTGAACACCTGGTCGCCGGGAGGTGGTGGGGTCTTCTGTGCCGTGGTGCTGTTGTCTGCCTCAAAGCGAGCGAAGAAGTCATTCAACTGATTCAGCAGAGACGTGGAGTTGTCACAGGTCTGTGGTGAGGGCTTGTAGGCTGTGATGGTCTGAATACCCCGCCACAGGTTCCTGGTGTCTCTGCTGTTGTTGAAATGATCAGCAATGTGCCTGGAATACTGTCTCTTGGCCACCCTGATGCCTTGTGACAGATTGGCCCTAGCTGTCCTCAGGCCCACCTCATCCCCAGCTCTGAAGGCGGCGTTCTGAGCCCACAGGAGCCTATAGACTTCCCCTGTCAGCCATGGCTTCTGATTGGCCTGAATGGAGATGGTTCTGGTGACCGTAACGTCATCCATGCACTTCCTCATGTAGGCAGTGACGGTCTCCGTGTACTCCTGGAGATCTGTGGTGTTGTAGGTGGCCGCCTGTCTGAACATGCTCTAGTCAGTCACTACGTTTACACGCACATAGAGAGAATCGAATTTCTGCCGTTGCGCGACTAAAATCGAAGTTCAAAATGCCATGTATACACCTTAATTCGGCTGAAATTGAACCGAACTTGATTTCTCGGAATCGAGCTACATGACCTAGTTTATGCGATTTCTGCCGAGCTACTTTGTGCATGTATACCCTATCGAGCTAGTTGTCGAGCTACTTCCGGAAGTGACGAGTGACGAGACCACAAGCGGGAAACACAACAGCCTCGGTCAGCATGACAACGAATCATGACAACGGCATGAATCTTTTCTTTTTGTGGCATTGTTTGCACTGTTAAAATTTAGCTCACTTACTGTATCACCAAATACATCTGTACAGCGGTTGCATAGCTGTGAATTGTGTACATAAACAAGTCATTGTATTTGTGTGTGTGTGTGTGTGTGTGTATATATATATATATATATATATATATATATATATATATATATATGTATATGTGTGTGTGTGTGTGTGTCCAACATCTGAAGAATGTCAATAAAAACAAAACAATTGAACTTTTTGTGTGTTTATTAAGACATAAGTTAAATTGTAAGCAAAAAATGGACTTTAGAAAAATATTATTGTGCAAAATAAGTTGTCTTACAAAACAGTGGTCTGCGCCGGACAGTTTGTAGCCATAAACTGTTAGAGCAAGCCTAACAGCTTGAACACGGAACTGCTAGTGTTGCCAGATTGGGGGTTTTAAGTGCATTTTAGCGGATTTGAACATGTTTTGGGCTGGAAAACGTCAGCAGTATCTGGCAACACTATTGAGGTATTTCACCTGACGTCACAGGGTCACGTGACGCCCCGGTGTCCACCATTTTGGACGGCAAGCTAGCTAATGTCAACAACAGTAGCTAGTATGTTACTGTAGCAATATTTACGTTCAGTCATTTGGATGACTGTTAAAACCTTTCAGTCTCAAGTTTTTCCTTTACTGGATTTACTAGTTTACTGAGCTAGCGCGCGATGGCTCCCGGCCCGGCCGGAGAGCGCGCGATGGCTCCCGGCCCGGCCGGAGAGCGCGCGATGGCTCCCGGCCCGGCCGGAGAGCGCGCGATGGCTCCCGGCCCGGCCGGAGAGCGCGAGATGGCTCCCGGCCCGGCCGGAGAGCGCGCGATGGCTCGCGGCCCGGCCGGAGAGCGCGCGATGGCTCGCGGCCCGGCCGGAGAGCGCGCGATGGCTCGCGGCCCGGCCGGAGAGCGCGCGATGGCTCGCGGCCCGGCCGGAGAGCGCGCGATGGCTCCCGGTTTGGCCTAGCGCGCTGGCTCAGTAAACTAGTAAATCCAGTAAAGGAAAAACTTGAGACTGAAAGGTTTTAACAGTCATCCAAATGACTGAACGTAAACATTGCTACAGTAACATACCAGCTACTATGTTGTTGACATTAGCTAGTGCTAACAGCTAGTTGCTAGTACACTGCTACAACACAGACACCGACCCTAATAATACAGTTCTTAGTCATTGCCTGGTAACAGCAAATTTATAACGGGCCATGTCTCAACAGACTAAGAAGTTATTTCAATGACATTTAATAACATTTTGTTTATCCTGAGGACCGAAAGTAAATGAAAATGTGAACAAACCTTAGCTGTAATCAGATGGCGACCACCGGCTCCAGGGACGACCCGCTGATGTAGGCATGTTACCCAGCCTGACACAAAATATTTGTAGGCATCCAAACTCTTATACGCTTTCAGATCAATACCTGTGTATGGCGATGGGTTTTTAACGACATAGGTATACAGATCATGTGGGCCGAAGTCAGGTAAAGACGAGGGCTTCGTGTACTTCCGTACGTCAGTGAACAATCCTGGTGGAAGCAGGTAAACATCGTTCTCTAAGCCTGCTAACCTCAATTTTTGCAAATATCTCTCCCTCTGCTCGCCCTGTAAATGCCCTACATCACTGGATAGTGAAGGTGTTTTCTGCATCTCGCTCCTTTTTCTTTTGTTTTTCGTTTGTCGCCTTCCTCGCATTCAAACTGATTCGAGCCGTGCCGTCCAAAATGGCAGCATCACATGACTTGGTCACGTGAGTGAAATACCTCAATAGCTCTTCTTCATGACGACAACCGGAAGTGTACCAACACGATGGGGCGTGTAGCACCACGTGTGGCTCGGGTGCACAATGCACCTTGCACAATAGCCTGATTTCACTTGTGCATGTAGGATTGGATTTCTCTGGCACCCTTGCTGGGACCCTTTTCTCGATTACCAACAGCAGCTCGATTTAGACGTGCATGTAAACATAGTGAGTGGTGGAAAAACAGTCCTGGAGTGTCTCTGAGGACCCCTCTGGCGACACACGTATCTGTTTTGTAGCTGGTTTTGTGACTTTAACCAGCGGCCTGTATGCTGGCATTAGCATAACAGTGGAGTGATATGAGGCCCCAAGGTGGGGGAGGAGTAGGGCTTTGTAGGCATCTTTATGCATGGTGTAAACATTGTCCAGAGTATTGTTTCCACGTGTAGGAAAGTTGATATGTCCATAGAGTTTTGGAAACACGCTTTTGGGGTTTGCATGATTGAAATCCCCAGCCAAGATGAGGAAAGCATCTGGGTGGGCTGTCTGCTACTCACTGATATGCTGATAGAGTTCATTCAGTGCTTCACTCCTGTTATTGGAGCCGGGAGGGATGTATATTGCTACCAGCAATATGGCTGTAAATTCCCTCGGCAGATAGAATGGCCGGCACTTAATAATCATAAACTCCACCAGAGGTGAGCAGTGTTTGCAGACCACAACAGCATCACGGCACCAGGCATCACTGATGTAAACACAGAGTCCTCCTCTGCGAGTCTTCTCCCCCCTCGACTAGCACTCTATCTGACTGGTAGCATGATAGCTGGGCTAGCTGAATGGCACAGTCCGGGACACTGTCATTAAGCCATGTTTCCACAAACACGAGGACACAACACTCACTCACAGACTTAAAAGATGAGCGGAGCAGGCGGACATAATCCAGCTTGTTGTTCAGCGAGCGTACGTTGGCCAGAGTGATGGTAGGGATAGCCGGCCGGTGAGGGCTAGCCGCTAGCCTAGCTCGGATACCTCCGCGTTTGCCTCTCTTCTGCTTCCGCATGTTCCGCCTGTGGCACTTCCACTGCGGGCTGGATGCAGGAGTGGGGGTCGGTGATTGAGCAGGCCTCCGGAGCAAACTGTAGCCGCATAGCACTTCCGTGTCCGCTGGATTTATATCCGTGAATATAGTTCTGTGGATGTCGAGCAGAAACTCACGGGAGTATGTGCGCCTTGAGACTAATGGACGCGACAAAGACGAACAGATACACACTGTTTTAAAACACAGAAAACACAAAAACACCGTTCTGTCAGGACAGTGAGGAGCCACTGCATGTGTGCCCGCCGCCATCTTGGTAAGAAGAAACCTGAGATGTAATTTTTTTAGCATGATCAGCACTTTGAGGAAAACCTAGACGTTAACATCGCAGGTAAGCATGGTGGAAAGATCATGGACATGTTTTTACTTATCAAATTCACCATTATTTCATGATATCCTTGTCAAAAGCTACTTTGTTTCTTACTCTTTCATTTGACTGTCGCCATTTTGTATCTAAACGTGCATTTGAGAAGTCACGTGAGGTGTCAATAATCGTAATCACTTTCACCGGTGTCCACCATTATCAACACCCTGTGGAATTAAGTGACATTTACAACTGTTATGTATCGATCTTTCTGTAACATTGCTGAAGTAGACGAAGTACTTTTTTTTTTAAAAAGTGCTGTGATTTTATAATTATATTTTTTCTGATTCATAACAGAATGGAATGCTTATAGAGTATTTGGAATCCTATTGCAATAAATAGAATTAGACCTAAATTAAATTCCTACCACATAAAAAAAAAACATGCTTGAAATATTCAGATTTTTCTATTCCATTCAGAAAATATTTTTTGCAGTTTGTTGTAAATATCTACCACATATTAGAATATCAGTAGACATTTTATATTTTGGTTTGAGGAATGGCATGCGACCTTTGACATGGATTTTCATGTGGTTACAATGTCAATTGCCTGTTGACATTTCTTGGTAAACTACAAAACTAGAAATTAATACAAACAGCAACGAATGATTAACAAAATGTGATCTACATGGGTGCAAGTTTTCCGGCATGTGCCGGAAGCTCCATTTTATTTTCGGTTCTGAAAAAGTCATTTTTCCAAATCGTGTAAATCCGTTAAGATTTTTTTTTTTTTTTTGGGGGGGGGTATGGGGTGGCCCTCTCACTGTCTCACTCTAATAGGGCCAATGATTTTCCGCGATCGCGGAAAACAGACGGAAATTACGGAATTTTTTTATAGTGAAATTATAAATAAATTATAATAAATAAATTATAAAAATTTATAATAATTTATAATAATAAATAAATTATAGCGTGTCAAAGTGTAACTGCCGCTAACGCCCAAGCAGACATGCCTTTCCGGTCAAGGCAGCTTTGTCGGTGATTGTGATTGGCTTGTGGCACACCTAGCCAGCCAATGAGCTGCTTGTTTACAGATTCGCTCCCTACATCGCAACCAGAATGGCGACTACTTAAAAGAAACGAATGCTCTGGTGGCCAAGGACGCCATATGGTTGCCAGTGGCAAGTGTGGACGTTGAGCGCTCCTTTTCCATGTATAAACATCTTCTAAATGACAGAAGATTCAGTCTCACGGAGACCAACACTAAACAACTTATGATGCTCTATCATAATGGCGATATCGAGCAGCGTTTCTAGGTACTCTGAGTGCTTGATGATTGATCTGCAAGGAATATTCAGGACTATCATTACAAAGTTAAACTATTCTAGTCTGTTTGAGAGTGTGTTCTGTGTTCTGTTAGGAAACATTGTTTCATGAGTTTGTGGTGTACTAAAAAAGATGGATATAGAGTAATATTTTTAAACAGTCACTTATGAGTATTGTCATTACAGGCTCAGTAAGTATTACGGAATATTAATTTATCCCTATTAATTTATCAGTACTCTCAATATTATATTGAGATTATATATGCTATTATATTGCATAAATTATATATGAGATGGGTTTTTAGTTAATGGTGAGCCTAGTTTCTTGATTTATCTGTTATCAGTATGTCAAGTAAAATATTTTGAGTTGTCTCAATCTGTGATCCCACTTTAATTTTTTATTAATGCAGTTTATCAGCTTACTGTCAGTGTAATTGTTTTTTATTATATTTTTTTTTCATGAATGACTTCATCATGCAAAGGACCATTTGTGTCTAGAGATGCAATACTTTGAAACCCAAGTAAAATTATGCCAGCCAGAATTACTAAATTGGAGCCAAACAGAACAATTTTGAACTGAAATTGTGAAACGGAATTTTTCATTGTCCGAAACGGAAAAAGCCAGATTTTGAAACGGAAAATCATTGGCTCTACTCTCAGTGTATTACCGGGTTACCGCGGTACAGTCTCTGCACGAGACAAATCTTTTCATCTCATCTTCGCCACAAACCTCATTAAATTTAAACGCCGCTCACCGGCGAGCGGTCCTGACTAGCCGTTGTTTCACGGTGCTATACATGTGTGATATCATGTTTCACACATGTACACGTTGTTTGACCAAATCAACACAGCTATTCCAGTGTATATATTAAAAAAAGGTATCACAGCAAAAGCATATTAAAAATGGTTGTTCCAACATTTAAATTAGTAGTTGCTAGATGTTTTGAAATATCAAGCCTTGTACTTGAAATATTATTTCAGATGAATTGATGAAATGTATTCAATATTTGATATGAATATGCAAATAATATAACTATTAATACTATAAATGTTTGCATGAGATTGCATGAGAGACAACCATTCTAACTTGTAATTAAAACATTTTTTCGAGCCCTAAGGGGGGCTCACCCCCCTTTGTAACCCCCCCTGCATGGCTGTGCCATGCAAGTCTGACTTTGTCAGATTTTTCAGGTTTTTGAAAATTTTATACTTGCACCCATGGATCTATCAAAATACTTAGAAATTGCGTAGAAAGTGGAATAAAATTATTTTCTGACAAAGGTTAAACATTATTAGTTCATTTGTTTACAAACATTACAATTTCTTCATCATTTACATAAGCACCAACATCAATATATTTATATAAAATATATTTTGGACTAAATGTAAGTCTATGTAAATTTTAAATAAAAACTGTGTTTTGTTAATACCACATACCAATTTTTTTTTTTTGATAATCATCTGGATGTTGATAATTGTGGAACGGTGTCGATAGCTGTGGACAAAGGTGTTGAAAATTGTGGAACGGTGTCACGTGATCTGATGCACTAAGTAATCAACTCATTTTTTTTCAATGGAAGTTTGAGTAATTATTCATGCACAATTTATGTATTGAAAGTCTTTTCTACTTTTGCAATGGCCAAAAGATTGTTAAGCTGTCGATAATTGTAGCCGCTGCTCTAGTACTATTTTTAAACTGCTTTAATTTGTAACTCTGGCTGAAAGTTTCATTTTCTGGGTTAGATGTCAGCGTTGCTGTAACAAACACACTGAGAAATATTTCATAATGCTCTGGTGGCCATTAATCCAAGCATCTGTGCTCATAATCACCCATAATGGTTTTACTGCATGACAAACACTTGAAATTTCAGAGTAGATGTGACAACAACTGGATTTGTGATGTATAACTGAGTCTAGTGTATGCTATTGTCTGGTCTTCAGTTCCTCCACAGATTGTGGTTCGTCCCCGGGATCAGATCACGGCGCTGGGACGTACTATGACGTTCCTGTGTGGCACTAAAGGAAACCCACCACCTGCAGTGTTCTGGCAAAAAGAAGGGAGCCAGGTAAGACAGGGCAGATGCAAATCAAGCTTTCTAATACCTTTAGAGGATGACTCAGAATGGTGTCACTCCTGCCTGAAGTCATGCTTGTTTTTACTTTTGCAAAATACTTTCTCAACATATATTGAGATATATTATCTCGATATATCTCATCTCATCTCATTATCTCAAGCCGCTTTATCCTTCTACAGGGTCGCAGGCAAGCTGGAGCCTATCCCAGCTGACTACGGGCGAAAGGCGGGGTACACCCTGGACAAGTCGCCAGGTCATCACAGGGCTGACACATAGACACAGACAACCATTCACACTCACATTCACACCTACGGTCAATTTAGAGTCACCAGTTAACCTAACCTGCATGTCTTTGGACTGTGGGGGAAACCGGAGCACCCGGAGGAAACCCACGCGGACACGGGGAGAACATGCAAACTCCACACAGAAAGGCCCTCGCCGGCCCCGGGGCTCGAACCCAGGACCTTCTTGCTGTGAGGCGACAGCGCTAACCACTACACCACCGTGCCGCCCTTATCTCGATATATATTAGTGACAAATATTTTACCAATTTTTTTCATATAGCACTTCTCCAAATTCCTAAACATCCGTGGATCATCATGTATTGTGTATTTTAACATGCAGACCTAAACTGTTGTTTCAGTTTTTGACAGTGTTTATTGCACTGATGGGCACGACTGCCAGGTCTAAAATTAGGCTTACAAACATGTGCAAAAGGAAGCGTGGCACGTGTGTAGGCTGGATGGACTTATTTGGTCTTTTCCACAAATCATAGTCGTGATGCAAGCTGAGGTCAATACATGGGCAGTCATGGTTAAACAAGCCAAAGCCATAATCATAAACTGGGGGAAAAGAAAGGAACGGGTCGTAACTACAACAGCAGAGTTCATAAAGAGAGAAATACAGAGAGTGAGCAAGGGAAAGAGGCAGACGGGCAACAGGCAAAGACAGAGAGATTATATATAGAGTTATTTTAGTCTACAACACTGATAAAATTTACGTTTATCTGATGTAAGGAAGGGCGGCACAGTGGTGTAGTGGTTAGCGCTGTCGCCTCACAGCAAGAAGGTCCGGGTTCGAGCCCCGTGGCCGGCGAGGGCCTTTCTGTGCGGAGTTTGCATGTTCTCCCCGTGTCCACGTGGGTTTCCTCCGGGTGCTCCGGTTTCCCCCACAGTCCAAAGACATGCAGGTTAGGTTAACTGGTGACTCTAAATTGACCGTAGGTGTGAATGTGAATGGTTGTCTGTGTCAGCCCTGTGATGACCTGGCGACTTGTCCAGGGTGTACCCCGCCTTTCGCCCGTAGTCAGCTGGGATAGGCTCCAGCTTGCCTGCGACCCTGTAGAAGGATAAAGCGGCTAGAGATAATGAGATGAGATGATGTAAGGAATGTATTAACAACATACATATAGTGGTGCTTGAAATTTTATGAACCTTTTAGAATTTTCTATATTTCTGCATAAATATGACCTAAAACATCAGATTTTCACACAAATCCTAAAAGTAGATAAAGAGAACCCAGTTAAACAAATGAGACAAAAATATTATACTTGGTCATTTATTTATTGAGGAAAATGATCCAATATTACATATCTGTGAATGGCAAAAGTATGTGAACCTCTAGGATTAGCAATTAATTTGAAGGTGAAATTAGAGTCAGGTGTTTTCAATCAATGGGATGACAATCAGGTTTGAGTGGGCACCCTGTTTTATTTAAAGAACAGGGATCTATCAAAGTCTGATCTTCACAACACATGTTTGTGGAAGTATATCATGGCACAAACAAAGGAGATTTCTGAGGACCTCAGAAAAAGCGTTGTTGTTGCTCATCAGGCTGGAAAAGGTTACAAAACCATCTCTAAAGAGTTTGGACTCCAACAATCCACAGTCAGACAGATTGTGTACAAATAGAGGAAGTTCAAGACCATTGTTACCCTCCCCAGGAGTGGTCGACCAACAAAGATCACTCCGAGAGCAAGGCGTGTAATAGTCGGCGAGGTCACAAAGGACCCCAGGGTAACTTCTAAGCAACTGAACAACAATGGTGTGCATGGCAGGGTTGCAAGGAGAAAGCCACTGCTCTCCAAAAAGAACATTGCTGCTCATCTGCAGTTTGCTAAAGATCACGTGGACAAGCCAGAAGGCTATTGGAAAAATGTTTTGTGGATGGATAAGACCAAAATAGAACTTTTTGGTTTAAATGAGAAGTGTTATGTTTTGGAGAAAGGAAAACACTGCGTTTCAGCATAAGAATCTTATCCCATCTGTGAAACATGGTGGTGGTAGCATCATGGTTTGGGCCTGTTTTGCTGCATCTGGGCCAGGACGGCTTGCCATCATTGATGGAACAATGAATTCTGAATTATACCAGAGAATTCTAAAGGAAAATGTCAGGACATCTGTCCATGAACTGAATCTCAAGAGAAGGTGGGTCATGCAGCAAGACAACGACCCTCAGCACACAGGTCATTCTACCAAAGAATGGTTAAAGAAGAATAAACTTAATGTTTTGGAATGGCCAAGTCAAAGTCCTGACCTTAAGCCAATCGAAATGTTGTGGAAGGACCTGAAGCGAGCAGTTCGTGTGAGGAAACCCACCAACATCCCAGAGTTGAAGCTGTTCTGTACGGAGAAATGGGCTAACATTCCTCCAAGCTGGTGTGCAGGACTGATCAACAGTTACCGGAAATGTTTAGTTGCAGTTATTGCTGCACAAGGGGGTCCCACCAGATACTGAAAGCAAAGGTTCACATACTTTTGCCACTCACAGATATGTAATACTGGTTCATTTTCCTCAATAAATAAATGACCAAGTACAATATTTTTGTCTCATTTGTTTAACTGGGTTCACAAACTTTCAAGCACCTGTATGTGTGTGTGTGTGTGTGTGTGTGTGTGTGTGTGTGTGTGTGTGTGTATATATATATATATATATAAATAAAATTTGCAAACATGAGTGTGCAGAACAAAGAATTCTGTGAGAAAGTGTGTGCTTTGGGGTTGGTAAAGAAGTAGAATGTGCTTTATTTTATGCATTTGAAGCTTACACTGGAGAAGATATAACAGGTTTGGGACAGAAAGCAAAGAAACTGTGTGGTTATGTATTTTGTCATTCTACCATCTATCGGCGTGTTGTCTGGATTTGTTTCTGAGAGAGAGCGTTCATATAAAGGATAAAGGGCAACTGATATAGACAACAAATCACAAAGCTTTAGAATGACTGTGGTCAGAGCCAGAGGGTAGGATGAGGGGTCAGTGAATAATCTCCAAAAATGAAACAGAAAGAAACAAACACACGCGTACGCACGCACGCGCACACACACACACACACCTCCCCCAGCTTCCTCAGACAATGGAGCAGCTGTCAACGTTGCTGCCTTCTGCATGAAGAAGGCTTCTTATCCTCAACCTTTTGTGCGTGACCCCTGTCCCTCTGACACCCGACACACATAAACCCTTAACCACCAAATGAGATAGCTCTACCACTGTTGTTTAATGTGTACATAAATCTTAATGGTCATCCAGATTTTATGTCCAAACCACAACTATAGTACTCATTGTTGTAATGTCTTTACAAATGCAAATTGTAAAGGCGTGAACTGCTCCGTTTTCTTTCTTGTATCTATTTGCATACATCTTCTTGGTATATATACCAAGAATTGAATAATACATACTCATATTAGTATGCCTGTGATATCCAAGATGTCAATTCAAATTTATAGCTTTTATATCGTTTGTATTGTTACCAATGAAGGATAGGAGTCGGAATTTTTGAGCATCTCATGATGATACCTTTCAAAGTGCTTATATACAGAGAGGATATTACACAGTTGTGGAAAGATAGAAGTTTCTTTTTGAGTGGTGAATGTTTCATGAATGAGCTTAAGCGAACGAATGATATATTTTTCAACATGAAAAGATAAACTTCATATCTTCATGCAACTGTGTAATGTTTTTTATATTATATGGACACATCCACATAAAAAATACACAAGTTAATCAAAAGAATTTTAATTTTGAACCGGTTCGCCATTTTGACATGCGTCAAGTCAGCAGGAAAACACTGGGAGTGACGTCATCGGAGTGAAATATCGGGAAATATATTACTCAGATCCGCAATGTATTTCACATGAAAGATGCGAGTTTTCAACATGAGAAGATAAACTTCATATCTTCAAGCCAACGTGTGATTTTTATTATATAGACACATTCACAAACAAAAAGTACCCATATTTATCAAAACAATTCATCGATTTCCTCATGAGTGACACACAAAGATTTATGTCACAATTTTGGATCTCCATGTTCTGGATGTAGTTCGTATGAAAAATACAAGTGGTGTATTTCCCAGTAAAACACTCATGTCCGTATAATATGTAACAATTATTCACTGAAGGTGAAGTGAATATTGGTGAATAAGAACTTTGACGAAGTTATTATTTACCGATATTCACTGAGCCTGAGGCGGATAATTGTTTTAGTATTACATGGTAGCCGCGGGGTCTTAAGTCTTAAATTTAATATTCCAAAATTAAGGCCTTAAAAAGTCTTAAATTGCTTTGCTCAAGTCTTAATTTTTTAAACAAAGGTCTTAAATTTACTCATACTATTCTACAATGTGAAAACGTGGGTTTTGCGTAACATCAGTTAATTTCTTGGAGTATATGCGCAAAGAAAGAAACAATATTGATACATTTTCGCACCGGCGCAATCGTCGGAGTCCGTGGTGGAGAGGAGACTCCGCGAATCGCAGCATGGGGAAGTGTCGTTTTAATCAGCAGTGGCTTTCAGATGAAAGATATCGTGATTGGGTGAGGGAGGTTCCTGGAAGTGACGTTGAAGCAAGATGCTGTGTTTGTCGAAAGGCCTTCAAGTTGTCCACTATAGGTCATTTCGCTTTAGAGTCTCACATGAAGAGATCAAAGCACATTACATCTGCCCTCCACCCAGGGCTCTACAGTGCGCGCATTTGTGAGCGAATTTTTCGGCATGCGAACGACGAAAAAAAACGCGCATTCGTGCGAGGGCTTCTTGCGGCCGACAGTTTAGGAAAGCACTGAGCACAGACGCGACGAGTTTAACATTCTAAAATGTATCAAACGTTAAACTGCAAAGTATGTAAATCCAGCGCTGGATAGCCTACCTAATATAGTGTAACGAGTAACGGCCTGTATTGTTGCAAGTGTGTGTGTTCTGCCTGCGCCTTGCTCCCTGTCTGTAGTTGCGTGCATTGCCTCTGTCTTGCACCTGCGATGGTTCCCATGGTAGCCGGGAGGGGGAGTGAAAAAAGTTACTTTTTTTTTGCCGTTCTGCCACATCTTTCTGTGATTGCCCCTCTTTCCCACGGTTGTATGTTGTGGGTGTGGCATTAGGTGGGAAAAGTGCTTTTTAGGGATTCATCAGATCATTCAACTGAGAGATAACTGAGAGCTGGTTCGGACCGAGCTGAGAAATATATTCGCTATGCAGAGAATAACAGCGTTTTTTAAAAGCAATGATGGTGGAAACAAGAATAAAAGAACGGACGAGGAAGAAAGTGTAGTGAAGAAAGCTAGAACGACGGGAGAAGGTGCGGGAAAATTATATAATGAGATGGAAAGCACACACCCCAGTGCAAACATTTAGATGGGAACATACAACACAGCAGAAAAACAAATAATATACAGTATACACAAATGGTGCATTTCACAACACAGCAGAAAAACAAAGAATATATATACAACTGGGCGTGTTGAGTTGCAGATGTTAATTGCACATTAGTTATAGAAACTCAGTTCAGCTACAAAACTCAGGATATTGCACTGTATTTGGTATTGCATTGTATTGGGTATGGATGTAAAAGTGTAGAAATATAAAATATACAAAAGCTATAAAAACTAAAAAGTTGCTCTGTGAGGTTGCACTGTAATAAGTATTGCACTGCATCAAGTAAGTGTGAGAATATTGTCCTTTTAGGTCCTTGTTGGTGCATTGTTGCACCTGCCAGAAGTGGCATCAGTCAGTGCATGTAATTGGCCTTTTTCACATTACGTCACTTGCAGAAGAACCTCACATCCGTTTTCAGCCTTTTGAATGGAAGAAGAGGCAGCATGCTAATCTGCTGGCTAACAAGTAGCAACCGTAGAAAGTCAGTAAACTTCCTTTCCAAAACAAGGCAGATAGGTGACTGGAATGGTCGCTAACAATACGTAATGATAAACAACAATGCGCAATATTATTATCAGTCTTATCTGTGAATGGCACAGTTTTGTTAACATATGTTGCCGCCGTATACCTCTTCTTCCATTCAAAAGGCTGAAAACGGATATGAGTTCCCCTGCAAGTGACGTAATGTGAAAAAGGCTAATTGTTCAAGGTGGTTATGGCCTGTGGGGAAAAAAACTGTTTTTGAGTCTGTTGGTCCTTGCTTTGATGCACCTGTAACGCCTGCCTGAGGGCAGCAAGTCAAAGAACTCAGAGCCAGGGTGGGAGCTGTCCTTGATGATGATGTTAGCTCTGCTGAGCTCTGCTCTCTGTTTAGCTACTGTTTGTTCATTCATTCAGTTGTTCATTATTCATTTTATTCATTCGTTCATTCATTCATTCATTCTCAATTGAATTTTGCATTTTATGTGTTGGTGTGTCTAAGGTTTGCGCTGCAATAAACCTCTAAAATGAAAACCTACTTGTGCTTGTGCCCCCATTTTTTTCCCTGTGCTCCTAAAATTTTTAACTTACGAGCACGTGTGCTCCTGAAAAAAAAAGTTGGTGTAGAGCCCTGCCTCCATGGCCACCAGCCCATCGCTCAGTTCTGCACGGTTCAATCTCCGAATGCACCTGGAGTTGGCACTAGCACCACTGTGAACATCAGCAGCATCAGCCAAGCCAGACATCATTGGCAAGGCTAGCAACAACACAAGGGCAAGGGGCATGATGGGTGTCGGTGGAACCCTGACACTTTGGGCAGAGGTGCTCTGGATTTTATAAACAATTATGGGACACCACTCGTACAGCTCGAATGAGGGCATAAGCGAACTCTTTAAGGCTATGTTCCCAGACTCGGAAGTCGCTACAACATTCTCCTGTGGAAAAAAACAAAACATCTTTGTGGCAGTTTTCGTGTACGGGCGGAGCACAGAAGACGGCAGGACAGAGCTCAGGTTGATAACGGTTTTATTGTCACACTTTCCAGTGAACAATCTAATCAAACACACAGACAGCCACACACGCAACCAGCGTCTGGTTCGGGGGAGAGCCCCTCTGCTCTCTGCTCTCCCTCTTTAAATAGGGCGCGGTCACTGGGAAGACACACACAAACACAGGTTAATTAACGTCAGGTGTAGTGATTCTGCCACTTACCTTCCCTGACTCCACCCTCCTGTCACAGACCGGCGCTTGACCACGCCCCCGCTGCCACATACCCCCGGCCTGCAGCCGACTCTCCCCCCCCCCCTTGACGGGAGAGGAAGTCCGCCACGACCATCTGCGCCCCCAGCCTGTGGACCACCTTGAAATTAAAGGGTTGGAGTGCCAGATACCAACGGGTGATCCGCGCGTTGGCATCCTTCATGCGGTGGAGCCACTGGAGGGGCGCGTGGTCTGAACAGAGGGTGAAAGGGCGCCCCAGCAGGTAGTACCAGAGGGTGAGGACCACCCACTTGATGGCCAGACACTCTTTCTCTATGGTGCTGTAGCGCCCCTCACACACCGACAGCTTCCTGCTGATGTACAGGACGGGGCGGTCCTCCCCCTCTACCTCCTGGGACAAAACCGCCCCCAGCCCTCTGTCTGACGCATCGGTCTGCAACATCAAGGGGAGAGAAAAGTCAGGGGAGTGTAAAAGCGGCCCCCCACACAGTGCAGCGTTTACCTCAGAAAACGCCTGCTGGCATTGCTCCGTCCACTGGACCGGGTCTGGTGCCCCCTTTTTAGTGAGATCAGGTCCATAACGTATTGAATTTCGTTCTTACTTTGTGAAGGTCCCTCCTCCCAATTTTCCCGCAGCACGTCTAGAATGCCACGCGGCTTACGCCCATATAATAATTCGAACGGGGAGAACCCTGTGGAGGCTTGGGGGACCTCTCGCACTGAAAACAACAAGGGCTCGAGCCACTTATCCCAATTGCATGCGTCCTCACTTACGAATTTTTTAATGATATTCTTGAGGGTGCGGTTGAACCGTTCAACTAAACCGTCCGTTTGTGGGTGATGCACGCTGGTGCGGATCGGCTTAATCCCCAATAACCCATACAGTTTGTGCAGTGTCCGTGACATAAACGTGGTGCCCTGATCAGTCAGAATCTCTTTCGGGATTCCAACTCGGGAGATAACGCGGAAGAGCGCCTCCGCAATACTGCGTGCTGAGATATTGCACAGAGGCACTGCTTTCGGGTATCGCGTGGCATAGTCCACCAGAACTAATATAAAGCGGTACCCTCGTGCTGACCTATCTAATGGCCCGACGAGATCCATCCCAATTCTTTCAAACGGGGTCTCGATTAAAGGTAGAGGGCGCAAAGGCACTTTTGGATTGGCCGCTGGATTTACTAACTGGCATTCGCGGCACGCCGTACACCACCTACGAACATCACCACGAATCCCCGGCCAATAGAATCGGGCCATTATTTGGGCTAGTGTCTTATCCTGCCCTAGGTGTCCAGCCATGGGATTAAAGTGAGCCGCCTGGAATACCAATTCCCGGCGGCTCTTTGGAATTAAAAGCTGCGTGATTTGCTCTCTCATCCAAGTGTCCTGCGTCACTCGGTATAATCTATCCTTCATAATAGAGAAATAGGGGAAGGACGGGGTGGCGTTCGGCGGGAGCGTTTGACCATCGATTACTCTCACTTGGTCAAACGCATGCCGCAGAGTCTTGTCTCGCGATTGTTCTAACGGGAAACCCGCGAGGGATTCCCCGAGAGAGAGAGGAGGAGCCTGTGGCTCCTCACTCTGACGCGGAGATGACGTAGACGGCTCTGTGACAGCTGCTCCCGCCAAGGCGACACCGGGACCTCCCCCTGCTGAAGTATGGCAGGACCCACTCTCTACTAAATGGCTCATCAACTCCCCGAATCCCGGCCAATCAGTCCCCAAAATTATCGAGTGGGTGAGGCGAGGATTAACCGACGCCTTTACTATAAATTTTTCCCCTCGGAAAAAAATGTGGACCGACACCAAAGGGTAGCTGTGAACATCCCTGTGCACACACAACACCTTCACCCCCTGTGCTCCCCCCAATGCCTCGTTTTGCACCAGGCTTTGGTGAAATTGAGGTTTGATTACAACCGGAATCCACCAACACCTGATATGTATCCCCTTGAATACTCACCGGTATGCGATACGCTCCGGCCCGATCGAGGGCGGCTTCTGGCGTGTCGGGGATCCGAACCACCGCGCCTACCTCCATTGCCGTGCACTGTTGTTGGAGGTGGCCCGGTTCCCCGCAGCACCAGCAAACCGGCCCGGGCTTCCTCTCTGCACCGGTGTTCTGGGGCTCACTGACCTCGGGGGGGGGGAGAGACAGACACAGAAGGGCGAAATGGGAGGGCACCGCGGGTGCGGCGGGCCGGCTGGGGTGGTGCCGGCCCCCACCTCCGCGGTGGGGGAATGGGGCGAGGACGGGACACAGAAGGAGGGGGAGAGAGAGAGAGAGGAGAGAAGAGGCTGTCTGCTGTCCTGCCACCGGAACAGCTGCCAAATGGTCCTCCGCCAGCTCAATGGCCTGATCCAGCGACGCTGGGCGGTGGCACTGGACCCACTCCGCGGTTCCTGTGGGCAAGCGCGCGATGAACTGCTCCAGCACCACCTGATCGACGATCTCCTCGGCGTCGCGGTTGTTGGCCCTCAGCCACCGCCAGCAGGCGTCCCGGAGTTGCTGACCAAACGCGAACGGCCGGCCGACTTCCTCCAAGCGCAGAGCGCAGAAGCACTGGTGCTGCTGTTCGGGGGTGCGCCCCACCCGCTGGAGGATGGCCCGGAGAAGGTCCGCGTAGGCCAGCCGGCGGTCGGCGGGGAGCTGTAGCGCGGCCAGCTGCGCCTCTCCCGTTAGCAGGGGGAGGAGGCGCGCCGCGCGCTGATCCATTGGCCACCCCGAGGTCTCCGTGACTTGCTGAAAGAGCGTGCTGAAAGCCTCGGGGTCATCCTGCGGGCCCATCTTTGTCAGGGTGAGGGAGGACGGGCCCGCGGTGGAAGCGTCGGTTGTCCCCGCCGACACGAGGAGGTGCCGGAACGCCTGTCGGTCCTCCTGCTGGGCCAACACCAGGGCCTTGAAGCGCTGCTCCTGCTCCTTAGAGTGTGACTAGCGCTTGGTGCTGGCTTTGCTGGGCCGTAGCGAGGGTGTGGACCAGGTCAGCGAATGGGGAAGACTCCATGGGGCCGTTCGGCGTTGATGCTCCATCCCGGGTTTCAGCACCACTGTGGCAGTTTGCGTGTATGGGCGGAGCACAGAAGACGGCAGGACAGAGCTCAGGTTGATAACGGTTTTATTGTCACACCTTTCAGCGAACAATCTAATCAAACACACAGACAGCCACACACACAACCGGCGTCTGGTTCAGGGGAGAGCCCCTCTGCTCTCTGCTCTCCCTCTTTAAATAGGGCACGGTCACTGGGAAGACACACACAAACACAGGTTAATTAACGTCAGGTGTAGTGATTCTGCCACTTACCTTCCCTGACTCCGCCCTCCTGTCACAGACCGGCACTTGACCACGCCCCCGCTGCCACAGTCTTGCATAACAAAATTCGGTCTTGCTTGTCTTGAATGTGAAGATTCGACAAGCAATGCACATAATGACTTTTAAGTATATAACCTTTATAATAAAAGTATTTTTACTTGAGGGCGGCACGGTGGTGTAGTGGTTAGCACTGTCGCCTCACAGCAAAAAGGTCCAGGTTCGAGCCCCGTGGCCGACGAGGGCCTTTCTGTGCGGAGTTTGCATGTTCTCCCCGTGTCCGCGTGGGTTTCCTCCGGGTGCTCCGGTTTCCCCCACAGTCCAAAGACATGCAGGTTAGGTTAACTGGTGACTCTAAATTGACTGTAGGTGTGATTGTGAGTGTGAATGGTTGTCTGTGTCTATGTGTCAGCCCTGTGATGACCTGGCGACTTGTCCAGGGTGTACCCCGCCTTTCGCCCGTAGTCAGCTGGGATAGGCTCCAGCTTGCCTGCGACCCTGTAGAACAGGATAAAGCAGCTAAAGATAATGAGATGAGATGAGATTTTTACTTGAAACATTTGTCATTATTGGGAATTTGATCTGGTGTTCTACGACCGCGTAATGGGTGCGATGTAGGTCTTAATTCTCATTTAAGTGGTCTTAAAAAGGTCTTAAAGTCTTAAATTTATGGTGGTCAAACCTGGGGAAACCCTGTATTAATACACCAGTGATTATGTAAAAAAAATTAAAAATCATATATAAAAATAAATAATTTATTTCAAACTTCAAAAGCGGCATGCAAATGTAATAAAGGCGTTGCACAGATTTGTCTCACTTATCTATGCTGAGTCACATAAAATACTTTGTTTTGAAATTGATAAAATAAACCACAATTCCACCTTACCTTTGAATAGTTTTAGATCAAACTTCATAGCATCTTTAGTGCTTTTAGGAACAGCATTTTCTTTCATCATTTGTAATTCTTCCTCACTTGCGGTGACAAAGCAATTGGCTGCTATTTTGCCGAATTGCTCGAGGTGATTATAGAGTAATAGTCTAAATTTCTCAACCAATCAGCGTGCGCGATTCCCTGTAATCACCTGCATATTTATACTAAAACCTAATACACTACTGTTCAAAAGTTTGGGGTCACCCAGACAATTTTGTGTTTTCCATGAAAAGTCACACTTTTATTTACCACCATAAGTTGTAAAATGAATAGAAAATATAGTCAAGACATTTTTCTGGCCATTTTGAGCATTTAATCAATCCCACAAATGTGATGCTCCAGAAACTCAATCTGCTCAAAGGAAGGTCAGTTTTATAGCTTCTCTAAAGAGCTAAACTGTTTTCAGCTGTGCTAACATGATTGTACAAGGGTTTTCTAATCATCCATTAGCCTTCTGAGGCAATGAGCAAACACATTGTACCATTAGAACACTGGAGTGATAGTTGCTGGAAATGGGCCTCTATACACCTATGTAGATATTGCACCAAAAAACAGACATTTGCAGCTAGAATAGTCATTTACCACATTAGCAATGTATAGAGTGTATTTCTGATTAGTTTAAAGTGATCATTGAAAAGAACAGTGCTTTTCTTTCAAAAATAAGGACATTTCAAAGTGACCCCAAACTTTTGAACGGTAGTGTATGTGAATGTTGATGTACTGTATATCAGTATTTAACTCCTTTTGCCTATGTACAGTACAACCTGCTGCTTTTAAAACAGTATTGTAGTATAATATATACAGAAGAATAACATTTTGTCTATTAAGTAAAAGCCTATAAGCCTGATTTAAATTTTGTGATTATTTTATTATGCTTTATTTAGATTTATACTGGCAAAGGTACAATGCTGTAGCATGTGTGTTTGTGCTGTACAGTGCAGCTTTGATTAATTCCATAAAAAACTAATACTGAATATATTTATTTGCTTTGATGCTATCATGTTCAGTGTGATTTGTTGAAAAACACACAAAAACATAATTTTATTCTAATAAAGTGATTCTTTTCACTTTTTCCCTTTCAGATGCTGATGTTTCCTAGCCAGCCACCCGCACAGGCAGGTCGCTTCTCTGTGTCACTGAGTGGTGAGCTCACCATCAGCAATGTGCACAGCGAGGATTCTGGGTATTATATTTGCCAGGCTATCAGCGTGGCAGGGAGTGTCCTCACCAAAGCCCTGCTGGAAGTAGAGGACGGTGGGTAACAGCACCAATGTTATTGGTCTGCTCTTATGTGTGTAACCATCACATACATCATCATTCACCCCAACACAGAGCTGCTAACAGACGATTGGTATTTTAATATCAGTCTAATATCATTAAGCTTCCGGGTCCATGAATGTAATTGTATTATTCGTGCATGACCTTATCACAGCGAGCTTTACCCAGTGTGGTTCATTTTCACCCGGAAAATAAATTAAAACCTCTTCAAAGCCATCCCAAATTAAAAATTCCACATCCTCAAAGGAGTGAGCAGCAGGAGGCAGGGGAGACATAATCAGAAAGGACAAGCCGTCATCACACTATGCAAATAACCTGACAACATTTGCCCACTCCCTCCTGCTCCCCAATGACCAATAAACTGTTTATGCATCATGTGTAGAATCGTGTTTGTGTGTGTGTATGCAGGCAGATTCACATCTCTGAATGTTGCAAACACACCACTGTATACCAGAATAATGTCACTGACTGAGGACATATGCAGTACCAGACAAAGGTTTAGATAAACCTTCTAATTCAGTGGTTTTTCTTTATTTTTATTAATTAAAGGATACTTCCTGTCTTAAAGTAATGATGGATGTCGTTTCTCTTTACTTAGTTGAGCGGTTCTTGACATAATATGGATTACTACAGTTGTGGAATATGGCTATTTACTGTATTTTTATTATTTACTATTGACTAATCTTAAACACATTAAGAAGGTAAGAAATTACACTAATTAACTTTTGACGAGGCACACCTGTTAATTGAAAAGCATTCCAGGTCACTACCTCATGAAGCTGGTTAAGATAATGCCAATAGTGTGCAAAGCGTCATGAAGGTAAACGGTGGCTACTTTGAAGAATCTAAAATATGAAGCTTTTTTTTTGATGTTGTTTAACAGTTTTTTGTTTACCACATAATTCCATGTATGGTCCGTATGCTATTTCATAGTTTTGATGTCTTCAGTCTTGTTCTACAATGTAGAAAATAGTCACAATACAGACAAACCGATGAGTGAGTAGGTGTGTCCAAACTTTTGACTGGTACTGTATGTTGTAGAATGTCCACAAAACAATTAATTTCTCATATGACTTACATTAGAATTGGTATTTAAACATTTGTACTCTCCTTCTTTTTTAATTTCTTTTTTAGTTAATAAGACAAAAAAAAAAAAAACCTGTCATATTACCAAAGATCCCAGAAAATGCAAAATCCTCTGTTCTGATCATTGTGATGAAAACTCTGACTTTTACAAAACATGAGATACTGGAGGCTCTTTCCATACATGTTAAACAAGTAGTTATACTGGTAAGCGTACTGTTTTAACATAAACAGAAAAGTAGAAAATAGTCAAAATACAGAAAAACTTATGAGTGGGTGTGTCCAAACTTTTGACTGGTCCTATGAGCAACATTAACCACACTCTCATATAAATCACTCTTTATCCTGAATTTCTAAATAAAATACCAGTTGTTTTGAAATATAATACAGTATGTATTTCCCCACACTTAATGAACTTCACCCATCTATTACTGTGTAATGAATATTTCATTTAATACAAGACTATTTTTGCGATCGTTGGTGGAGGCGCTAACCTAGAGTGATGGCATTGTAAAAGAAGAAGAAGCCTTTATTTGTCACATGCACACTCAAGCACAGTGAAATTCATCCTCTGCATTTAACCCATCTGAAGCAGTGAACACACGCATGCACACACACACAAGTGAGCAATTATCTCTCACACACACACACACACACACACACACACACACACACACACAGCAGTGGACAGCTATGCTACAGCGCCCAGGGAGCAGTTGGGGGTTAGGTGTCTTGCTCAAGGGCACTTCAAACCAAGGCTGCCCCCTGTTAACCTGACCGCATGTCTTTGAACTGTGGGGGAAACCAGAGCATCCGGAGGAAACCCATACAGACACGGGGAGAACATGCAGACTCCACACAGAAAAGGCCCCGGCAGTCACTGAGCTCGAACCCAGAACCTTCTTGCTGTGAGGCGACAGTGCTAACCACCACATCACCATGCTGCCCACATAAAATGGGGTTGGGTTAGAATGAAAATGTTACTAAGGGATGCGAATAGGTGATAAACAGTTAAATCAGCTCGCCTCATTTCTTTTAAATCCTGTATGCATTTTTGTAATGATATAATTAAATTTCACAAACAGAATTTAAGGTAACATAAATCAAATGTGGCTTATAGCTTCTTGGCAGCACTTACGGGTGAGCATACTTATGAGTATTCAGAGAACTCTGACCTAATTTCTTTCTATGATGGCTATAATGTGATATTTAATTCATTTTGCTGGCATTTTATCGAATCTTCTAGGTACACCACCATTCACAATGACACATCGACTGTCTGATTCACATTTAGGAGCGATGATTGAGTTGCCTGACTTGATAAAAGATTCAGATTCATAAAACACAGGACTCAGTTATGTTTAGTTAGTGTTTGGGTGAAGTATCCTGTTAATGTTGATGTTTGTTGTCCTACAGTCAGAGACATTCACAAAACCAGGTTACAAGAAATTTAAAAGGACTTCAGATGAAGTCAGGAAAAAAAAAAGGTTTGGGATTGTATCTGCATTAAAATTTGGTGACTGGGAATATACCTCAATTTTGGACCAAAGAGGATTGGGAAACAGCAGTGCACCAGTGGACTTTGTAAAATCTTAACATCTCTTGTTGCCTTATTCTGTCCATGGCATCACAGACACTTTAATTTAGGAGAAGAAGAAGCCTTTATTTGTCACATGTACAGTGGATCTTGAAAGTTTGTGAACCCTTTAGAATTTTCTATATTACTGCATAAATATCATCAGATATCATCAGTAGATACCTAAAACATCATCAGATTTTCACTCATGTCCTAAAAGTAGATAAAGAGAACCCAGTTAAATATCCATCCATCCATCCATCCATCCATCCATTATCTGTAGCCACTTATCCTGTTCTACAGGGTCGCAGGCAAGCTGGAGCCTATCCCAGCTGACTATGGGTGAGAGGCGGGGTACACCCTGGACAAGTCGCCAGGTTATCGCAGGGCCCAGTTAAACAAATGAGACAAAAATATTATACTTGGTTATTTATTTATTGAGGAAAATGATCCAATATTACATATCTGTGAGTGGCAAAAGTATGTGAACCTTCGCTTTCAGTATCTGGTGTGACCCCCTTGTGCAGCAATAACTGCAACTAAACATTTCCGGTAACTGCTGACCAGTCCTGCACACTGGCTTGGAGGAATTTTAGCCCATTCCTCCGTACAGAACAGCTTCAACTCTGGGATGTTGGTGGGTTTCCTCACACGAACTGCTCGCTTCAGGTCCTTCCACAACATTTCGATTGGAGTATGGTCAGGACTTTAACTTGGCCATTCCAAAACATTACATTTATTCTTCTTTAACCATTCTTTGGTAGAACGACTTGTGTGCTTAGGGTCATTGTCTTGCTGCATGACCCACCTTCTCTTGAGATTCAGGCTACATCCACACGACAACGGCAATGAGATGTTATTTAAAAATATATCGCGTCCAAATGGGCAACTTTCAGTAAAATATCAGGTCCATATGGCAACGCAACGCTTGCTGAAAACGATGCAATACACATGCCACACCTCTAGGGGCGCTGTAAGACGGTCCCTTCGGAGACACCAGAGCAATAGAAGAAGTAAGGACGCATGCGCATAAACTATTATGCGCGAGACTTCATATTAGCCACAAAGTCAGGAAAATCTGTTCGTAAAATTACATTATAATGACCAAATACAATGAAAAGTATTTTTCCAGTCTCACCTGTGAAAGGTAATCCCATGTGATCTCGTTTGGACGGCAAACCTGTTGGTACAATTAAACGCAGCTAATCTTTATTCTCCGCTTTGACCTTTCCAATATGGCGGCGAGGATGACGTATGATTCTACGCGGAAGGCGGCGTCTTTAATGGTCCGGAATAAATTGAATACTACACGTTGATGGATTAATTTGTTGTTTCTCACCTGTGAAAGGTAATCTCATGTGATCTCGTTTGGACGGTAAACCTGTTGGTACAGTTAAAGGCAGCGCATGACTCTTTATTCTCCGCTTTGACCTATCCAATATGGCAGCGAGGATGACGTATGATTCTACGGTGAAGGCGGCGTCTTTAATGGTCCGGAATAAATTGAATACTACACGTTGATGGATTAATTTGCTCCTCTACGCCCTTTTTGAAGAATGTACTGTAGGACTAAAACCAATATCTGAAGAGGTGAGATCGCTCCTTTTTTCCCCTATTTTTGCTGGCGGGATTGACTCTGCCCTAAGGGCAGAGTCTCTCTCTCTCTCTCTCTCTCTCTCTCTCTCTCTTTGCACCATTACACAATAAATATTCACAGTGAAAATATTTTGTAAGCGCGTTTCATGAACCAAGTTATAGGATTTGTTGACAACTCGCATCGCAATGAGAAGATCATTGGCACTACTGGTGTTAAGAATCAGACCATTTCATAAATGAATATTTTGCTGTAGAGCTGCAGTGTTTGTACAATTGCATGTTTTTGCTTCACTATTACTTTTTCCTGGTGATATTCTGGTGATATTCGTTACACTTCTACCCGGCGTGAAGCACTCACAGTCATGTGGTTGTGACGTCATCGTAAACAAATCCGTTCTACTCATCCAGACAACTTCACAACAGCAACGTTGCCAGATCTTTCCACTCTGGAACCCGTTCTCAAAAAGATTGCGTTTTGGGCACCCAAAACGCCGGTGCCGTGTGGACACCAGGCCTAAACGATAAGCAATTGTATCGGAGTCACCTGAATCCGTTGCCGTGTGGACAGGGCCTCAGTTCATGGACAGATGTCCTGATATTTTCCTTTAGAATTTTCTGGTATAATTCAGAATTCATTGTTCCATCAATGATGGCAAGCCGTTCTGGCCCAGATGCAGCAAAACAGGCCCAAACCATAATACTCCCACCACCATGTTTCACAGATGGGATAAGGTTCTTATGCTGGAATGCAGTGTTTTCCTTTCTCCAAACAAAACTGTTGCTTCTCATTTAAACCAAAAAGTTCTCATCCGTCCACAAAACATTTTTCCAATAGCCTTCTGGCTTGTCCACGTGATCTTTAGCAAACTGCAGACAAGCAGCAGTGTTCTTTTTGGAGAGCAGTGGCTTTCTCCTTGCAACTCTGCCATGCACACTATTGTTATTCAGTGTTCTCCTGATGGTGGACTCATGAACATTAACATTAGACAATGTGAGAGAGGCCCTCAGTTGCTTAGAAGTTACCCTGGGGTCCTTTGTGACCTCGCCGACTATTACACGCCTTGCTCTTGGAGTGATCTTTGTTGGTCGACCACTCCTGGGGGAGGGTAACAATGGTCTTGAATTTCCTCCATTTGTACACAATCTGTCTGACTGTGGATTGTTGGAGTCCAAACTCTTTAGAGATGGTTTTGCAACCTTTTCCAGCCTGATTAGCATCAACAACACTTTTCCTGAGGTCCTCAGAAATCTCCTTTGTTCGTGCCATTATGCACTTCCACAAACACGTGTTGTGAAGATCAGACTTTGATAGATCCCTGTTCTTTAAATAAAACAGGGTGCCCACTCACACCTGATTGTCATCCCATTGATTGAAAACACCTGACTCTAATTTCACCTTCAAATTAACTTCTAATGCTAGAGATTCACATACTTTTGCCACTCATAGATAATGTAATATTGGATCATTTTCCTCAATAAATAAATGACCAAGTATAATATTTTTGTCTCATTTGTTTAACTGGGTTCTCTTTATCTATTTTTAGGACTTGTGTGAAAATCTGATGATGTTTTAGGTCATATTTATGCAGAAATATAGAAAATTCTAAAGGTTTCACAAACTTTCAAGCACCACTGTGCTACAGCACAATGAAATTATTTAGTTTGCATATCAAAACTTGTTAAGAAGTTGGGGTCAGAGCACAGGGTCAGCCATGATACAGCAACCCTGGAGTAGATAGGGTTAAGGGCCTTATGCAAGCAGCCAACAGTGGCAGCTTGGCAGTGCTGGGGCTTAAACCCCCACTTTCTGAGCAGTAAACCACAGCCTTAACCATTGAGCCACCACTGCTCCCAAAACCCATTCTATCTCGGCATGGTGGTGTAATGGTTAGCACTGTCACCTTACAGCAAGAAGGTTCTCGATTCGAGCCCAGCGGCCGATGGGGGCCTTTCTGTGTGGAGTTTGCATGTTCTCCCTGTGTCTGCATGGGTTTCCTCCGGGTGCTCCGGTTTCCCCCACAGTTCAAAGACATGTAGTTAGGTTAACGTGGGGTGGCCTTAGGCTGAGGTGCCCTTGAGCAAGGCACCTAACTCCGTCTGCTCCCCAGGCGCTATTAGCATGGCTGCCCATTGCTCTGGGTATATGTGTGTGCTCATTGCTCATGTGTGTGCTCATTGCTCATGTGTGTGTTCCCTGCTTCAGATGGGTTAAATGCAGAGAGGAATTTCACAAGTGTACTGTACGTGTGATGAATAAAGTTGTTGTTGTTCTTCTTCTTCCTCTTCTTTTTCCTCTTCTTCTTCTTCTAAAACACATACAGCTTTGCAGACCATCATTTGAATTAATCAGTGTTCCTCTCCATGAAAATTTCTGGCCATGAAAATAGTAACCATATTAACAATATGCCAACATTACAGGTGCTGGTCATATAATTAGAATATCATGAAAAAGTTGATTTATTTCAGTAATTCCATTCAGAAAGTGAAACTTGTATATTATATTCATTCATTACACACAGGCTGATATATATTTCAAATGTTTATTTCTTTTAATGTTGATGATTATAACTGACAACTAATGAAAATCCCAAATTCAGTATCTCAGAAAATTAGAATATTACTTAAGACCAATACAAAAAAAGGATTTTTAGAAATGTTGGCCAACTGAAAAGTATGAACATAAAAAGTATGAGCATGTACAGCACTCAATACTTAGTTGGGGCTCCTTTTGCCTGAATTACTGCAGCAATGCGGTGTGGCATGGAGTCGATCAGTCTGTGGCACTGCTCAGGTGTTATGAGAGCCCAGGTTGCTCTGATAGTGGCCTTCAGCTCTTCTGCATTTTTGGGTCTGGCGTATTGCATCTTCCTCTTCACAATACCCCATAGATTTTCTATAGGGTTAAGGTCAGGCGAGTTTGCTGGCCAATTAAGAACAGGGATACCATGGTCCTTAAACCAGGTACTGGTAGCTTTGGCACTGTGTGCAGGTGCCAAGTCCTGTTGGAAAATGAAATCTGCATCTCCATAAAGTTGGTCAGCAGCAGGAAGCATGACGTGCTCTAAAACTTCCTGGTAGATGGCTGCGTTGACCTTGGACCTCAGAAAACACAGTGGACCAACAGATGACATGGCACCCCAAACCATCACTGACTGTGGAAACTTTACACTGGACCTCAAGCAACGTGGATTCTGTGCCTCTCCTCTCTTCCTCCAGACTCTGGGACCTTGATTTCCAAAGGAAATGCAAAATTTACTTTCATCAGAGAACATAACTTTGGACCACTCAGCAGCAGTCCAGTCCTTTTTGTCTTTAGCCCAGGCGAGACACTTCTGACGCGGTCTCTTGTTCAAGAGGAACGCAACAGCGGAAACCCATGTCTTGCATACATCTGTGCGTGGTGGTTCTTGAAGCACTGACTCCAGCTGCAGTCCACTCTTTGTGAATCTCCCCCACATTTTTGAATGGGTTTTGTTTCACAATCCTCCCCAGGGTGCGATTATCCCTATTGCTTGTACACTTTTTTTCTACCACATCTTTTCCTTCCCTTTGCCTCTCTATTAATGTGCTTGGACACAGAGCTCTGTGAACAGTCAGCCTCTTTAGCAATGACCTTTTGTGTCTTGCCCTCCTTGTGCAAGGTGTCAATGGTCGTCTTTTGGACAACTGTCAAGTCAGCAGTCTTCCCCATGATTGTGTAGCCTACAGAACTAGACTGAGAGACCATTTAAAGGCCTTTACACAGGGGTGGGCAATTATTTTTTCCATGGGGCCACATGAGAAACAGAAAATTTTGTGGAGGGCCGGACCAAAAGGCTGAACTAAATTCTGCATAATATTAATTGTATTTCTTTATATAAAGCAGTAAATAGCATTGTTTTTACAAGCTGCTAAGACTGGTAAGAGTATGGAAAAAACGAGGTTGCCTTACAAAAAAATGTCATTTATTCAATCAAATTTCCCAAAACAATGGTTAACAAAATGTGAACGTTTGTACCATTTTTTTTCAGTCACATTCACCCCAAAACACAATAAAGACATCACAATATTGTCTTTCTACTCCAAATATCAAGCAAGATACATCATATTATAATAATGATGCCGTGTCGATTTGGTGTAGGTATCAGATCTACAGATCGGCTCAGGCTCTGACGCCTGCTGGTGACATCACACTATGTGATTGGCTGGACCGTTTGAAGGATGACGTACAAGTTTGTGGTTGGTCTGGACAAATTACGGAAGTAGTTATCGCGGGATTAGGTTTCGTGGGATTTCATGTCATGTTCATGTCGCACATTGCGTTTTTGTTGAACACAACTTAAAAATAAAAGCAATGCACATTCAGTCCATGCATGAGGTAAAATTAGAAAATACGTTTATTTTGTAATTTCTAATTAACCTTACGCGGGCTGGTCAGAATGAACCAAAGGGCCGGATGCGGCCTGCGGGCCGTAAAATGCCCAGGTCTGCCTTTGCAGGTGTTTTGAGTTAATTAGCTGATTAGAGTGTGGCACCAGGTGTCTTCAATATTGAACCTTTTCACAATATTCTAATTTTCTGAGATACTGAATTTGGGGTTTTCATTAGCTGTCAGTTATAATCATCAAAATTAAAAGAAATAAACACTTGAAATATATCAGTTTGTGTGTAATGAATGAATATAATATACAAGTTTCACTTTTTGAATGGAATTACTGAAATAAATAAGCTTTTTCATGATATTCTAATTATATGACCAGCACCTGTATACAATAGACTCTTAAGCACCCCAAGTCTCTGAATGCCACTCCAAAACACAGAGTACCAAGTACCAGTCTGTTTACTATATATGCTCACTACATAGGGTAAATTATAATTACATTGTAGATCCTACTTGAAGTTTCAGCCACAAAAGAAGAGCAATTAAATAAGTGGTTGGACATTTGTGATACAAGCGTATACCAATCAGCCATAACATTTGAAACCACTGACAGGTGAAGTGAATTACATTGATTATGTTGTTACAATGGGGCGGCGCGGTGGTGTAGTGGTTAGCGCTGTCGCCTCACAGCAAGAAGGTCCGGGTTCGAGCCCCGTGGCCGGCGAGGGCCTTTCTGTGCGGAGTTTGCATGTTCTCCCCGTGTCCGTGTGGGTTTCCTCCGGGTGCTCCGGTTTCCCCCACAGTCCAAAGACATGCAGGTTAGGTTAACTGGTGACTCTAAATTGACCATAGGTGTGAATGTGAGTGTGAATGGTTGTCTGTGTCTATGTGTCAGCCCTGTGATGACCTGGCGACTTGTCCAGGGTGTACCCCGCCTTTCGCCCGTAGTCAGCTGGGATAGGCTCCAGCTTGCCTGCGACCCTGTAGAACAGGATAAAGCGGCTACAGATAATGAGATGAGATGAGATGTTGTTACAATGGCACCTGTGAAGGAGTGGGATATATTCGGCAGTAAGAGAACAGTCAGTTCTTGAAGTTGATGTGTTGGAAGCAGTAAAAATGGGCAAGTGTAAAGATCTGAATGACTTTGACAAGGGCCAAATAGTGATGGCTAGATTATTCGGTCTGAGCATCTCGAAAATGGCAAATCTTGTGGGATGTTTCCGGTATGCAGTGGTTAGTACCTGCCAAGAGTGGTCCAAGGAAGTACAACTGGCAAACCGGCAACAGGGTCATGGATGTCGAAGGCTCATTGATTCTCATGGGGTACAAAGACTTGCCCATATGGTCCAATCCCACAGAAGGGCTACTGTAGCACAAACTGCTCAAAAAAGTTAATGCTGACATCTTTCTGTTTTAGCCAGCATTAACTTTTGCAGCAGTTTGTGCTATAGTAGCACAAGATGTCATTTTGGAGATGCTCAGACTCAGCCATCTAGCCATCACAATTTGGCCCTTGTCAGAGTCACTTGGATCCTTATGCTTACCCATTTTTCCTGCTTCCATCACATCAACTTCAATAACCAATTTCTTGCTGCCTAATATATCCCACTCCTTGACAGGTGCCATTGTAATGAGATAATCAATGTTATTCACTTTATCCATCAGTGGTCATAATGTTAAGGCTGATTGGTGTATCATACCAGGAAGAATGTTTTGGTATTATACCTACACACTTTCATACTGGTGACATTTTAACCAAAATTTAAAATCTTAACACATCCTATGTCCTAAAAATCTTAAACTCCACCCATGTCAGCACAGAGAATGTAATTTCTGGCGAGTAACCATATAAGCAATATGTCAACATTAAACAACTGAGTTTCGTTTAAGATCTCTGAATCTCTTATGCAATGAAAAAGTGGTATTTTTGTTGCTTTGCACATTCATGAGCGGTTAATTTCTTATACAGTAAGTGAAAGTGTGTGTTTGAAAAATGCCTTTGAAAACTCTTTCCCATCTGTTGACAAAAAGAGAATGATAAATGCTGAAGTAACTGAAAAGTCAATTATTTATCAAAGCCCCGGCCAACACGGGGACCATTTTGCACTGAATAATTTATCCAGTAAAGCTGAGAAATAACACACATACATGATGCACTGTAGTGAAGACATGCTGACGTGGGGTGCAGAATGCTGCAGGTTGTGGAGTAATGCGATGCAGCACTGCTTCAGAACTCATAATTCATTGTAAAAGCCAATACACACATTATAACACAGTACTATGCAGATGGCGCTTCCTTATACATCTGGCTTCTTGCCATTCAGTAGCACAGGGAACTTGATGATTGCTGCTAACAATCATTTCTTCCAGCTCCATCACACTGTCCCAGTCTGAAATCTATAGTAATGATTTAATGGGCTTAAGCGCAGTAAAAGGTTTTCTTGTTCTGCTTAGTGCTACATTATTTCAAACCACAGGTTGTGACTGAAGAGAGGATGGCTAAAATGAAACAAATGCATCAGCGATACCATTTTGCTTCTTCTTGCTCAAGTAACTCCTGCTTCACTCTGCAGATATCCTTAAGATACCATAGTTTGTAAAAACAGATGTCTGGTGGTTTCCACATGTCAGTCAAATTGCTTTAAAATCTGGATTTAATTGTGTTATTGTATGGTGTTCAATGTATGTCAGTAAACATGCATCTTTATTAATAGCATTCATATTGTCCCTGTCATTTGCAGGTTTGATGAATGAATAATTATGGTGATAGTCAGTGTTCAATATATACATCACTTTATATCATTCTTGTCTCATATCTAATTAACCTTGTCATTCTCTTGAATTTAGCTCCATCCGATCGGGTCCCGCCCATCATCCGTCAAGGTCCGGCCAATCAGACGCTTGCTCCTGGATCCACTGCCCAACTGCAGTGTTATGTAATGGGCAACCCATTACCCAGCATTCAGTGGGAGCGAGATGAGCAGAGAATCCTGGGAAATGACGAGCGCGTCAGTTTAATGGAGAATGGCAGCTTACAAATTATAGCCCTACAGGTATGTTACAGGAGTGAATATGTATTTTTTTTCAACCTTGGTTCCCTTAGCATATGGCTTTTAATATCTAACCTATTCAGCATGTTAGGCTTCATAGTAAGCTGTCTTATCTGACAGGCACCATATGCTGTTGCACTGCATTTGAAATGTCATGTCTGTAGTTCAGCTCACCTGCAAATCTGTTGTGCAGTTCAGTCTGTAAAACATGTCCATGTTTCTCTCACAAAGCAACAGAAATTACACAGACAAGATATCAACACAACAGGTGTGCTTAATACTCTGATTTCTGATGTGTTCAGGCAGGCTGGGCTTCAGAAATAGACCTAGTGCAGTTTGCAGCAGATCCAGCCTGTCAAGTACAACAGAGAGACGTACAACAATAAGACGTCTGGTTTTGGCTCTACTTGGGCTGTCAGATTTCTTTGAAAGTTGGTTTCAGATTTTAATTAACCTTTAATAAGAAGATGTAATATTTAGCTACATTGGAATATGGATTTCTGTAAAAAATTAATGAGTTTACGAACAGCTTTCTACAAACAGAAAATTAGCAGTAGTGGTACACGGTATATTTGAATCACATAAGTTTAAAAACACTTTGATAGAGACAAGTATGAATAGACAAAATAATTTTATCATATGTTGTAATGTTTCAGATTTTGGCTTATTTATCTAAAAAAAATCATGATATTTAGCTAGATTTGAACTTCTCAATTTTATTGATTAGATTATCATACTTGCCAACCCTACTGATTCACATGGTAGTCTACCGCTTTTGTCAGGTCAGAGGTATCCACAAGCGCCAGCGACCGGCGGTTTTCTCCACCTACACAGATGGTCTGCACCGGCTACTCAATCCCAGAAAAAAATAAAAACTTGCCTTTCAATATTCAAGCGATTTATTTTGTCTCCACTGCCCATAATTTGCTGCAAATCCAGTTATTTCACCACAAAATTGTCTTCAATTCGGGCATGTAAATTAAAAAAAATTTCTGGGGGAGCATGCCCCCAGACCCCCCCTAGCATTAGTGCACCTTTGGCATCCAGAGCCACCTACTACTTTTTTTAGCTGGCTACTTCAGATTTTCCGGAGAACCCTTCAGGTGAATACCACCTACTGCTTTTAGTTCTAAAAACTATCGCATTACAAAATGATCACCCAACACTGTTCGATTCACTCTTCTGACCTCAGCCGTTTTCAGCACAGTGGATACAAAGTATATAGTGTCATATAGTCATATTAAGTGAAGCCGAGAGCCAATGGAACAGCACGATAATGATGTTGAATCTAAATTGTATCGCTCTATCGTGCCATTTCATTAGTTCTCATTATGGTTCTAGCCAATCAGCAATGAGCTCACATGTTACAACAAATTGTGCCAGTATTTGTAAAAACCAAACATGCTCTGTGATCGCAAACAAAGAAAACTCCAGGGAAAAAAAAGATCCGCTATGACAAGAAGTTCAAGGCTACTTGGTTGTCGGATCATCCAGCATCAAAGCATCGAGGCAAGGTGAGAACATACATTTTGTGAAGTATGTCAGTACAATGTCTCAATCAATTTTCTTAAAATATGACATTCAGAATGCAGGAGAATGCACCATTTTACACTGATTTTTTCAAAAAATTTCCAGGGGAGTGTGCCCCAAGACCCTCCTAGAAGGGTACAATAGCATTATACAATCTGATCCACTGATTTTCATTCTCTGGGGGTTGGCAAGTATGGATTATACTGACATACATACTGATATTTAGCCTGTTCAGCTGGTATCTAGCCAGATTTTACTGATGTTTATTTATCCATCCATTACCTATACCACTAGGAGAATGTCAGGGTCATGGGGGAAACTGGAGCCAATCCCAGCTGACTTCAGGCGAGAGGCCAGGTACACCCTGGGCAGGTCACCAATCTATGACAGAGCTAACATAGAAACAAACAACCATTCACATTCACATCTATGGGCAATTTAAAGTAGCCAGCTGTCCTCATCCGCATGCATTTGGACTGTGGGAGGAAACCAGAGCATACAGAGGAAACCCACACAGGCACTAGAAGAACATGCAAACTCCACACAGAAAGGCCCCAGTTAGCCACGAGATTTGAACCCAGAACCTTCTTGCTGTGAGGCAACAGTGTTAATAACTGCACCTCCATGATGTTTATTTAGATTTTACTCATATTTAGCTAGATATACTCAATCTTTAGCAAGATTTTTACTAATATTTAACTAGTTTCTACCTTTTTTGGCAAGATTGTATTGATATTTAGTTAGATTATATGATTCAATATAATTGTATTTATATTTAGCCCATTCATCTGACATCTAGCTAGGTTTTACTGATGTTTAGCGAGACTTTACCTTTTTTTGGAAGATTATATTGATATTTAACTAGACTATAATGATATTTACCTAAATTTTACTAATATTTAGCCTGTTCATCTGATATCTAGCATGTTCTCCCTGTGCCTGGGTGGGTTTCGTCCGGGTGCTTCGGTTTCCTCCCATAGTCCAAAGACGTGGATTAGATCAACTGACTACTCTAAGCCCATGTTTACATAAGACCGTATCAGCGGATCATCAGATTAACGTTTTTAAAATGATTAGTGTGCACACAGCAACACCAATACACGATTTGCGTGCACACAACAATACCAATACACGGATACGCTCGGCTCCGCAGGCATCCTGCGCTCCAAATCACTCCGCCCTGAACAGCGAGTGCCCTCTGGAGGGTGCGCACTCCGGCCCTGCGCAGCTCACAGAGCGCGCGAGTGAAGCACACTAGCAGTGTTTTCGGGACTGAGCCGCTGTGTGTGTGATCCCAGGGCACATCACTTACCACTTGCAAGTGGAAGGATGGCAAGCCTAAAGACAATCATAACTACACAATGGGCAGTATTTGCATCAGTATTTGCAGTATTTTCATACTTTTATACTCTTTAATGAAAGGTGATACAAGGCGGAAGTCCGCGCCGTTTTTCAGCAGTCGCGTCACATGACCAACGCCAGCAAATCAGGAAGGTGGATGTCACAGTGACGTTGTCCAATGAGACGCCAGCTAGAGCTCAGCACAGCGTATCCACGTATTCTGAATGTTTACACAGCACCGGAGCTGACACGATCTGGACTGAATACGTGGACGCTGGCGGATTCCCGTTTCCCGGCGTTTCCAGGCGGTTTAATGTAAACGGACAGTGCATCCGCGAAGAAAACGAGACAGATACGGTCTAATGTAAACGTAGCCTGAATTGCCTATAGGTGTGACTGTGAGTGTGATTTGGCTGGCTGTCTCTCTCTCTGTGTTAGCCCTGCAATAGGTTGACGACCTGTCCAAGATGTACCCCACCTCTCGACCAATGTCAGTTGGGATTGGCTCCAGCTCATCCATGACCTGCAATGGATTAGAGAAATATAAAGCAAATTAATAATATTTAGCTCGATTTTACTGATAATTAAGTATATTTTAGCTAGATCTTTGCCAACCATTTATTCACCATCATAACACAAAGTAACAAATACCATTGTATTTACTGTATCAGCTCACTACATAGGGATCTTAAAATTTCAAATAGAATTTTTAAACTTTGAATTCGTAAATGTTATTATTGAACAGTATTTTAGTGAAAAGTATTTAGTGAAAGCCCTGTTGAACGAAGCTTTAGTTTAGCGCTAAGTCAGTGTGTGTGTGTGTGCGTGCGTCTGTTTGTCTGTCTACCGAAGGGATAGCCACTGCAATGAGAGTGAATTTTGAGTTAATTGATTGTGGCCTGGATAGATTAACAACTGCTCAGCCTTTAATTAAATTCTCATTCAATTGTATAGCGATTCACAGGGTGAGGTCATGTAATCTTTATGGGCTACTGTACTCTGAGCAATCCTTTGCTGTAATCCGTGGCCACCAGTGAGTAGCAGATTAAAAGCTGCTCTGGCTGTCGTCTCCTCAGTAGAAACTACTCATTTCCAGAATGTGAATTGTTTTTGTTGTTATTATTATTTATTAATAATAATAATAATAATAATAATAAACAACTTCATATCTCCTGCATTTACAGTAGGAAAATGAACTGTTCTTTGAATAGCATCCACCACTCAGAAAGAAATATTGGATTTTAAAGGGCTCTTAAAAAGAAAGAGACAGAAGGATGTGAAGAAAATCCCATTTTACTGGCAGGCTCACCAGAGGCCATCTATAGTCTACTGTTCTGAAAGCAGAGAAAGTCAGAGTTTATGTCAGCGAACTGGAAAGAGAAGAGAGATGGAATAATGAAGAGTGTTGAGGAGAAAAGAGGAGATCTGAAAATATTTAACTCCCTGTTGCCTTTCCACTCATGCATTTTTAATTGCGTGTTTAACGTCCACGGCTGCCAGCCATGAAATATCAGTAGACACCTACTGAGCATGCATCACAGTGGAGTTTTGGTAAAAAAAAAAAAAAGAACATTGGAAAAATGCTCTCATCTGAAAAAGTGTTAGAACAAAGTAATAGTAGTTGTACAGAAGAGTGCCAATATGGCTTCAATTTGCAATTTCTTTTATCTTACTCTTTTCACACATGCTGTCATAACTTCCTCACACTTCTCTGAACAGACTCCAACAGCATAGAGAAAATAAGACACCATTACAGCCCTACACGATGGCAAAAGACACACAGGCAGGTGACAAATTAAAGGAGAAAGCAACATAAAGTGTCGTAGTAAGGTGTTGGGCCAACGTGCACCACCAGAACATCTTCAGTGCATGAGTTCTACAAGTCTCTGGGAGTGTACTGGACAGACCTATCAGAGAGATAGCAAAAAAAACTTTAAGAATGACCAAATCAACAATTTGAGACATTCTTACAAAAAAGGAATGCACTGGCGAGCTCAACAACACCAAAAAGCCCAGAAAACCACAGAAGACAACTAAAGTGGATGAACACCTCTCATCTCATCTCATTTTCTTCCGCTTATCCGGGGCCGGGTCACGGAGGCAGCAGTCTGAGCATGGAAGCCCAAACTTCCCTCTCCCCAGACACCTCAGCCAGCTCCTCGGGAAGAACACCGAGGCATTCCCAAGCCAGCCGAGAGATATAGTCCCTCCAGCGTGTCCTGGGTCTTCCCCGGGGCCTCCTCCCGGGGGGGATATGCCTGGAACACCTCCCCAGGGAGGCGTCCAGGAGGCATCCGAAAGAGATGCCTGAGCCACCTCAGCTGATTCCTCTCGATGTGGAGGAGCAGCTGCTCTACTCCAAGCTCCTCCCGAGTGACTGTTTCTCACCCTATCTCTAAGGGAGCGCCCAGCCACCCTGTGAAGGAGCCTCATTTTGGCCGCTTGTATCCGCGATCTTGTTCTTGTGAGAGTCGGAACGTAGATTGACCAGTAAATCGAGAGCTTCGCCTTTTGGATCAGCTCCTTCTTCACCACGATGGACCGGTAAAGCGACCGCATCACTGCGGAGGCTGCACCAATCCGCCTGTCGATCTTACACTCCATCCTTCCCTCACTCGTGAACAAGATCCCGAGATACTTAAACTCCTCCACTTGAGGCAGGACTTCTCCACCAACCTGAAGAGGGCAAGCCACCCTTTTCCGGTCGAGAACCATGGCCTCGGACTTGGAGGTGCTGATTCTCATCCCAGCTGCTTTACACTCGACTGCAAACCACCCCAGTGCATGCTGAAGGTCCCGGTTTGAAGAAGCCAACAGGACAACATCATCCACAAAAAGCAGAGATGAAATCCTGTGGTTCCCAAACAGGATTCCTTCCGGCCCCTGGCTGCACCTCGAAATTCTGTCCATAAAAATTATGAACAGAACCGGTGACAAAGGGCAGCCCTGCCAGAGTCCAACATGCACTGGGAACAGGTCTGACTTACTGCCGGCAATGCGAACCAGACTCCTGCTCCGTTTATACAGGGATCAGACAGCCCTTAGCAAAGAGCCCCGAACCCCATACTCCCGAAGCACCCCCCACAGGATACCACAAGGGACACAGTCGAATGCCTTCTCCAGATCCACAAAGCACATGTGGACTGATTGGGCAAACTCCCATGAACCCTCGAGCACCCTATGAAGGGTATAGAGCTGGTCCAGTGTTCTGTGACCAGGACGAAAACCGCATTGTTCCTCCTGGATCTGAGGTTCGACTATTGGCCGAATTCTCCTCTCCAGTACCCTGGAGTAAACCTTCCCTGGGAGGCTGAGAAGTGTAATTCCCCTATAATTGGAGCACACTCTCTGGTCCCCTTTCTTAAAAAGAGGGACCACCACCCCAGTCTGCCACTCCAGAGTCACTGTCCCCAACTGCCATGCAATGTTGCAGAGGCATGTCAGCCAAGACAGCCCCACAACATCCAGAGACTTGAGATACTCAGGGTGGATTTCATCCACCCCCAGTGCCTTGCCACCAAGGAGCTTGCAAACCACCTCAGTGACTTTGGCTTGTGTAATGGACGAGTCCACCTCTGAGTCATCAGCCTCTGCTTCCTCAATGGAAGACGTGATGGTGGGATTGAGGAGATCCCCGAAGTATTCCTTCCACCGCCCGACAATATCCCCAGTCGAGGCCAACAGCTCCCCACCCACACTGTAAACAGTATTGGCAGAGTACTGCTTCCCCCTCCTGAGGCACCGGACGGTTTGCCAGAATTTCCTCGAGGCCGACCGATAGTCCTCCTCCATGGCCTCACCAAACTCCTCCCAGTTCCGAGTTTTTGCCTCCGCAACTGCCCGAGCTGCGGCGCGCCTGGCCTGCCGATACCCATCAGCTGCCTCAGGAGTCCCGGAGGCCAACATGGCCCGATAGGACTCCTTCTTCAGCTTGACAGCATCCCTTAATTCCGGTGTCCACCACCAGGTTCGGGGATTGCCGCCACAACAGGCACCAGAGACCTTGCGGCCACAGCTCCGAACAGCCACATCGACAATGGAGGCAGAGAACATGGTCCACTCAGACTCAATGTCCCCCGCCTCCCTTGGAAACTGGGAGAAGTTCTCCCGGAGGTGGGAGTTAAGGACCTCCCTGACAGAGTGCTCGGCCAGACGTTCCCAGCAGACCCTCACCATACATTTGGGCCTGCCAGGTCTGTCCGGCTTCCTCCTCCGCCAGTGGATTCAACACACCACCAGGTGGTAATCAGTTGACAGCTCAGCCCCTCTCTTCACCTGAGTGTCCAAGACATAGGGCCGGAGATTCGATGAAACGACAACAAAGTCGATCGTCGACCTCCAACCTAAGGTATCCTGGTGCCACGTGCACTTATGGACACCCCTATGCTCGAACATGGTGTTTGTTATGGACAAACTGTGACTAGCACAGAAGTCCAATAACAAAGCACCACTCGGGTTCAGATCGGGGAGGCCGTTCCTTCCAATCACGCCCCTCCAGGTGTCACTGTCGTTGCCCACGTGAGCATTAAAGTCCCCCAGTAGAACAATGGAGTCCCCAGTCTGAGCACCTCTCAGTACCTCTCCCAGGGACTCCAAGAAGGCTGGATACTCTATCCTGCTATTCGGCCTGTAGGCACAAACAACAGCAAGAGCCCTCTCCCCGACCTGAAGGTGCAGAGAGGCGACCCTCTCGTTCACTGGGGTAAACTCCAACACATGGCAGCTGAGCTGGGGAGCTATAAGCAAGCCCACACCAGCCCGCCGCCACTCACCGTGGGCGACTCCAGAGAAGTGGAGAGTCCAGCCCCTCTCGAGGAGCTGGGTTCCGGAGCCCAAGCTGTGTGTGGAGGTGAGCCCGACTATCTCTAGCCGGTATCTCTCAACCTCCCGCACAAGCTCAGGCTCTTCCCCCCCCCCAGCGAAGTGACATTCCATGTCCCAACATCTAGCCGCTGTGTTCAGGGATCAGGTCGTCGAGGCCCCTGCCTTCAACTACCGCCCAATCCACACTGCACCGGCCCCCTACAGCTACCTCTGTGGGTGGTGAACCCACAGGAGGTCGGGTCCATGTCACCGCTTTGGGCTGAGCCCAGCCGGGCCCTGTGGACAAAGGCCCGGCCACCAGGTGCTCGCATACGAGCCCCAACCCCGGGCCTGGCTCCAGGGTGGGGCCCCGGCTGCGCCATACCGGGCGACGTCACGGTCCTTGATTTTTTTTATTTCCATAAAGGGTTTTGGTGAACTGCTCTCGGTCTGGCCTGTCACCTAAGACCTGTCTGCCTTAGGAAACCCTAACAGGGGCGTAATGCCCCCGACAACATAGCTCCTAGGATCATTTAAGCACACAAACCCCTCCACCACAATAAGGTGGCAGTTGTAAGAGGGGTGGATGAACACCATTCTTCCAAATGATATTGCTTTCATTGGTGTTTTGATTATGCTGATTGACAGCACTGTCTAACACATTTCTACCATTCAGTCTTTAAATAATTTGAGATCTGGTGACTGTAAAACCCAAAGCATAGATTTACATCATTTTCATCCTCATCAAAGTATTCAGTGAGCCACTGTGCCCTATGTATTGGTGCGGCATCATCATGGAAAAGACTTCAGATTAGAAATATTTCTACACAGCATAACGGTTGTCAGTCAGAGTAACTTTGTACTGATTTGCAGTGACTCTTCCTTCTAACGGGACAGGTGGAGCCAAAACATAGCAACAAAAATAAATGCTCCCCACAGCAAAATAAAGTCATAGTTTTACCTTTAATTTGTCATCCATCTGTATTTTTATGTGTACACAGCTGAGGCATTCTGCAACATAAACATAAGGGACTTTATTGACATCCCAAACACAGCAGTCAGCAAAATAATATTCTGTTGGTGCTTATTTCAGTTTTCTCTTAAAAGATGATCTTAATATCTTTGAAAATCAAAAACCCTTTCACATGTCTACATGTATAACACTATAAAATGGCAAAATTGTCTTTCATGGTTTAAGGCAGATTATCAGATAAAGCAGTTTAGCTTTATAAATCTTTTGAGCATGTGGCTGTATTTGTTAAAAAACATAACCAGAGATTGTGTTTTGCAAAGAAGCAAACTTTAAAATTATGAAACACCATGTGTTTGCTTGTTATGTGACCAGATATGCAGTACATAGTATGCTACAGTGACCTACGAGTATTTTGTTCAACTGATAAAAACACAAAGTTAGAATTTCATTTATCATGATTTGGAAACAATCTCTTAAATACAGTACATTTACTGTTTTAATTGCAAGTATGGACTGCACAATACAGCATGAATTTTGTGATTTATAGTGTTTATAGCTGGAAACCTTGCCAAGAAGAAACATTGAAATTGTGAACTCTGTACCTTCTGCACATTTTTTTTTTATTAATGCCTTTCAATCTCTGAATTAGCACTATACAGTTAGGTCCATAAGTATTTAGACAGTGACACAATTTTCATAATTTTGCCTCTTTACACCACCACAATGGATTTGATATGAAGCCATCAAGATGTGATTGAAGTGTAGACTTTCAGCTTTAATTCAATGGGTTGAACAAAAATATCACATTCATCTGATTTCTTTGCAAGACAAGATACAAGAAGTAAGAAGCCTTTATTTATCACACTTGCCCTAAGAAGCTCTTGGATTTCTTTCATGGTATGTTTTGGGTCATTATCCATCTGTACTCTGAAGTGCTCTGCATCAGTTTTGCAGCATTTGACTGAATCTGAGCAGAAAGTATAGCTCTATACACTTCAGAATTCATCATGATACTTCTATCAGCAGTCACACCATCAATAAACACCAGTGACCCAGTTCTACTGACAGCCATACGTACCCATGTCTGCTATGTTTGACAGATGATGTCATATGCTTTGGATTATGAGTACTTCATTTCCTTCTCCATACTGTTCTCTTCCCATCATTCTGGTACAAGTTAATCTTGGTTTCATCTGTCCAAAGAATCCTGTCCCAGAATTGGACAGGCTATCAAGTGAAGTCTAATTTGACCTTTCTGTTCTTGAGTGTTACCAATAATTTGCATCTTGAAGTAAACACACTATATTTATAGTGTCTTGCAAAAGTATTCATCCCCCTTGGTGTTTGTCCTGTTTCGTCACATTACAAGCTGGAATTAAAATGGATTTTTGGAGGGTTAGCACCATTTGATTTACACAGTATGCCTACAACTTTTAAAGGTGAAAACTGTTGCTTTATTGTGACACAAACAATAATTAAGATGAAAAAACAGAAATCTGATGTGTGCATAGGTATTCACCCCCCCCCCCAAAAAAAAAGTCAATACTTTGTAGAGCCACATTTTGCTGTAATTACAGCTGCAAGTCTCTTGGGGTATGTCTCTATTAGCTTAGCACATCTAACCACTGGGATTTTTGTCCATTCTTCAAGGCAAAACTGCTCCAACTCCTTCAAGTTAGATGGGTTGCATTGGTGTACAGTAATCTTCAAGTTATGCCACAGATTGTCAATTGGATTGAGGTCTGGGCTTTGATTCGGCCATTCTAAGACATTTAAATGTTTCCCTTTAATTCACTCCAGTGTCACTTTAGCAGTATGTTTAGGGTCATTGTCCTGCTGGACCGTGAACCTTCATCCCAGTCTGAAGCCTCTGGCTGACTCAAACAGGTTTTCCTCCAGAATTGCCCTGCATTTATTGCGATCTATCTTTCCTTAAGTTCTGACCAGCTTTCCTGTCCCTGCAGATGAAAAACATCCCCACAGCATGATGCTGCCACCACCATGCTTCATTGTAGGGATGGGGTTCTCAGGGTGTTGGGTTTGTGCCACACATGGCATTTCCCATGATGGCCAAATGTTCAATTTTAGTCTCTTTTGACCAGAGAATCTTCTTCCAGGTGTTTGGGGAGTCTGCCACATGCTGTTGGGCAAACTCCAAACATGTTCTCTTCAGCAATGGCTTTTTTCTGGCCACTCTTCCATAAAGCCCTGCTCTGTGGGGTGTACAGCTTAAAGTGGTCCTATGGACAGATACTCCCATCCCTGCTGTGGATCTTTGCAGCTCCTTCAGTGTTATCTCTGGTGTCTTTGTTGCATTGTCTGCTTAATAAACTCATTGCCTGGTCTGTGAGTTTTGGTGGGTGGCCTTCTCTTGTCAGGTTTGGAGTGGTAACATATTCTTTCCATTTTGCTATAATGGATTTAATGGTGCTCCCTGGGATATTCAAAGTTTGGGATATTCAAAGTTTGGGATATTTTTGTATAACCCAACCCTGATCCATACTTTTTCACAACTTTGACTCTGACATGTTTGGAGTGCACCTTGGTTTTCATATTGCCTGCTTAGTCATGTTGCAGAGTCAGGGTCCTTCCAGAACACGTTGATTTATACAGACATCATGTGACAGATCATGTGACACTTTGATTGCACACTGGTGGAGCTTAATCAACTAATTATGTGACTTATGAAATGAAAAGACATCTGTCCTTACCACAAGGATAATGTTTAATTTGTACACTGTCCCTTTTAAAAATAAAATAAACTTTAAATTGGTTGGACCAGCTCTTATTTAGGGGTTTCATACGAAAGGGGGTGAATATCTGTGCACACTCCCGATTTCTGTTTTTTCATCTTAATTATTGTTTGTGTCACAATAAAACAACAATTTTCACCTTTAAAGTTGGAGGCATTTTGTGTAAAGTAAATGGTGCTAACCCCCAAAAAATCAATTTTAATTCCAGTTTGTAATGTAACAAAACAGGACAAACACCAAGGGGGATGAATACTTTTGCAAGACACTGTATATTCATGAAGGCATCTCTTGATTGTAGACTTTGACAATGTCTACCTCCTCAAGAGTGCTCTTGAATGCCTAGAGGTTGTGAATGAGTTTTTCTTTACCAAGGAAAGAATTTTACGATCATCCATTTTACTTGGCTTCCGTGGTCTTCCAGGCCTTTTGGTGTTATTGAGCTCGCCAGTGCATTCTGTCTTTGTAAGTATGTACAAAATTGTTGATTTGGTCATTCTTAAAGTTTCTGTTATTTCTCTAATAGGTCTGTTTTCTGTTTTCAGCCTAACGATGGCCTCCTTCACGTGCATTGACACCTCTTTGGACCATATATTATTGAGAGTCCCATGAACAGCTAGCAAATGCAAATTCAACACTTGGATTCAAATCCAGACTTTGTATCTCCTTAATTATCATGAGATAATGAGGAAACGGGCCATAACTGGCCATGAAACTGCTTATCTGTCAAAAGCTGAATTACTTTTGAGCCTGTGAAAATGGAGGGACAATGTAAAAATGGCTATAATTAATTAATGTGATTTCATTTTAATTATTTTTGCTAAACACCTTGAGTTAAAGCTGAAAGTCTACACTTCAATCACATCTTAAGTTCTTCATTTCAAATCCATTGTGGTGGTGTACAGAGGCAAAGATATGAAAACTGTCACTGTCCAAATATTTATGGACCTGACTGTATCTGTATATTATCCACTTTCATGATTGTTGATTTTGGACTGTTCTCATTCAACATAAAGCCTAAAAATTTATTAACTAAGAAACAAAAAATACATTTGCTTGAAGATCTCAGTCAGTTAGTTATTGATACCTGTAAAATCACTATAAAATTGATATAATCTATATATCATTATAAAACGTCGCTGTGATGCAGTGCACAAATTCATGAAGATTCCAAAAATACACAAATCTTATGCCTTGTTTTTGCACATGTGCTATGATCATGAATATACAGACTGATGTGTTTAATTTTACATGGTAGCATTTTAAGACACTGACTCTGAGTCAACATTGCAGTAGACTGGCTAGCAGTTTGGTTCAGGTGTGTGTGTGTGTCATGCATGGTGATGTGTACATCTCTGTGTATGACCTTAGAGCTATGAGTGATGTCTCTGTGCTGTCAGCACGATTAGATCTTTGCCATGGAGAGAAAAAAAAATGCTACATTGTCCACTGTTATAAGCAATTTCAGCCATGATTCTGCCCCTTAGCCAGGGAGTTAAAATGTAATGGCTCTCACCTTCTGTGCACATTCCCTCATCTCTCTCTGAATTCTTCATCATTTCTTTTCCTTCTGAACACAGACACTGAAACTCTTATTACAGTTTAACACTGCTGTCAGGATAATGGTGAACTTTAAACACAAATCAGGAATCAGGTGGATGCTGATTGATGATCTGACATATTTTTATTTTCGCATTCTTAAAGTTAGTCATCAGTTTCCACCAGCACTCAATATTGGTGATATTGCACCAGTATATTGTGTGGTTATGATTGGGGAAAAACAAGAGGAACATTTGCTATATTCATTGACAAAAAATGGTTTTCAAAGCTCTTATGTCAACATAGTAGACATTGTCATCTTGGTTTCCTTTATATTTGTGTTTATATTAAAGATTTCCCAGGGGAAGTTAAAGGGAAGAACTACAGCATGGTAGTACAACCAGCCATGCTGTACGCAATGGAGACTGTACCCCTAACAGGAAAACAAGAAAAACAACTTGAAGTAGCGGAGATGAAGATCTGTAGGTGGGCATGTGGATGGACAAGATTGGACCATGTGAGGAATGAGAAAGTGCGAAATGTGTTGGGAGTGGAGAGTATTTTGACCAGATGTAGAACAGAAAGGCTGCGCTGGTATGGCCATGTCGAGAGAAGAGATGATCAGTATGTGGGGAAACGGGTGTTGTATATGGCACCACCAGGAAAGAGAAAGAGAGGGAGACCCAAGAGGTGATGGAGTGATAATATCAGAGATGATATAGAGGTCATTGGAGCGGTGAAAGAAGACACATTAGACCGTGGGCATTGGAGAAGACTGACTGCTGCAGCGACCCTGCAGAGAAGCGGGAGCAGCTAGTAGAAGAAGAAGAATTAAAATTTATGGATAAAATATTTTATTAGGATTAAGTCATTCCATATATATGAATGAGAACTGTCAGAAAGATCATATGTGATACTGTATTTACACATCTAAATAGAAAGATATTTCTTTTTTTCTGGTTAACCTTATTTCATTTGTTAATATACATCTATTCCTGTATTTCAGGCCTGCAACACATTCCAAAAAAAAGTTGGGACAAGGGCAATTTAGAGCTAGTAATTAGGTAAAACTATTAAATAGTGATGTGATTTGAAACAGGTGATATCAACAGATGATTGTAATCATAATCTGGTTCAAAACTAGTATCCAGGAAAGGCCTAGTCTTTGAGGAGTAAAGATGGATCAAGGATCTCCAGTTTGTCAACAAATGCATGAGAAAGATTATTGAAATGTTTAAAAATCATGTTCCTCAAAGAAAGGTAGTAAGGGATTTGGATATTTCGCCCTCTGTGGTGAATAATATCAGTTAAATGATTCAAGGAATTTGGAGGAATTTTGAACCAGATTGAACCAGATCATGATTACAATCATCTGTTGACATCACCTGTTTCAAATCACATCACTATTTAATAGTTTTACCTAATTACTAGCCCTAAATTGCCCTTGTCCCAACTTTTTTTTTTTTTTAATAGAGGGCAAGGGCAGAAGCCTAAGCTGAACACCCATGATCTCTGATCCCTCAGATGGCACTGCATCAAGAACTGTCATTCATCTGTAGCTGATATAACCACATGGGCTCAGGATTACTTTGGCAAACCTTTGTCAAGCACTACAATACAGAGTTACATCCACAAATGACAGTTAAAACTTTATTGTGCAAAAAGGAAGCCTGATGTTAACTGTGTCCACAAGTGCCATCAACTTCCCTGGGCTCAGAGGCATCTGAGATGGACCATCACACAATGGAAACATGTGTTGTGATCAGATTAATCTTTTCAGGTCTTTTTTTTTTTTTTGGAAGAAATGGAAGCCATGTTCTCCAGACCAAAGATGAAATGGATCATCCAGACTTTTAACAGCAGCAAGTCTAAAAGCTGTCATGGTGTCTGTCATGGTGTCGAGGTTGTATCAGTGCCCTTGGCAAAGGTAACTTGCACTTCTGTGACGGCAGCATTAATGCAGAAAAGTATTTTGGAGCAACATATGCTGCCATATTTCAACAAGACAATACAAAACCAAATTCCAAAGGCATGATTCTGGAAGAAGAGGGTATGGGTGCTGGACTTGCCTGCCTTCAGTCCTGGCCTGTTCCCAGTAGAGAATTTGTGGGGAATTTTGAAACAAAAAAATGGGACAATGATGACCCCATACTGTTGCATACCTTAAGACCTGTTAGCAGAATGGGAAAAGAAAAGAATGGGACAAAATAACACATGAAACACTTCCATTGATTGGTGTCTTCAGTCCCTAAATGTCTTTTACATGCTGTGAGACGGAATGGCAACATTAGAAAGTGGTAAATGCTTTACTGTCCCAACTTTTTACCTCTGCCAACTTTGTTGGAGACATTTTTTTGTTGGAAAAAAAAGTTTTTGCCTCCATTTATTTGTTTGTTTGTTTGTCTGTTCCCAACATAACTCAAAAAGTAGTGAATAGATTTTGATGAAATTTGAAGAAAGGTGGGTCATGGGCCACAGAACGATTGATTAGATTTTGACACAAATTCAGATATGTATGCAGAGCCAAAAGTGAACAGATTTTAATTAAATTTTGAGCAAAACTGGGCCATTGGCCAAGGAACAATTGATTTACATTTATTTAAGTTAGAAATTCTTGCTGTTACCCATTTGTCAGGGTGCCAGCTCTTACGGATGCAGGCACAGGGGAGAGTGGGAAGAAGTAAACTGCAGACTGAGCCAAAATGAAGAGCAGAAATCATAGTCAGAGTAACAGGCAGGGGTCGGTTGATCGGCAAACAGTATAATGCAGAGAAAACAATAGAGCGAGGTCAGGGACTGAACGTAGATAACTGTCTAAACACAGGAAGTCAGGCAGAAAGTAAACGGCTCGGTAAAGTTAGGCACAGAAACACTAAATAATACTTCACGATGTGAGGTGTGAGAGCTGGGCTTAAGTAGGTGAGGTGATTGCTGAGGAATGAGAGACAAGTGCAATTAGTAATCAGGTGACAGAGGATGCTGTGATTCTTCGGTGTTGTAGTATGGAGCAGCCATGTTTGGAGGCTATTCCAAGCTTGTGTTTTCAACACCGTTATTGACAGAACCCCCCCCCCCCCCAATGAGCTCCCTCTGGGTGCAGCTATTTTTCTTGGTCACCCTCTCCCTCTACGTGCAGCCTTGTTAGGATGCTGGCTGTGGAACTCCTATACCAAGAATGGGTCCAGGATGTCCCTGGAGCTCACCCAACTTTGGTCCTCTGGACTGTAGCCCCCCCAGTCTACCAGGTACTCCAGCTGACCTTGTCTGCGCTGGGAGTTCAGGATCTTCTTTACCTGGTAGATGGGTTCACTTTTGATGTCTGAGGAGGGGGGCTCTTGGGTGGGTGTGTTTGTGGCTAGGGGACCTTGGATGGCTGGTTTCAGGCAGGAAACATGGAAAGTTGGTGCCATTCTGCTGTGAGGTGGGAGCTCTAGTTTGTAGGATACTTCATTGATTTTGCATAGAAATTTGTATGGGCCGATGTACTGGGCTTACAGTTTTTTGCATGGGTTGGGATCCCTTAGATCCCTCGTGGAAACCCATACCTGATCTCCTGGAGAGCACTCTGGATTTTTTACTTTTGTGTTTGTCTGCATATTGTTTATACTTTGCATTTACTAGTTCTAGCCTTTGGTGTACCTCTTCCCATGCCTGGTGGCTATGCTTGAACCAGGAGTCAATTGCTGGTACCTGGGTGGGTGTATCGTCCCATGGGAATGGGACTTGGGAATGGGGTTGATAGCCGAGTATGCACTGGAATGGGGTCAACTGTGTGGCAGAATGTTTGAGTGAATTTTGTGCATACTCAGCCCATGGGAGGAATTGTGCCCAATCCCCCTGGTTTCGCATGCAAAAGATGTGCAGAAAACATCCCACCTCCTGATTGGCACGCTCTGGCCATTGGATTGAGGGTGGTAACTGGACATGAAACTTCTTACTGAAACTTCTAGTCTTTCCATGAAACTGGACCATAGTCTGGAATTGGGGATGCTGGTCACTCACTATGTCCTCGGAGATACCAAAATAATGGAAGACATGGTTAAAGATTAGTTTGGCAGTTTGGAATGCGGGCGGCACGGTGGTGTAGTGGTTAGCGCTGTCGCCTCACAGCAGGAAGGTCCTGGGTTCGAGCCCCGGGGCCGACGAGGGCCTTTCTGTGTGGAGTTTGCATGTTCTCCCCGTGTCCGTGTGGGTTTCCTCCGGGTGCTCCGGTTTCCCCCACAGTCCAAAGACATGCAGGTTAGGTTAACTGGTGACTCTAAATTGACCGTAGGTGTGAATGTGAGTGTGAATGGTTGTCTGTGTCTATGTGTCAGCCCTGTGATGACCTGGCGACTTGTCCAGGGTGTACCCCGCCTTTCGCCCGTAGTTAGCTGGGATAGGCTCCAGCTTGCCTGCGACCCTGTAGAAGGGTAAAGCGGCTAGAGATAATGAGATGAGATGAGTTTGGAATGCAGTGGGTAGTCCTGATAATGGGATAAGACTGATTTGCTTTAGAGAATCTGTCTATGATTACCATAATGACTGTGTTACCTTGGGATGGTGGTAGGTCTGTGATGAAGTCAATGGCGATGTGTGACTAGGGTCCCTGAAGTACCGGGAGAGGACATAATTTCTCGGCAGGTGGAGCATGTGGTACTTTGGCTTGGGCACAGGATGAGCATGAGGAGAAAAGTGATTGATATCTGAAATCATGTTCTCCCACCAGTACTTGTTGTTTATCAGTTGGTATGTGCGGTGACTGCTGGGATGACCAGTGGTGGGGGAAGTATGTGCCCAGGTGATGAGTCTTCCTCTGAGGTCGAGTGGGATGTGCAGAAGTCCAGATGAAGGAGGAGTTGGAGGTTGAGACTGTTTGATCTCCTTGTCTATGTCCCAGGTGATGGCTTGTGCAAAACATTCTAAGATAAGATGGGAGTCAGTTCAGTGGTGTGGGGTGAAGAGTTGTGGATCCGAGAGAGCATATACGCTTTGGTATTTCTGGTGCTGGGACGATATGATATCGTGAACTGAAAGCGAGTGAAAAACAGGGCCCACCTGGCTTGTCGTGGGTTGAGTCGTTTGGCAGTCTTTTAGGTATTCTAAGTTCTTGTGATCCGTTAAAATCATAAATGGGTGTGCAGTGCCCTCCAGCCAATGTCTCCACTCCTCCAGGGCCAGCTTGATAGCCAAGAGTTCTTGATTGCCAATGTCATAGTTCCTCTCAGTGGGTGTAAGCTTCTTTGAAAAGAAAGCTACTGGGTGCAGCTTGGGCCTCTCCCCAAATTGCTGTGAGAGAAAACCCCTCCTACTCCCGTTCCAGATGTGTCTTTGTCCACAACAAATGGTTTAGTAGAGTCTGGATGTTGTAGTATGGGAACAGAGGTGAAGGCTGCCTTGAGCTGGTTGAAGGCTTCTTCAGCTGCTGGGTTCCACTGGAGGCGATGTGGCCCATTCTTTAACAGGGAGGTTAGAGGAGCAGCAATGGTGCTGAAGCCCAGAATGAAGCGCTGGTAAAAGTTTGCAAAACCCAGGAAACGTTGCAACTCTTTCACGGATGTGGGAGTGGGCCAAGATGTGACTGCAGAGACCTTAGACTGGTCCATGCTTACCCCTTCAGAACCGATAATGTACCCAAGGAATGATATCTGGTGGATGTGAAATTCGCATTTCTCTGCCTTGACATAGAGATGGTTTTCAAGTAAGCAGGAGAATACAGATCTGACATGCTTGTGGTAACTGTCTTCATCTGAGGAGTAGATTAATATATCGTCAATGTAAGCTATCACAAATTTCCCCAGCATATTCCTTAAGACGGGCGGCACGGTGGTGTAGTGGTTAGCGCTGTCGCCTCACAGCAAGAAGGTCCTGGGTTCGAGCCCCGGGGCCGGCGAGGGCCTTTCTGTGTGGAGTTTGCATGTTCTCCCCGTGTCCGCGTGGGTTTCCTCCGGGTGCTCCGGTTTCCCCCACAGTCCAAAGACATGCAGGTTAGGTTAACCGGTGACTCTAAATTGACCGTAGGTGTGAATGTGAGTGTGAATGGTTGTCTGTGTCTATGTGTCAGCCCTGTGATGACCTGGCGACTTGTCCAGGGTGTACCCCGCCTTTCGCCCGTAGTCAGCTGGGATAGGCTCCAGCTTGCCTGCGACCCTGTAGAAGGATAAAGCGGCTAGAGATAATGAGATGAGATGAGATATTCCTTAAGACGTTGTTGATCAGGCACTGGAAGACACTTGGTGCTGAAGAAAGGCCATAAGGCATTACCAGATACTCAAAATAGCCGGCGGTGGTGCTAAAGGCCATCTTCCACTCATCCCTGTCCCAAATTCTGACCAAGTTACAGGCGCTGTGTAGGTCTAATTTAGAAAAGACTCTGGTAGAATGTAGTTGTTCCAAGGCAAAGGGCACTAGTGGAAGCGGGAAGGGGTACTTCACAGTGATTTTGTTAAGCCCCCTATAGACCTTGTGCACCTACGTCATAGGTCAGAGGTCAAGTTTGTTTATCCGCCATATTGGGTATCAAGCCGCAGCTCACTTCACACGCGGAAATTTTTGGAGAGTGATTAACATTTTCAGTCAGAATGGCTTGTTGTGTGGCAGTAGGGTGCTCTAACAGAAAAAGCATGAAGGGTTTATCGTTTTACCGGTTCCCCGCTGATCAAGAGTGGAGGAAGAAGTGGATTGCTGCCGTTAAACGTGTTGACTGGGAACCAAGCGAACACTCGCTTTATATTTCATGATCCAATTACATGAAATATAATTACTCTAAATTTGATTTAAATAGTTGAAAATTAATATTAGAAACACTAAAGCTGTGCCATACTCAAAAGGAAATAGCTTACAAGTTTCAACAGCAAAAAGTGTTGCTGCAACTTGTGAGCAGACTTCTCCCAGACCTGCCATGCATGTGCAGTGGCCACTCACAATAACACCATCTTGCTCGCATATGATCCACACATCGAGTGGTTTGTTGCTGAGCTGTTGAGAGTGTAACACCTTTATGATTATAAACATGGAGATTAGACTGGGACACGAGTATATAATACTGAATGTCATTATTTATATTACTATTACAGTATTCCTAGACCCTGGTACTATTTGTATTACTATAAGTTCTTATTTTTGTTCAAACAGGATTATGTTTCGTTTCAACATCGATAATAGCGAAATGCAAATAAGATCTATTCTGAAAAGTCAATGTATGGTACGCACCTGTGAAGAAATAACAAAGCACTTTTCACGCATATGAACTAGCACGTTCCGTACCCATCCTGAGGAGAAATATCTGTAAGCTTCTAGTGACTTGTAGGCTTTCAGTGACTGACCACTGTAACCCCCTGGCGTGTTGATTACATAGTGATATACATGGGAGTAACTTGCGTCTGGCAGCTCATTACTTGAACAATCAAGCACAGATTTGGTTTCACTCTTACTAATGATTTATGGGTCGATCCCTAAGACAGCAATCATATCTCTATAGCGATTTTTTTGCTGTGACATCCAGGGATTCAGCATCAGTCGAGAGGCAGACTTGAGAAGACGACATCGCGACAGCGGGTGTCACTTACAAACTTGCGAAAGCATGATCCCCAATATGGCGGTGTAAACAGATAATCACGTGACCATGACGTCACATGCACAAGGGCTATACAGTGATGCTTGAAAGTTTGTGAACCCTTTAGAATTTTCTATATTTCTACATAAATATGACCAAAAACATCATCAGATTTTCACACAAGTCCTAAAAGTAGATAAAGAGAACCCAGTTAAACAAATGAGACAAAAATATTATACTTGGTCATTTATTTATTGAGGAAAATGATTCAATATTACATATCTGTGAGTGGCAAAAGTATGTGAACCTCTAGGATTAGCAGTTAATTTGAAGGTGAAATTAGAGTCAGGTGTTTTCAATCAATGGGATGACAATCCGGTTTGAGTGGGCACCCTGTTTTATTTAAAGAACAGGGATCTATCAAAGTCTGATCTTCACAACACATGTTTGTGGAAGTGTATAATGTCACGAACAAAGGAGATTTCTGAGGACCTCAGAAAAAGCGTTGGTGATGCTCATCAGGCTGGAAAAGGTTACAAAACCATCTCTAAAGAGTTTGGACTCCACCAATCCACAGTCAGACAGATTGTGTACAAATGGAGGAAATTCAAGACCATTGTTACCCTCCCCCAGGAGTGGTCGACCAACAAAGATCACTCCAAGAGCAAGGCGTGTAATAGTCGGCGAGGTCACAAAGGACCCCAGGGTAACTTTTAAGCAACTGAGGGCCTCTCTCACATTGGCTAATGTTAAATGTTTATGAATCCACCATCAGGAGAACACTGAACAAGAATAGTGTGCATGGCAGGGTTGCAAGGAGAAAGCCACTGCTCTCCAAAAAGAACATTGCTGCTTGTCTGCAGTTTGCTAAAGATCACGTGGACAAGCCAGATGCTATTGGAAAAATGTTTTGTGGATGGATGAGACCAAAATAGAACTTTTTGGTTTAAATGAGAAGCAACAGTTTTGTTTGGAGAAAGGAAAAACACTGCATTCCAGCATAAGAACCTTATCCCATCTGTGAAACATGGTGGTAGTAGTATCATGGTTTGAGCCTGTTTTGTTGCATCTGGGCCAGCACGGCTTGCCATCATTGATGGAACAATGAATTCTGAATTATACCAGCAAATTCGAAAGGAAAACGTCAGGACATCTGTCCATGAACTGAATTTCAAAAGGTGGGTCATGCAGCAAGACAATGACCCAAAGCACACAAGTCGTTCTACCAAAGAATGGTTAAAGAAGAATAAAGTTAATGTTTTGGAATGGCCAAGTCAAAGTCCTGACCTTCATCCAATCTAAGGCCCTGTCCACACGGCAACGGATTCAGGTGACTCCGATACAATTGCTTATCGTTTAGGCCTGGCGTCCACACGGCACCGGCGTTTTGGGTGCCCAAAACGCAATCTTTTTGAGAACGGGTTCCAGAGTGGAAAGATCTGGCAACGTTGCCATTGTGAAGTCGTCTGGATGAGTAGAACAGATTTGTTTACGATGACGTCACAACCACATGACTGTGAGTGCTTCACGCCGGGTAGAAGTGTAACGAACTCGATGCGAGTTGTCAACAAATCCTATAACTTGGTTCATGAAACGCGCTTACAAAATATTTTCACTGTGAATATTTATTGTGTAATGGTGCAAAGTGAGAGAGAGAGAGACTCTGCCCTAAGGGCAGAGTCAATCCCGCCAGCAAAAATAGGGAAAAAAAGGAGCGATCTCACCTCTTCAGATGTTGGTTTAAGTCCTACATTACATTCCTCAAAAAGGGCGTAGAAGAGCAAATTAATCCATCAACGTGTAGCATTCAATTTATTCCGGACCATTAAAGACGCCGCCTTCCGCGTAGAATCATACGTCATCCTCGCTGCCATATTGGATAGGTCAAAGCGGAGAATAAAGATTCATGTGCTGCGTTTAACTGTACCAACAGGTTTGCCGTCCAAACGAGATCACATGGGATTACCTTTCACAGGTGAGGCTGGAAAAATACTTTTCATTGTATTTGGTCATTATAATGTAATTTTACGAACAGATTTTCCTGACTTTGTGGCCAATATGAAGTCTCGCACATAATAGTTTATGCGCATGCGTCCTTACTTCTTCTATTGTTCTGGTGTCTCCGAAGGGACCGTCTTACAGCGCCCCTAGAGGTGTGTCATGTGTATTGCATCATTTTCAGCAAGCGTTGCGTTGCCATATGGACCTGATATTTTACTGATCGTTGCCCATTTGGACGCGATATATTTTTAAATAACATCTCGTTGCCATTGTCGTGTGGATGTAGCCTAAATGTACTGTTGCACCCAATGTGACCCCGTGTCCTAATTGAGATTCACAGCCAGCTAAACTCTCTCTTGCATCATTTCCTCCAAGCAACAGGCAGGTGTTGTATTTGACCAGGATTTAATGCAAAAAAAAGTGTGAAACTACAAAGATACAAAATACGAAGAAGTATTCAGTCAACAGTAAAATCAACAGTGCACATTAAAGTTACACTATGTAAACAATTAAATGATTAACAGTAGCTGAGCAGTATCACAGACAACTCAAATAGGCTCCACTATCACTACTGGAACATCTCAAATAGCATCTATAAAATATCACAAACTATGACAAAGTGCAACAAATATACTTGCCAACATTCATATTTAATGTGAAAACTTACTCATATTGCCACTCAAAGGGCTGGAAATGAGAGGATGGCTTCAGGTTATACAGAAAAACACCTCATGGACTGATTGTCATTCTGCAAGCTAGTTGTTTTCCTCTTCTTCTTCTTCTTCTTCTGTCGATTTATTGGCGGTTAACAATCGATGTGTATTACCGCCATCTACCGGGTTGAGGTGTGATCTCAAGGGATATTAATTGTTGCAAATGCTTGCATGAGAATAAATCAAAACTGAGCCTGTAGTCAGACCTTGAGCAGGTCACGTCCTGATAGAATGTTCAAAAAGATATCAATATTATGTCTCGAGCAATGTGTCATCACAACAATACAGTACACAGTGAGACACAAGGTCACAGAAGAATTCTAGCCTTCTCGCTGAAATAGTAAAATAGAATGGAGTAGAATATTAACAATATTAAGAGATGTATGCTCAAGTTAATCCTTGCTCTTCTTGACGAGTATTGGTGCTCAGAGGGCGGGCATGCCCTATCAGTCCTCGTCCCACCTCACTGGAGCTTAGAGAAACTCCAGCCAAATTGTCCCATGAACCAAACAAAATCTTCCCGTAAACCAATTACGAGGATAACCAAACAAAAATCTTCCCGTAAACCAATTATGAGGATAACCAAACAAAAATCTTCCCGTAAACCAATTACGAGGATAACCAAACAAAAATCTTCCCGTAAACCAATTACGAGGATAACCAAGCAAAATCTTCCCGTAAACCAGTTGTTTTCCTCTGGCCACCTACTGGCTAAATATATCACCACAATTGCCGCTAGCACCCTCTAGCAGGCTGGATGAACATAACATAAAACAGTTTCAATATACTCCCCACCTGGCATTATTTTAAGAATGCCACTATAACTAGCTAAACAGTAGGGGATAACAGTAAAATCCTGTCTGAGATAGGTCTGGAGAAGGTCTTCATAACCTTGTCGCATGCCACTTTGACCTCAATCTTCCTCACAACTCCATCCTTGCTTGGAAGAGTCTTCACAATGATTCCCATGGACCATTCGTTCCGTTTTAGTTGCTTGTCCTTCAGAAGAACAATGTCTTTTTCCTTCAGATTTGGTTTATTGCATTGCCATTTCTGACGACTTTGGAGCATGTTGAGGTACTCTCTTTGCCATCTGGCCCAGAAGGTGTCAGCCAGGACTTGAACTCTTTTCCATTGATGTTTGAACATGTCTGTTTTGGTGAAATCTCCTGGTGGAACTGGAATTGCTTTTGTGTGTTGTGTTAGAAGCGTCATGGGAGTCAAGATCAAAGGTGCATCGGGATCTGTGACTTCAGCCAGCAATGTTGTCAGGACCTTGTGAGTCAGTGAGCCTGCTTGTAAGAGCATAGAGTCGAGAATGCAACGTGCGATTCCTATCATACGCTCCCACGTGCATCCCATGTGGGATGAGTGAGGAGGGTTGAACACCCAGGAGCACCTTTGTTCACATAGATAGTCATCCACACTTGTGTCACCAGGCTTTGGAGGTTGCAGCTTCAGCTCTTTAGATGCGCCAATGAAGTTGGTACTGCAGTCGGACCGTAACTGTTTAGCAGGCCCTCTGATGACGAAAAATCTACGAAGAGCATTGATGAAACTTGAGGAGCTTAGCGTCTCGATAACTTCAGTATGAATGGCTCTTGTAGACATACAAGTGAACAGAACCGCCCATCGCTTGCTGTTGGCGTGACCACCTTTAGTGCGGCGCGTTGTGACCTCCCACGGTCCGAATACATCCAGGCCAACATACGAAAATGGGGGATCGGTTTGTAGATGTTCGGCGGGCAGATCTGCCATGATTTTCTGTTCCGTTTTCCCTCAAAGCTTTCTGCAAGTCATGCATTTGTGAATTAAACTGCTGATAGATCTATTTGCACCAACCAACCACAAACCACTTGCTCGCACTGCTCCCTTAGTGAAGTGTCTTCCTTGATGCTTGACAGTTTCATAATGATGTCGAATGAGCAGGGTAGCAATGTGATGCTTTCCTGGGATCAGAAAAGGATTGGCTTCTTGACTTGTAAGCTTGGACTCTGACAAGCGTCCTCCAACACAGAGTAGATCTTTGTCATCAATGATCGGCTTGAGCTTGTACAAAGGACTGTTGCGTGGCAGATCTTGTTTTGCCTTAATGCATTTGATTTCTTTGGCATACACTTCATTTTGGACACATCTGATGAGTGTACTCTGAGTTAAAGCTTCTTCTGTGAGACTTATTTTGCAAAGGTGCCAGCCTTTACAATCTTTGGACTTGAAACTGTGAGCTACATGATGAAGGTATGCCACTGCTTTGACAAGAGAGGTCCACTTTGAGAATCGTTCAAAGCGCATTGAACCTAAGCTGCTTGACGTGGTTCTGGTCACAAGCACGGTAGCGTTCTGACGAATTTCTGCATCTGACTCTGGGTCAATGAGTTTGAATGGGCCTTTTTCAGGAACAACACTCTTGGTCTTGAGAAGAAATGCTGGGCCAGACCACCATGTTGTGCTTTCTATTTTCTCTGCAGCCAGTGAGTGAGAACCATGGTCGGCTGGATTGTGCTCAGTTGGGACGTACTTCCACTGCTCTGGGAGAGAAGATTGCTTGAGTCTCTGGACACAATTATTCACATATACGTGGAACCTTCTGTTCTTGTTGTGGATGTATCCCAACACCACTTTGCTGTCAGTGAAAAATGTGATCTTGTCAAACCTGATCTTCAGCTCATCTTTGAGAAGCTCCGACATCTCCAGTGCAAGCACTGCAGCACAGAGTTCTAATCTGGGAATGGTGAGCTCTGGCATAGGAGCAAGTTTGGCTTTGCCCATGATGAAGCCGACTCCGCTGTGACCATCTTCATGTGTTGCTTTCAGGTAGGCTACTGCTGCTATAGCTTTCACTGAAGTGTCTGAGAACATGCAGAGTTTGATGAAAGTGGCTTGTGAGATGGAGAAGGACACATAGGTACGAGGAATGTGCAGGGTTGTAAGGTGCTGCAACGAGTCCTGCCATCTTCTCTAGTCACCATACATGTCTTGTGGCAACGGGGTGTCCCATTCAAGGTTGCGGCTGGTGAGCTCCCCGAGAAGAAGTCTGCCCTTGATAGTTACAGGTGCAAGCAGCCCAAGAGGATCAAACAAACTATTGACAGTTGAGAGCACACCACGTCGAGTGAAGGGCTTCTGATCTTGTGGAACATCAAACATGAACGTGTCTGATGTGGTGTTCCAAATCACACCCAAACTGCATTGGACTGGGAGCTTATCTGTTGTTAGATCGAGGTCTTTGATCTCTTTTGCTCTATCTTCAGGAGGGAAAGCACTCACCACCTCCACTTTGTTGGAGGCTATCTTGTGGAGACGTAGATTAGAGAGGGCAAGCATTTTCTGGGCTCTCTGTAAGACGTCAACTGCCTCAGCTTCTGTAGGGAAAGACTTCAGTGCATCATCGGCTGTAGTTACTTGTTGGCTTTCTTTTTTTATAACTGACTGTAGGGTTGACAGGTGGGTTATAACCTGTGGTGAAGCTCGGGTCATTCCTCGCTTTGGCTTGGCATTTCACAAAATCCACAAAGAACGAGAAGGGTGGAAAGCTTACATTATGGTCTTCTTTATACCTCGACCCCACCATTGTCCATCTCTCCTGAAGGTGAAAGGGCAGCTTTTCCACAATTGGACTCACTCCTCTAGCTGTATCAAGGTAACTCAAACCTGTGAGATATCCATCTAGTTTTGCAGCTTCCAGTTCACACAGTAGATCCAACAGGTCACGAAGCTTGTGAGGCTCTTTGGTTGAAAGCTTTGGAAAGTTCTGTAACCTTGTGAACAGGGAGTTTTCTATTGCTTCTGGAGAGCCGTAACATTCTTCCAGTCTCACCCATATCATGTTCAGACCAGCATCTGGGAATTTGATGTTGACTGCCTTTAATCTTTTTGCATGTTCAGAAGACTCAGGGCCGAGCCATTTGATGAGGAGGTTCATTTCTTCGTTAACTGTAAGACCCAGGTCTTTGATAGTGCTCTGGAAAATGGCTTCCCAGCTGAGATAACTCTCTGGTTTGTCATTGAATTTAGTTAGCCCTCCAGTTACTAGTTGACTTTTGGCTAGGAATCTGGCAAGGTCACTAGTTGTGTTGTCAACGCTATTTGAATTTGAAAACTGCTTTGGTTGCTGAATTGAGTATTTGTTTGGTTCTTGTTTAACATGGAAAGGCGTGTAAACACTTGGTTGGTATTGTTCTTGAAATGTAGAGTTGTGTTGAAAAGTCTCTCTATTTTGAGTAGGCTCATTGTTGTAACTGTGTTTATGTACTCACTCACTTTTTCTTCTGTAGTTGGTTGTAGGGGCAAGAAACTCAGTTTGTTACTTTTCTCTACCTCCTCATACTGCACTGCAGCTGACTCCATCACCTCAGATTTGGCCATGGCAGCATCTGCTTCCCTCTGGAGGTTGAGCACATCAAGAGTTGCTTCTAACCATGCTTTTTCCACTTTGATGCTCAGTTCTTTCTCAGCATATGCTAGCCTGGCTTTGGTGGCTTGAGCTTCTGCTTGTGTGCATGCTGCAGCCATACTGGCTCAGCTTGAAGCTGACGACTTTGTAGATGCCCCAGTTTCTGAGCGAACAGTTAGTTTCCCTGAACGTATTGAGAACTTTGATAAAGGTGCCTTTAATGCGTGAGAGGAGTGCGACTTTTGACTTTTGGCTTCTTTTTTTTCTCCATAGTAGCGTTTTAGCAGGGTTGCAGATGTTGATCGTGTTTTTCTTCCACTAACCGTTCACCGTAATCCCTCGCAGAGCGATATGATTTCACTGTACTGTTGCACCCAACGTGACCCCATGTCCTAATTGAGATTCACAGCCAGCTAAACTCTCTCTTGCATCATTTCCTCCAAGCAACAGGCAGGTGTTGTATTTGACCAGGATTTAATGCAAAAAAAAATGTGAAACTACAAAGATACAAAATACGAAGAAGTATTCAGTAAACAGTAAAATCAACAGTGCACATTAAAGTTACACTATGTAAACAATTAAATGATTAACAGTAGCTGAGCAGTATCACAGACAACTCAAATAGGCTCCACTATCACTACTGGAACATCTCAAATAGCATCTATAAAATATCACAAACTATGACAAAGTGCAACAAATATACTTGCCAACATGCATATTTAACGTGAAAACTTACTCATATTGCCACTCAAAGAGCTAGAAATGAGAGGATGGCTTCAGGTTATACAGAAAAACACCTCATGGACTGTCATTCTGCAAGCTAGTTTTCCTCTGGCCACATACTGGCTAAATATATCACCACAATTGCCACTAGCGCCCTCTAGCAGGCTGGATAAACATAACAGAAAACAGTTTCAATACACTAAATGTTGTGGAAGGACCTGAAGTGAGCAGTTCATGTGAGGAAACCCAGTAACATCCCAGAACTGAAACTGTTCTGTACGGAGGAATGGGCTAAAATTCCTCCAAGCCGGTGTGCAGGACTGATCAACAGTTACCAGAAACATTTAGTTGCAGTTATTGCAACACAAGGGGATCACACCAGATACTGAAAGCAATGGTTCACATACTTTTGCCACTCACAAATATGTAGTATTGGATCATTTTCCTCAATAAATAAATGACCAAGTATAATATTTTTGTCTTATTTATTTAACTGGGTTCTCTTTATCTACTTTTAGGACTTGTGTGAAAATCTGATGATGTTTTAGGTCATATTTATGCAGAAATATAGAAAATTCTAAAGGGTTCACAAACTTTCAAGCACCACTGTAGTCTATGCATGGCCGAAGACTTCCTCCCTTCTTTTTGACAAAGAAGAAGCCTGCTGAAGCAGGTGAGGTGGATGGTCTGATGTACCCTTGGTTCAGGGCTTCTTGCACGTATTCCTCCATAGCTGATTGTTCAGGTCGGGACAATGGATAGATACGATTGTGTGGAGGAGTAGTGCCTGGAAGGAGGTCAATGACCCAGTCATAGAGTCAATGAGGGGGCAGGACACATGCCTTACCTCTGCTGAATACTTCTTTCAAGTCCAGATAGCATGCAGAAACATTGTCTAGAAAATTGGGCTGTGGGCTCTCCATGGAGGTGGATGAGACGGTTAGTTTAGGATGGTGAAGGCAGTTTTGAAAGCATACCGGTGACCATCGAAGAATGTCTATTTTGCCAAGAGATTAACGGGTCTTGGAGTTGAAGCCAGGGGTAACCTAGAATGATGTCATGAGCAGTTCAGGTGATGAATAGAGAAATGAGTTCAGACTGGAGAGCTCCCACCTGAATCTGTAGAGGGGTTGTATGGGTAGAGATTAGTCCATCCCCAATGGTTCCCCTGTCGATGGTCATTATGTTAAGCAGGCTTTGTAAGGTGTCTGTGGGAAGGCTGAATCTCTGGATGATTGAACAGTTAATGAAATTCCCCTCTGCCCCTGAGTCTATGGAGCACTTGCATGTGACGTCTCAGCCGATCCAGATTGTGACAGACGCCATCTTGTCGGTCAAACGCCATATTCCGCCTTCTACTTCTACTTCTGCTTTTACTTCTACCTTTTCTTCTGGAAAACCCTACTATATACAATTCTACTACAACGGCTGCGGCTACAAGCTCTCCCTACCTGTGCACGTTTATGTTTTTTGTGTGTATTTTTGCGTGTTGTTCGTCTGTACCGGACTTCAATATCCACTACAACTGTATGGACTTACTGGACATTGGTTTCCAGCAGAAAATGACGATTTGTAGCGATTTCCATCGCATGCACAACATTCCGGACGAGATAGCGAGACCAGCGGGGTCTCCGTGGATTGTTATCGGAAGCAAAGCAAAGGAGGCGGCACCGGGAGCGGAAGCAAAAGCCAGGCTGCAGAGCCGGCCTGTTGACTAAGCTCAGAAAACAGCCACTCAAACCTCCACTGCTAAGCCTCTATCTCTCCAACGCCAGATCCATGTAAACAAGACGGACGATTTGGAATTACAGCTGGAATTACCTTATTCTATTCTATAATCGGCTGGTCAGTGCTATACTCAATACTTAAGTGACTTACCCATCCAATGAGGATTCTTGTTTACAAGATGCCACATCTGAGTCGCTGACAAATCCTGAATTTCTGTAAAGATAACTGTCCAGAGATTTATAGGCACGCAGTGCTTCACCACTGAACAGCGAGGGAAAGTTAATGAGGTAATTATACACGTCTGGGTATTCCGCTGGCAGTTCAAAATCCGGTCGTGAAAACTCCGTCCGGTAAGCCATAAGGGTCACAAATCTGTAGATCGTTTATTTTAGACATATATCTAGTTATCTGTTCATTAGAAAAATGAGCCGTGTAGTCCGTTGGTTGAAATTGATCCATTCTGTACACGAGTGCAGCAGTGTTCAGCGGTGTTTTTGACTGACAAGATGGCGGTTGTGTACTTTCCGGTCACGTGACTGCAAGATCTCTATAAATGCAAGGAGGATATGGGTCGAGTCTGGCAGCTTCAAGAGTATAGGTAATTTGAAGGATTGTGTGTTACAACTAAATATGGAACTCACCAGGCTGGGTGGACTGTTAACTGGACAAGCCAGAGCACCCTGAGGCGGATGGATAGGACATTTAGTGATGAGCTGGCTGGACTCACCACAGTAGAAGCACAAACCCTCTTGCCGTCTTCTCTCTCTCTCTCTCTCTCTGATCATTTTAGCCGAGCATGAGAAACCTCCATAGGAGTGGGCATGCTAGTGGCAGGAGACAGAGTAGTGGTAGGTTGCAGAGAGGGTCTCTATGTGATGAGGTTGTGCAGATGAATGGCCAAATGGATGAGTGAGTCGAGGGATAGATGTTCGTTGCTACAGGCCAATTCACTCAGCACCTCTGGACATAACCCTTGGCAAAAAGTGGCTTTTAGTACAGGCTCATTCCAACCACTATCAGCAGCCAATGTACAGAAGTCCAGGGTGTACTTTGCGACTCTTCTATTTCCATGCTTGATTGACAAGAGACTTACTCCAACCTCTATTCCTTCAGGTTCGTGATTGAACACTTGCTTAAACAGATCCAAGAAATGGTTGTAGGATGTGACGTGTTCACTGCCGCATTCCCATACTGCACTAGCCCACTGTAGAGCCCTGCCTGTGAGTAACGTGAGAAATTTAGCAATCTTCTGTTTGTCAAAGATTCCGGTGAGTGAGGAAAAATATAGGGAACATGGACAAGAAATTCCTTATAGTTTGATGTTTCACCCAAGAACTTCTCTGGTAACAGAATGAGTTAAGCAGCGCTGGTGGAAGTTGTGGGGCATGTAAGGAGGGCCTGCGACATAACAGCAGCGAGCTGCGCCATCCTAGTGTTTAGGTCGCTGAACATTTGATGATGTTCACCTAATAAGCACTCCTGAGCACTGAGTGCGGTCTACTTTGCCTCAATTGGTAGCAAAGCATCCTGTCAGGGTACAGGCACTTACAGAAGCAGGCACAGGGGAGAGCAGGAACAAGCAAACTGCAGACTGAGCCAAAATGAAGAGCAGGAATTGTAGTCAGAGTAACAGGCAGGGGTCGGTCGATGAGCAAACAGGATAATGCAGAGAAAACAATAGAGTGAGGTCGGGGACTGAACATACTTGGCGGTCTAAACACGGGAAGTCAGGTAGAAAGTAAATGGCTCAGTAAAGTTAGGCACGGAAACACTAAACGATACTTCACAGCATGTGTGTAAGAGCTGGGCTCAAGTAGGTGAGGTGATTGCTGAAGAACAAGAGATAGGTGAAATTAGTGATCTGCTTTGTTCTGTGTACTTCCTTCCCATAAGGATGTGAATTTACATTAAAAGGATATTAATGTTTGTTTTCCACCTATTATTTTAGCCACCTATTATTTGTTAAAAGTATATATTATTTTATTTTTACATATATGACAGTTCAAACATTTTCATATACAGAACATATGCTATTGGTGGATGGGATGTAACTAATGTTCTGCCCATGGAGTTTGAGTGATATATTAATGATGCTTTTAGGACACAAAGTGCTTCTTAACTTTCTAACTAGAACAGTAACTTTCATAGTTGTTAATAATAAATAATGGGCAGGAGTTGTGCATTTTGAGTGTACAGATCAATTGTGGTGCATGTGCAGTCATATTTTGCATCCATGCCAATGTTGACCCTGATACTGCTGTTGCTAGGAAACAGATTCGGGGGTCTACACCTGTGTCGCCTCCAGCTCCAGCGGTGAGACCAGTTGGAGTGGAGTACTTACTGTGAAAGGTAAACACTCAGACCCACACACTTGCTTTTCTGGTGCACTTTTAGTTGTGCACATATTTCTCTTTTTTGCTTGGTGCTGTGTTGTATTTGTTATCATTAACTGTGGAATAGCCTGAAACACACATTGCCATTGTCAATTTGCACAGCAGGAAATAGAATTACCTTCATTAGTAGTCACTGACTGTTTAAGCAACCAGTTTTCTCAAAGCTTATAAACTTTGTCTTAACCTCAGGGTTGTCTTTTGGAAAACCTTTCTTGTACTAGTTTTTGTTTACAAAGTCAGCCAATTATAAGCCAAATTGAATAAAGCCAAATAATCATGTTCTTTAACTGTTTAGCACTGATGGCCTATTTACCTAAGCCATCTTTTGTGATATTATACACAATACAAAAATGTTATTTGACCTTATTACTCTATGCAATCTGTTTAATTATACATCAAATACATCATTAGTTTTTAAAATAATTCATTAACCTTTATTTAACTAGGAAGTCCCTTGAAATTAAAATCTTTTTTTTCAAGAGAGACCTGGCCAAGAAAACACACCATTAAAAGGTTACAAAAATTATGAAATCAAGCATAATAAAAACAGCAAAAATACAGTATATGATTATGAAGCCTGTCTAGAAATACATACTTCATATTAAAAAAAAAATCTGCCAAATTAAAACGATCATTTCAAGCTTGTAATTGGTACAAACCTAGAAATAGCTTTAATAATCATGTATTTGTTTTACTATAATCTTATAATAGGAAATACTTGATAAATAGTACTATATATGCAATATGTCAGTAAACCTACCGATTTCAACCAAACTACAAACATGGACTCTATGAAATACACTTCCCAGAACTCACAGCACCCTCTGTCTCCCGACTATTGAGGTTTTTCACCCGCGTGACCAAGTCATGTGATGCATCGTTAGGCTGCCATTTTGGACATCACGGCTCGAATCAGTTTGAATGCGAGGAAGGCGACAAACGAAAAACATAAAAGAAAAAGGAGCGAGATGCAGAAAACACCTTCACTATCCAGCGACGTAGGGCATTTACAGGGCGAGCAGAGGGAGAGGTATTTGCAAAAATTGAGGTTAGCAGGCTTAGAGAACGACGTTTACCTGCTTCCACCAGGATTGTTCACTGACGTACGGAAGTACACGAAGCTCTCGTCTTTACCTGACTTCGGCCCACATGATCTGTATACCTATGTCGTTAAAAACCCATCGCCATACACAGGTATTGATCTGAAAGCGTATAAGAGTTTGGATGCCTACAAATATTTTGTGTCAGGCTGGGTAACATGCCTACATCAGTGGGTCGTCCCTGGAGCCGGTGGTCGCCATTTTATTACAGCTAAGGTTTGTTCACATTTTCATTTACTTTCGGTCCTCAGGATAAACAAAATGTTATTAAATGTCATTGAAATAACTTCTTAGTCTGTTGAGACATGGCCCGTTATAAATTTGCTGTTACCAGGCAATGACCAAGAACTGTATTATTAGGGTCGGTGTCTGTGTTGTAGCAGTGTACTAGCAGCTAGCTGTTAGCACTAGCTAATGTCAACAACATAGTAGCTAGTATTTACGTTCAGTCATTTGGATGACTGTTAAAACCTTTCAGTCTCAAGTTTTTCCTTTATTGTATTTACTAGTTTACTGTAATTATGATCCGGCAGCTATTTACACCAGATCCAGTGTAAATAGCTGCCGGAGCGCGCTCCAGCTTGCTCCCCCTCAAATTAAGCAGTGCGCTCCGGCTTGCTCCCGGGAGCAAGCCGGAGCGCGCTGCTTAATTTGAGGGGGAGCAAGCCGGAGCGCGCTCCGGAACCTCAGCCGGAGCACTCCGGGAGCAAGCCGGAGCATGCTGCTTAATTTGAGGGGGAGCAAGCCGGAGTCCGCTCCGGAACCTCGGCCGGAGCACTCCGGGAGCAAGCCGGAGCGCGCTGCTTAATTTGAGGGGGAGCAAGCCGGAGTGCGCTCCGGCAGCTATTTACACTGGATCCAGTGTCTGTAACACGTTTTTTTTCAAGCTGGTTCTCCCTCTCTGTCTGCAGCGTTAGTATGTAGCTTGACCTTCAAAATGGCGGACACCGGGGCGTCACGTGACCCTGTGACGTCAGGTGAAAAACCTCAATAAACCACAGCTGTCACTCATCACCCTATTAGTTCCTCTGCCTATTTAAACCCCACTCTCACACCACTTCACTGTGAAGTATTGTTCTGCCTTTTCCAGTAGATACTGAGTCTTGTTTATTTCTGACTGATGCATGGTTTCTCAACTTTAGCTTCTCCTCTCTCATTTACTCTCTTGCCTGTCCTCGTTTGCCGTTTGCTATTCGCCCGACCATTGTTAGTTCTTCAACCCTGATTTACGTCTCACGTTTTGGCTTGTTCATTGTCTGCTCCACACTCCTCTTCTGCGCATAGGTCCGTAAGTGCCTGCACCGTGACAAATACCAAATATATTGGACTATGCGATGTAAATAAAAATAGTATGTATGTCAGACACTTCAAAAATAATCTTAGAAAATAAAACAAGGAAAAATAATCATTCTTAAGACAAAATGATATTGGTACTATGTAGTGAAAATTCATTATGTCTGATAATTATAACTATTCTTTTAAGTTTGTTTCTTAAGACACGTATTTTTAAGTATGTTACCTCGCTTGTTGACAGTTTCGGCGAACACTTCCGCCTTCTTCAAAACAGTCACCAGATGTCGAGTGGTGACGTGCCTTATCAGCTGATGTTACTCTATGGAGGCGTGAACGTCCCGCCCAATTTGACAGGTAGTCCACGCCTCCTGCTGTCAGGTCGCTGCCCCAGGACTGCGCTCCAGGTATGTGACAGCGCGTACGCTCCCTCATCCCGGTTCATGGTCCTCTGCGCCCGCTTACGTATCTCCACTGCCTCCAAAATCCAACGCTGACAGCAGGAGGCGTGGACTACCTGTCAAATTGGGCGGGACGTTCACGCCTCCATAGAGTAACATCAGCTGATAAGGCACGTCACCACTCGACATCTGGTGACTGTTTTGAAGAAGGCGGAAGTGTTCGCCGAAACTGTCAACAAGCGAGGTAACATGATATTGGTACTATTCAATTTTTTATAATTTAATGACTACTTGAGTATTCAAACATCGTGACCCATCCCTAGGGCAATGTGGGCGTGATGATCTCTGGCAGCAATGGAACTGCATTTGAGCTGTCTACACAAAATAGTTTACATTTCATCTGAAATATGAACTTTGTTAAAAGGGAGGGGAACTGACAGATTTCGCCATGTATTGATTTTGCTGTTGTAAACGTTTTGTAAAAGTTGAAGTGGTTGACCTAAATCTGTCTTGCTGTGTATGATTAATGCCATTATGATATTACCACAAGATACACATAGGAGCAATTTTGTTTTGTGCTAAATTGTGTTAAGGCTGGTTCATGACTGTGCTTAAAGGAGATACGCAGAACTTTTATTTTTAAATTTGAGTGGATAGTATCTCCACCCTTGATTCTTGTATGCTGCATAAATGGGGAATTTAAAAAATATATTTTTGAGAGTTAAAATTGACTGCAAAGTTGGCATTCGAGCTGGCCCGCTGAGCCAGCCAGCCCTGAGTGTATGACGTCACAGCAGGAACCAGTTTTAAGGCCGAGGCCTTTGATAACTCTAGACCAAAGTCATACACTAAAAATTTATGGTGAAAGTAAGAAATACCGTTACCGACTTGCTCATTGATTGTGGGTTGACTTTCATTAAAACAGGATAGGTGTTATAACTTATGCAACATACATGTACATGCATGCATTTTCACTGATAAAACGTAGGGCGGCATGGTGGTGTAGTGGTTGGCGCGGTTGCCTCACAGCAAGAAGGTTCCGGGTTCGAACCCAGCGGCCGGTGAAGGCCTTTCTGTGTGGAGTTTGCACGTTCTCCCCGTGTCTGCATGGGTTTCCTCTGGGTGCTCCGGTTTCCCCCACAATCCAAAGACATGCAGTTAGGTTGACGTGGGGTGGCCTTGGGCTGAGGTGCCCTTGAGCAAGGACCCCTGACTGCTCCCCGGGTGCTCTGCTGTGGTTGCCCACTGCTCTGGGTGTGTGTGTGTGTGTGTGTGTTCACTGCTTCAGATGGGTTAAATGCAGAGGATGAATTTCACTGTGCTTGAAGTGTGCATGTGACAAAGGTTTCTTCTTCTAAAAGGCTAATTAAATAATCAGATGAACTGAGACAATCACATTCTGAAGCAAATTAAATAATCTTATACCGGTAACTTAAACACACAATACAAGTTACATGTATTAATCTAAATGCAGGTAAACAATGTTTTTGTTGTTTTATATCCAAACGACAGTCGGAGCTTACCCATCTGTGTTCTCGCTTCTTGAAGGCCGATCTTGTGGCTGATTGTTTTGAAACAATCTGACTTTCAGTTGTTCGTTCAGTTCTCCGTTCATTCGCTTCTTCCACGTAAGGGCGAGATGAGAGCAATATCCAGTGAAGAAATCAGATGGCTGGTCCACTCTTTCTCCATTTTGTCCATACTGAGTACTCCGTCATTACTGCTTGGCTCAGGCAATTACTAAAACCCGGGATGGAAAGGAACATCACCGGTTTTAGCAACAACCGCAGGGAGGTCACTGCCCGAGCGATATGTCCCATCCCGTTCCATCCTGGGTTTTACCAACAACCCTCGGCTCACATTCCGGGAGAACTGGTGCAACTGAACTTACTTTCCTTTTTAAAAAATTAATAAAATAAATGCTTTCCTTTTCTTGTAGTTTTATTTAATTGTTGGTACTGCACCCTCTTTCAATACAAGCTTATAGCCAACACTCCTCAACAGATCAGAGGTCTCGTACGAGTTTTCAGTAAAATGAGCAGAGGAGAGACCACTTCGTAGGTGCCCAATGTGCCCGTGAACTTCTCGCAAAACACATCCAAATCTTTGCAGTTTGAACATTTTTGGCCCATGAATACAATGTAAATCCACCTTCTGTTGTGTTGCTGGCACATCTACCGTACGTGACATGGCGATAAATTAGCTCAAAATGGAGGATTGGAGTTGTGTGTTTTAGTATAGCGGAAATGGCGATGAGACCGATAGACTTCCTGCTGTGACGTTACAGACGTCAAGGTCATTCACTCAGACCACTACCTATATGAATCACTTTAATTGTAAAAAAATTACTATGTTAGATTTATTGTTAATGCTTAAAACTATTCCTGTGCCATTCTTGAGGCCTCAAGGCATTTATAAACGAAAGTGAAGCCATAGTTCTGCGTATGTGCTTTAAGGTGAAGCACAATAGTTTGGCTGAAGGGTACTCGAGAGCACAGACCACCAAGGCAAAATGCAGTTTGTTCCAAAGTTAGTGAAAAATGAACTAAATTCATGGATCTGCCCTGTGATTTGGATTCGCTTCAAAATTTAATGGGTACTTCTTTGGCCCACTTTTCCACCAAGTTGCATGAAAATCAGACTGGTAGTTTTTGCATAATGCTGCTTACAGATGAACAGAAAGACAAACAAATAATATATAATAATAGCAATAATAATAATAGCAATAATAGCGGAGGTAAAAAAAAAAAAGTCTTGAATATCGGAAAGTTCAACTAATATTATCTTCGAAGATTGTTTGAAAACAAATATTTCAGTATTACCTCTAGTTCTAGATATATTTACTAATTTCAAGTTTAAAATGTTATATTGGCAGATAATTTTGCTTATTTCAAGCATTTATTCCTAAAAAGAAGTAAAATTATATAGAATAAGAGTTTTAAGCTTGAAATTCGTAAATATGTCTAGAAATAGGCTTAATAATCTTAAATTTGTTGTAGAATCATAATCACATATTTAAATAATTTTGACTGCCGTTGAGTGGTATATCAGATGTATTCCATTCAGCTAGCATGATATTGAATGAGTCGAAGACGAGTTCAATATCATGCTAGCTGAATGGAATGTATCTGATATCCCATGAAAAAAAGCCATTATTATTATTATTACTGGGCAGCACGGTGGTGTAGTGGTTAGCGCTGTCGCCTCACAGCAAGAAGGTCCGAGTTCGAGCCCCGTGACCGGCGAGGGCCTTTCTGTGCGGAGTTTGCATGTTCTCCCCGTGTTTCCTCCGGGTGCTCCGGTTTCCCCAACAGTCCAAAGACATGCAGGTTAGGTTAACTGGTGACTCTAAATTGACTGTGTGAATGTGAGTGTGAATGGTTGTCTGTGTCTATGTGTCAGCCCTGTGATGACCTGGCGACTTGTCCAGGGTGTACCCCGCCTCTCGCCCGTAGTCAGCTGGGATAGGCTCCAGCTTGCCTGCGACCCTGCAGAACGGGATAAAGCGGCTAGAGATAATGAGATTAATAATAATAATAATAATATTATTATTATTATTATAACCCCGATTCCAAAAAAGTTGGGACAAAGTACAAATTGTAAATAACAACGGAATGCAATGATGTGGAAGTTTCAAAATTCCATATTTTATTCAGAATAGAACATAGATGACATATCAAATGTTTAAACTGAGAAAATGTATCATTTAAAGAGAAAAATTAAGTGATTTTAAATTTCATGACAACGACACATCTCAAAGTTGGGACAAGGCCATTTTTACCACTGTGAGACATCCCCCTTTCTCTTTACAACAGTCTGTAAACGTCTGGGGACTGAGGAGACAAGTTGCTCAAGTTTAGGGATAGGAATGTTAACCCATTCTTGTCTCATGTAGGATTCTAGTTGCTCAACTGTCTTCGGTCTTTTTTGTCGTATCTTCCGTTTTATGATGCGCCAAATGTTTTCTATGGGTGAAAGATCTAGATTGCAGGCTGGCCAGTTCAGTACTCGGACCCTTCTTCTACGCAGCCATGATGCCGTAATTGATGCAGTATATGGTTTGGCATTGTCATGTTGGAAAATGCAAGGTCTTCCCTGAAAGAGACGTTGTCTGGATGGGAGCATATGTTGCTCTAGAACCTGGATATACCTTTCAGCATTGATGGTGTATTTCCAGTTGTGTAAGCTGCCCATGCCACACGCACTAATGCAACCCCATACCATCAGAGATGCAGGCTTCTGAACTGAGCGCTGATAACAACTTGGGTCGTCCTTCTCTTTAGTCTGAATGACACGGCGTCCCTGATTTCCATCAAGCACTTCAAATTTTGATTCATCTGACCACAGAACAGTTTTCCACTTTGCCACAGTCCATTTTGAATGAGCCTTGGCCCAGAGAAGACGTCTGTGCTTCTGGATCATGTTTAGATATGGCTTCTTCTTTGAACTATAGAGTTTTAGCTGGCAACGGCGGATGGCATGGTGAATTGTGTTCACAGATAATGTTCTCTGGAAATATTCCTGAGCCCATTTTGTGATTTCCAATACAGAAGCATGCCTGTATGTGATGCAGCGCCGTCTAAGGGCCCGAAGATCACGGGCACCCAGTATGGTTTTCCGGCCTTGACCCTTACGCACAGAAATTCTTCCAGATTCTCTGAATCTTTTGATGATATTATGCACTGTAGATGATATGTTCAAACTCTTTGCAATTTTACACTGTCGAACTCCTTTCTGATATTGCTCCACTATTTGTCAGCACAGAATTAGGGGGATTGGTGATCCTCTTCCCATCTTTACTTCTGAGAGCCACTGCCACTCCAAGATGCTCTTTTTATACCCAGTCATGTTAATGACCTATTGCCAGTTGACCTAATGAGTTGCAATTTGGTCCTCCAGCTGTTCCTTTTTTGTACCTTTAACTTTTCCAGCCTCTTATTGCCCCTGTCCCAACTTTTTTGAGATGTGTTGCTGTCATGAAATTTCAAATGAGCCAATATTTGGCATGAAATTTCAAAATGTCTCACTTTCGACATTTGATATGTTGTCTATGTTCTATTGTGAATACAATATCAGTTTTTGAGATTTGTAAATTATTGCATTCTATTTTTATTTATAATTTGAACTTTGTCCCAACTTTTTTGGAATCGGGGTTGTATCATTATTATACATTTCTTTTGGGTGTTCAATGCATCTTTCTCTTTCAAAATTCTCTCAATCTTCTGTATTTAGTGAAGCAAACCTGGCAGCCATTTTTGTTTACAAATTGTCACGGTCCCTAGCGTGGAAGTTTTACTTCTCCGAAATGTCTCTTTTCCAGTTTTTCGATGTCTGTTGGTATGTTTTTCTCTTGTAAATATGTATGAAGAATGAAGTTTTGGTAGCCTTTCGGGTGTTCAGCAGGTGTTCAGTGCGTCTTTCTCTTTCCTGGCAAACGAAATGTTTCTGCACATGCACAGCAGAAGAGTTTCTCCTTGTATATTTGCATCAGCTCTGACATGTGATGCCATGTTGTCTTGACAATCATGCAATATCATAAACCATATTGCACGCTCATTCTCCGTTGGGTAGAGTGACGTAATACACGTAGGATAAGCGATATGCTAGCAATATTGCATTATATCAAATTAATTAAACCCACTAGAAGGGAATAGAATACGTTTTTATTACATCGAAAAAGTGTCATGTATGTATGTATAATAATAGGAAATATTAGATAACATTTCCTTTATTCAAGATATGGTCACATGCCAAGGAATCTTTTTTTTTTTGCAATGAAGACATTAAGCCAAGCTCATAAAAATTACTGCATTCAAAAAGGTAATTGTGATGTAAACCGTACATAAGTTAAGGAGTGCACATGTAGAAAAAGTACTGAAGATTGTTGCCTGTGTATGTGTGTTACAGAGATTGTTGATGTTGCAATGGCTCCTGTCTCTGAGCCTTACCAGTTGCCCGGGCCACCTCACAAACCTGTCGTGACTGATGTGACGCGGAACAGTGTGACGTTGACCTGGCAGCCTAACGCCCATGAGGGTGGCTCTGCCGTGACCTCTTACATCATTGAGGCCTTCAGGTAAGAGAAACCGCATTGCACATGGACTCTTTTACACATATGCATGCAAGTACACACACGTACCATACGGATGAAAAGTCTGTGTCCACTAACAAGAAATAATTTTAGCTAATTGTTTATGGATTGACTTGTATTCATTTTTCATAAAGATTTGTTATTTTGTACTGAAACCGAGAGGACTGAATTAAGCTCCATTTAAAAAAAAAAAGTGATGTAGAAACATTGATTTTCTGAATTTCTTATTTCACCTGAAATAATGCAGTTTTTAAATTGATGGGAAGGAAAGTCTCTTACTGGATGATTATGACAATATACAATATTTAGACTATACTGAGAAATGCGTGCGCGCGAGACACACACAGATGCTTGTGTAGCAACAGCACATATACCTACAGTGACGTTTGTTCACTCCATTGGACACGTACATTCTTTGAATCCCCATTGCCTTGTCTCCTCTGTCTTTTTTTCCTCTGCTGGATATTATTGTCTCCTGCCAGAGGCAGCTCTTATAAGACATCCTTCATTTTTTATTAATTGAGTGTCAGTGTGACAGTTATGCTAGCCAAGCATGACAGACACGAGGAAGTACTGCCCTGTAGGTGCTCTATTATTGACCTCCTTCCCCCCTCTTGTATCGTTCTTCACATGCACACTTCAGCATGAGAACTTTAACCTGCACTTAAAACTCTCAATGCCATGCATGTTTCAAATTTGTGCCACTATTGAAATTGGTATCTGCAAAATTCTGGGCACATCAAATTTAGCTGTGGAATGTGGGCTGCTCTCTCAGACGGATTGAGAGCGGGAATATATGACATGCTAATGAATTCAAATCCAGTCCACCCGGATGACTCCTAAGGCTATTGTAAGCCTGCTGTAATGGGGCTTGCTCTAATTACAGAGCCGAGGTCCTGTGGGCTTCGCAGTGAGGGCGCATGAAGGGTGCGATGCAGGCTGAACAACAGAGAGCTGCATGCACGCACACACAAGCACTGACACTGTGCTTTACTCCACACTCTGGCCCCTCAGGCACTGGTTTGTAGTACCACATGACCCAAAATTGATTCTTTATTGAGTGTTCTCGGCTTGAATGTAGTGTTTACAATAACATTTCCTTGCCTTTCGGGCTCAGGGACATATAAGAGGAAGAAAGGGCAAGAGATGAGAAATGGATGGCAGATGAGGAAAGGGGAACAGGGTAAATGCAGAATGATAGAATGCAAAGGAAAGCATAGTCTCCTGACACCTCAGTAAGGAAAGGCTTTGTTTTATAATTGCATCAGTCCTTTTTGTATTATTTAATTGTAAAGGAGTACAAAAGGGCAGAGTGTATTTCTTTTTCTTTGTCTAGGTGTATGCATTCATACTGTAGGGCAAAGGACAGAGGAGGAAGGAGGCATGTGCATTTGTTCCCAGGCAATGGCCAAAGTGACCTTGGATTTATAGCCTCTCTCTTTTTGCTGTGAGCTGAATATTTACGAGCCTCCTGGTGTTCATTCCTCTCTGGAACATTGCAGGTTGGTCGCATCTGCAGGAAGAGGAAACTCACTGGGAGTGTAAACCTCTAAACGCAGAATGAAGTTGTTGGTTATCCACTGACAAAGTCAGCAGTGGACTTTGTGTAGTAGATAATGTATGTGCACAGTATAATACAGATGTGGATAGTGTGTAAAACAGATGTGGATAGTGTGGAATATGACCCCAGTCTATTATCACACCAAGAGTGAAGTCATTTTGTTCACTGTGATTAGATTGAGAAGAAAGAAATACTTGTTCTTCAACCTAATCTGTATCCATTGTATCTGGAACATACAGTATGTACGATGTTGTATTAGGACCATTGTAGGTTTAAAAAAAATGGAGCTGAGGGAGGGGGTAATATTCCAAGAAAAAAAAAAACCTCAGAATTTCTGAGATGAAAGTTGGAGATTTATGAGGGAAAAACACATCCTAAAATATTCTATAAGATGATGAAATCATTAATTTGTGAGAACAAAACTCAGAAATTCTGAGATTAAAAAGTCACAGATTTATGAGAAAAAAAGTAGGTTTTTTTTTTTTGTTTGTTTGTTTGTTTGTTTGTTTGTTTGTTTGTTTGTTTGTTTGTTTGTTTTGGGGGGGGGTTCAGTCAAGGAACCAGATCGCTTCATGTGTACATTTGGATCAAGATTATCACACCACAGACTTAGCCAAGAGTTGTAGAAAATGCAGTCTTCCCTCCTCGGTTCTGCAATATCGTCTCTCGTCTTCTTCCGCTTATCCGGGACCGGGTCGCGGAGGCAGCAGTCTAAGCATGGAAGCCCAAACTTCCCTTTCCCCAGACACCTCGGCCAGCTCCTCGGGAAGAACACCGAGGTGTTCCCAGGCCAGCCGAGAGACATAGTCCCTCCAGCGTGTCCTGGGTCTTCCCCGGGGCCTCCTCCCGGGGGGACATGCCTGGAACACCTCCCCAGGGAGGCGTCCAGGAGGCATCCGAAAAAGATGCCCGAGCCACCTCAGCTGGTTCCTCTCGATGTGGAGGAGCAGCGGCTCTACTCCGAGCTCCTCCCGAGTGACTGTGCTTCTCACCCTATCTCTAAGGGAGCGCCCAGCCACCCTGCGAAGGAAACTCATTTCAGCCGCTTGTATCCGCGATCTTGTTCTTTCTGTCATTACCCAAAGCTCATGACCATAGGTGAGAGTCGGAACGTAGATCGACCGGTAAATTGAGAGCTTCGCCTTTTGGCTCAGCTCCTTCTTCACCACGACGGACCGGTAAAGCAACCGCATCACTGCGGAGGCTGCACCGATCCGCCTGTCGATCTCACGCTCCATCCTTCCCTCACTCGTGAACAAGATCCCGAGATACTTAAACTCCTCCACTTGAGGCAGGACTTCTCCACCAACCTGGAGAGGGCAAGCCACCCTTTTCCGGTCGAGAACCATGGCCTTGGACTTGGAGGTGCTGATTCTCATCCCAGCCGCTTCACACTCGACTGCAAACCGCCCCAGTGCATGCTGAAGGTCCTGGTTTGAAGAAGCCAACAGGACAACATCATCCGCAAAAAGCAGAGATGAAATCCTGTGGTTCCCAAACAGGATTCCTTCCGGCCCCTGGCTGCGCCTAGAAATTCTGTCCATAAAAATTATGAACAGAACTGGTGACAAAGGGCAGCCCTGCCGGAGTCCAACATGCACTGGGAACAGGTCTGACTTACTGCCGGCAATGCGAACCAGACTCCTGCTCCGTTCGTACAGGGACCGGACAGCCCTTAGCAAAGAGCCCCGAACCCCATACTCCCGAAGCACCCCCCACAGAATACCACGGGGGACACGGTCGAATGCCTTCTCCAGATCCACAAAGCACATGTGGACTGGTTGGGCAAACTCCCATGAACCCTCGAGCACCCTATGAAGGGTATAGAGCTGGTCCAGTGTTCTGCGACCAGGACGAAAACCGCATTGTTCCTCCTGGATCCGAGGTTCGACTATTGGTCGAATTCTCCTCTCCAGTACCCTGGAGTAAACTTTCCCTGGGAGGCTGAGAAGTGTGATTCCCCTATAATTGGAGCACACTCTCTGGCCCCCTTTCTTAAAAAGAGGGACCACCACCCCAGTCTGCCACTCCAGAGGCACTGTCCCCGACCGCCACGCGATGTTGCAGAGGCGTGTCAACCAAGACAGCCCCACAACATCCAGAGACTTGAGATACTCAGGGCGGATCTCATCCACCCCCGGTGCCTTGCCACCGAGGAGCTTGCAAACCACCTCAGTGACTTCGGCTTGGGTAATGGACGAGTCCACCTCTGAGTCATCAGCCTCAGTCTCCTCAGTGGAAGACATGACGGTGGGATTGAGGAGATCCTCAAAGTATTCCTTCCACCGCCCGACAATGTCCCCAGTCGAGGTCAACAGCTCCCCACCCGCACTGTAAACAGTGTTGGCAGAGTACTGCTTCCCCCTCCTGAGGCGCCGGACGGTTTGCCAGAATTTCTTCGAGGCCGACCGATAGTCCTTCTCCATGGCCTCCCTGAACTCCTCCCAGTTCCGAGTTTTTGCCTCCGCAACTGCCCGAGCTGCAGCACGCCTGGCCTGCCAATACCCGTCGGCTGCCTCAGGAGTCCCGGAGGTCAACATGGCCCGATAGGACTCCTTCTTCAGCTTGACGGTATCCCTTACTTCCGGTGTCCACCACCGGGTTCGGGGATTGCCGCCACGACAGGCACCAGAGACCTTGCGGCCACAGCTCCGAACAGCTGCGTCCACAATGGAGGTAGAGAACACGGTCCACTCAGACTCAATGTCCCCCGCCTCCCTCGGAAGCTGGGAAAAGCTCTCCCGGAGGTGGGAGTTAAAGACCTCCCCAACAGAGTGCTCGGCCAGACGTTCCCAGCAGACCCTCACCATACGTTTAGGCCTGCCAGGTCTGTCCAGCTTCCTCCTCCGCCAGCGGATCCAACTCACCACCAGGTGGTGATCAGTTGACAGCTCAGCCCCTCTCTTCACCCGAGTGTCCAAGACATAGGGCCGGAGATCAGATGAAACGACTACAAAGTCGATCATCGACCTCCGACCTAAGGTGTCCTGGTGCCACGTGCACTTATGGACACCCCTATGCTCGAACATGGTGTTCGTTATGGACAAACCGTGACTAGCACAGAAGTCCAATAACAAAACACCACTCGGGTTCAGATCGGGGAGGCCGTTCCTCCCAACCACGCCCCTCCAGGTGTCACTGTCGTCGCCCACATGAGCATTGAAGTCCCCCAGTAGCACAATGGAGTCCCCAGTCTGAGCACCCCTCAGTACCTCTCCCAGGAACTCCAAGAAGGCCAGATACTCTATACTGCTATTTGGCCCGTAGGCACAAACAACAGCAAGAGCCCTCTCCCCAATCCGAAGGCGCAGAGAGGCGACCCTCTCGTTCACTGGGGTAAACTCCAACACATGGTGGCTGAGCTGGGGAGCTATAAGCAAGCCCACACCAGCCCGCCGCCGCTCACCACAGGCAACTCCAGAGAAGTGGAAAGTCCAGCCCCTCTCGAGGAGCTGGGTTCCAGAGCCCAAGCTATGCGTGGAGGTGAGCCCGACTATCTCTAGCCGGTACCTCTCAACCTCCCGCACAAGCTCAGGCTCCTTCCCCCCCAGCGAAGTGACATTCCATGTCCCAACAGCCAGCCGCTGTGTCCGGGGATCAGGTCGTCGAGGCCCCTGCCTTCGACTGCCACCCAATCCACATTGCACCAAACCCCTACTGCTACCTCTGTGGGTGGTGAACCCACAGGAGGTCGGGCCCACGTCACCTCTTCGGGCTGAGCCCGGCCAGGCCCCATGGGCAAAGGCCCGGCCACCAAGCGCTCGCATACGAGCCCCAACTCTGGGCCTGGCTCCAGGGTGGGGCCCCGGCTGCGTCCTACCGGGCGATGTCACGGTCCTGGATTTTTTCTCCATAGGGGGTTTTTGGTGAACTGCTCTTGGTCTGGCCTGTCACCTAGGACCTGTCTGCCTTGGGAAACCCTACCAGGGGCATAATGCCCCCGACAACATAGCTCCTAGGATCATTCAAGCACACAAACCCCTCCACCACAATAAGGTGGCAGTTCTAGGAGGGGGTCCTGCAATATAAAAGGATAAAGTGCAAAGAGATTTTCAGCTGTGTTTCCCAGGATGCACTGCAGCCAGGAAGCCGAAAAGCATGAGAGGGTTTTTTCCCCCCTTCATAAATTTGACTTCTTAATCTTGGAATTGCTGAGGATTTTTGAACATAAATTTATGATTTTATAATCTCAGAGAATTTCTCAGATTTTTCTCATAAATTTTCAACTTTAATCTCAGAAATTTCGGGGGGGGTTTCTCAGAATATTTCCCTCCTCCCCAGCTGTAGTTAGTTAGTTAGTTAGTTAGTTAGTTAGTTAGTTAGTTAGTTACAGTGGTGCTTGAAAGTTTGTGAACCCTTTAGTATTTTCTATATTTCTGCATAAATATGATCTAAAACATCATCAGATTTTCACACAAGTCCTAAAAGTAGATAGAGAACCCAGTTAAACAAATGAGACAAACCTATTATACTTGATCATTTTATTTATTGAGGAAAATGATCCAATATTACATATGTGAGTGACAAAAGTGTGTGGACCTCTAAGATTAGCAGTTAACTTTGAAGGTGAAATTAGTCAGGTGTTTTCAATCAATGGGATGACAATCAGGTGTGAGTGGGCACCCTATTTTATTTAAAGAACAGGGATCTATCAAAGTCTGATCTTCACAACACATGTTTGTAGAAGTGTATCATGGCACAAAAAAAGGAGATTTCTGAGGACCTCAGAAAAAGCCTTGTTGATGGTCATCAGGCTGGAAAAGGTTACAAAACCATCTCTAAAGAGTTTGGACTCCACCAACCCACAGTCAGACAGATTGTGTACAAATGGAGGAAATTCAAGATCATTGTTACCCTCCCTAGGAGTGGTCGACCAACAAAGATCACTCCAAGAGCAAGGCGTGTAATAGTCGGCGAGGTCACGAAGGACCCCAGGGTAACTTCTAAGCAACTGAAGGCCTTTCTCACATTGGCTAATGTTAATATTCATGAGTCCACCATCAGGAGAACACTGAACAACAATGGTGTGCATGGCAGGGTTGCAAGGAGAAAGCCACTGCTCTCCAAAAAGAACATTGCTGCTTGTCTGCAGTTTGCTAAAGATCACAGGGACAAGCCAGAAGGCTATTGGAAAACTGTTTTGTGGACAGATGAGACCAAAATAGAACTTTTTTAATTTAAATGAGAAGCTTTATATTTGGAGAAAGGAAAACACTGCATTCCAGCATAAGAACCTTATCCCATCTGTGAAACATAGTGGTGGTAGTATCATGGTTTGGGCCTGTTTTGCTGCATCTGGGCCAGGACGGCTTGCCATCATTGATGGAACAATAATTCTGAATTATACCAGCGAATTCTAAAGGAAAATGTCAGGACATCTGTCCATGAACTGAATCTCAAGAGAAGGTGGGTCATGCAGCAAGACAACGACCCTAAGCACACAAGTCATTCTACCAAAGAATGGTTAAAGAAGAGTAAAGTTAATGTTTTGGAATGGCCAAGTCAAAGTCCTGACCTTAATCCAATCGAAATGTTGTGGAAGGACCTGAAGCGAGCAGTTCATGTGAGGAAAGCCACCAACATCCCAGAGTTGAAGCTGTTCTGTATGCAGGAATGGGCTAAAATTCCTCCAAGCCGGTGTGCAGGACTGATCAACAGTTACCGGAAACATTTAATTGCAGTTATTGCTGCACAAGGGGGTCACACCAGATACTGAAAGCAAAGGTTCACATACTTTTGCCACTCACAGATATGCAATATTGGATCATTTTCCTCAATAAATAAATGGCCAAGTACAATATTTTTTTGTCTCATTTGTTTAACTGGGTTCTCTTTATCTACTTTTAGGACTCGTGTGAAAATCTGATGATGTTTTAGGTCATATTCATGCAGAAATATAGAAAAAATCTAAAGGCTTCACAAACTTTCAAGCACCAATGTAGTTAGTTAGCTAGCTAGCTAGCTAGCCCCATGTACAATGACCTTAATACACCTTCATAAGTCTGTATGTACTAAAGCAGCTCAGGAAATACTGTTATAGGAAAATGATCAATTGTGGGGTATTGCTGTTACCACTCTGAGGTTGTTTTATTCCTCTTAAACCACAACAATTTGCCAACTCTATTTGTTAATGAATTACACATATACACTTATCCATTTATAGTTTATCTGTTTACTTGAAATGTCCTTATCAAAGGCAGGGCAGTTGTGAACGTCTGTCGGTAAGCATCCAAAATGTGTTTATTTAACGCAAATGCAAAAATAATTACATTTCAACAATGGAGCAAATGTCTTGTCATTTCTGTTCTTAGGTAGTTCGAACTTTCCAACACTGGAGCAACACAATAACAAAAAATCTTGCTTCTCGTGATTTTCATTTCTGCGTTTACTTTGAGCTCCACATATGTTGTTAAATCATAACCAGAAATTCTGACCTTTGGGAAAATATCTTAACAAATACATTATATGGATTTAATTCTACAAAAGCATTGCCTGACAAAATCAAAAATATAGAAACCTTTATTGACTTCGGCAGCAATTTCACTTAGACCTCCATTATGAGTAAGTTTTGACTAAGCAGGTTTTATGTTCTTTCAGTTCACAGAAACGGCAAAATTATTGTTTGTAATCATACATGTGCTACAGATACACTGGATAGAGTTTGAATAAATCAAGTATTCCTTTAAGAAGATTCCAGAGATGTGTATTTATTTGTAGTTGAACCGGAACTTCTCAGGTTAGAAGTGCTTTTCTCAAATGCGATTTATTTTTTTACCTTTTTTTTCCTGCACATCTTAATGCATATGATTATATTTTCAGGGGTAAAATTCCCTCTCTGCGAGACATATACTACGTGCCCCAAGCTGTAAAGCAGTCTTCCTGCAAACTATATTTTGGAACTTATTTTCATGTAATCATTTGGTTCAAAGATTTTTGGACACATAAGGTTACATGGTTCAGCCTGTGTCATGGTTGCATTTTGCTATTTGCTTCCTGGTGTGTAAACTTGGTTAAAAATAACTGTCATCACAGAGAACTGTCATACGTCCAGAATGAGCGGCATCATTCAGTAGAGCATGTAATGGCTATCTCTGAGCTCACTGATGAAAAGCCATAAGAATCCCATTTTGTGTTTAAGCACGTGCGCGCACACATGCACTCATGTGCGTGCACATACTACTAATATAAATGAATACACTGGAATAAATGCAGTTTGATTCACTGATTTTACGCTCAAGACATCATATTCAGTTTGCTAACTGAAGTTCACATTAAACGTTCATTCTCATTTTGCACTTGTGAAGGTCAGTCATTTGTGTAATTTAATAAGCTGGCTGACAAATGAAGATGTCATATTTTTTTTCCCTCTGCAGCCAGTCCGCAGGCAATACATGGCAGACAGTAGCAGACCTAGTGCGATTTGAAAAGCACACAGTGACTGGCCTCTTCCCCAACACCATCTACCTCTTCATTATCCGAGCGGTTAATGCCTATGGACTTAGCGACCCCAGCCCAATCTCAGAGCCTGTGCGCACACAAGGTGTATATTTGGGACTCTCACTCTTTACTTATCGTACTAGATGAATCGATATATATTTTTAAAAATGTAGAAAATTGGTAGCAAATTGTAGGGTATGGATTATTTTGGGAGAATGAACAAGATAAGGTAATCCTGAAGATATGGTTTAACACTTGATTTAACATTATCTGAGCTAATAATTGTATCTGTGGAATGTGCAATCAGGATGCTAAGGAAGTGCAACAGTAACAGTTCTTATACTTTATTATATTTAGATGTAAGTCCAACAGGGCAGGGTGTGGACCACAGGCAGGTTCAGCGAGAGCTGGGGGAAGTGGCTGTAGAACTACAGCAGCCTGTGCTACTGACCGCATCAAGCGTCCGGCTAACATGGACTGTGAGTACTGACCAAATCCATTACATTACATCCGATTACATGGCATTTAGCAGACGCTCTTATCCAGAGTGACATACAACGAGTGTAAAAGTCAGGTACACAAAGTGCTGAACTTCTAGACAAAAAGAAAGTTCTAGTGCCAACTGAACAAGTGACAGCAATACCTAGTGCTGTTGAAATACCAATACTCAAACAGCCAAGGAAAACATACCAACCATATAAAGTGCAATTAAGAGAACTCAAAACAGCTAACCCCAGGCTAAACCATACACAACACGGGTTGGTTACACAGTGGGCAGGGGAGAGGTGCAGCTTGAAGAGGTGAGTCTTCAGTCTGCACTTGAAGAAAGGGAGTCGGCAGTTCTGACCTCAATGGGAAGATCATTCCACCAATGGGGAACCAGGACAAACAGTAGTCTTGAGCAGGTTGGACAGGAGCAGAGAGGAGGAGGGGCCAGGTGACCAGTAGTAGAGGAGCGTAGGGATCTAGTTGTTGTGTAGGGGTGGATCAGACTCTGGAGGTATGCTGACCCTAACCCCTTGAGAGCCTGGTAAGCTAGCACCAAGGTCTTAAATTTGATGCGAGCTGCGATAGGTAGCCAGTACACGTCATCAAGCAAAGGGGTGACATGGGAAGAACAAGGGAGGTTGTAGATCAGGCAAGCTGCAGCGTTCTGGATAAGCTGCAGGGGTCTGATGGCAGAAGCTGGAAGGCCAGCAAGGAGAGAGTTGCAGTAGTCCAAGCGAGAGAGGATCAGCACTTGGACCAGGAGCTGAGTAGAGTAGGCGGTAAGAAAAGGGCGGATCCTTTGGATGTTGTAGAGAGTTTGTCGTCGAACATAACCCTTAAGTTTTTCACACTGGGTGAAGGAGACCTAGAGATGTCCCCCAGGGAGATGACAATGTCCAGGGGTGGAGAGGATGGAGCAGAAATGTAGATTACCTCCATCTTGCCTGGGTTGAGATTCAGTTGATGGTTGTCCATCCAGCTCTGGATGTCATGCAGCCAAGCAGAGATGCGAGCGGAGATCTGTGTGTCCTTTCTCTAAATCCACAGTTTATAATTAGTAAAAGATATGAGTAAAGCACTTGAATTCAGACAGTGTCAGGGCATCCAGAGAATAATTGGCTTTGCTGTCAGGCTTTCCTCTCTACACTGTTAACCTAAGCTAATTATTGGCATCTGTTGTGTCCAGAATTGCGCTGTATGGTTTCACCTCCAAGTGCAATAAACTGCCGTGAAACATTGCATGAGTTTGAACTTATGTAGGTGACTCTAAATTGACCGTAGGTGTGAATGTGAATGGTTGTCTGTGTCTATGTGTCAGCCCTGTGATGACCTGGCGACTTGTCCAGGGTGTACCCTGCCTTTCGCCCGTAGTCAGCTGGGATAGGCTCCAGCTTGCCTGCGACCCTGTAGAAGGATAAAGCGGCTAGAGATAATGTGATGTGTGATGTGATGTGAACTTATGTAATGGCTAGCTTCATTAGTCTTGGAGGATGAAATTACCATTTAACTTTACATATTGATTAGCTCTTGTGAAATAGATGAGGAAAGGTGGAAATTAGCAACAAACAGCACTATGTTTTTAATATACAATTCATTTCTTAATGATGTGTATCCATAAAGCAAACAGTTAAATGTCTCTGTCTTAGCCTCACTCATTTAGATGTACAGTTCCACTGATATCTATAGCTTATTGAACCAGTAATATACTTAATTGCCCCAGGTTGACCGCCAGTCTCAGTACATCCAGGGTTATCGATTGCTTTACCGTCCAACCGGTGGCTCCTGGCTCCAGCAGGATGTCAAAACAGCTCCCGAACATAGCGTTGTCCTCAACAACCTGCTTAAAGGCACTGAGTACGAGGTCAAAATCAGGCCCTACTTCAATGAATTCCAAGGCATTGACAGCCACCCACTGATCCTCCGCACTCCAGAAGAGGGTGAGACTCTTATACTGGTTTGCTTATGTAATACACATTTAATGTTTGGTTAAAAAAAAGGCACTGTAGATACAAGTGCTTATAAAACATAATGACAGGATTATGGTGTCGAAGGTGATTTTTGAATTGTGCTATTTTTCTCATTTTAGTCCCCAGTGCCCCTCCTCAGGCAGTTACTGTGTCAGCAGTTACACTCAGTAACAGCTCCACCATCAGTGTTTCATGGCAGCCTCCCCCTGCTGAGATGCAGAATGGTATCATCCAAGAGTACAGGGTAAGAGGCCTTGGACAATCAGGGTAGAAATGGAATTGAATAGCTTAACAGATTGTTAAAACTTTAATTTGTTAAGCATTTACTGTATATAAACAAGGACACGATATATTTCTGTCAACAATCAGCAGTTATGATCAGGGTTCTAACTAGACCAAAATATCAGCATAGTTGTTCCAGTCATAACAGCCAAGGGGTTCTTAACACGGATGACACTATACCACAAACACAACATAAGGAAGAAGTTAAACCGGACTAGCATGATCAGTGACAATCTCCACACAGAACTACTCGGGCAGCTATGCACTGGGCGCTTACGTGGAAGGGGAGTGGAGTATGTCCAAATGTAGAACATTGCATGGTGGCGCACTATTGCCGCTGCGTGGGGATAACGAGAAAACTAAATAAAAGATCACATTTTCAAGATTGACAAGTTGTTTTTCTATTAGTGTAGCGGCAACTTTTACAGGCATGTCAGCAATATTGTGGGCGTAGCAGTAAGGAAGCATTGCATGTCGGCCCGATACACTGAAAAGGCCTAGTTAGAACCCTGATTGTTTACTGGAATGCAAACAAAGTGGAAGATGCTTTCACAAATTAAAGGTTTATAGAGAATCTGGAGACTTTATAACATTCTTGAATAAATAAGTGTGCTCGAGCAGAAGGTGAAGCTCTTATGTTGGATTCTTGTGCACTGCACCTTTACTGTTTGGTAAAAATGCTTGACATAGACCTTAACCCTTAAAAACCGACCGTTGCATTGATGCAATGCAGACACGTTCTACAAAACATATTTAAATAACTTTTGAGCCATTTATGATAAAGATGAGCTTTTTAACCCTCTGGGGTCAAGAGCTTTGCTGGCGAAGCTCGACAGGTTTAGAATGAGTAGGTCATGTATTTAGATAAATATCTTTGAGTTTTTCATCATACAAGCATGATAAACATATTGACAAACTTTACACTTTCCTCTGTGCCCACTGCCAAATAATATATTTTTTAAATTACCTAAATTAGATGAAACATAAAACTTGTCACCTTACGCAGACACACCGGAGTCAGCGCACTGAGCGCCCACAGGGGCTTTCATAAAAGACTATTCACATGGTAACAGCATGATAATTACTTTCACTTTTTTAGTTTCGATTGGTTTCGATTGGTTTCTCTTTCATGGTGGGAACGCCCACTGTAAACAGGATAAAATTTGTCAGCCAAAGTTCAGGCTATTTGGAAGTAAAACTTATTGTGAGATGGCACGCGGATTTTATGCGCTTCGGATGATTTCAGGACAGCGATTCCATTCATGATTCAAGACAGCAATTCAGTCCAAGCTTGAAAACTGCAACACTGATGATGAGTGGTACCGTTTTTTTTTGCTTTGTTTTAAAACTTGGACTCGATCCATTCCAAGATCAACTCGAGTAAGTGTAAATATTTCTTCTATTTATTATGAGCAGATCAGTTGATATGCATGTACTGTAGTGCATACACAGGAAAAATGACTGAGCAGTTTTTCCAGAGTTAAAAATATTTTCCTCAAAAATAGTTAATTTTGCTCTATTTTTAGTTTAGAGAGTAAAATTTGGAGTTGGGGTGGGAGCAAAATTACAAAGTAATTGTGTAACAGAGTTGGTTGTGGCTCTGAACTGAGTAAAATAGTACAAGAGTTAATTCCAAGACAAACTGAATAGAGTCAAATACCAAAATAAAGTCAAATACCAGATAAATGAAGCTGTTGTAAAAAGCAGTTTTAGAACTGTTGGAATGTGTGAAAAAACACGACCTTACCCATTGTCACTTGACCTGATGGGATTAAGAGTTGGCAGTGGGAAGGGTTTTCACTCTTCTTCTCATTGAATGGAATGAAAATATTTGACACTTCTCACTGAATACCCCTCCCACTGCCAACCCTTTATCCCAAAATAATAGGACATACATTTTTTGATGGCCAATTAATTGTCCAAATCAATGGAGCAGATTTAAATTTGTGCTGGATCCATTAAGTCTGAACAGAATCACCTCAAGTGACCAAAACAGTTTGTCACAATGGGTAAGGTCATGTTTTTTCACACATTCCAACACAATTCTAAAACTGCTTTTTATAACATCTTCATTTGTTGTTTTTTTAAAAGTGCAGTCATTATACATACAACCCCGATTCCAAAAAACTTGGGACAAAGTACAAATTGTAAATAAAAACGGAATGCAATAATTTACAAATCTCAAAAACTGATATTGTATTCACAATAGAACATAGACAACATATCAAATGTCGAAAGTGAGACATTTTGAAATTTCATGCCAAATATTGGCTCATTTGAAATTTCATGACAGCAACACATCTCAAAAAAGTTGGGACGGGGCAATAAGAGGCTGGAAAAGTTAAAGGTACACAAAAGGAACAGCTGGAGGACCAAATTGCAACTCGTTAGGTCAATTAGCAATAGGTCATTAACATGACTGGGTATAAAAAGAGCATCTTGGAGTGGCAGTGGCTCTCAGAAGTAAAGATGGGAAGAGGATCACCAATCCCCCTAATTCTGCGCCGACAAATAGTGGAGCAATATCAGAAAGGAGTTCGACAGTGTAAAATTGCAAACAGTTTGAACATATCATCATCTACAGTGCATAATATCAAAAGATTCAGAGAATCTGGAAGAATCTCTGTGCGTAAGGGTCAAGGCCGGAAAACCATACTGGGTGCCCATGATCTTCGGGCCCTTAGACGGCACTCCATCACATACAGGCATGCTTCTGTATTGGAAATCACAAAATGGGCTCAGAAATATTTCCAGAGAACATTATCTGTGAACACAATTCACCGTGCCATCCGCCGTTGCCAGCTAAAACTCTATAGTTCAAAGAAGAAGCTGTATCTAAACATGATCCAGAAGCGCAGACGTCTTCTCTGGGCCAAGGCTCATTTAAAATGGACTGTGGCAAAGTGGAAAACTGTTCTGTGGTCAGACGAATCAAAATTTGAAATTCTCTATGGAAATCAGGGACGCTGTGTCATTCGAACTAAAGAGGAGAAGGACGAGCCAAGTTGTTATCAGCCCTCAGTTCAGAAGCCTGCATCTCTGATGGTATGGGGTTGCATTAGTGCGTGTGGCATGGTCAGCTTACACATCTGGAAAGACACCATCAATGCTGAAAGGTATATCCAGGTTCTAGAGCAACATATGCTCCCATCCAGATGACGTCTCTTTCAGGGAAGACCTTGCATTTTCCAACGTGACAATGCCAAACCACATACTGCATCAATTACAGCATCATGGCTGCGTAGAAGAAGGGTCCGGGTACTGAACTGGCCAGCCTGCAGTCCAGATCTTTCACCCATAGAAAACATTTGGCGCATTATAAAACGGAAGATACGACAAAAAAGACCTTAAACAGTTAAGCAACTAGAATCCTACATTAGACAAGAATGGGTTAACATTCCTATCCCTAAACTTGAGCAACTTGTCTCCTCAGTCCCCAGACGTTTACAGACTGTTGTAAAGAGAAAAGGGGATGTCTCACAGTGGTAAACATGGCCTTGTCCCAACTTTTTTGAGATGTTGTTGTCACGAAATTTAAAATCACCTAATTTTTCTCTTTAAATGATGCATTTTCTCAGTTTAAACATTTGATATGTCATCTATGTTCAATTCTGAATAAAATATGGAATTTTGAAACTTCCACATCATTGCATTCCGTTTTTATTTACAATTTGTACTTTGTCCCAACTTTTTTGGAATCGGGGTTGTACTACATGGATATTATTGTAGTTGATCTTGTGCTGAATACAAAAACTATACATATTTAGTATATGACATTGAAAATGCTGCTTAGATTTGTTGAAATTGACAACAAAATCGGAGCATGCCAAAATCATTAGAGTGCCAGAAAATACCCTCAGACCCCAGAGGATTAAATTGTGTCTGGACTGCGAGATTCTCTAGTTTCTGATGGTGCTTTTGTGATAACCAGGACTGATTTATGGTGTGTGCAATCACATGGTACGGGAACCAAAGCTTACTCAAGGGGAAGTGTCCGTGCTCTGACTCCTGCGTTGGGATGAGCGCAAAGCAATTCCGCTGAATCCTGCGCCTCCTGCTGTCAAAATTGAGAAGAGAAATCACTGAGCTGTAACTCACTGGGGAAGAAGTGTATTTGCACCGAATTTCACATGGAGCTCCAAAACACCAAAATGCAATTTTTCACATTTAAAAAAATCCCTGGTTAATGATGGAGTTATTGAACAAACCACAAGCTTTTATCACTGTTTTTTTTTTGAATGCCAAATATTGAATGCTCACACAAAGGTGACTAGATGGACTAGATAATGATGGTGACTAGAAAGAAAAGGTAGGTTCATGTGATCATATGATGCACAACACTTTATACTGAATGAAATAATAAGCTCAGAATTGGCAAAAATATAAAACTATATACAGGTGTTTCTTTGTCTGTGTTGGCTTTAGTATAGATACCATAGACCTCTAAAGGAAAGATGATTAAATTCAGTATTCTTTCTTACACTGTATCTTTAAACATGACTGTAATATTTCAGATGCTGGAGTCTTTGCAGTATTGCTGTTTTTTATTACAGTAGTAAGAAACCTGATGTCTCTCTCAGATCTGGTGCCTGGGAAATGACTCTCAGGCACGCTACCACATTAACCAGACAGTGGATGGGAATGTGCTTTCGACGGTGGTGAAGGGCATGCTGGCTGGCGTCCTCTACCAGGTGGAAGTGGCAGCAGTGACCAGTGCGGGAGTGGGCATACATAGTCAGCCAGTCCCTGTCATTATCAGTGAGTAGCTACAACAGCATAAGATACAATTCCTTTATATAACAGATAAGTGATTTTATCTCCATAGATGGTATTGCAATGATACTGTGTCATATACAGTGGGGCAAAAAAGTATTTAGTCAGTCACCAATTGTGCAAGTTCTCCCACTTAAAAAAGATGAGAGGCCTGTAATTTTCATCATAGGTATACGTCAACTATGAGAGACAAAATTTAAAAAAAAAATCCAGAAAATCACATTGTCTGATTTTTACAAAATTTATTTGCAAATTATGGTGGAAAATAAGTATTTGGTCAATAACAAAAGTTCATCTCAATACTTTATATACCCTTTGTTGGCAATGACAGAGGTCAAACATTTTCTGTAAGTCTTCACAAGGTTTTCACACACTGTTGCTGGTATTTTGGCCCATTCCTCCATGCAGATCTCCTCTAGAGCAGTGATGTTTTGGGGCTGTCGCTGGGCAACACGGACATTCAACTCCCTCCAAAGATTTTCTATGGGGTTGAGATCTGGAGACTGGCTAGGCCACTCCAGGACCTTGAAATGCTTCTTACGAAGCCACTCCTTCGTTGCCCGGGCGGTGTGTTTGGGATCATTGTCATGCTGAAAGACCCAGCTGCGTTTCATCTTCAATTCCCTTGCTGATGGAAGGAGGTTTTCACTCAGAATCTCACGATACATGGCCCCATTCATTCTTTCCTTTACACGGATCAGTCGTCCTGGTCCCTTTGCAGAAAAACAGCCCCAAAGCATGATGTTTCCACCCCCATGCCTCACAGTAGGTATGGTGTTCTTTGGATGCAACTCGGCATTCTTTCTCCTCCAAACACGACAAGTTGAGTTTTTACCAAAAAGTTCTATTTTGGTTTCATCTGACCATATGACATTCTCCCAATCCTCTTCTGGATCATCCACATGCTCTCTAGCAAACTTCAGACGGGCCTGGACATGTACTGGCTTAAGCAGGGGGACACGTCTGGCACTGCAGGATTTGAGTCCCTGGCGGCATAGTGTGTTACTGATGGTAGCCTTTGTTACTTTGGTCCCAGCTCTCTGCAGGTCATTCACTAGGTCCCCCTGTGTGGTTCTGGGATTTTTGCTCACCGTTCTTGTGATCATTTTGACCCCACGGGGTGAGATCTTGCGTGGAGCCCCAGATCGAGGGAGATTATCTTCCATTTTCTAATAATTGCTCCCACAGTTGATTTCTTCACACCAAGCTGCTTACCTATTGAGGTTTTTCACCCACGTGACCAAGTCATGTGATGCATCGTTAAGCTGCCATTTTGGACGTCACGGCTCGAATCAGTTTGAATGCGAGGAAGGTGACAAACGAAAAACATAAAAGAAAAAGGAGCGAGATGCAGAAAACACCTTCACTATCCAATGACGTAGGGCATTTACAGGGCGAGCAGAGGGAGAGGTATTTGCAAAAATTGAGGTTAGCAGGCTTAGAGAACGACGTTTACCTGCTTCCAGCAGGATTGTTCACTGACGTACGGAAGTACACGAAGCCCTCGTCTTTACCTGACTTCGGCCCACATGATCTGTATACCTATGTCGTTAAAAACCCATCGCCATACACAGGTATTGATCTGAAAGCATATAAGAGTGTGGATGCCTGCAAATATTTTGTGTCAGGCTGGGTAACATGCCTACATCAGTGGGTCGTCCCTGGAGCCGGTGGTCGCCATCTTATTACAGCTAAGGTTTGTTCACATTTTCATTTACTTTCGGTCCTCAGGATAAACAAAATGTTATTAAATGTCATTGAAATAACTTCTTAGTCTGTTGAGACATGGCCCGTTATAAATTTGCTGTTACCAGGCAATGACCAAGAACTGTATTATTAGGGTCGGTGTCTGTGTTGTAGCAGTGTACTAGCAGCTAGCTGTTAGCACTAGCTAATGTCAACAACATAGTAGCTAGTATTTACGTTCAGTCATTTGGATGACTGTTAAAACCTTTCAGTCTCAAGTTTTTCCTTTACTGTATTTACTAGTTTACTGTAATTATGATCCGGCAGCTATTTACACCGGATCCAGTGTAAATAGCTGCCGGAGTGCGTTCCAGCTTGCTCCCCCTCAAATTAAGCAGCGCGCTCCAGCTTGCTCCCGGGAGCAAGCCGGAGCGCGCTGCTTAATTTGAGGGGGAGCAAGCCGGAGCGCGCTCCGGAACCTCGGCCGGAACACTCCGGGAGCAAGCCGGAGCATGCTGCTTAATTTGAGGGGGAGCAAGCCGGAGTGCGCTCCGGCAGCTATTTACACTGGATCCGGTGTCTGTAACACGTTTTTTTCAAGCTGGTTCTCCCTCTCTGTCTGCAGCGTTAGTATGTAGCTTGACCTTCAAAATGGCGGACACCGGGGCGTCATGTGACCCTGTGACGTCAGGTGAAAAACCTCAATTGCAGATTCAGTCTTCCCAGCCTGGTGCAGGTCTACAATTTTGTTTCTGGTGTCCTTTGACAGCTCTTTGGTCTTGGCCATAGTGGAATTTGGAGTGTGACTGTTTGAGGTTGTGGGCAGTTGTCTTTTATACTGATAACGAGTTCAAACAGGTGCCATTAATACAGGTAACGAGTGGAGGACAGAGGAGCCTCTTAAAGAAGTTGTTACAGGTCTGTGAGAGCCAGAAATCTTGCTTGTTTGTAGGTGACCAAATACTTATTTTACCGAGGAATTTACCAATTAATTCATTAAAAATCCTACAATGTGATTTCCTGGATTCTTTCCCCCCATTCTGTCTCTCATAATTGAAGTGTACCTATGATGAAAATTACAGGCCTCTCTCATCTTTTTAAGTGGGAGAACTTGCACAATTGGTGGCTGACTAAATACTTTTTTGCCCCACTCTGTGTGTGTGTATGTGTGTGTGTGTGTATGTGTATATATATATATATATATATATATATATATATATATATATATATATATAAAGAATACAATTGATTTTTCTTGCACTGCATAGTGGCATAGTGCAACAAAAGTGTGTACCTGAAATTCTAGCAAAACTTTTATATGAGACATGTAGAACATTGTTTTCTAACCCCTTTTTGTTGTTGTTCCTTCTTTCTCCGTCACTCTCAGAGTTACCATCAGAGCAGCCAGTCCCAAGTGGGAGCGGAGACTCTGATCAGAATGTCAGTCTTGCTGAGCAGATCACAGATGTGGTAAAGCAGCCTGCCTTCATTGCGGGTATTGGTGGGGCATGCTGGGTAATCCTCATGGGTTTCAGTGTGTGGATTTACTGCAGACGCAAGAAGAGAAAGGAGCTAAGCCACTACGCCACTTCATTCGCATATACACCAGCAGGTAGACAAAGTAACATGCACAAACACTCAAACGTGCTCAGACATGATATATAAATATATCCTTATTAAAATAGACACAAGTTATGACATTATGTTCTCCTCTTTTTCTTGCAGTTGGCTTTCCTCATGGGGAAAATGCAGGACTAAATGGAAGGTAGGTGCCTCAGGACATGGTTAAGGCTGTTGTGATGAAGATCTTAAAAGATTTCTGGAATACTAGAATAATCTATTTTGTTTTCCAGGCCTGGTGTGTTGGGTTCTAATATAGGGAACTACCCCTGGCTGGCAGATTCCTGGCCCACGACAAACCTTGTGCATAATGGCAAAGATTCAGTCAACTGCTGTACCTCCAAACATGATACAGCAGAGAGATACTATAATGGTGAGAAACCGGAGAGATAAAGTCACAACAAAATTAAATATTTAAGAGTTATTCCACAAAATTGAGTTGTACATGAGCTGATAGCCAACGAGCTGCATAGCAACAAGTATGCTATAAGCTATGTATGATGAGATTGAGTGGAATAACTGTTTTATTATATCCACATTCACTGCATTTTGAGAAACAGAGCATTTTTATTTTTTGCAAATTCGATAAATAAAAACTTTCTACAAAACGTTCGACAAAATAATTTCCGCTTAGAATGGAAACAATCCGGTGAAATGACAGTATCAATTTGTGAAAAATACTATAATAATAATTCTTGAAAAATAAAGATACACTCTTCCCATCAAAAACTTTTATTCCATATTTTGTTGCTTTTTTTTTTTGTATTTTGGGGGGTTTTGTTTTCGAGTAGAGTTTGTATTTAATCCTCGGTTAGTTCAGCCACACGCTCTGCCATTTTGTTTTTCTCTACTCATGGTATATGAGCTGATAGCCTAGTAGTAGAGTAGCCAATCGGAGCATGCAATTGCTCATATCCAGTGAATGTGGATAGAATAAAAAGTTTTATTTGAAATATTCCCTAATCTGTAGTAATAGCATGAGGAATGTATTATCACTGGTGGAATAAAACTCTCCTGAAGAAGAGCCGAGAGAATCATGCCAGAAGCTCAATCAAAAGTTTGGACACCTACTCATCCATAGGTTTTTCAGTATAATTAGTGGAATTTCTTGCTTTCTTAATGCATTTGAAGTCAAACAGTAAATAGTAAATAATAAACGTACAGTAAATACCCCTATTACACAACTGTAATACATATTGTGTTAAGAACTGCTCAACTAAGTAAACAAAAATGACCTCCATTATTACTTTAAGACAAGAAGTGTCTTTTAATTAAAAAAATTAAGAAAACGTTGAATTAGAAGGTGTGTCCAAACTTTTGACTGGTACTGTATATCACTTCAAATACTGCAATATTCTAGCACATGACTGGTTATGGGGGAAATCTACATCTTATTGGGAAATGATCACATCAGTCTAATGAAAGAGGAGTAAAGACAGGGTTATATTAGGTTACTGGACTGCAGGTGCATGATGAAACTACTGCAGACTAGTTTCTTCTATGGGGCCACAAAATCAGAAACTAAAACACTGAGGTTGTTACAAAAAAAAAATCACCTCACATACTGGGTCACTGCAACCTCAAAAATATGGTAAAGATTAAAGCATGTGTTAAATATACCGAACATTACTGTTAATAAGAGAGAGGACAAATAAGTACAAGTCTGACTTCAGCAATCACAATTTTATTTGCCATTTTTTGTGCTGTAACAGGGAGGACTCTTAAGAGCAGAGCAGATTCACTGGAACAGGTTTATTTGTAGAATTGTCAGTATCTATAACCAGGTTCAGGGAACAGGCAGACACGGTTAGCAAAGAAAACACTAAATTCTAAGCTCTCTAGTCTGTTTCCTTGCTGCTTTTAGAGGCTGGAATCTCCAGCTACCTCAACCAGACTGAGAAGTACAGCAATGGCTCCAATGAGGGCCCCATCTACAGCACCATTGACCCTACTGCTGAAGACCTACGCAGCTTCTCTGCCCAGTACTCTCAGCACACCACACCCTATGCTAGCACTCCCATCATGCCTTTCACTAACCAGACCCCCTGCAGCCCCGACCAAGATGCTGGCCACTGGATTAATCAACCAGGAACCTCCAGTGTGCAGTATGCCCAGCCAGACCGCTTGAAAGCAGACAATGGTACGGATTATATTTTCCCATTTGACAATATTTCCTTTAACTCAGACTTATTGTAGTTTTGAAACAGTTTCACTCACAATGACCATTCCTCCTGTAGCTAAACAGTCAAAGCAGAAGTCAATGGGGAAGGCAGTAAAGACTCCATCTCTGAACTGGATGGAGCCTTTACCACCTCCACCCCCTTCTTCAGAGTTAGAGCACTGTGCAGATGATGAGGATGAACACATAGAGGACATGTGGTAAGAGCATTCTACTACCAATTAGAGCTTGCATAAATGTACATTTTTTACTCGCTGATTAGTAATTCAAAATGCTGTCAACAAGTTGCCTTTTCCTTGGGCTACTCTGTTCTTCAGCAATTTTATTATTACAGAGAATTACTGATGAGCAACAGGAAAGAATGCATCAAACAGCCATACAAATTACATTTCCAGATTATTCAGGATACATTGTGAAAGATGAAAATACTTCAATCTATATAGCATATTACATCATATAAGGCCATTAGAAACTTAATCATTGGAGGTGTACATCAGGACTGGGATCTTACAGAAACCCAAAAACAAATGTCACTGGAGCACTGGAGGCAATTATAAAACTATAGATTTAGCTTCCTCAAGTCTGAAATATTTCCATACTAACATCTCACGTCCTTACCATTTACCTTGCAAGCCCTTAGTATTTATCTGACTATAAATGTATTTAATTATAAGTCTGGATGCATCTTGTATGAACCACCTAGAATTCACATGTGTATAATGTAAGAGGTGTTCAGTTCTGTTCATTTAAGCACTACCGGCAAGAATATAGCAACAGCACGCTTCATTTGTATCAAGGAAAACACTGGTTGCATGTACTAATTTTTCAAACTCTATATTCAGTATACAACCATCTATGTGCCTGCCAATTTCCATGTAAATAACTTGGAAAAATAAAAAAAGTTATTAAGAAAAAAACATTTGATCTCATTAATTAATGAGATCCATTTTGGATCATGTTATCCTAATACATATTACAGCAGTTTTCTAAAAATTAAGCTGTTCTTTCAATCTTTGATTTGTAATATATCAAGAACAGAAACATATTACTTTTTACAGAATTATGTTGTTTAGCATTCAATTCTGAATTCAGTGAGAGCAGTTTCAAGCAATTTTGACTGAATATGAATTTTCACATGATATGCCTACTACAAGAGAGAGTTCAAAATACATGAGTCATTGGGACAGAGAACAAACAGCATTTCTGTATTTCATCAGCACACAAACATTCACACCACACTCTCCAAATACTGCTACAGATTGTGATTTTAAATATAGTTCACCAGAAAAAGAAAATGACAGAGGCTAAAAGACAGAGTCACATTTTGATGAATGTGTGTCTCACTGAGTTGGTGTGGAATGAAACGTTGGCTAAAATGAAATCATGTCCGATATGCGAGACAGGCGTGAGACAGATAATTAAAAAAAAAAACACTTTTGGTGCGAAAAGGCTAGACTAGACTTTACTTTTTACAGAAGTTTCTTTCCTGATAATCTGATAAAGTTGCTGAAATGCCTGGCTAGACTTAATCTGCAGTGTGTCCTGAAAGGAATTGGCCACATTTTAGAAATCTTGTCCAAATGGAGTGAACCGTCAGCACAGTGTTAAGTTTATCTGAGGCTGTGTAAGGTTTTGGGTCGGATGGAACATTCAATTTTTTTCTACAGTTTTCTTAACTTCCATTTCCTTGTCTAAAGGTTATAACATTTTAAATTGGCATGAATTAAATGGCCGTCCTCAGCATGTTGGCTAGATGAAAGCCAGTCACAAATGCCATGTTTCATACTTATTCCAGCACCATTAGCTGCGTTGCTGGTGTTATTGGGCCTGACATGGCTCTCTATGGAGGCTAAAGTTAGCAGCATGCTGGTTGTTATGGTCTGTGGACTGAATGCTCCTGTTCTTTCCTTTTTCACAATCGCATTACATTCATGTTAGCCTGGAGAAGAGTTAGCTTTAGCTGCTGAGTGACCTGCCCGCATGCATTGTGCGTGTGTGCACGTAGAAGTGGAGACAGGTGGACACACATTTGTCACTCTCCACTACCTCTCCACCAAGGCTGAAGGGTTTGCAGAGGAGGCAAAGCACTTTAACCACAGATGTTAAATAGAGCTGATTTACAGATTGTACTGCTGAGATGAAGGGACAGATAGCACTGAAGCAGCCTCTCTCTCTGTTTTCCACTCACGTCCAGCCAGTCTGGGGTAACAGCATTTGCCGGGTATAGGTGCAGCCCTTGTGTTCCTCACTCCAAGCAGAATAGGATCATTCCGCACGTCAACACAGCCACACATCCAAATTTGATTTCCATTACTAGCCTACAGTGAAGTTCTCCATTTTGCAATGAACTTGAGGATAACGTTGTTGATCTCTGCATGGACCCATGAATAATCATGGGTCTGATTATTGCATTACATTGATAGCCTTATCCCTGCTAGTAACTCTTAGCTTTGTCACAACAGTTTCAATATCTGCTGCATTAACACATCACAACCTCTTTGAAAGTGGATGTGTTAAAGATGCATTTAGTGGCCTTAGGGTACAGCAGCGAGTGTCACTCAAAAAGTATTAAGTGATTATGATTCTTCTTTGACATGGAAACTGCACAAGTTAGCCAGAGGCCACAGTTCTGAATGCCTGCATTGCTGTGGAAGTTGATATGGTGGCCACTAGAAACTGATTACTCAGGCTGATTTGATTAGCAAGAATTAGCAGCAATGTGCTGGTGTTTGTTACAGGAGTAATAGCAAAGTTTTATTTTCTCTTCATTCACAGCACTGATGAGGATGACTGGTGTCCACCACTGCCAGAGAGGACCTATCTAATGGATGGTATAGCAGAGGATGGACCATGTCCCCCTCCCAGAGGTGAAGCCTCATCTCCGACCACCTCCTACAGCCACCAGTCCACAGCCACTCTCACACCCTCACCAAGAGAGGAGGCACGCCACTGCAACGAGACAACACCACGCCTACACCAGTCTGAACAACACCAGCCAGGACGGTGAGATTATTATATTGACATTTATTACATGGATGTTACAGTGTGGCTGTACATGTAGATGTATCAGCATCTATTGACTACTTTCACATTACCCATAATGCTTTGCGCCTTGGGGGGGTAACCAAAATATAAACAAACTAAAATAACATGGTGTTGCACACTGACAGTAATCTTTCAAATTTAAATATCCCTAAAACCTTCAAAGAAGTGTCAAAATTAACTAAACCAAAGCTTAAAGAAATCTGCAAAGCCTTTTCTGTGGACTTTGAGAAATCAATTGGTAAAAAAGAGCTTGTAAATATTGTATCAAACGCTTTGAACATCTCTACTTCGGGTGACAGTCAGCAGCCTTCTTTGTCAACATGGGTGTTCCAACAATTACTTACCTGCAGAAGTTAAAAGATTGGCAGAAGAGCTTCGAAAGATCAGCACTGATCATAGAAGAATCCACAGTGAAATCATTTTTGCTGGATACTGGTTATGACGAGAAAGCCATAAGAAAATACAAAACGCTTTGTGCATGGGAACAATTCACTCAGTCAAGTAAGTACTGTAAACACAGCAGGACTGTCAAATTTCTTTTTTAAGTTTAAGTTGATTTTGATTTCCTTCACTTTGATTTTCCTAGAGCTCATATGCTACCAGATTACAACAATCTTTGGGCTGTTAGAGGAAGCTGTTAGGACTACAGGGTCAAATACTACATTCAATCTACCTACATAAACACTAAAAGGGGAAGTACATGTAAGCTTACTTCCATTTCTATTGTTTGCGCTTTGTTCTGGGAGCTGATCCTTCAATAAAGTTGTCCTTTCCAGTTCTTTGACTTGTTCTTGTTTTTCGGTTTTCGCACTTTTTATGACTAAACACAAAGACAGGGGTTGTAGGCTTCATGACTTGGCCCATCAGGCTCTTTACTCCACCACTGAAGTGTGCAGAACACAGTCGCGTGTTGTCTGTCGGTGTAAAATTTTGACGGCGAATTCTGTCTAACCACGCTTTTCGACGCTTAGCCTCTTTAGGTATTCTATAAAACTTTAAATCAGGAAAAGTTGTTTTTCCCCATGTGAATTTGAGGAAATTACTGGGACAGGCTTCTACTACTTGAGTCCAGGACTCAGACTTGAGTCCGACTTGTGCCCTAATTTTAAAGTGCTGGTCTAACGAAAATTACATCATAAAATCCCAGGTTTTCTGTGTGATATACTCAAATAGGTTGTGAAGTTCACCAATTAATAAAAAATTGGTTCGAAAAAATTCAATAGTCTGAATTCTGTTCCAAAATCACTAAAAGCTTGTCCGCCATTATTAGATCGCAACAATTCACAGGTCAGTGGTGCTGCATGTGTGATGTCATATGTGCCACTGCCTTCTTTTGTGTCCACACAGACTCTATACTATTCTCTGCAATGGCATGCATTCTTGATATGATCTTCCTATGATCTTCTTGCGGTGTCCCTTTACAGAGAGCTGATTTTAAGGTTAACTGAACCTGTTTGAAATTTCAAGGTAACGTGTCTACAATAATCATGGAATTGGCGTGAAGGAACAGGCCATTGCAAGATTAATTTATGTTAACTCTGTGACAAACTTCCCTGTGTATTTCTGAATCTTGTCATTGCCTTTTTGTCCACTGAAACACGTACAACATTCTATTGCATCTAAAAATATGATTTCAATATCAAATGAATGGATACGCCATCCTATTATCTCTCTCAATTAACTCATCAGGTTTTTTCTGTATTTATAGGCTCTGAAAGAGATTCTCACACATGAGTAAAATGTGTGCTGTTCAATTAATACTGTATCTTCAGGTACTAGTAACACATCCATCTTCTGTCAAATACTGCCTGTAAACAAAATAAACTGTCTAAACAACCACTCTCTCCTCCTCTCAGTATTTCATCTGAGTGTGCTATAGCCAAAATAGCTGAAGCATCTGTGTCTACTGTAGTACAAATAGCAGCTCCTCCTCCTTCAAATACTCCATCAGGCACAAACAAAAATAGCCTTTCCACCCTCTTCAACTACAGCATCTGAATTTTTGTAAAAAATAAATAAATAACGGTGATTGCGCACTGATCCCCTGCCACTGCCGCCACACACACACACACACACACACACACACACACCTCTACTTAACATTGTAGCACAAAATAGAAAGGGTCTACATGGTCCTAATTGGTACTGTAAGCACCAGAAAAGGTTGTAGTTTTATGAGCAACTTAGTTTTCGAGGTGAACCCTAACAAATTCCTGGCTGTTGTGCTCACTGCGCATAATGCATATGGCACCATGCACCACCCACTCCTGCCAGCTCCAGCACTAAAAGTGAAAGTAAGTGCCTATTTACTGCCATTATTTAGCCTTGTATAAAACTTCAGAACTGCTATCAGTGAAAAGGATAAAAGACTAAGGACAACTAATAAATTCAAGCAACAGGCTAAACACAAGCTTGACTCTTCCTGTGCGGTGAGCTCTTTGGGATGGCAATTCTGACTTTTGTTTCCAGATCGTAGGAACTGCTCCACGTACCAGACGTCACTCAAATCCTTCTATGTGAATCTGCCTCACAAATTTATCTTTTTCAAAATGTATGGAGCAGATACCAAACTGTCCTGTCAGCTTGAAGTTACCTCTCTTTGTCTGTACAAATCAAATCCATTCATTCCGTAAGTGTCCTGACGACTTTGGGCTATAATGGATCAAAATTCCAATTTTTTTTATCAGCTACACTTGAACAGCCTTGAACAACACACCTCTTAAGAGGCATACTTTTGGTTTTAGTTTTGTTTAGATTAGATTAGATAAAACTTTATTGATCCCTTTGGGCGAGTTCCCTCAGGGAAATTAAGAATTGTTGTGGAATTTTTTAAAAAATTGTTAAAAACATGCTACATTTTGCAAAGCAGACGAAGCCAGAAATGCCACGAACTTTCAAGTGTTTCGCGTATGAAGTCACATCCTTTGAATTAACAGTAACTTACCAGGAACACATTCGTGTAATGGCGAACTCAAAGAGCCAAACTTCACCAACTAAATAGAACATGTTCCCTGTCTCATATTAAAATACAATTTAGACAGTAAAGTATTGAACATGTCTTGTTTTATAAGGTACAGTGGTGCTTGAAAGTTTGTGAACCCTTTAGAATTTTCTATATTTCTGCATAAATATGAGCTAAAACATCATCAGATTTTCACACAAGTCCTAAAAGTAGATAAAGAAAACCCAGCTAAACAAATGAGACAAAAATATTATACTTGGTCATTTATTTATTGAGGAAAACGATCCAATATTACATATCTGTGAGTGGCAAAAGTATGTGAACCTTTGCTTTCAGTATCTGGTTTGACCCCCTTGTGCAGCAATAACTGTAACTAAACATTTCCGGTAACTGTTGATCAGTCCTGCACACTGGCTTGGAGGAATTTTAGCCCATTCCTCCATACAGAATAGCTTCAACTCTAGGATGTTGGTGGATTTCTTCACATTCAAGATGGCGCCGCAAGAGTGGCAGCTAGTTGCAGTAGCTCCGAGCGTGTTTGTGTTTTGGTATGTTTTTGTACTTTTTTCATGTTTCTTTCTGCACTAGTCTCAGTCAGAAGTGTGCACCTTGGGATGTACTACTTGTGAGACTGTGCATTTTGTATTTTCTCTTTTTCTTTCTGGGGCTATTTAAATCGGCATCAGCGGACCCTTTTAGCCACGGCTCCATTGTTTACACTCGGGAGCGGCTGTTAGCACTGCGCAACACCAAGGTACTCCCCGTGGAAAGACCGGTGATCCCCACAGAATTAAGGAGAAGGGGATGCAGAGCTGGAATGAAGTAGTCTGGCTAACGCAACTTCAAAGCTCTGCGAGCATTGGTCTGGCAAAGATATTAAGCCCAACCATTTCCCAAAGTGCGTGGTTGACCCGCCTCCCTGAAATGCCTCAGTTTGCTACTGGTCGAAGCCAGAAAAGGCTGTGACGAAGTTTAAACCAATCACATCACTCTTTCCTCTGACGTATGTGACGCGACGGAAACTGCTTGAGTAACAGGAAGAAGATAAACACCTCCAGGGCTGCTCTTTGCTCCGTTTTCAATGAGAACTTCCCGTTGAATGCTTTCAATACAGCATCTACTGCTGTGTCAAAGGCTTGCCGCTGCTCCATGTTCGTAATGTTTCTAGTGAATGAAGCGCTTCCGGCATAGATTGTGTAAACAATCTATGGCTTCCGGTCACAGTTCTACTACGTCACTGCCTTGAACACGCCTCTACCCAGGGCCGTTGGAGATGCTCAAAGTTGATTGGCTCCCGATTTTTCGGGAGCTTGGAAGAGCTGGAGATAGCTTGCCTTGCCAGACTAAGTTCGCAACAGGCCCCCGTGTTGCGTCACACTTAGGATGGGCGGGCCCAGGCTAGGAATGAAGTGCCGGGAGAAGAAAAGACGGTATAAACCATGTATACTGTCTGTCATCATGGGAAACGCAAGATCTCTCCCTAATAAGATGGATGAGCTAACGGCACTAACCAGGCTGCAGAGGGAGTACCTGGAGTGTAGCCTCATGTGCTTCACAGAGACTTGGCTGAATGAACTCTCACCTGACTCACACGTCACTCTGGACGGATTTCAACTCGTGAGAGCGGACAGGAAAGCCAAGGAAAGCGGTAAGAGGAAAGGAGGGGGTATAGCGATGTTTGTGAATGACAGATGGTGTAACCTGGGGCACATCAGGGTAAAGGAGCAGTATTGCAGTAAAAACATTGAACTGCTAGCGGTTAGCATTCGGCCATATTACCTCCCGAGGGAATTTTCGCACGTTATCGCAATAACTGTGTACACCCCCCCCAGCAGCCGATGCTGCTGCAGCCTGTGAGCTCTTACACACTACAGTGTCAAAGCTTCAGACATTGCACCCCCAGTCCCTGCTACTAATCTCCGGTGATTTCAATCATGCTTCTCTGTCCTCCACTCTCCCAACCTTCACTCAGTATGTAAAATGCCACACCAGAGACAAGAGAACTTTGGATTTAATGTATGTGAACACCAAGGACACATATAGTGCATCACCCCTCCCCCCGCTGGGCTGTTCTGACCACAATCTGGTTCACTTGTCCCCTACGTACATACCTTTGGTGGGTGGTTGTTTATTCACCATGAGGTATGTAAGGAGCTGGTCTGAGGAGACCAGTATGGCACTGAGGGATTGCTTTGACACCACGGACTGGGATGTGTTGTGTGAACCTCACGGGGATGACATTGATAGCCTGACAACCTGCATCACAGATTACATTAATTTCTGTGTTAAACACTGTGCCAGTCAGGAAGGTATGGTGTTTTCCCAACAATAATCCCTGGGTGACCTCTGAACTAAAAGCCCTATTAAATGAGAAGAGGGTTTTTAAATCTGGCAACAAGGAGGAGATGATGAGAGTGCAGAGGGAGCTGAAGAGGGGGATAAGGAGAGGCAAGGACAGCTACAGGAGGAAGTTGGAGGAGCACCTCAAGGGGAGCAACACGGGAGAGGTATGGAGAGGCCTGAAAACCATCTCTGGCCACACACAGGACAGTGGGAGCGGCCCTGTATCTGGGGGCCAAAACTGGGCAAATGAGTTGAATCTCTTTTTCAACAGATTTGACTGTGCCACCCCCCCCCCCCCCCACTCATCATAGTCCTGACCGGTCTGTAATATCACTCCACCCACCCCCCATAATACCTCTGACACCAACAGCTCCCTCCTCACACCACGTCACCCCCCTCCGATCCCTGCCAGACCAATCCACACACTCCACCCCCAACCTCACTCTACAGGACTCACACCTCGGCTACACCCCTTGCCTCTCCATAACAGCTGATCAGGTGTTGAAGGAGCTGAGGAGGATCAAGACAAGGAAAGCTGCTGGCCCTGATGGTATCAACTCCAGACTGCTTAAAGACTGTGCAGATCAGCTCTGTGGGATTCTTCTGTACATTTTTCAACCTGAGCCTCAGTCTGGAGAAAGTTCCACTTCTGTGGAAAACATCATGTGTGGTTCCAGTTTCCAAGACTGCACACCCCAGGGAGCTCAACCACTTTTGGCCAGTAGCTTTAACGTCTCACCTAATGAAGATCATGGAGAGGATTGTTCTCTCCCACCTCCGACACCTGGTGAACAGCGAGATGGACCCCCTGCAGTTTGCATATCGACCAGGGATTGGTGTGGATGATGCTGTCATTTTCCTGCTACACCGGTCACTTTTGTACCTGGAGGGCACTGTGAGAATCGTGTTCTTTGACTTCTCCAGTGCTTTCAACACGATCCAGCTATCACTGCTTAGGGGGAAGCTGGAGGGAGCTGGTGTCGACTGCCACCTGGCTGCATGGATCATCGACTACCTCATTAACAGACCGCAGTATGTGAGGCTCCGCAACTGTGTGTCTGATGTAGTCTGCAGCACAGGGGCTCCACAGGGTACAGTGCTCTCTCCTTTCCTCTTGACACTTTACACATCTGACTTCAGCTGCAACATGGACAGCTGCCACCTCCAGAAGTTCTCAGATGATACAGCCATCGTTGGACATGTGTCAGAGGGGGACGATCTGGAGTACAGAGAGGTCATCACCAACTTTGTCGCCTGGTGCGAACTGAACCACCTGCACAACGCCAGCAAGACCAAGGAGGTGGTGATCGATTTCAGAAGGACGGTTCTTCAAATTGCACCAGTGAACATCCAGGGTTCACTGAGATCATGGAGGAGTACAAATACCTGGGTGTTCACCACAATAACAAACTGGACTGGACTAACAACACAGATGTCCTGTACAAGAAGGGCCAAAGTCGTCTCCACCTCTTGAGAAGACTGAGGTCTTTTGGTGTGTGCAGGACACTGCTTAGGACTTTTTATGACTCTGTGGTAGCATCAGCGATTTTCTACGCTGTGGTCTGCTGGGGCTGTGGAAGTTCAGAGAGGGACAGGAAGAAACTTAATAAACTGGTCAGAAGGGCTGGCTCAGTCTTGGACTGTCCTCTGGACTCCATTGAGGAGGTGGGTGAGAGAAGGATGTTAGCCAAGCTGACCTCAATCATGGATAACCCCTCTCACCCCCTACATGAGGCTGTGGGGGCTTTAAGCAGCTCTTTTAGTAGTAGACTGCTACACCCACGGTGTAAGAAGGAGAGGTACCGCAGGTCATTCATACCTACTGCTGTCAGACTGTATAACATCCACAACTTGTAGCGTAGCACCAATAACCTGTTTTTCGTTTAATTTGCACTACTTCACCACTACTACCTCTGCCATCTCTCAATGCAGTTGTTATGTGCAATAATATAGGCCCTAAACTATTTTTATGCATATATATATATATATATATATATATATATATATATATATATATATATATATATATATATATTATTTGCGTGTATATATACAGAGTCTATCTGTAATGTGCAATTTTTCCGAGCCTCTCAATAAGGCAATTTTTCAATACTTTTTCATGGTCTCATCGTCTTCTGCTTATCCGGGGCCGGGTCGTAGAGGCAGCAGTCTGAGCATGGAAGCCCAAACTTCCCTTTCCCCAGACACCTCGGCCAGCTCCTCGGGAAGAACACCGAGGCATTCCCAGGCCAGCCGAGAGACATAGTCCCTCCAGCGTGTCCTGGGTCTTCCCCGGGGCCTCCTCCTGGGGAGACATGTCTGGAACACCTCCCCAGGGAGGCGTCCAGGAGGCATCCAAAAGAGATGCCCGAGCCACCTCAGCTGATTCCTCTTGATGTGGAGGAGCAGTGGCTCTACTCTGAGCTCCTCCCAAGTGACTGTGCTTCTTACCCTATCTCTAAGGGAGTGCCCAGCCACCCTGCGAAGGAAACTCATTTCGGCCGCTTGTATCCATGATCTTTGTTCTTTCGGTCATTACTCAAAGCTCATGACCATAGGTGAGAGTTGGAATGTAGATTGACCGGTAAATCGAGAGCTTCACCTTTTGGCTCAGCTCCTTCACCACAACGGACCGGTAAAGAGACCGCATCACTGCAGAGGCTGCACCAATCCGCCTGTCGATCTCACGCTCTATCCTTCCCTCACTTGTGAACAAGATCCCAAGATCGTTAAACTCCTCCACTTGAGGCAGGACTTCTCCACCAACCTGGAGAGGGCAAGCCATCCTTTTCCGGTCGAGAACCATGGCCTCGGACTTGGAGGTGCTGATTCTCATCCCAGCCGCTTCACACTCGACTGCAAACCGCCCCAGTGCATGCTGAAGGTCCTGGTTTGAAGAAGCCAACAGGACAACATCATCTGCGAAAAGCAGAGATGAAATCCTGTGGTTCCCAAACAGGATTCCTTCTGGCCCCTGGCTGTGCCTAGAAATTATGTCCATAAAGATTATGAACAGAACCGATGACAAAGGGCAGCCCTGCCAGAGTCCAACATGCACTAGGAACAGGTCTGACTTACTGCCAGCAATGCGAACCAGACTCCTGCTCCGTTCATACAGGGATCAGACAGCCCTTAGCAAAGAGCCCCGAACCCCATACTCCCGAAGCACCCCCCACAGAATACCACGAGGGGCACGGTCGAATGCCTTCTCCAGATCCACAAAGCACATGTGGACTGGTTGGGCAAACTCCCATGAACCCTTGAGCACCCTATGAAGGGTATAGAGCTGGTCCAGTGTTCCACGACCAGGACGAAAACCGCATTGTTCCTCCTGGATCCAAGGTTCGACTATTGGCCGAATTCTTCTCTCCAGTACCCTGGAGTAAACCTTCCCTGGGAGGCTGAGATGTGTGATTTCCCCTATAATTGGAGCACACTCTCCGGTCCCCTTTTTAAGAAAGAGGGACCACCACCCCAGTCTGCCACTCCAGAAGCACTGTCCCCAACTGCCACGCAATGTTGCAGAGGTGTGTCAGCCAAGACAGCCCCACAACATCCAGAGACTTGAGATACTCAGGGCGGATCTCATCCACCCCCTGTGCCTTGCCACCGAGGAGCTTGCTAACCACCTCAGTGACTTCGGCTTGGGTAATGGACGAGTCCACGTCTGAGTCATCAGCCTCCGCTTCCTCAATGGAAGACAAGACAGTGGGATTGAGGAGATCCTCAAAGTATTCCTTCCACCGCCCGACAATGTCCCCAGTCGAGGTCAATAGCTCCCCACCTGCACTGTAAACAGTGTTGGCAGAGTACTGCTTCCCCCTCCTGAGGCGCCGGACGGTTTGCCAGAATTTCTTCGAGGCCGACCGATAGTCCTTCTCCATGGCCTCACCGAACTCCTCCCAGTTCTGAGTTTTTGCCTCCGCAACTGCCCAAGCTGCGGCACGGTTGGCTTGCCGATACCCATCAGCTGCCTCAGGAGTCCCAGAGGCCAACATGGCCCGATAGGACTCTTTCAGCTTGATGGCATCCCTTACTTCCGGTGTCCACCACCGGGTTTGGGGATTGCTGCCACGACAGGCACCGGAGACCTTGCGGCCACAGCTCCGAACAGCAGCATCGACAATGGAGGCAGAAAACATGGTCCACTCAGACTCAATGTCCCCCGCCTCCCTCGGAAGCTGGGAGAAGCTCTCCCGGAGGTGGGAGTTAAAGACCTCCCCGACAGAGTGCTCGGCCAGATGTTCCCAGCAGACCCTCACCATACGTTTGGGCCTGCCAGGTCTGTCCGGCTTCCTCCTCTGCCAGCGGATCCAGCTCACCACCAGGTGGTGATCAGTTGACAGCTCAGCCCCTCTCTTCACCCAAGTGTCCAAGACATAGGGCCGGAGAGCCGATGAAATGATAAAGTCGATCATTGACCTCCAACCTAAGGTGTCCTGGTGCCACGTGCACTTATGGACACCCCTATGCTCAAACATGGTGTTCATTATGGACAAACTGTGACTAGCACAGAAGTCCAATAACAAAACACCACTCGGGTTCAGATCGGGGAGGCCGTTCCTCCCAATCACGCTCCTCCAGGTGTCACTGTCATCGCCCATGTGAGCGTTAAAGTCCCCCAGTAGAACAATGGAGTCCCCAGTCTGAGCACCTCTCAGTACCTCTCTCAGGAACTCCAAGAAGGCCGGATACTCTATACTGCTATTCGGCCCATAGGCACAAACAGCAAGAGCCCTCTCCCCGATCCTAAGGCACAGAGAGGCGACCCTCTCGTTCACTGGGGTAAACTTCAACACATGGTGGCTGAGCTGGGGAGCTATAAGCAAGCCCACACCAGCCCGCTGCCATTCACCGTGGGCAACTCCAGAGAAGTGGAGAGTCCAGCCCCTCTCGAGGAGCTGGGTTCCGGAGCCCAAGCTGTGTGTGGAAGTGAGCCCGACTATCTCTAGCCGGTACCTCTCAACCTCCTGCACAAGCTCAGGCTCTTTCCCCCCCCCCCAGCGAAGTGACATTCCATGTCCCAACAGCTAGCCGCTGTGTTCAGGGATCAGGTCGTCGAGGCCCCTGCCTTCGACTGCTGCCCAATCCACATTGCACCAGCCCCCTACAGCTACCTCTGTGGGTGGTGAACCCACAGGAGTTTGGGCCCACGTCACCGCTTCGGGCTGAGCCCGGCCGGGCCCCGTGGGCAAAGGCCTGGCCACCAAGCGCTCACATACGAGCCCCAACCCCGGGCCTGGCTCCAGGGTGGGGCCCTGGCTGCGCCATACCGGGTGACGTCACGGTCCTTGATTGTTCTCCATGAAGGGTTTTGGTGAACTTTTTCACGGTAGACAATGCAAATGGCCCTCTGTATTTAATCCTTTGTTTGTCTAATTTTTATTTCAGTTTTATTTTTTATCTGTTTGACATTTTCTTGCTACTGTAACACGTGAATTTCCCCGATGTGGGATGAATAAAGTGAATCTAATCTAATCTAATGAACTGCTCGCTTTAGGTCCTTCCACAACATTGCGATTGGATTAAGGTCAGGACTTTGACTTGGCCATTCCAAAACATTAACTTTATTCTTCTTTAACCATTCTTTGGTAGAATGACTTGTGTGCTTAGAGTCGTTGTCTTGCTGCATGACCCACCTTCTCTTGAGATTCAGTTCATGGACAGATGTCCTGACATTTTCCTTTAGAATTTGTTGGTATGGGGGCGTCGTGGCTCAGGTGGATAAGGCGCCATACCATAAATCTGGGGACCCGGGTTCGATCCCGGCCCGAGGTCATTTCCTGATCTCTCTCCCGCTCATTTCCTGTCTCTGCACTGTCCTATCCAATAATAAAGATGAAAAAAGCCCCAAAAAAATCTTAAAAAAAGAATTTGCTGGTATAATTCAGAATTCATTGTTCCATCAATGATGGCAAACCGTTCTGGCCCAGATGCAGCAAAATAGGCCCAAACCATGATACTACCACCACCATGTTTCACAGATGGGGTAAGGTTCTTATGCTGGAATGCAGTGTTTTCCTTTCTCCAAACATAATGCTTCTTATTTAAACCAAAAAGTTCTATTTTGGTCTCATCCATCCACAAAACATTTATCTAATAGCCTTCTGGCTTGTCCATGTGATCTTCAGCAAACTGCAGATGAGCAGCAATGTACTTTTTGGAGAGCAGTGGCTTTCTCCTTGCAACCCTACAATGCACACCATTGTTGTTCAGTGTTCTCCTGATGGTGGACTCATGAATATTAACATTAGCCAATGTGAGAGAGGGCTTCAGTTGCTTAGAAGTTACCCTGGGGTCCTTTGTGACCGCGCCAACTATTACACGCCTTGCTCTTGGAGTGATCTTTGTTCGTTGACCACTCCTAGGGAGGGTAACAATGATCTTGAATTTCCTCCATTTGTACACAATCTGTCTGACTGTGGATTGGTGGAGTCCAAACTCTTTAGAGATGGTTTTGTAACCTTTTCCAGCCTGATGAGCATCAACAACGCTTTTTCTGAGGTCCTCAGAAATCTCCTTTGTTCGTGCCATGATACACTTCCACAAACGTGTTGTGAAGATCAGACTTTGATAGATCCCTGTTCTTTAAATAAAACAGGGTGCTCACTAACACCTGATTTCTGTCAATGGGATGACAAACACCTGACTCTAATTTCACCTTCAAATTAACTGCTAATCTTCGAGGTTCACATTATTTTGCCACTCACAGATATGTAATATTGGATCATTTTTCTCAATAAATAAATGACAAATTATAATATTTTTGTCTAATTTGTTTAACTGGGTTCTCTTTATCTACTTTTAGGACCTGTGTGAAAATCTGATGTTTTAGGTCATATTTATGCCGAAATATAGAAAATTCTAAAGGGTTCACAAACTTTCAAGCACCACTGTGTAATTTCCAGGGGTGATGCCATTTTCATAAGACTAGCACTTTAAGGACTTGTGACTTGACTTAGATTTGAGCACTGATGACTTGGACTCATCCGTTAACTGCATTAGGACTCGTAAATTGGAGACAAGGACTCAGATTCTTTCTTTCTTTTATTTTTTTAACATGCCGTAATAATTTGACATAAGATATTTATATCTACATTAATTTTTTTTTTTACTAATTTCGTGTAAGAGTGTCACATCTGTACGCCTTGGTGCATGCATCAGATAGACTCTCGGATGCACTCTGGAGAGCGCGTGCGCACTGTGAACGACTCACACCTGCGCAGGATTAAGGGGCAAGACAGCACGCCTATATCAAGACTGTGAAAACACAATTACTTTGTGAAGTATTGAGTCATGTTGCTGACACATTACAAACCTTATTTCCTGCCTTGTTTGTTTTCCTGTTTCTCCTCTTTGATTCTGCCTTGTCTACAGTAGCCTGTTTGTGCCTCACTCAACCTATTGCCTGTTTCACCATTTTACAATTTTGCCTGCCATTCTGCATTGTTTACCGGTCTTCTTGGATTAATAAACACACCTTCTGCGCTTACATCTGTCTCCCAACCATCTCTGACATACCCCTTTTCCACCAAATCAGTTCCAGGGCTGGTTCGGAGCCAGTGCTGGTGCTGGTTCACAACTCGTTCAACTTGCGAGCCAGCTGAGAACCAGTTTGCTTTTCCATAGCTCGCGGTGCTAAGGGAAGACACGTCATTATGTCGCTGTATACGTCAGTTACGTTGCTGTATACGTCAGTTACGTCGCTACGTTTGCATAAACCTTGGCGCGAATATCGAAGCAAAAACAACGCAGAAGAAGCAGCAGCAGCAACAATAATAATAATAATAATAATGGATGACTTCACGTTTGTACAGCTGCTGCTTCTCGTCGCTTAAAAATGGCGATCTTTCGTGGTCTTATTGTTGTTGGTCTTAAGGGAAAGGGGCAACAGAGTACTTCACATTTCCTGACAAAAAGAATGCACATTCACCTGTTCATACGTCATGTTCAGGAACAAATTAATGTTAATGGGGCTAAAATGCCTGGAGAGAATGCCCCTAGGATTGTCCGCTTTGCTTATATAGACTTCTCATGCAGTGGGAAAAAATGCACTGCTGTGTGTTCCATATGTAGAAGAACTGTCAAGTGCCCCTTTTCCACCAAAGCAGTTCCAGGGCTGGTTCGGGGCCAGTGCTTAGTTTGGAACCGGGTTTTCTGTTTCCACTGACAAAGAACTGGCTCTGGGGCCAGAAAAACCGGTTCCAGGCTAGCACCAACTCTCTGCTGGGCCAGAGGAAAGAACCGCTTACGTCAGCGGGGGGCGGAGTTGTTAAGACCAACAACAATAACAAGACCACGAAAGATCGCCATTTTTAAGCGACGAGAAGCAGCAGCTGTACAAACGCGAAGTCATCCATTTTTATTCTTGTTGTTGTTGTTGTTGCTGCTGCTTCTTCCGTGTTTGATTTTGCTTTGATATTCGCGCCAAGGTTTATGTAAACGTAGCGCCGTAACTGACATATACAGCGACGTAATGATGTATACAGCGACGTAATGACGTGGCTCCGCTTAGCACTGCAAGCTATGGAAAAGCAAACTGGTTCTCAGCTGGCTCGCAAGTTGAACAAGTTGTGAACCAGCACCAGCACCGGCCCCGAACCAGCCCTGGAACTGATTTGGTGGAAAAGAGGTAAAGGTGATGACAAGGACAACCTCGAACTTCAATCATCATTTGGCAAGACTCTACCCAGAGAAGTAAATTATATGCTGTGTTCATTGCTCTGTTGATAGCAGGGCTTGCTGACTGATGAACTAGCTAGTGTTAACCCTCTCTCATGTTATTTGCCCTGTTGATAGCGGGGCTTGCTGAGCAATGAACAAGCTTTTTATCTGTAGCCTATTAACTAAAATGGGGTAATCAAGCAGTAAAATTAGTCCAAGACAGTAGCAGAGATGGTTTCACATAAAGGCAGCAACAGCCACTGTCAAATGGTCTGGTTGAAGTCTTGTTCTCAGACTCGACTAGGATTAATAATGGACTCGACTCAGACTCAACTCAAAATTTTCTTTCATGACTTGGACTTGACTCAGACTTGAACACTGGGGACTCAAGACTGGACTCGGACTCGAGGTTTAGTGACTCAACTACAACACTGGACTGAGGTTATCTGACTTAGTAAACAAATATAGAGCCTGGTAACACCCCCCCCCCCCCCCCCCCCCCCCAAGTCACAAAGCATTATGGGTATGTGAAAGTAGTCAATATCCTTTTTTTTGGGGGGGGGCTCTGAGGTAGAAATGCCAACACTGTCAGCGTGGTTTGTGAATTCTGCCTCTGAAAGTTCTTCAACCTCAGCTACATCACTCAAATTCATAATTGGTCTCAAGTAAAGATGTGCATGCCACTTTTTTTTTGTTTGTTTCATTCGGCTCATGCAGTTATTATTTGATTTGGACATGTCTGCCATATTTTATAATGGATGCAGAAGGTTTTATTTCCCAAAATATAAACAAACTAGCAGTCTAATTAAAACCACTGGCAACTTGATCTGGCAGTTACAAAGGATGCTATAAATGCATTGTGCAGCACTGCATATTCATATCTGACCTTGCTCACACCAGCATGAAAATAAAAATGAGATTAGATCCTGTAAACAAGCAAACAAAAAATGATGTACCTCCTGTTCACCTCTGTATTTCTATCTTTTCAGAACATGTTATCTGTTCATTTCATCATTCCAAATATTTGTATTCAGTTGCATCCCTTTTAGATACACTGTATTTTCAGTTTAAATAGACTTTTTTTTTAAAAGGATTGCTTGTCTATTCAAGTTAGGCAAGACAAACAACCTTAGTCCATTTAAATAGTACCCAAATAGACAGGCTAGCTTCAAAGCAGGGTGGCATGGTGGTTTCTGGTTTCTCCCACAGCCCAAAGACATGCAGTTAGGTTAACTGGCTACTCTAAGGCTACATCCACACAACAACGGCAACGAGATTTTTTTTTTTAAATATCGCGTCCACGTGGGCAACAGATCAGTAAAATATCAGGTACATATGGCAACGCAACACTTTCTGAAAACGATGCAATACACATGCCACACCTCTACGTGCGCTGTAAGACGGTCCCATCGGAGACACCAGAACAATAGAAGTAGACGCATGCGCATAAACCCCTTCTTCTGTAGCATCAGCCACATAAAGTTTTGATTATTAATCAGTAGCGTAAAACGAAAGACGCGGAAAGAGGAATGAATGGGGGTAGATGGAAGCCGGTACGCCAACATTCTGATATTCTCCAGAATTCTTTCATGGTCCGGAATAAATTGAATGCTACACGTTGATGGATTACTTTGTTCTTCTAGACCCTTTTTGAGGAATGTATTGTCGGACTTAAACCAACATCTGAAGAGGTGAGATCGCTCCTTTTTTTTTCCCCTATTTTTGCTGGCGGGATTGTTTTTGTTTTTGGAAAGCAGTGAAAATATTTTGTAAGCGCATTTCATGAACCAAGTTATAGGATTTGTTGACAACTCGCATCGAGTTCATTACACTTCTACCCGGCGTGAAGCACTGACAGTCATGTGGTTGTGACGTCATCGTAAACAAATCCGTTCTACTCATCCAGACGACTTCGCAACGGCGCCGTTGCCAGATTTTTCCACTCTGGAACCCGTTCTCAAAAGATTTTGTTTTGGGGCACCCAAAACGCCGGTGCCATGTGGATGCCAGGCCAAAACGATAAACAATTTTATCAGATTCACCTGAATCCGTTGCCGTGTGGACAGGGCCTAAATTGTCCATAGGTGTGAATGGTTGAGAGGAGAAAACCTCTATAATAATCCAGTAGAAGGCAATGCAATTCTTCCCTAGAAACTCTGATGGCTTTTTTCTTCCAGCTTCAAAACCAAAATACTGCATATTATGTTCTAGGAACTAAAAACATGAACTAGACATTTGGAAACACATCTTAGATTTATTGTAGTCTTTTTGAGAAGCAACAGAAAAAGAAGCTATGTACAGTAGATAAAGCTAAAATGACAAACAGATGGAAGTAGTTACATGAAAAGTTAACAAGAATTGCAAAAATTACCAAAGCATGAAGAGTGGAAAATGAAAAGGGCCAAAATATGCCATCATGTGAACAGGAAATTTCATGTAGCACTTATTATAATGACTGGAAATTTACTTTTCTTTAGATTGTTCATATATATTCTCATTTAGATTAAGATTTCTCACACCAAGAACTAGTGTGTACAAAGGATCTAACACACCTTCTGTATGTATCATATACATGTACCTCCCATGTGTGTGTTTCGAGAGACATAGTCCTGACAAATGAGTGTGTGTGAGAGGTAGATGTTTTTGCCTCACTGTAACTGTATGTCACATACATCATCCTGTATTGTGATATTGTATGTGTGAAGTAGATGACATTCCCCTCACCTTACTGTCTCTGTATATCATACACATCGTCCTTCAGGGAATTAGCTTCCTGCCTTTTACCTTCCTGCTATGACACTATATTTCATTTGTTTTCTTTCTCTCTGGAGGTGTCTCACCACTTACTCCTGTGTTTCTGCCTCAGAGAAATGTATCTTCTGAATAATTGATCCCACTCCCAGTTTCTGTGTATTGTACCCATTATTTCCTGATGCAGAATACATTTTTTCCCCCCAACGCTCATGTTGCATGTCTTCCCTGATTAAAGTTCGTGAAGACATTTCATGTAAAGATTTAACAACTGTCTATTCAGCCAATCATTTGTTGATGTGTAATGGACCTGTCCACATTCTACTTCATTTGATGTTGACAGACGGTTGCCATGTGGACCAGTGCCCATCCCACGGGCACCAAGCCCTCCCCTCACGCAGTCTAACCCAAACCTGTCAGCCAATCAGGAGAGCTCAGAGAGTGGCACACCGCATCGTGCAGTACACAGGCGGGATTTAAGCCAAGGAGCAACGCAGAGTGTAGATAGTGTCAATGCACCAGGTGTGTATGTGGGGTTTGTTTGGTGTGTTTGTGTAAGCATGCATTAAAAATTCATATAGTTTATGTATGACAAGAAATCTTGACCAGAGCCATTTCAAATGATTAATTTTCTATCATGTGCTACAATTGTCAGCACTGAAATAATAATGAAATAATGGTGCAAATTCTCGGCTCACAGTCTACACTTATTACATACATACAGAAATTCACAAAGGGTTTTGCCAGAGAGCCTTACAGCAGCCACATCAGATGCAGTATGTTCTTTTTTTTCCTTATTAGGGCGAGCAAGAACCTCTGCAGGAGAGCAGGTCCAAACTCCTCCTGGCCAGAAGGCTCGGGTAAAGAAGAAAAGCTCAAAGAGCAGCCAGTACCGCAGAGACATCATACAAGGAGGTACAAGCAGCTCAGCATTTTATAACTGTGTATGTTTCATTATGTGTCCTGTCTGTATAAGGTGCAGTTCACATTTCATATTGGTCCTGCTCTGTTTGTGTTGATAGACAGAAACAGCTCATGACTGGAGATTTTGATGTGGTACAATGACATTATTAATGACATGGCCTCCAGGAACATTAAGACTGTCCCATTTCACTGATACTATAGGCTACTATAGGTTCAATTGTATTTAATAAAGCAAGTGTGCTTCCCATGTTTGACATCAATACAGTACAGCTAGAAGTAGACGTATTTTTTCTTCCTTTTCTCAGCCTTTGTATTGGAAAGAAGGTCACCATATTGCACATGCCTTTCTGATGTACAGACATTATAATCTTTCTTTTCCTCTCCCACTATTTCCAATATATCTTATGCTAAAAATGATTCTGTATACTGTCTGCACTTGTGACCTTCGTGATGCAATCATCATTACGTTGTTCAAGAACAAAGGTGAAAAGTCTGACTGTTCAAACTACAGGGGGATCACCTTACTCTCCATCACAGGCAAAATCCTAGCAAGGATCCTTCTCAACAGATTGGTCTCATCCATCACCAAAGAAAATCTACCAGAAAGTCAGTCAGTGTGTTTACATGCACATCCAAATCGAGCTACTGTCGGTAATCGAGCTAAGGGTCCCAGCAGGGGTGCCAGAGAAATCCAATCGTACATGCACACAAGGAAATCGAGCTATTGTGTGAGGTACATTGTGCACCCGAGCCACAGGTGGCGCTACACGCCCCATCGTGTTGGTACACTTCCGGTTGTCGTCATGAAGAAGAGATATTCAAGAGTATAAACAAAGTTATCAGCACTTAAAACCACCCAATCTGGCAACACTGGCAGTTCCGTGTTCACAAGTTCCATGCTCAAGCTGTTTGGCTTGCTCTAACAGACTGTATGGCTACAAACTGTCCTGCGCAGACCACTGTTTTGTAAGACAACTTATTTTGCACAATTGTATATTTTTCTAAAGTCCATTTTTTGCTTACAAAAAAATTTTTTTTTTTTTTTTTGCTTACAATTTAACTTATGTCTTAATAAACACACAAAAAGTTCAATTGTTTTATTTTTATTGACATTCTTCAGATGTTGGAGATATATATATATATATATATATATATATATATATATATATATATACACACACAAATACAATGACTTCTTTATGTACACAATTCACAGCTATGCAACAGCTGTACAGATGTATTTGGTGATACAGTAAGTGAGCTAAATTTTAACAGTGCAAACAATGCCACAAAAAGAAAAGATTCATGCCGTTGTCATGATTCGTTGTCATGCCGACCGAGGCTGTTGTGTTTCCCGCTTGTGGTCTCGTCACTCCTCACTTCCGGAAGGGGCAGTGCTGAAGTAAGTAGCTCAACTACGTAGCTCGACAGGATATACATGCACTAAGTAGCTCGGCTAAAATCGCATAATCTAGGTCGTGTAGCTCGATTACGAGAAATCAAGTTCGGTTCAATTTCAGCCTAGCTAAGGTGTTTCCATGGCATTTAGAACTTCGATTTCAGTCGAGCAACGGCAGAAATTCGATTTTCTCTATGTGCATGTAAACGCACTGAGTGTGGCTTCAGAGCAAACAGGGGCATGACTGACCTGGTGTTCGTCCTCAGGCAGCTCCAGGAAAAGTGTTGTGAGCAGAACAAGGGCCTGTACATGACCTTTGTGGACCTGACCAAAGCCTTCGACACCGTGAGCAGGCAGAGACTCTGGCAGATCATGGAACATCTAGGCTGGCCCCCAAAATTCTTGATGATAATGCAGCTCCACGAGGGACAGATGGGACAAGTGAGGAACAACAGTGAGCTCTCCGAGCCCTTTCCCATCCTGAATGGCGTCAAACAGGGCTGTGTTCCCGCACCAACGCTGTTTTCCATTTTCTTCAGCATGATGCTGCATCAGGCCATGGAACCTTTGGGCGAAGAGGATGGCATATACATTCGCTATCGCACTGACGGCAGCTTGTTCAACCTAAGGCGCCTGCAAGCACGCACCAAGATGATGGAGCAACTCATTCGTGAACTCTTGCTTGCCGATGACGCTGCTCTTGTTGCTCACACAGAGCCAGACATGCAACACATCATGACTTGCTTCGCTGAGGCTGCCCAACTCTTTGGCCTGGAAATCAGCCTAAAGAAGACTGAAGTTCTTCATCACCCTGCACCAAACCAGCCTTTCCACCCTCCCCACATCACCAGCAACTAGTTTGAACTCAAATCCATGCAGCAGTTTACCTACCTAGGCTGGACCATCACCGATGACGCCAAGATCGACAAAGAGATTGACAACAGGTTAGCAAAAGCCAACAGCGCCTTCGGCAGACTTCACAAGAGGGTGTGGAGCTGTAAAATCTTGACACATTGTACCAAGGTACAGAGCTGTTGTGCTGACCGTGCTGTTGTATGGATCTGACTCACGGGTCATCTACAAGTGACACCTGCAACTGCTTGAGCGTTTCCACCAATGCTGCCTCCGTTCCATCCTCAAGATCCACTGGAGTGACCGTGACCAACGTTGAGGTCCTCCAGCAGGTGGAGCTCCCCAGCATCGAAGCCATGCTACTCAAATTACGACTTCTCTGGGCAGGACACATCTCCAGGATGGAAGACTACTGCCTACCTAAGGTAGTTCTGTACGGTGAGCTGTCCTCCGGCCAACGCAACAGAGGGTCCCCTAAAAAGCAGTACAAGGACCTACTAAAGTCCTCCCTAAACGCCTGCAACATCAGCCACTCCCACTGGTCAGCCCTGGCCTCTGACAGGAACAGCTGGCATAGGTCTATCAACTCAGCAGTCAAGTCTTTTGAAGACACCCGTAGGGCTGACTTGGAAGAAAAAAGGAGCAGACGAAAAAACCCGTCGTCCACTGCTCAGGAGCCGAGACATACATATGCTAAAAATGGTTCTGTATACTTTAGTAGGTCCTTGTACTGCTTTTTAGGGGCCCCTCTGTTGCGTTGGACGGAGGACAGCTCGCCGTACAGAACTACCTTAGGTAGGTACCTCAGGACCCTACCCAGACCCTCAAGTGCAGCCACTGTGGCAGAGTCTGTCTATCTCGGATAGGCCTCGTCAGCCATCAGAGCGCCTGCAGCCAACGTGGACGTCCCCCTTCATAAATCTTTGTTTTCAAAGCTGAGACATACATATGCTAAAAATGGTTCTGTATACTGTCTGCACTTGGGTTTTGTCTTTGTTTGAAGAACTTTTATTAGATTTGATTTCAATTATTTGCTATAAAACAAAGGTCTTAGTAGTCCTCATTAACTGTCTTGCCTGCTGCTCCTCCACTGAAATATTCATAGAGTGTTAATGGGGCACTCATTAACCCACGCGGACAGGGGGAGAACATGCAAACTCCGCACAGAAAGGCCCTCGTCGGCCACGGGGCTCGAACCCGGACCTTCTTGCTGTGAGGCGACAGTGCTAATCACTACACCGCCCGCAATAATAATTCTGCCGCACAATTCTGCATCTAGAATGGTGAGCAAATCAGTGGAACTTTGGCTTACATAAGTCAAGCCTGTCCAATGGAGGGCTCCGAGATGATGCTAAAAATAATAACACTGCGCATGCGCGGCCATCTTGGAAGTCACTCGCTCCAGAGCGTTCATAGAGTACACATCATAGAGTACACATTTAGCGATTCGTTTCTGCGTTAGAGGGCTTAAAAGCTTGGATTTTTTTAAAGAATTTAGACATCTGAAGTGATGGAGCACTACTGTGAAAGTTTGGATAAGCAGGCACGGGAGCGTTATGCTGAGAAGGTACATTTCATTGGGAATGTAGATCCATACACTGTTAGTGAGAAGGAATGGAAAGCTGACCCCAGCTTGTTGCCGCATGTGACATACATCGATCTTGTGAACTATCTAGTGTTTCACCCAAGTCCATTTTGTGAACTAAAGGATTTCCAGAACTACAAGAGCATGGAAGCATACGATAGATTTGTGTCCAGTTGGGTCCGCGATGTGTCGGTGTTGACTGCTGAAGACGGAGAGACAAAAGTGATCAGAGGGAAAGTGTTACACTCGCAGAGACTATCCCAGCCTAGTTTACACCCCTGGATAATAGTTGACAAGAGACATGCTATCAGGGCCGGTTCTGGAGGGGTAGCAACGGTAGCATTTGCACCCGGGACTGGTGTGGAGAGGGGCCCCAAAAAATAAGACAAAATAAAGAGTTCTCTCTGTTCCTGAATGAGTGCATTACTGAGTGTCTCTGAGCAAAGGAGTGCCTGAATGCTGCAGCCTCCCTATTGGCTGTTTATTGGCTGTTTGTAAAAATGTATCAATTGTTGCCCCTCCCACGGGAATCATCGCGGGCTCGAGAGACGAGACCTGACGAGTTAGTTCGTTGGTAGCAGAACAAAATGTCTGGACACAAATCGGGTTTTCAGAAAAGGAAAGAAAAACGCAGGGTCGAAAATACAAAAAAAGGAGGCAGAAAATGCAAAACGAGTTTTAAGGTAGGACAAATGGTTACTTTTTAAGGCAGCCCGCCGTGGCTGCAGGCTCATTTATTATAGCCCATTTAGTTAAAATAGTTGATGTAAAATGTTTATAGTTATGTGATGGTTGTCCTGATTTAGACTGGTGTGTGTGTGTGTGTGTGTTTTTTTTGGGGGGGGGGGTTTGTGCGATGTTGCACCCGGGTCCAGATTAGGGCAGAACCGGCCCTGCATGCTATTTTGTGTGCACATTGCAACTGCATTGCTGGACTTGGGGAATGTTGCTCCCATGTTGCTTCCCTGTTTTATGTTGAAGCGGCCATGAGACTGAGGGAAAGAACGACGGTCACACAACAGCCGGCATACTGGATGCTACCGGTAACTATGAAATTAAAATAACTGTTTTAGTAACTGGGGCGGCACGGTGGTGTAGTGGTTAGCGCTGTTGCCTCACAGCAAGAAGGTCCTGGGTTCGAGCCCCGTGGCCGGCGAGGGCCTTTCTGTGCGGAGTTTGCATGTTCTCCCCGTGTCCGCGTGGGTTTCCGCCGGGTGCTCCGGTTTCCCCCACAGTCCAAAGACATGCAGGTTAGGTTAACTGGTGACTCTAAATTGACCGTAGGTGTGAATGTGAGTATGAATGGTTGTCTGTGTCTATGTGTCAGCCCTGTGATGACCTGGCGACTTGTCCAGGGTGTACCCCGCCTTTCGCCCATAGTCAGCTGGGATAGGCTCCAGCTTGCCTGCGACCCTGTAGAAGGATAAAGCGGCTAGAGATGATGAGATGAGATTTTAGTAACTATTTTAGTAACTATGAAATTCAAGACAATATTAACCTACCTGTCACAAAGTGATCAGAATAAATCCGGATACAGTCCAGTTTTCCTAAATTTGATCGGTTAATGGCAGCCAGCCACTGTCGTCTCCTCCGCTCGCTTTTCTCCTGTGCTGCAATTCCCTGGTTAGTCACGACTTTGGGGAGTCTGTGGAAGCTTTTGCCACCCTTTTCCCCTCGGTTACTACAGCCAACAATGACGCACGTATTCAGCATTGTCACCCCTTTTTGCTTCACTGGACAACAACAATGCACTGACACAGCGCGCTTTGACTTCCAATATGGCCGCCGCCGGGTGCGCGCTGACCTCGAAGCACTCTATAGCAGATCAAAAGAGGTAATTAATTATTTCAAAATAATTTAAAATGTATGGAGTTTGCATTATATCTAGAACCGTTAGCTCAGTCCATTAGACAAAATGAAGATATCAGAGAAATTATTATTAAAGGGATGGAGCACAAATTGGCCTGTTATGCCAATGACATTTTGATTCATCTAAGGTAACCAACATACTCCTAAACTAAATTGATGCTTTAAACAATATGGTCAGCTTAACAAGATTAACATGAGCAAAATCCAATTACTTTCATACAATTACAGCCAGCCTGAAGAAATTATAAGCAGGTGCCCTGTGGCATAGCAGACAAAAGATTTGAAGTTTCTGGGTTCCACATACCAAAAGATCTTACAAGATTGTTTGAATGCAATTATATACCACTATATTTAAATAAATAAATAAATAAATAAATAAATAAGAAGTCATAGTGACATGGAATCTAATCCCTTTCTTTAGCCTAAATTCAAAAATTGAGTCTGTTAAAATGAGTGGTTTTTTGGGGGGGCTTTTTCCACCTTTATTGGATAGGACAGTGTAGAGACAGGAAATGAGCAGGAGAGATCGGGAAATGACTTCAGGTTGGAATCAAACCCGGGTCCCCAGATTTATGGTATGGCACCTAATCCACGACACCCCATGAATGTCTGTTTTGACTAGAATGTTGTACTTATTTCAGACTGTACCCATAGATATTAACCAAAATCAGTTTAATCATCTCATCTCATTATCTCTAGCCGCTTTATCCTTCTACAGGGTCGCAGGCAAGCTGGAGCCTATCCCAGCTGACTATGGGCGAAAGGCGGGGTACACCCTGGACAAGTCGCCAGGTCATCACAGGGCTGACACATAGACACAGACAACCATTCATACTCACATTCACACCTACGGTCAATTTAGAGTCACCAGTTAACCTAACCTGCATGTCTTTGGACTGTGGGGGAAACCGGAGCACCCGGCGGAAACCCACGCGGACACGGGGAGAACATGCAAACTCCGCACAGAAAGGCCCTCGCCGGCCACGGGGCTCGAACCCAGGACCTTCTTGCTGTGAGGCAACAGCGCTAACCACTACACCACCGTGCCGCCCCTCAGTTTAATCAATGGGACAAAATGTTATCAAGGTGTATATGGCAAGAAGAGAGAGCTAGATTGTATTTCAAAGCTTTACAATTGGCCAAAGACAAAGGACCTCTCTTAGAGATTACTATTTTGTAGCACAGATGAGAGTAATGATATGCTGGTGTGACCAATCATATAATACCCGATGGAAAACTATTGAAGAGAAAATACAACCCCATTTCCAGAAAAAGTTGGGATATTTTCCAAAATGCAATAAAAACAAAAATATGTGATTTGTTAATTTGTGTAAACCTTTATTTAACTGACAAAATTACAAAGAAAAGATTTTCAGTAGTTTTACTAACCAACTTAATTGTATTTTATAAATATAAACGAAGTTAGAATTTGATGCCTGCAACACACTCAAAAAATGTTGCGACAGAGGCAAAATAAGTCCAAGTTTACATTAGACCGTATCTGTCTCGTTTTCTTCGCGGATGCACTGTCCGTTTACATTAAACCGCCTGGAAACGGGAATCCGCCAGGGTCCACGTATTCAATCCAGATCGTGTCAGCTCCGGTGCTGTGTAAACATTGAGATACGCGGATACGCTGTGCTGAGCTCTAGCTGGCGTCGTCATTGGACAATGTCACTGTGACATCCACCTTCCTGATTCGCTGGCGTTGGTCATGTGACGCGACTGCTGAAAAACGGCGCGGACTTCCGCCTTATATCACCTTTCATTAAAGAGTATAAAAGTATGAAAATACTGCAAATACTGATGCAAGTACTGCCCATTGTGTAGTTATGATTGTCTTTAGGCTTGCCATCCTTCCACTTGCAAGTGGTAAGTGATATGCGCTGGGATCACACACACAGCGGCTCAGTCCCGAATCACAGCTTGTGCACTTCACTCGCGTGCTCTGTGAGCTGCGCAAGGCCGGAGTGCGCACCCTCCAGAGGGCACTCGCTGTTCAGGGCGGAGTGATTTGGAGCGCAGGATGCCTGCGGAGCCGAGCGTATCCGTGTATTGGTGTTGCTGTGTGCACGCAAATCGTGTATTGGTGTTGCTGTGTGCACACTAATCGTTTTAAAAACGTTAATCTGATGATCCGCTGATACGGTCTAATGTAAACATGGGCTAAGACTGAGAAGTTTATAGGATATTCAAGTAACACCATTTTGGAAGATTCCACAATAAGCAAGTTAATTGTTGTCATGATTGGGTATAAAAGGAGCATGCACCAAACAAAATGGGTCATGGCTCACTCCTTTGTGCCAAAATTTTGAAGTCTCCCCTTCCCATACAAGCAATCTTAGCCTATACAAACATACAGAGGTACCTAAATATTATTAATAATCCATGGATGGAATGTACTCTTAATACATGGAAAACCATGATAAAATAATACAAATTGGACAGGGATATTGCGGTTCTTAAATGGAGTGCCTATGACTTGGACTTTATGCCAAATAAATTAGATACCAGATTTAAAAATTGGACCTCTAAAGGAATAACAGCCCTATGCAAAATTATGAAAGAAGGAACACTGCTCAGTGTTGAAACACTCAAAGAGAAGTACTTATTGGAAAAACAAGACTTTTATCGGTACCTGCAGTTACGACATTGCATAAACATCAAAAGGAAGAATATGACTGAGCCTAGTACATGCTTGATAGATTTGTTTAGAAAGACATATAACTAATACTGGTGGGAGAAATATTTCAAGTTTATATAGGGGTTTGTTGAATATCAAATCTCATTCAACTTCATATGTTAAATCAAAATGGGAAAAGGAAGGAAAGGGGAGTATATGTGAGGAAGAATGGACAGCAATATGACGATTTCAATGAAAATGTGCTAGTTCACAGAAATTAAAGGACTTTGGGTGGAAAAGCTTGATATTTCATTACACCATGTCAGAAATCGCACTATGATAGATTTTGCTGGAGAATTTGTGAGAATCAAAATGCAAACCATTACCCATATTCTCTGGGACTGTCCTATTATCAAACAGTATTGGAAAGGGATTCACAGTGCCCTACAAGATATTTTAAATGCGCCATTCCACCAGACAGTAAGATTATATATTTTGGATACATACTGTAGGAATGGACGAAGAGAGACAAGTATTTAATGAATATACTGTTGGTGGCTGGTAAAAAGACACTCAGTAAGAAATGGTTGACACAGGTGAGCCCAACTCTGAATGCACGGATGGTTATAATGATGGAAAATTTACAAAATAGAGAGAATAACAGCATTTGTAAACTATAAATTAGAGCAATTTGTTTTACGTTGGGGGAAAAATGGTTTGGGAAATATGACTCTGATTTTATTTTTACAAAGGAATAATGATGATGTAAAAGATCACTGCCAAAGTGTACATACTTCTTTTTTGTGTTACTTTATTTGTTTTTTTTTATCATTCTATTGATGTGTATTTTTGAAATTGAACATGTTAAAACCAAGGACGTGAGGGCATGTAGGTGTGTATACATATGTATGCATATACTGTATGCATCAATGAACAATGTTTAAAACAAATTTTTTTTTTAATGTATGCCATTGCGAATACAAGAGTGAAGTTTAACATTTGGTGGCTCTGCCTCTCCTGCACCTGCAAACACCGGATGTGAATGTGGGTGCAAGTGTGTAAATGTTAATGTTCGTCAATTGTACATCCACTTGCAATGGATATCATCCATCCATTATCTGTAGCCACTTATCCTGTACAGGGTCGCAGACAAGCTGGAGCCTACTCCAGCTGACTATGGGTGAGAGGTGGGGTACACCCTGGACAAGTCCCCAGGTCATCGCAGGGCTGGATGTCAGCCATTCTTTTAAAGATTTTGATATATCCATACCACTTATTTGTCAGGGTTGTGGGGGAAGCTGGAGCCAATCCCAGCTGATATTGGGTGAGAGGTGGGGTTCACCCTGGGCAGATCCCCAATCTATCGCAGGGATTACACAGAGACAAAGAACTTTCACATTCATGGTGCATCTATGGGAAGTTTAGAGCAGGCAGTTGGCCTAATCCACATGTCTTTGAACTGTGGGAGGAAGCCCATGTAGCATGAGGAGAACATGCAAACTCCACACAGAAAGGCCCCAGTCACCCATGAGGTTCAAATCCAGAACCTTTTTGCTGTGAGGCAACAGTGCGCTAACCACTACACCACCCTGCCACCCACTTTTGATATATAGGAAACTCAATTATTGGCAGTTTAAGCAATAGTTATAGAAATAGCCACACACAATGCCTTCACTTTCTTGGGAGTACTACTGTGTGTGTGTGTTTGTGTGTGCGCGCATATAAGCAATGAATAATCCTGAAACTCATTAGAGAAATTTGAGAGAAACATGGTGTATTGGCAAATTATTTTTAACACTTACTTTTTTTAGTATACAAAATCCAAATCAGGTTATTTCAACTGAAAAGAATGTACATGTATGTGTTTAACCATGAAATTTTATCTCTGCAGATCTGCCTCCTCCTCCAGAACCCCCTCCCAAGGACGAGCCTGTCCAACTCTCAGCAGGAGACCTGGAGTGTGGACACACATCTTTAGAGAGAGACAGGGGCTCACTGTCCCCCATGGAGAGGAGAGATCAAAACACGTGCAAGAACTCAGCTCAAAGACGCAAAGATGGTGAGAAGACTGCTTGCAGCTTCATACCATACTGAAGTATGCTGTATCGACACCGTCTCTGTGCATTATAGATTCATTACACATGTCGGCTTATGCAGTACAGAGGCACAGATGTTCACAGTGAGATATAGTTGGACTCATTAGAGTTCATAATTAAACCCCTTCTCCATAATTTCCCAAAGCTCATAGGTAGCATCTGACTGCTAAATATATCACTCCACAGATGATGACTTGGTCGCTTTCAACAAGCACAACATTCTGTCTCATGGCCAAATGTCCAGCAACTGCTCCACAACTGGAAGCTCTTCATCACGAGGCTCAACAGGATCCAGAGGGCATGGGAACAGCCGGAAAAGGAGTGAGGTGAGATGCTTTGGGACTGAGGATGTGCATTTTAAGGCAACTTGAATGTTGAGATCTGAGGTAATCATTTTAAACGCAACCCTGTAGCAACCGTACTCTGTTTTGAATAGCACTGAGGAAGCAAAGCTCTCAATCAGTAAAACTTTAATTGCCCCTTCAGCCCTTAATTTCTAACACTAATTGTCAGTAATTAGGCACAATACATAAACATTACGTGCTCTTTCTTTTCTTACTCAGAGTGAAACGGAATTGGATCAGATTTCTAGACAGTTTGAGTCTCGAATGGATCCTAAGTGCATTTTCATTCTCAGATGGAATCAAAGCATGTTAACTTGCCCTTAGCCTTTTTTTTTTTAGATAAGTCACCATTTACTACTTTTATTTTTTATTCCAATCAGACATAGCACAAAACCAATGTTTGCATTGAATGTTTAAAAAGTTCTGAGATGGAATTTCATGTACAATCCTGTTTCCAGCACAAAACGAAATGTTACAGGGAAAAAAAAAAAAAGCTTGTATCTGACCAGCATACCATAAGAGAGAACTTTTCAGATTCAAAAAGAAAACATAATGAAGGCATTATTGGGTTTTACTGCAAAATTAAGAAGCAAGTGACAGTCAAAGTGTCCAGAAGAACTGTGGCTGGTTCTGCAAGATGCTCAGTAAAACCTACAGCTCATTTCCTTATATAACTGCACTCATTGTACCTGAGACTACTATTTTTTTTTAAAGCAAAGGGTCGTCTCACACCAAATATTGACTGTTTCATTTATTATGGCTTACTGCTGTTTATAGTATTTTTTTTAATGTTGAAACATTTCATTTCATTATTTTTAAGCCATTTTTGGTCTACAGCATTCCTTTACATGTGCCTATACTTTTGCACAGTACTGTACCTGTATACTGTATATCATTAGCAAAACATTTAAAATATTGTCAAGCACAAACTTTGCTACAACTCAAATGAGTTTGTGTTCTTGGGCTTGATTTTCTAAACAAAGCTGTATAGTATTTGTGCTGCAGACTCTGTGTCTGACCTGAGCTTTGATCAGCACCACAGAAAAGACTCCATATAGCCAAAGAGAACACACCCATAATGCCATCCCAGTGACCCCAACCCCTTCTTTTTATGATCTAAACCTTTTTTCTGTTGTGCAGGGGAGTCCTGCCATGGGAAACAGGGCATAAACCCATGTCCTTCACAGACCCGTGTCTCAGATCTGTCCCCCTCTCAGGTTTCCCCTCCAGGAGCTTTAAAAGCAGCCCTGACAAAAGAGGGCTGTGTGTTCCCCGGGGAGGGGGTTTCGGGTTACCCTTTTCCTCATCGTTATCTTTCCCAGCCGCACAGGGTGCGTGAAAAGGTGCTCAGTGGTGAGGGAAAGGGGCTTCAAGAGAGCCCAAGATCATATGATAACCAGTCACGATACTGAAAAAAAAAGAATGCTTTGAATTTATGAGATTCAAATGTTTAAATGATTTCCTCATGAATAAAATATGGTCCCATCAGTGGAATTGGGTCTGTCTGTTAACACATGATGTGTTTAGCAATAATTGTGTTGATGCACTATGTTTTATTAATGTGGAAATTGTATACGTCAATTTAGTTTTCTTTGTGTAGCACATTTAAGGACAGAAGTTGTCACAAAGCCGCTTTACTGAATCCGGATGTAGATTTAGATTCCTTTAGATGCCAGAGGAAACAGGGTCAAGGAAAAACTCACTGAGATGACATGAGAAAAAAGCCTTCTGAGAAACCAGATTTAAAATCCATCCTCTTCTGGAAACCAGATCATGAGATTATAAATCATTACTCATATATTGTGAATAAAAATCCTGAGATAAATATGGGACAGTGTTTATGATTCCATCTATATACATTTGAAATAAGTCAATTTATCACATCAGCTTTTCAATCTACACTTTAAATTCAGTCATTTGGAAACCACTTGAGCTGCTTCTTGAGTGTAGACTTTGCTTCCGAAAGAAAATGAAGGCTGAATGTTTGTGCTGAGTGCTGCTTTGTTCTCAGCTGATTATTGCCAGTGTGATTTGTGTCCTTTTTTTATTGTAAGCCTAAATGTAATATTTTTTTATCTTTGTTGTTTTTAGGAAACAAGATAAGCAAATGCTGATGAACAAGTGGTGATGATGGTGGTGGTGGGGGAACTTCAGTCAACACAGCCATCAGTATTCTCTCATTTTCTTGCCTGAAAGAACAGATGAGCGGAGAGGATGATGAGGACGAGTACACCGATTCATTATCAGCCTCATTACATACAAATCATGGACGTTTCATTACGTTATTATTATTATTATTGTTGTTATTTATGACTTTCATGGGGCCATTTGAAAACCCATTGTCACTGTAAATAGTCTTCTGTTTAAGCTTTTTACATGAGGTCCAGATCAAAAGAAAGAAGAAATATATTGTATTTATAAGAAAAAGACGTAAAAGAAAACATGACAAAAGATCCGGTATAAATTTTAAAAAGTTATCATCTGAATGTGCCAACCTCTTTTTGTAGAAATGTACACGGTACTTTTGTTGATCACATCCATGATATTGCACTCTTATTGTGTTAGAGAGCAATAAATAATACAGAGCACAATGTGTTTAAAGGAGATACGCAGAACTTTTTGTTTATAAATGCCTTGAGACCTCAGTAATGGCATAGGAATAGTTTTAAGTGTTAACAAATCTAATATAGTAATTTTTACGATTAAAATGATTCATATAGGTAGCGGTCTGCGTGAATGACCTTGACATCTGTGATGTCACAGTGGGAAGGCTATCAGTCTCATTGCCATTTTCGCCATGTTAAAACACAGAGCTAACTGCAACTTCGGTCCTTTATTTTGAGCTAATTTATCGCCACACCACATAGATGTGTTGCTGGAAAGTGCAGCAACACGACAGAAGGTGGATTTATGTTGCATTCATGGCCCAAGAATGTTCAAACTGCAAAGATTTGGACGCGTTTTGCGAGAAATTCACGGGCACGTTTTACTGATGACTCGTACGAAACCTCTGATCTGTTGAGGAACGTTGGCTATAAGCCCGTATTGATAGAGGGTGCAGTACCAACATCTCATCTCATTATCTCTAGCCGCTTTATCCTGTTCTACAGGGTCGCAGGCAAGCTGGAGCCTATCCCAGCTGACTACGGGCGAAAGGCGGGGTACACCCTGGACAAGTCGCCAGGTCATCACAGGGCTGACACATAGACACAGACAACCATTCACACTCACATTCACACCTACGGTCAATTTAGAGCCACCAGTTAACCTAACCTGCATGTCTTTGGACTGTGGGGGAAACCGGAGCACCCGGAGGAAACCCACGCGGACACGGGGAGAACATGCAAACTCCACACAGAAAGGCCCTCGCCGGCCCCGGGGCTCGAACCCAGGACCTTCTTGCTGTGAGGCGACAGCGCTAACCACTACACCACCGTGCCGCCGCAGTACCAACAATTAAAGGAAAAGAAAACTACAAGGAAAGGAAAGTAAGTTCAATTGCACCAGCTCTCCCGGAGTGTGAGCCAAGCAGTAATGGCGGCGTACTCAGTATGGAGAATGAGTGGACCAGTCGTCAGATTTCTCTGCTGGATATGCTTGCCTCAGCAGCAATATCTCGCCCTTACATGGAAGAAGCAAATGAACAAAGAACTGAACGAAGAACTGAAAGTCAGATCGTTTCAAAACAATTGGCCACAAGATCGGCCTTCAAGAAGTGAGAACACAGACGGGTAAGATGAGACTCTCATTTGGTTACATCACAACAACACCACTCGTTGTTTACCTGCATTTAGATTAATACATGTATTTAAGTTACCGGTATAAGATTATTTAATTTGTTTAAGAATGTGATTGTCTCAGTTCATCTGATTTATTTAATTAGCCTTTTACGTTTTATCAGTGAAAATGCATGCATGTACATGTATGTTGCACAAGTTATAATGACTATCCTGTTTTAATGAAAGTCACATGAGACTGTCAGTTCAATTCCATCCAATTCTCTAGACGGCTTTGTTCTCTGGCTTTATTTCGTAAGGTGGGGGCCTCCGTGGCCGATGTGTTACTATCGGATTCACTTTGATAGTTTGAACTGATATGGTTCTACGTGTATAGCAGTAGCATGTACACAGGACTATCACAGTCAGATGTATTACTATCTGACGAATCCGAAGAATCTCCAGTAAATCCAAACAAAGAGGCCATTGCAAACACTCTCGCCTGCCGAGTCTGGCTTTTGTCTATAGCTGTCAAAAGTCTCGGCCTTAAAACAGGTTACCGCTGTGACGTCACTCACTCAGGGCTGGCTGGCTCAGCAGGGCAGCTTGAATGCCAACTTTGCGGTCGATTTTAACTCTCAAAAGTATACATATATTTTTTATTCACATGTATGCAGCATACAAGAGTCAAGGATGGAGATACTATCCACTCAGAAATGTATTTAAAAATAAAGGTTCTGCGTATCTCCTTTAAGCTAAGCACACCATTACCTTTCATTTCCCACTACATATAATCTGACCAAACTCCACATTGTGTTTGTCCATTCTGGAAGGCTGTCTCTGTCTTTGTCTTTTTTCTTTAAGGACTGCTTCTTCAGTGACCGTGTGAAAATGTGTTCCATTCAGAAAAAAGGGGGGAAAAAAATCTGTTCAGCTGACTAACTTTTTAGTAGTCCTTGTTGTTTTTGTAAACATGAAATAAAAACACATTTGGTGAACCACATGTGGAATGGATTTTAATTAGAAAAATGTTGGAAACTTTCTCAATTGAGATCTTCTTTGAATATTAATAAATACTAGGCAACAGTTTATACGTGGCAGATGATTATGGTTGTGATGTGAGTGGGAGAAGGAAAAACACCACCACCAACAACAAAAAGCTATCTAGGTTCTTTCAAGCTTAAACTTCCACAGAGGAGATTCCATCTGGCAGATGCCACCGGCACAGTGCTCTGAGCAAGAGCAGCGAGAAGAAAGAGAGGAAAAGATTTCAAATGTGACGAGCAAAATGAGGGAATGGAAGGGAATGGAAGGACATGAACTAGTGAAGATAAAGAAAAAGGGCAGGCAGCTAGGAAAGAAGGGAACATGGAGAAAGAAAGAAAAACCATTCTCTCACACAACCCTGAGGACATAGAGTGAGAGATGCGAGACAAGAAAGTGGAGAGAATGAACTAGGGAAGAGAAAACTAAATGGAAAGTGAGAGGAAGGTAACTGGAGGGTGACGAGCAACTAGAGGAAAAGAAGTGCATGGAGGAGGAAACGATTCTCTTGCTTCCACATGAGACATTCTGGCTTGAGGTGACAAAAGGAAAATAAAAATGATGCATCAGTCCAAGTTAAGAGGCTCAAGCGTGAGAAGTTGCTTATTATATCTTGTTAGAGATCTTTAAATTATTTGAAGCTTTTCCACTGGACTACAGTGGGATAAGTTTCCTGTCCTTATGTCTTTTAAATGAGACCGAAACCAAATTCCCTGTGTCCGAAATCACTCACTATATAGTGGACTATATAGTGAGTTCACCATTTTGTAGTGCTGTCCGAATGTATAGTGAGAATTATTACACCCTATAGCTATAGTGGACTCATAGTATCCCACAATGCATCGTGAAAAGTAGTGTACAGCAGATGGTCACTAACATGCCTTGCGGTTGCGCTGAAAGAAATGGCAGACGATAGAGAGGCACACCTGGTACAGCAACGAGAGAATATAAACGGACATTCAAGTACAATTAAAAATACTAAAAGAATAGAAAATAAGCAAAAAATATAAGATAAAATACAAGAATAAAAGTTACAGTACAGAGCGAGGAATTTATCAAAAGCCTCAAATTTGATTTAATAAAAGGCAGCGACGAAGAAAGTATTCAGCCCTGATTTAAAAGAACTTAAAGGTGCAGCAGATACAAAGTACTTTGCATGTATTGATGTGGGAAAGATCTCATCTCATTATCATCATCTCTAGCCGCTTTATCCTGTTCTACAGGGCGCAGGCAAGCTGGAGCCTATCCCAGCTGACTATGGGCGAAAGGCGGGGTACACCCTGGACCAGTGGCGGCTCCTGAATTTTTTTTCAGGGGGGGCAATTTTCCCCCGTTATGTCTACACGGACTGTAAATGTCCACAGGACTGAAGTAAATTGACCTAGGTAGCAAATCAATTGGCCGAACTTGTTTTTGCCTGGTAAATTCAGATATCAATATAGACAATCTCTTCTCTCCACTAGGTGGCAACACTAAACAAGTTAAAGGTGGCAAACTAAGGTCGCCTAGTAAACTAGACCCACCCGCCTAGCGGCCAAAAATATTTTTGCCTACGAGTGGCAAATATTCACATTTAGTCTGGCTTGCCAGGCTAAAACTAAGGAAGATTCATTGTGAAGCCTTCAAAGCAAAACATTTGGCATCACAATCAATTAATATTACATTACTCAAAAACCCCTCCTAGAACTGCCACCTTATTGTGGTGGAGGGGTTTGTGTGCTTGAATGATCCTAGGAGCTATGTTGTCGGGGGCATTATGCCCCTGGTAGGGTTTCCCAAGGCAGACAGGTCCTAGGTGACAGGCCAGACCAAGAGCAGTTCACCAAAAACCCCCTATGGAGAAAAAATCCAGGACCGTGACGTCGCCCGGTAGGACGCAGCCGGGGCCCCACCCTGGAGCCAGGCCCGGGGTCGGGGCTCGTATGCGAGCGCTTGGTGGCCGGGCCTTTGCCCATGGGGCCCGGCCGGGCTCAGCCCGAAGAGGTGACGTGGGCCCAAACTCCTGTGGGTTCACCACCCACAGAGGTAGCAGTAGGGGTTTGGTGCAATGTGGATTGGGTGGCAGTCGAAGGCAGGGGCCTCGACGACCTGATCCCCGGACACAGCGGCTGGCTGTTGGGACATGGAATGTCACTTCGCTGGGGGGGAAGGAGCCTGAGCTTGTGCGGGAGGTTGAGAGGTACCGGCTAGAGATAGTCGGGCTCACCTCCACGCATAGCTTGGGCTCTGGAACCCAGCTCCTCGAGAGGGGCTGGACTTTCCACTTCTCTGGAGTCACCCGTGGTGAGCGGCGGCGGGCTGGTGTGGGCTTGCTTATAGCTCCCCAGCTCAGCCGCCATGTGTTGGAGTTTACCCCAGTGAACGAGAGGGTCGCCTCTCTGCGCCTTCGGATTGGGGAGAGGGCTGTTGCTGTTGTTTGTGCCTACGGGCCAAATAGCAGTATAGAGTATCCGGCCTTCTTGGAGTCCCTGGGAGAGGTACTGAGGGGTGCTCAGACTGGGGACTCCATTGTGCTACTTCAATGCTCACGTGGGCGATGACAGTGTCACCTGGAGGGGCGTGGTTGGGAGGAACGGCCTCCCCGATCTGAACCCGAGTGGTGTTTTGTTATTGGACTTTTGTGCTAGTCACGGTTTGTCCATAACGAACACCATGTTCGAGCATAGGGGTGTCCATAAGTGCACGTGGCACCAGGACACCTTAGGTCGGAGGTCGATGATCGATTTTGTAGTCGTTTCATCTGATCTCCGGCCCTATGTCTTGGACACTCGGGTGAAGAGAGGGGCTGAGCTGTCAACTGATCACCACCTGGTGGTGAGTTGGATCCGCTGGCGGAGGAGGAAGTTGGACAGACCTGGCAGGCCTAAACGTATGGTGAGGGTCTGCTGGGAACGTCTGGCCGAGCACTCTGTTGGGGAGGTCTTTAACTCCCACCTCTGGGAGAGCTTTTCCCAGCTTCCGAGGGAGGCGGGGGACATTGAGTCTGAGTGGACCATGTTCTCTACCTCCATTGTGGACGCAGCTGTTCGGAGCTGTGGCCGCAAGGTCTCCGGTGCCTGTCGTGGCGGCAATCCCCGAACCCGGTGGTGGACACCGGAAGTAAGGGATGCCGTCAAGCTGAAGAAGGAGTCCTATCGGGCCATGTTGACCTCCGGGACTCCTGAGGCAGCCGACGGGTATCGGCAGGCCAGGCGTGCTGCAGCTCGGGCAGTTGCGGAGGCAAAAACTCGGAACTGGGAGGAGTTCGGGGAGGCCATGGAGGAGGACTATCGGTCGGCCTCGAAGAAATTCTGGCAAACCGTCCGGCGCCTCAGGAGGGGGAAGCAGTACTCTGCCAACACTGTTTACAGTGCGGGTGGGGAGCTGTTGACCTCGACTGGGGACATTGTCGGGCGATGGAAGGAATACTTTGAGGATCTCCTCAATCCCACCGTCATGTCTTCCACTGAGGAGACTGAGGCTGATGACTCAGAGGTGGACTCGTCCATTACCCAAGCCGAAGCCACTGAGGTGGTTTGCAAGCTCCTCGGTGGCAAGGCACCGGGGGTGGATGAGATCCGCCCTGAGTATCTCAAGTCTCTGGATGTTGTGGGGCTGTCTTGGTTGACACGCCTCTGCAACATCGCGTGGCGGTCGGGGACAGTGCCTCTGGAGTGGCAGACTGGGGTGGTGGTCCCTCTTTTTAAGAAAGGGGACCGGAGAGTGTGCTCCAATTATAGGGGAATCACACTTCTCAGCCTCCCAGGGAAAGTTTACTCCAGGGTACTGGAGAGGAGAATTCGACCAATAGTCGAACCTCGGATCCAGGAGGAACAATGCGGTTTTCGTCCTGGTCGCGGAACACTGGACCAGCTCTATACCCTTCATAGGGTGCTCGAGGGTTCATGGGAGTTTGCCCAACCAGTCCACATGTGCTTTGTGGATCTGGAGAAGGCATTCGACCGTGTCCCCCGTGGTATTCTGTGGGGGGTGCTTCGGGAGTATGGGGTTCGGGGCTCTTTGCTAAGGGCTGTCCGGTCCCTGTACGAACGGAGCAGGAGTCTGGTTCGCATTGCCGGCAGTAAGTCAGACCTGTTCCCAGTGCATGTTGGACTCCGGCAGGGCTGCCCTTTGTCACCGGTTCTGTTCATAATTTTTATGGACATAATTTCTAGGCGCAGCCAGGGGCCGGAAGGAATCCTGTTTGGGAACCACAGGATTTCATCTCTGCTTTTTGCGGATGATGTTGTCCTGTTGGCTTCTTCAAACCAGGACCTTCAGCATGCACTGGGGCGGTTTGCAGTCGAGTGTGAAGCGGCTGGGATGAGAATCAGCACCTCCAAGTCCGAGGCCATGGTTCTCGACCGGAAAAGGGTGGCTTGCCCTCTCCAGGTTGGTGGAGAAGTCCTGCCTCAAGTGGAGGAGTTTAAGTATCTCGGGATCTTGTTCATGAGTGAGGGAAGGATGGAGCGTGAGATCGACAGGCGGATCGGTGCAGCCTCCGCAGTGATGCGGTCGCTTTACCGGTCCGTCGTGGTGAAGAAGGAGCTGAGCCAAAAGGCAAAGCTCTCAATTTACCGGTCGATCTACATTCCGACTCTCACCTATGGTCATGAGCTTTGGGTAATGACAGAAAGAACAAGATCGTGGATACAAGCGGCTGAAATGAGTTTCCTTCGCAGGGTGGCTGGGCGCTCCCTTAGAGATAGGGTGAGAAGCACAGTCACTCGGGAGGAGCTCGGAGTAGAGCCGCTGCTCCTCCACATCAAGAGGAACCAGCTGAGGTGGCTCGGGCATCTTTTTCGGATGCCTCCTGGACGCCTCCCTGGGGAGGTGTTCCAGGCATGTCCCCCCGGGAGGAGGCCCCGGGGAAGACCCAGGACACGCTGGAGGGACTATGTCTCTCGGCTGGCCTGGGAACGCCTCGGTGTTCTTCCCGAGGAGCTGGCCGAGGTGTCTGGGGAAAGGGAAGTTTGGGCTTCCATGCTTAGACTGCTGCCTCCGCGACCCGGTCCCGGATAAGCGGAAGAAGACGAGACGACGATTACTCATTTATTTTCTCATATTTTTCCAGTATTCTATAATAAGTAGACACAAATTCTTAATTATAAACATATTCTAATTTCTTCATTCTAAAGAATGCAATTAAAGTGGCAGGATATAAATCCAAAACAAGTGTTTATTTAAGTTTTGAAAAAGATGAAGAAAAGCATAACCATCAAACAAACATGTGCAGCTTAATTATGTGTTTTTTTTAATATGGAATTGCACCATTTTAACAACAAATAATAATTCTAAATAAATTCTGCAGTTTTTTTTCCCCAAGAATTCCTCCAGAAAGCCATGCCTTAAAAGGAAATTTAAAGTATTACAAGCATGTCAATGAACACAAAAGGCTTTAGTTATTTAGCTATATACACACAAGGTTACACAAGGTTTTGTAGTCAGTGCAACTTGGCTTAACCAGTTGGAAAAAAGGTAAGGTGCTGCTGGCTCCAATGAACACATATACTGTACAATAAAAACTGAAAATATGCTTAATTTACACCAAGTCAGAGAGAACTTGAGGCTACTGAAATATTCCAAGCATGGCAATGTTAAACTGCCATTGGTAACACACACAAACAACTTTTGCCTAGTAAATTCAAATATCAGATATCACTGTACTGTCTGCTGTGCTACTTCGAGGGTGGAAGAGAACGCAAGGGTAGCAAAAAAGAGCATTGACTACATCACAGCCAGCTAGCCAAGTTTTCCGGTGGTACCAGTTCTTGTTAAAACCTCTTGAGGAGGTCTTCTCCCCCTTCGTAGACGCTTGATGTTTAAATTCAGTCTAGGAGGTCCTAGCTGTTTGATTGCTATTTTCTCCTCATTGGTACGACTAAAGGGAACTTCTTTCAGAGACGCTATCGTATTGTTGCACTCAACACTCGCCATCTTCTTCATTGAATGTTCACACATTTCCTGCGCAAGTTGCGTTTTCCAGCCCAAAATTATGTTCAAAGCCCGCTAAAATGCACTTAAAACCCACCAATCTGGCAACACTTGCGCGGCGCAACAGGCGTATGATGTAAGCACGCTGCTTGTGCGAGCACATAAAACCTAATAGAAAATGCATTGGGAGCATGATTTTCGAAAAAAAAACGTACGTACCATTAGTGTCAATGGGAGATTTTGGGGCAAATCTGAACCTGACAGAAATCGCCCCAAAAGGGCGTGGCTACACCAGGCGCGACCTTAGCCTGATTGGACAATGACATTACTGTTGCCGTGGTAGATAAAAAAAAAAAAATCTCCCTCCCTGTTTGGGAGTGCATCGCCCAAATCGCCCTAACCCTTTGATGCAAAACATATGCACACCCCTTCTAATGCACAACATGGGTCAAAAATGACCCGCATTCATTTTCCAGGTTATTTCATGCTGACTGAGTTTTTCTTTGCTCTATCTTTTGAAATCAATTTATTTTATGATTGAATATTCCAAGTATTCTTAAAATATCTTGTTTTTAATTACCACAAATCATTAATTTCATTTTTTCTTTCCTACTTTATGAACAAAAATAATTTTTATATTACTACACATGGGTCATCCAAGTGTGATTTAAAATTAAATGTCTTAATACTATAATAATTACTTTAGCAGTGAATGGGGCCAGTTATTTATTTATTAACTATGTAGTTAGCTAAGCCAACTACAATAAAATTAGCTAACTAAAGTAGAATATGTCGACAGCTCGGTAGCTAATAGTAATTACTTGTAACTTTCTGACAAGTAATCTACTCACTCTCAAGGTAACCTAAACATAATCAATTTTTTTCTAAGGTAATGTTAGAACAATTGAAAAACATTACTTGCATGTATGAGATGGGCAAAGGGCGCTGTGCTGAGCTGTGAAATGTCTGACACAAGCACAATTCACAGTTCCCACCAAACGCTGGAGTAAATGCATGCGGGTCGGTTCTGACCCATGTGTGTAAACTTGATGTAGAATTACAAAAGCTGTGCTTGTTCATAACTTAAGAAAGGAAAAATAAAAATGATGATTTGTGCTAAACAAAAACAAGATATTTACTGCATAATTGGAAAAGTAAATGACAAAATGAATTTATTTCAAAAGTATATCATAGAAACACTCAGCCATACATGAAATAACCTTTTTTATTCAAAAAGTAAGAAAGGGAAAAATAAAATAAGGATGTATGATGATCAAAAACAAGTTAATTGAGGAATACCTTGAATACTGAATGATGGAATTAATTTATTGCAAATATATGGAAGATAAAAACTCAGCCGGGTCACTTTTGACCCATGTTTTGCATCAAAGGGTTAACGAGCCGCCAGTGCCCTGGACAAGTCATCACAGGGCTGACACATAGACAACCATTCACACCTACGGTCAATTTTAGAGTCACCAGTTAACCTAACCTGCATGTCTTTGGACTGTGGGGGAAACCTACAGGGAGAACATGCAAACTCCACATAGAAAGGCCCTCGCACGGGGCTCGAACCCAGACCTTCTTGCTGTGAGGCGACAGCGCTAACCACTACACCACCGTGCCGCCCTGTGGGAACGATGCTCAGTATAATATGTATTTATCACAAAAATGCATGCATGCATTTATTATTTTGAAAACCCACCGGCCGACTGATCTGGCACGTTTTAACTGTGCGACAGTAATGACGTAGGCTAAATAACGGTGCGGTGGAGTAGTGTCCCAAAGTGTTTTTTTAATTTTACCAATGAGCTCACGATATAGTCCTCTATATAGAATTCCCTAGATAGTGAGTAGGGAGTAGTGAATGAATGTGTACTGCTGACCATCAGTGCAAGATTGGACAGAGATGGCCAAAATTGTGACCTTTAGAGAAACACTTTGAAGCGCGTGCACGCACACACACACAATCACACTCTCTCTCTCAGAGCTTTCCTTATCCATAAATCACCAGCTCATTCATTAGTTGTGTGTCGTTGTGACACGCCCGTCAAGGCTGGAGGGGAGCAGAGAGCAGTTAAAATACCGTTCGGCAATTTCCATGTTAATTACCCAGCCGAGAGATGGATGCTTTTCACTTTATTGTTCGCTTAATATATGCAAAGTGTGTGTGATTGCAGCATGAAAAAATAAGAGGTGATTGTTCTGGAAGCAAAACACGCTTTGACATTTGACTTGTTTTACCATAAACATTGGTTTAAATTGGCGAGCATGTTGAACAGACAAGACACTGGGCCCGTAATGATAGCCAGCTGCAGGAGTGTGAGTGGTGTGTTATGGAAAAAAACACAAGCGCTACCTAAGGCCTTTAAAGTGCCATACTGAATAAAATATACTCGTCCAGCAGAAGGTCTACAATTACCACTCTTCATTTACATAACCGCAGTCAAGCTCTATAAATCAACACTTCAGTTGGCTGCACCCTCCAAAGATTTAAAGTACCTCTGAACTCAAAAATGTGATTTAAGGTTCACTCTCGCACAGCTTGCTTTCATTCAGCTGCAGTAACTTTATCCATAGTTATGGTTGAAGTGAAGATGAAGCATAATACCACGAACACTAGGCATGAGATGGGATAGACCTTGGATGAGATGGCAGGCTATTGCAGGGTATCATGGATACATGCATGCACACCTAGGGGCAATTTTACATAGCCAATCCACCTACTGGCATGTTTTTGAGAAGTGGGAGGAAACTGGGACACTTGGAGGAAACTCACATATGAAACTCCACATAGACAGTAAGTTGAGCTTGGAATCCAGTCAAGCAGCAATACATTATAGGTATTATACTGTATGGTGGTGTCAAATTGGTTTTAAAAAAATGATGTAAAAAGTACTTTCTCAGAGTGTAACACGGTTAAAATCTCTGTGGCTTTTTACAAATGGTGAAGTGCTTACCTGGTAGAGTTAGTGATGAACAAATTAGTTTTAATTGTCATGGTAGGCCTATATTTCAGCAAGTTTACAATAAATAAATTGTAACTAATTGTAAATTTAAACTGAGCCTTAGCTACTAAAATCCCACTGGCACATAGTAACTGTGAGAAACTTGGCTAATGCAAGCAATATCAAGCTATTGAGGATGGCAGAAGAAAGAAATGGGAGTGTTTCCAGATTCATGTATTTATTCATGTAGAGTAAAAGTGGACATGTTTCTAGGCCATTTTTAATAACTTGCATTTGATTAATTATTAGAATGATAGTAAATGGCTCTAAAATAAATTTGGGAATACTTTAATTAGACTACGGTTAGACAAGTGGATTTGTGTTGGACCTGAGGCTTTTAGAAAACTGAACGACTCTTGAATCTAATCCACTGGAGCAGATATGGGTTACCGAGAAGGTTTCCTCCCAAGGGCTCTTTGCTCCACATCGCTCATGTTTGTCCCACGTTATCTTCCTGTAAGGAAGACGGATCTGGCCTGAAAACCATGCTCAGTTGGATGCCACTCCACGGAGAGGAGCTTCATTTTCATTTAGGAAGGAGACAGAGACAGAGAGGGGAGATTATTACGCAGGTGTTACACATTAATGAGCATTTAAAAGGGGCCATTTGGAGTCTTGGTTAATTACTGCGCTCCTGTGTTCAGTATTTACAACAGAGTCAACAAACCTCAGGTTGATTTTGTTCACTGCATGTGTAAATACTTTTTGAATAGAGTGTGTAAAAAAAAAAAAGATTTATTAGGTCACGGTAATTGTTACAAGTATAATACTCAAGGACTAATGGCTGTGCTGTTCTAAAAAATGAATAGAAGCTAAATGAAAACAGACCATTGTGTGTGTGAGAGAAAGAGAAAAAAGTTGTAAAATGATGCTACATTGCAAAGTAGGTCAATAGATTACTAGGGGGCTATTAAAAGATGACTTTTTGGCCATGTGTCCTCAGAGTGTGTTTGTGTGTGCGGGGCCAATGCCAAGCATATGGCCACTGGGAGTGAATAATGGGGACTGAATATAATCCCTCACTGGAAGTGTGTGTGTGCGTGTGTGTGTATCAGGCAGGTGGCCAACATTGTATGATTTAATGTTGTTTGTTTGTAAAAAGGATTAAAATTTTGTAAAATGCACTGCCTCTAAACTGACTCTGCACATTCACTAACTCACACAATCGGCTGCAAACACCCATGACTGTGCGCGTGCACACACACACACACACACACACACACACACACACACTGCGCTGCCAGGCCCATGAAAACTACTGCTCTGATAAGAGAGGAAAGCTGCCAGCTGCTGCTATCACCAAGGCACAGTTTATTTGTATTAAAAGGTTTTTGAGGGAACAGTGGAATTAGTAAATATATCAAATATAACATTTTAGTTCAACAACTTAGGAAATATATAAAAACATTAATTTAGGGAATAAGTCATTTTAATGTAATCATATCAGTAAGTCTAGTGGGACAATTCTCTAAGCTTATAAATTTCAGGTGGTGTTCATGTTTAGGCTGATGTTCAATTGATATTATCTCCTTAATATAGTTTTTCATCACAAAACAAACAAACAAACAAACAAACAAAGAAACCCATAAAGAAGAGCGCTATAAATCTAAAAAAAAAAAATACACACAAGAAACACATTAAAAACTCTTGGAAAATATTTCCTGTGCTATTCAGATGGCTATTACATCCCAGCATCCATGGTATTGTATATTAAATAAAAGTGGTTTATTTACAGGTGTAGATTTTAGAGGACTAGTACAGAGCTTTTTTGTGTGTGTGAACATGGTGTGTCCTTAAGCAGCCTGTAATACTCTGTGAAAACACCAGTTTTGATGAAAAACTCTTGTTGATTATGACTCGGGCCTAAGACTGTAGTTTTGATACAAACTGCAGCAGACTAAGTGATCATCTGTGTGAGGCGTTTTTGTGTAGAAGCTCAGCTCTTGTGTTCTGGGACATCTCTGTGGACTCCCTAAACTGGGCCTCCATCTCCTCCACCCAGGCTGTGCTCCAATCCCACATGGCGAGAGGGTCCACCTCCCCGAAACAGTCCCGTGGGGGGAACAGCATACTCAGCGGAGACCCGGGAGGTGAGAAATCTGTTCACACACACACTAACATTTGAGCACCCTTGATAAGACATAAGAAAATAAAACACTACTGCATTTCCTCTGAAATTATATGGTCCTAAACAATTCAATAAATTACACCAGTCACCAGAATCTTGTTTCTTTAAGAGATGCAAGAGCCATTTAATTTTGTTGGCTGATGCTTTAAAGAGAAAGGAGAAAAAAAAACAATTTGGTAAATGGGAACTTTGTACAACCCCATTGAGAAATGTGATTGATTTGGTGACACAATAAACAGTGAAGTTGCTTGTTCAATTTCCTGAGAGCCACAATTGTCCCCATAACCTGTCTCTACACATCCTTCAGTGACAGCGTCAAGATACAGCCTAAATTATTAGCCATCTAATCTCTGTAACACTGTTTTCTGTGCTCTCTCAGAGTCGGAATGAGAATGGGGATATATGCTATATGTGCTGAAGCTTTATAGAAGGCAGGCATGGAGATAAGTGTAATCGTGGAAATAACTATAAATCACGTGTGTGTAGTGAAAAGTACAATGAGGAGAGATTACAGAATGAAATGTTCTTCAGTGACTCACTCGCAATGATAGAAACCTCTTGAAATAACCTCTAATCCGAAATCTAACAGTGTAGAAATAATTTTTAAAAAATGATACATCGCCATCTCGTGGACACCGTCATGTAATTGCGCTTATTGGATGACAATTTTGTTTGCAGGTAATTAAAACATAATAATAATAATAATAATAATAATATTAGCACTATTCTAAGTATTATTCTATTACTATTATTGTTCTATTATTCACTACTACTAGCTATGATATTAGCACTACTGTTTATATTAATATTAATAGTAGTATAAATAAATTACAATTTATTAATTTTCATTATATGCTTATTAACCAATCTAAAATTTTAAATTTCAAACAAAAAATTTAATATAACCAGTCTTCTTCTATTAGAGTTAAATGCCATTCTTTGGGAATTCATATGGGAATTTGACATAGTTACAGATGTCAGTAGTTACAGATGTCAGTAGTTGCAGATGATCACTTGCCTGATAAAGTTCCACTCATTGACTCTGCTGTTATGGCCATGATACGAGCGTAGTTCATGTCATTCATAAAGGAGCCATCTGAAGAGCTGATAATGCTTGTTCTCGCACTCGTTGTGTTTCCCTCAGACACTGACCCCCAGCTGTTCCACAGCGAGCCCTCCCAGTCACTGCAGCAGGAGGAAGGCGTGCTCCTCAGCACTGTTCTCTGTAGTTCTATTGCCCGAGACCCCTTCTCCTCATCTACATCATCCTGCGCCTCATGCACAGACGGCCCACATATGTACCCGAATGTGGGAATGGGGGAGAACGGTCGAGGTAAGGAAGGAGACATTTCACCCAAGGTGCTGAGGATAAAAACACACAATCATCAAGTGTCATTTCTTATTTCATATACAGTGTGTAAAATGCACAATACTGTCTAAAGTCCACAGTATTGTTGAAGGTGAGCAGCTGTGTATCAGCCTGTATGTTCTAGTATCACTTCTTATTATATGAGGATGCTGTTCAGGTCAAGCAGTAGAGGAAGAAACCAAAGAACCCACAGGAAACCCATGTAGATGCTTTAAAAAATTCACCAACAGATGTTGTAAGCTGAAATGTCAGTGTGAGTTTCTCTCACCTGTGTCTGTGTGGTTTAGGACTGAGCTCAAGGTACTGTTCATGTGTTTTTGTGCTCAGAGTGTTGTCCTGATGGTCCCCAGTAGACAGGCAGAAGGAGGTTGTGGAGAGTTGGCTGTAGGAAGGACTGTGTTGAGAGGGACAGCCAGTGGACACTGCACACACAGACTGCAGAGAGCTGGCATCCACAGTCAGCTTAGTGGAGCGACTGGACCTGAGGAAAGAGACAGTTATTTAATGTCTCTGCATCACTGACCCAGGCAATCAAATTTAATTTCCTTTAATTTAATAGCAATTAAATTAAAATAGATTATAATAGATAAACACAGCAAATTCACATAGTTGGATCTTTTCCTGATGCAGGTAAGACAAAAGTCATAAGACTGGAACTGCAATCAGGATTTGTTTGTTTGTCTGTTTGTTTGTTTTCTGTGTTCCATAATTAAAAACCTTGACCACCTTATTATTCTCAGTTCAACATGACCTCTACAATCTCTAAGGTAAGTCTGATTTTTAAATGAGTTTCATGAATTGGTGTGTTAAGAGCAATTATCTATAAGATTGTGCAGCTCTTACTAAAAAAACAAAAAGTGATTTTAATTAAGGATTAGGATCAATTCTCAAAATGCTAGACCAATATCAGGACAGGTTTGTTTAATAGTCTCTCATGAATCATTTAGCCAAAGAGCTGTTATTATACAGCACAATAATAGTGACTAATTGAATGTTGGGCAAATATATATAGAAGTACGCCATGGATGACATGCCAGTCCATCGAAGCACAACATGCACACACACACATTTACACACTCAGTGCGTTTACATGCACATAGAGAAAATCGAATTTCTGCCGTTGCTCGACTGAAATCGAAGTTCTAAATGCCATGGAAACACCTTAGCTCGGCTGAAATCGAACCGAACTTGATTTCTCGTAATCGAGCTACACGACCTAGATTATGCGAGTTTAGCCGAGCTACTTAGTGCATGTAAACCCTATCGAGCTACGTAGTCGAGCTATTTACTTCAGCACTGCCCCTTCCGGAAGTGACGAGTGACGAGACCACAAGCAGGAAACACAAGAGCCTCGGTCGGCATGACAACGAATCATGACAACGGCATGAATCTTTTCTTTTTGTGGCATTGTTTACACTGTTAAAACTTAGCTCACTTACTGTATCACCAAATACATCTGTACAGCTGTTGCATAGCTGTGAATTGTGTACATAAACAAGTCATTGTATTTGTGTGTGTGTGTATATATATGTCCACCATCTGAAGAATGTCAATAAAAACAAAACAATTGAACTTTTTTAACTTTTTTAACTTAATTAAACACACAAGTGTTTATTAAGACATAAGTTAAATTGTAAGCAAAAAAAATATTTTTTGTAAGCAAAAAATGGACTTTAGAAAAATATACAATTGTGCAAAATAAGTTGTCTTACAAAACAGTGGTCTGCGCAGGACAGTTTGTAGCCATACAGTCTGTTAGAGCAAGCCTAACAGCTTGAGCACGGAACTTGTGAACACGGAACTGCCAGTGTTGCCAGATTGGGCGGTTTTAAGTGCATTTTGGCGGATTTGAACATGTTTTGGGCTGGAAAACGTCAGCAGTATCTGGCAACACTGCTGATAACTTTGTTTATACTCTTGAATAGCTCTTCTTCATGACGACAACCGGAAGTGTACCAACACGATGGGGCGTGTAGCGCCACAAGTGGCTCAGGTGCACAATGTACCTCACACAATAGCTCGATTTCCTTGTGTGCATGTAGGATTGGATTTCTCTGGCACCCCTGCTGGGACCCTTAGCTCGATTACCGACAGTAGCTCAATTTGGATGTGCATGTAAACGCACTGACTCACTCACACTTGGGGCAAATTAGCATAGCAAATTCTACTACCTGCATGTTTTTTAAGACTGAAAAAGACAGGAGAACCCAGACAAAACCCACGCAAACATGGAAAGAAATTTCGCAAGAGAAGAAAATTCCAATGAATTTAGGATCAAATCAGGGACCCTGAAACCGCAAGCTGGCAAAGCAACTTGTGCACCACCATCACACCAAGTGCAGTAATGTTGACTAGAGTCATTGATCTGTTTTTCAGTATCAATATCAGGGCCAATATCAGTAGAAAATACTGAATCGGATATTGAAGAAATGTTTTTGAAGTAGATTTTTTTTTCTACATACCGATCTTATTATATTTATATTTCATAAATATAATCCTGGAATTACAGTTCTTTTACTTTAAATTGCCTAAGTTTACACACATTTGCACTGTGAAATATATTTATTTATTTAGAGTTCATCTGAATAAAAAAAGCTGCATTTTTGAATGACTATGTCTTCCTGCAGCAAAAAAAAAAAAAGTATTAGAAAAGAAACAGTGGTACTGTGTTATCTCTAATGGCAACATTTTGTTTGGGAATATAACATCACTTTTCTGAGGGTTGTTATCCACCCATACTGTGTATGAAGGTGTTCCATACAGAACATCATCTGTATCTAGTCTCTGGCCTTCAGGTCTGTGTGGCCTTTGTCTCCCTTGAATTCTGGCTGCATTTTAATTTGACACACTTCCAGACTCTCTAATGAGTAGAGTGGAGCAGCAAGTCCATTAAAGTGAGCTGTACGCTGAAAATGTTTCCTGGCCAAGAGCGAGACTTCCTCTTCCATTTATGCTTAATGACAGGGCTTTGGTCACAGATTCTCTCCTGTGAGTACAGGGGCTTTGTAAAGCTACCGGTATGTGTAGTTTAAGTGGAAGTGTGTTTATTCAAAAATATTCTGAGAATGAGAATCCCTCTGCTTTCAAATATAAGTGTTTTAAAATGAGAAATAATGTATAAAAGTGTATTAGAAGAAAAATTACTGTAGCAAACCAACTAGAGACATTCGACAGCTTTGTTAGTATAAAAATATGTCTGTCTTCTTTAGAGGATCTTTCTGCATGTTTTGCCATCAGGATTGGTCTTCTAAATGTATATAAATAGTGGCATACAGAACATCATTTTTTGTGTTTATAAACGAAGCCACTGATGTTCAAAGTTCGACTAATCTCTACAGGGAGCTGTAGGATATGGCAGTTACATCTAAAAAAAAAAAACCCAAAACACGTCTGACCTTTGACCAAGTGTCAGGTTTAATCCCAGAGAGAAACAATGATAAAAACAAAGAAACATGACTGACAGGCAAGCAGATTCACCTTCTCTGGTTAGATGTTGGTGGATAACATCCTGTTTACAGACCCCAGGGCATCACTGATACTGGATGCTCTCCTCTAAGCGAATATTTTATTGATGTAAAGAAAACTTCTCCAAATACACTGCCTAGCAAAAATAAATAAAATAAAATAAAAATAAAAATTATTTCATTAAAAATTAAAAATATTTCATTAAACTGCTTTTAGCTTTGATAATTTTGTGCATTCATCATGGCATTGTTACAAAAACATTATGCAACATCACAACATTTATTTCCATGAAGAGCTGAATTCATTTTTTGCCTAGATCCCATCTTGATGACAGGAGAGTCAAATGCCTCTGTAACATCTTTGTCGGCACATCCCAAACACTTTCATCTCATCTCATTATCTCTAGCCGCTTTATCCTGTTCTACAGGGTCGCAGGCAAGCTGGAGCCTATCCCAGCTGACTACGGGCGAAAGGCAGGGTACACCCTGGACAAGTCGCCAGGTCATCACAGGGATGACACATAGACACAGACAACCATTCACACTCACATTCACACCTACGGTCAATTTAGAGTCACCAGTTAACCTAACCTGCATGTCTTTGGACTGTGGGGGAAACCGGAGCACCCAGAGGAAACCCACGCGGACACGGGGAGAACATGCAAACTCCACACAGAAAGGCCCTCGCCGGCCACGGGGCTCGAACCCAGGACCTTCTTGCTATCAGGCAACAGCACTAACCACTACACCACCGTGCCGCCCCAAACACTTTCAATGGGGTTAAATTCAGAACTGTGTAGTGGCCAATTCATGTGTGAAAATGATTCCTCATGCTCCCTGAACCACTCACTCACAATTTGAGCCCTAATTTTATGTCCGTGCCATCAGGGAAGAAAAAAAAATCCATTGATTGGATACCCTTGTCATACAGCACATTCAAGTACTCAGTGAACTTCATTTTATTGCCATATAATATTGCTGAGTCTCGACCTGACCAATTGAAGCAACCTCAGATCATAACCCTACTTCCAGAGACTTGTACAGTGGTCACTATGCATGATGGGTGCTTCATTTCATGCGCTTCCCTTCTTACCCTGATGTGCTCATCACTCTGGAGTAGAGTATTAGCCAATGTGAGAGAGGCCTTCAGTTGCTTAGAAGTTACCCTGGGGTCCTTTGTGACCTCGCTGACTATTACACTCTTGGAGTGATCTTTGTTGGTCGACCACTCCTTGGGAGGGTAATAATGGTCTTGAATTTCCTCCATTTGTACACAATCTGTCTGACTGTGGATTGGTGGAGTCCAAACTCTATAGAGATGGTTTTGTAACCTTTTCCAGCCTGATGAGCATCAACAACGCTTTTTCTGAGGTCCTCAGAAATCTCCTTTGTTTGTGCCATGATACACTTCCATAAACATGTTGTGAAGATCAGACTTTGATAGATCCCTGTTCTTTAAATAAAACGGTGCCCACTCACACCTGATTGTCATCACATTGATTGAAAACACCTGACTCTAATTTCACCTTCAAATTAACTGCTAATCCTAGAGATTCACATACTTTTGCCACTTGCAGATATGTAATTTTGGATCATTTTCCTCAATAAATAAATTACCAACCATAATATTTTTGTCTCATTTGTTTAACTGGGTTCTCTTTATCTACTTTTAAGACGTGTGAAAATCTGATGATGTTTTAGGTCATATTTATGCAGAAATATAGAAAATTCTAAAGGGTTCACAAACTTTCAAGCACCACTGTGTGTGTGTGTATATTATATATATATATGGATCCTTTCTCACCCATCTTCAGAGCTGTCACTGTGGTTGTCGTCCATAGGCAAAGGGGGAGGATTGGGCAACATATCCACTAAACGCAGTGAAGCAGAGTACTGCAGAACCCTCGGAGAAGGGAACGGTTTCATGCTTTCAGACACTCCCCCTACAATACAGTGGAAAAATCAGGAGTATTTTACTGCATGCCATTATACAGGGATCTGAAATGTCATGAACACCACGCTCAAAATGCCCCTAAGCATTTTACTTATAATATATTGGATAGACATATTATTATATTATTCTATATTAAAGTGTGAGTGTACCTGAGTTCTGGCTGAGTCTGTGATGATGGATGTCAGATGTGTTGCACAGCATCAGAGATTGTTGGTGTAGAGGCACTAATGGAACACTGTTCACTGCATGCAGCTCTGAAGAGAGCATTTACAACAATATACAAGCATAAATACACAATTCATGATAACTCATTGAGTTCTTTCTTTTTCTACATCATTCATATAAACAAGGAAAGAAAGAATAATACAAAGAAGAGATGCATGATGTGCGTACATGCTGCTAGTGTTATATGATATAATGTCATGATCAGGGGCGCAGATAGGATTTTTGAACTGGGGGGGACTGAGCTGTCAGCAAATGATTCCATTTTGTGTGTATATATATATATATATATATATATATATATATATATATATACCGTAAAATACCAAATAATAGCCGAGTTCCAATTAACCGCCGAGTTCCCTTTAACGGCCGGGTGTACGCGTGTGTTGTGACAAATAAAGGCCGGTTCCGAATACTCGCCGGGGTCTAAAAAAAAAAAAGCGTCCGAACGTTCTATCTAGAATCTTGAGGCCCAGCACTTTTCTGGTTTTCTGGTGTTTAAACGATTTTGCATTGCATAGTTTTCTACCGAAACAATATGAATGAATGAATGAATGAATGAATGAATGAAATTATTTCTATAATACTGTTTACAACATTTTGTTACTTGATAATAAACATGCCATTTCAATGTTATAATCTTGGTCTACCGTAATATTTCTTGAGGAATGCAACTCCGTAACTTTTGACAGATGTCTTAGCCACCCCTTTGGGTATACCCAACGAAAGCCAGCGTGTGTGGTGACATTGAGGACTGCGGGTTTCCAAGGTTGGACTGCTGCTTCTGTTAAACGACCTAAATTGCCGAATGCATGCGTCAAAGCACACACTGAGTTTTATTAAAGACCTTATACCATTTCACTTGCCCTTACCCATTCGGATCTGGAAGACGCTTTACAAAAAAGGTGAGAGCGTTCTAACATGCATTTCAGTCTGCTCGCGGCCAATCTAATCCAAGGGGCCTTTTCAACAAGTAATCTGTCGTGCAAGTTGGGCAGAAGCACGCGTCAGGCAGGCAACATGTAGGCCTACAAGTCAGTAACCTATTCAACTAACTTTCATCCGAACTTTACGTTTTCTACGGGGTCGAGCCACCGTACCAACTCACTCGGGGAATAGGCTCATATCAGCCAAATAGGGAGACGTCTTGGAGAGAAACGTGATGCAAGATGACAGTATGTAGCCACTGCAGGTCACTTATTTTTCAGCATAAGAAAAAACCCTTTGGTTTGACACTTCGCACCCTAATTATGTTGCTTCAACGTCGCGCCCTCCATGCAATTTCAGATTGACAGACATCGCGAAGCGCAAAGGGCGGAGGCTGCATGGGTGAGGGTGATAGCAAGTGACCATAACTTTGCAGAGTAATTAAATCACAGTGCTGCGCACAGACAATGGTGTGGTTTCTTGATTATTTTGTAAAGCATGCGCTTAACTAGTCATTAACAGGAAAAGGTGTGTGATTTATCCTTTATCCACCCCGACTGTGCCATGCGAAGATGCATTCTGCGTCTTCAAAATTCCCCGAAGTCGGCACCGTGCTATCTGTAATCTAACTCTAAACAAACTGTAAGTTATACTGGTTAAAAGTAGGCCTATCTGAGAATGATTTTTTCCCCGTTTTGAGGTAGATTTTGGGGAAGGTGTTTGTGAAGAAGGAATTAATCGCCTGTTCCAAATAGCCGCCTAGTCTCTAATACGCGCCGGGTCTCTTACGTGATTGAGACAAATAATCGCCCGGGCTATTATTTGGTATTTTACGGTATACTACCGTTCAAAAGTTTGGGGTCACTTTGAAATGTCCTTATTTTTGAAAGAAAAGCACTGTTCTTTTCAATGAAGATCACTTTAAACTAATCAGAAATACACTCTATACATTGCTAATGTGGTAAATGACTATTCTAGCTGCAAATGTCTGGTTTTTGGTGCAATATCTGCATAGGTGTATAGAGGCCCATTTCCAGCAACTATCACTCCAGTGTTCTAATGGTACAATGGGTTTGCTCATTGCCTCAGAAGGCTAATGGATGATTAGAAAACCCTTGTACAATCATGTTAGCACAGCTGAAAACAGTTTAGCTCTTTAGAGAAGCTATAAAACTGACCTTCCTTTGAGCAGATTGAGTTTCTGGAGCATCACATTTGTGGGGTCGATTAAATGCTCAAAATGGCCAGAAAAATGTCTTGACTATATTTTCTATTCATTTTACAACTTATGGTGGTAAATAAAAGTGTGACTTTTCATGGAAAACACAAAATTGTCTGGGTGACCCCAAACTTTTGAACGGTAGTGTGTATACATGTTATTTCACCTCCCTCACTGCCATCACCAGGAACTACCTGCAGGCCAGGACAATGATAACATTTTAACATAGCCTATGGAAATCCAAAGTTTACACATTATCATCACGCACAGAAATTGCAAAACTGCAAAATTAGTTTTAAAACCGCTAAGTTCCAACTGTTAAACATAGCGAGAGGCTGGGCTACGTGTGTGTGTGTAAAGTGTAAACCAGTGCATCCTGACTTTCTAACTATGCCTGTGTGTTGCGTGCGCGGCAGTCAGTCAACAACTCTTCGCAAAGTTTCCTTATGAAACAATATGTTCGCTGAAATTATGGCAGGGAATGCCAGATTAAACATTAAAACTGCCTTCTGAGCACTGTATCTACAGGCTACCACCGAAAGAAGGAGGCTACCAGAAAGGCATCTCTACTCCATACGATTTCACTTTCACTACAACATTACTTTGAACAGACTATCAAAAAATTGCAAGGTGATATGATAAAGTAAGGCACAGTTTACTTACAGTTGTTTTTTTAAAAAAAACAACAACGATGCAATCGTTTTCTGCCTTTTGGCACCCTTCATCATGCCGTGTTGGGGTCCTGAACTAGGAGGAGCTGTCCTCGATATGCCTGTCAAACTTGTGGGTAACCATAGCAAGCAAGCTCGAGCTCGCAACCTGTGCAGTCTGCGCAGTTGCAACTATGTATACACTGCTGTGCACCTCAATAAACCGAATGGTAATTAGTCTTTTGATTTTTCCGTGAGGTTTGCCTTATGCAAAGAAAGACAGCATAGACGTTTTTTCCTCCCTATAAGTGGGGGGGACCGAACGAGGTGAATTTAAATCTGGGTGGGATGAATCCCCCCCGTCCCCCCCTCTATCTGTGCCCGTGGTCATGATAGACTTTTGTTAGCATCCTGCAGGGAAGCGATTGCAGAAAACTGACCAATCGAACACTCTGTACACACTTTCTCATCAAAAAAGATTTTAAAAAGAACATGGTTACAAATAATTGGTCAGATGTTATCAGTTAGAAGCCATCTTATATAATTATAATTATACCGTTACCTTACTTTGTTACCACTTGTTTATTGCCACATACTGTCCTTCACTTTAAAGTTACCAGTACTTGAAGTTACAAGTCACATTTTATCAAATCACTTATTTTAATGAGAATTTGTCACATACTATGAAGTACTATAAGTGTTAAAAGTACTATAAGCAGGGCCGTTTCGTGCTATAAGCAGTATACTAAATAGTGACTTAAGGCCTCAGGACCACTAGAAGAGGTTATAATTTTTATTTAGGCATTATGTTTTCTTGTTGTTTCTCCATCTGTCTGTCTGCCTGTCTAGTGTGATATCTCAAGAACGAGGGGTTGAATGTTTGTAAGATTTCTTTGAAATTATCACTGTAACCAACAGATGAAGTGATTAGATTTTGGAACTGATCCAAACAGGGTCAAGGTCATAGCAAGGTCAAATGTCTGAAAGTAGTTCTACTTGTAAAAATAGATATGTAAAAAGCACACTTTACTTTTGGAGAAAAGCTTTATATATCAGGCAGTCGCATGGAGCTCCCTAGTGGTGTGAATAGAATAGAAATTTCCATTTACATAACGAGGTTTGTCTGTTTTCTTGCTTACACTGTTGATGCAACCGAAATGGAAAAAGTTAGTGGCTAACTAGCTATCTTCCAAATGTCCAAACCCAACTAGTGTCGAGTATCTTGTTCAGTTGTTTTTATTTTATTGTTTATTAAACTGTTTTACCCTTATCCAAATAATATAGTATTCTACTCATTCTTACATCTAACAATATGATTGGCGAGTGTGGATTAGTCTTTTGTGTCATATTCAGATAAACAAGTCTTGACAGGCAAGCGTACATGTTACAGTAGGCTTATCACCAAAAACAGTTGATGCATGTGAAAGGTAGTCAGTTAAGTAAATTTTTCTCAAAAACGTATTGGCACCCAGGGTTTTCTAGGTGTATTGTGACACTAATTAACGTGAGAAAATGTCAGATCATCAAATATTGCCACAGGACCTTTTACTTAGCTTACCTCGTTTGAAGTTCTTTTCCCAGGACTCCTTTCGAACACCCATATTGGGCTGAGCAGGAACGGCCCGTTTCCATGGCAGTGCTTGCCGCTCGTTGGTGATGGGTGACTTGGCCGCAGGTTGAGTGATGCATATCAACTCTGAGCTGTGCTGCTGCATGTTGCAGTGAGGCATTTTGGGACATCGTCCAGGACTGTTAAAGGTTTTCATACTGTTACCAGCCAGATCCACATAGAAAGTGCCATAGACACCACAGTTGTCTGGCACTATTGGCACAGATGAGTCTTTTTTTTCTGTTATGGGTAGAGCTGAGAGGACAGGGAGGAAAGAGAGAACACATTTATACAGTGTCTTGCAAAAGTATTCATCCCCCTTAGTGTTTGTCCTGTTTTGTCGCATTACAAGCTGGTATTAAAATGGATTTTTGGGGGGTTAGCACCATTTGATTTACACAACATGCCTACCACTTTAAAGGTGCGCATTGTTTTTGTATTGTGACACAAACAATAATTAAGATGAAAAAACGGAAATCTGGAGTGTGCATAGGTATTCACCCCCCTCAAAGTCAATACTTTGTAGAGCCACCTTTTGCTGCAATTACAGCTGCAAGTCTCTTGGGGTATGTCTCTATTAGCTTAGCACATCTAGACACTGGTATTTTTGTCCATTCCTCAAGGCAAAACTGCTCCAACTCCTTCAAGTTAGATGGGTTGCGTTGGTGTACAGCAATCTTCAAGTTATGCCACAGATTCTCAATTGGATTGAGGTCTGGGCTTTGATTCGGCCATTCTAAGACATTTAAATGTTTCCCTTTAATCCACTCCACTGTCACTTTAGCAGTATGTTTAGGGTCATTGTCCTGCTGGACCGTGAACCTTCATCCCAGTCTGAAGCCTCTGGCTGACTCAAACAGGTTTTCCTCCAGAATTGCCCTGCATTTATTGCGATCTATCTTTTCTTCAGTCCTGACCAGCTTTCCTGTCCCTGCAGATGAAAAACATCCCCACAGCATGATGCTGCCACCACCATGCTTCACTGTAGGGATGGTGTTCTCAGGGTGTTGGGTTTGTGCCACACATGGCATTTCCCATGATGGCCAAATGTTCAATTTTTGTCTCTTTTGACCAGAGAATCTTCTTCCATGTGTTTGGGGAGTCTGCCACATGCTGCTGGGCAAACTCCAAACGTGTTTTCTTCAGCAATGGCTTTTTTCTGGCCACTCTTCCATAAAGCCCTACTCTGTGGGGTGTACAGCTTAAAGTGGTCCTATGGACAGATACTCCCATCCCCGCTGTGGATCTTTGCAGCTCCTTCAGTGTTATCTTTGGTGTCTTTGTTGCATCTCTGATTAATACCCTCCTTGCTCGGTCTGTGAGTTTCAGTGGGCGGCCTTCTCTTGTCAGGTTTGTAGTGGTACCATGTTCTTTCCATTTTGCTATAATGGATTTAATGGTGCTCCCTGGGATATTCAAAGTTTGGGATATTTTTTATAACCCAACCCTGATCTACACTTCTCCACAATTTTGTCTCTGACCTGTTTGGAGTGTTCCTTGGTTCTCATGTTGCTTGCTTCCTTAGTAGTGTTGCAGAGTCAGGGTCCTTCCAGAACAGGTTGATTTATACAGACATCATGTGACAGATCATGTGACACTTTGATTGTACACAGGTGGATCTTAATCAACTAATTATGTGACTTATGAATTGGTTGGACCAGCTCTTATTTAGGGGTTTCATACGAAAGGGGGTGAATACCTATGCACACTCCAGATTTCTGTTTTTTCATCTTAATTATTGTTTGTGTCACAATAAAAAAACAATGTGCACCTTTAAAGTGGTAGGCATGTTGTGTAAATCAAATGGTGCTAACCCCCCCAAAATCCATTTTAATTCCAGCTTGTAATGGGACAAAACAAGACAAACACCAAGGGGGATGAATACTTTTGCAAGGCACTGTATCAAACCAATGTTGGTCATAATTAACAGTGATGAGGACTGCAGGGATTAGACTTCAGCAGAATCTTGGTTTTGTCCTTATGAATATGGACATGCCCGAGGAGAATGTTAAAGGTGAAGAATAAAATTATGCTATGCTAAAAAAATATGCTCAACTAAGAATTTTGTTTCTATGTCATATGGATGCCCACAAGTAAGATCAGTGACAGTGAAGAAGGTAAAACAATTTTATAGCTCAATTTAAATGCAACATCTATACAGTGAAAGCTTAGTTCATGTTTGGAAAGAAAGAGGGATATAAGGATCATATACAGTAAATCTACTATTCATTATGCCTGCATCGTTCAAGAGTGCCCTCTTATAGGCTCCATTTAGCATATTGGATTTGAACTTTGTTGTGGTTGGGGTGTGAACCCAGAAATTATATTCAAGTGTGAATCTTATTCATCTGGTCTTAGATGGGATTTATGCATGTATATTCACTACCGAGAAAAAGGTAGTGCAGTTCAATTTCAGTAAGAACACTCAGCCTTGACATAACTGCAGAAAGTGAACAAAACATGCGATTTATTATGGGATATATTTGTATTCATATGGAGTCTGAAGAGCACCAAAAGTAAATAATATATGCATTTCTCATTTCTTAATGTAATTTCTTCATTTCTTGTTGCTGCCTAGTTTTTGCCTGTTTGCTGATCGCCGGACTCTCTGCCTTACCTCGGTAATCTCTGGTCTGCATTTTCACCACCCATTTTAAAATCAAATAGAAAACTGAACCAATAGTATTCATTTCACTTTGACATGGACTGGACAAACAGATTCATAGGTGAGAATCAGACTTTGGCTGTCTCAAAAGGATAAATCTGACTTCAGAGTGAAGGTGAGTTCTAATTTAATTAGTTCTGACTCACTGGTCCTCCTGAAATCTGGCTTCTCCTGGTTTTGTGTCCACAGGCTTTGGCACTGTTCACCAGTCAAGTCAGGCTTCCAAGCTCCTGACATCCATGGAGAATCAGGTGCTGCCATCCTAATCAGGAGCATAAAAAGTGCTGAAAAAACCATAGGCCTTTAGCTAATATATTAGACTAATATGTAACATTTAATGAAGAAAATGGATTTTAATTGAGTTTAAAAAAGCTTCTTATACCTGTGCTTGATGATGAGATCCTCACTAGCAAGTCTATATAAACCTAAATAAAAACAAGAAATGACAATTTAAAATTTGATTAAATGGACAAAATGCAATGGTGTGTATATATATATATTAGTGCTGTCAAAAATGTCGCATTATTAACGCGTTAACTTGACTCAATTTTAATGGCGATAATTTTTTTATCGCGAGATTAACGCTCTGTGGCATGATGTAGGTTTTTCATAAGCTTTTGAAACTGCCAGGAACTTGGAACAGAGACTTTGGTTAGAAAACCGATAGCAGCTAGACTGTAATGCCACGCCCCGCACAGACAGAGTCCTCTGCCCCCCCAAAGAACCAGCGCGGGGAGGGCGCGCTAGTAGAGATGGGATTTATGGCTCTTTGATGGGATCCGCATCTTTGTGATCCGTTCTTTGAAAAGAGCCGTTCAAAAGACTGGCTAATTTGGCTCTTTTTAAATATTTATTCAGTTTTAAGAAGACAGCGTCTAAAGAAGCCAGATCCCTCTGAACTGTAAACTCAATGCTATCCCAGAAATCCTTCCTGTAATATGCAAATTTGGCCGCCTCTGATTGGACAGCGCGACGCATCAACAGGCAGAAAGTGTAAAAGTACAAAATGTGTTAAGTGAGCTGAAACAGTAAAGATCAGATTCAATGCAATATTTATCAACGAACAACTTAAACTTAATATAATAGTGTACTTTATATTATAATCAAGCATGTCAAGCCTACTGTCACTGTGTAACCTATCTCTCTTTAGTTGTAGACTAATTCAAACAGTAGATCATTTCACTCATGGTTCTCTTGCTAGCCCCGCGCCGGTGCTCGGCTTAGGTTTCACTTTGCAGTGGCTGTGTCAAGACGTGTTATGCTTTGCAATAAAAAAAAAAACAATGGTGCAAAGCAAGCCCATTCACTTTTTTATGCTGATAAGAGAATTACAATGGTTTTTTATGTGACAAAAATGTGCGATTAAATTGCGATTAATTGCGAGTTAACTATGACAGTCGCGACATTAATCGCGATTAAATATTTTAATCGCTTGACAGCACTAATATATATAAAATCTCATTATCTCTAGCCGCTTTATCCTGTTCTACAGGGTCGCAGGCAAGCTGGAGCCTATCCCAGCTGACTATGGGCGAAAGGCAGGGTACACCCTGGACAAGTCGCCAGGTCATCAATGGGCTGACACATAGACACAGACAACCATTCACACTCACATTCACACCTACGGTCAATTTAGAGTCACCAGTTAACCTAACCTGCATGTCTTTGGACTGTGGGGGAAACCAGAGCACCCGGAGGAAACCCACACGGACACGGGGAGAACATGCAAACTCCACACAGAAAGGCCCTAGTCGGCCGCGGGGCTTGAACCCAGGACCTTCTTGCTGTGAGGCGACAGTACTAACCACTACATAATATATATATATATATATATATATATATATATATATATATATATATATATATATATATATAAAAGAACTGATGTTAACCTGTTTTGTGAGGTCCTCCTCTCAGACTGGCAGGTCTGACATGTTTCCGATACAGACAAGCTGCTGTAACCATCATTACACAACACAAGAGGGTGCTGACACTTCCAATAAACACTGGCTCCCTCATTAATGCCAACACATCGGACATACTCAGTGAACTTTGGTGATGTGAAGCTGGTTCCTGCTTTGACTCTGAGAGAGAGAGAGAGAGAGAGAGAGAGGAGAGAATAAATGCAGGTGTTTCAGCAAATTGCATGGAGGAACTCAACAGAGAGAAACATTGTGTTAAACCAATTACTCTTATGTGAAGGAGAATCAAGATGACAAACTCAGAAACACTGTCAAAGAGAGAACGTTATAGAAAGACTGGAATACATCATGTTTTATTTGAAAAATCTTCCACATATCTTTATCAGAGGTGGACAGTAACGAAGTACATTTACTTGAGTACTTTACTTAAGTACACTTTTTGAGTATCTGTACTTTACTTGAGTATTATTTTTTTGGCAACTTATGACTTTAACTTCACTACATTTGAAAGACAAATATCATACTTTTTACTTCACTATATTTCTATCAAGGTCCTTACTCGTTACTATGAAGCAGCTTTGAAAGTGGATATTTTTTTTCTTTTTGAAAATGTGATTGTTTTTTTCACAGGTGACACTGAGACAGCCTATCAGTAATCACCAGGGTCATGCCACGTCAATAGACTGTATAAAATCAAGTTCAATGATTTCTCCGCAGCATTATTTGAACTCGATCAGTTGATGGCAGAATGGAAGGAGGCGGTTCTTCTGAGGAATGCATGCACCCATGGCTATACCTAGAACCCATGTTTCAGTTTTCTGAAAGGATTAAAGATTCGTTTAGTTTTAAATGTTTGCTTTGTTTGCCTAAAACAAACCACATCACAGTCTACAAAAACTTGCCATCCAACGTGCGGAAGCATATTGAGGTAAGTAAATGTTTTATTCCAAGTGAAAGTTTGTCATGAAGTTGTCTGTGCTTTAGAGCTAGCAATAACATTGAAATAGCTATGCAGTCTGGTTAGTCAAATGCCTTTCTATGGATTTGCCCGCCAAGTTGCCATAGCCTTGTCCACAGCTAACGTTAACACATAGCTAGTTAACTTGGACACTGTTAGTTAGCATGTAAAAACAGAGTTACGCTAACATGAATAATGTTAACTTATCTGAAGTCCTTTCAGAAATATATTTTAGCATAATCTTGCCAAATAAACAAAATGTAGGAAACTTTCTTTTCTAGTAACGTTAGTTACCCAATATGATTTTGAGTTTAAAAAGAGTTTTGCTAGCATGTCAGGTGGAGCTTCACTGACTAGCTAGCTTAATATTAAACCACCATGTTTCCACAGGAAGATTCATATGTGCATGAATACATACAATCACACACACACACACACACACGATCTATGAGATATTGTACTAGTCAGTCACAACAAATTGCTGGAATTTTTTGTTTTGATGTCAGATGATGGTCTTGCATTTTTTTTTGTCTTGCTTAAAGCAGTGTTGCTGTTGGGCAGTTATCAAGCTAGAAGTGTGGACTTGGGTTTTAAGCAGGTTGGATTGTCATTTTTATTTTCTGAGCAAGCTGCATTTACAGCTATTCCACTGTCTTCCTCATTAACATACACATACATGTGTGTACACACTCTCAGGCCCTGTCCACACGGCAACGGATTCAGGTGAATCCGATAAAATTTTTTATCGTTTCGGCCTGGCGTCCACACGGCACCGGTGTTTTGGGTGCCCCAAAACGATATTTTTTGAGAACGGTTTCCAGAGTGGAAAAATCTGGCAACGGCGCCGTTGCGAAGTCGTCTGGATGAGTAGAACGGATTTGTTTACGATGACGTCACAACCACATGACTAGAACAAGCAGCACTCACTCATTCACGCCAGGTAAAAGAAGGGGTTTATGCGCATGCGTCCTACTTCTTCTATTGTTCTGGTGTCTCTGATGGGACCGTCTTACAGCGCACGTAGAGGTGTGGCATGTGTATTGCATTGTTTTCAGCAAGCGTTGCGTTGCCATATGTACCTGATATTTTACTGATCCGTTGCCCATGTGGACGCGATATTTTTTTTACCCGCTAAAAAAAAAATCTCGTTGCTGTTGTCGTGTGGATGTAGCCTCAGAGCCATGTCAGAACACTACCATGCTGCTTTGTGGGGGTGGGGAGGATTGTTAAAATAAAAAATATATATATTAAAATGGCAATGGCTCTTTTTTAGTTCAGTTGTTTCATTTTGTAACATTCTACCAGGTGTTCATTCTACAAGTTCGACAAGCTAGGCAGTGAATCCAGTCGGTTGCTTCAGAGGCATTAGTTTAGTAAGCGTTGTGGCAATAATACAACAATGTGCTGACAGAAAATGTACTTTTAATACTTAAGTATTTTTAAAAGCAAGTACTTCAGTATAACTTGAGTAAAAATTTGACTGTCCAACTTTCACTGGTATTGGAGTAATATTTGACCAGTGGGATCTGTACTTTGACTTAAGTAATGAAGTTGGGTACTTTTACCCCTTTTCCACCAAATCAGTTCCAGAGCTGGTTCGGGGCCAGTGCTGGTGCTGGTTCACAACTCGTTCAACTTGTGAGCCAGCTGAGAACCAGTTTGCTTTTCCATAGCTTGTGGTGCTAAGGGGAGCCACGTCATTATGTTGCTGTATACGTCAGTTACGTCGCTGCGTTTGCATAAACCTTGGCACGAATATTGAAGCAACAACAACAACACGGAGAAGAAGCGGCAACAACAACAATAATGGATGACTTCGCATTTGTACAGCTGCTGCTTCTCATTGCTTAAAAATGGTGACCTTTCGCGGTCTTGCGATTGTTGTGGGTCTTAACAACTCCGCCCCCCCGCTGACGTAAGCGGTTCTTTCCTCTGGCCCAGCAAAGAACTGGTGCTAGCCTGGAACCGGTTTTTCTGGCCCCAGAGCCAGTTCTTTGTCAGTGGAAACAGAAAACCTGGTTCCAAACTAAGCACTGGCCCCGAACCAGCCCTGGAACTGCTTTGGTGGAAAAGGGGCATTTGTCCACCTCTGCTCTTTATTGATACAAGCTTTTGCACTTCACTTGACGATGAGTGAAGTTTTCAATCTTGTACTTTTCCCATTTAGATTTTAAGCCAACTTTCTTGAATAAAACTGGGTGGATGGAAACAAAACTACATAATTATGAACTCTCCGTGGGATAAACAGTACCTATGAGCAGTCTGTATGGATTAGTCTGAGCTCCGACTCCGGCACCATTTACCGCTGCCACTCTGAGCCAGTACACCCTGTCAGGCTGCAGTGGCCTGATCTCTAGTGTGTGGGTACCACTGTCCACTGTCCAGTTCAGATACTGCTGGTCTTCTTCCTGTACACACCACACCTGAAACACACAATGAAATGTACATCAAAGTTACAATAAAAAAACATTTTCGGCATCTATATCTTTACAAGCCATTATGTTGTTTTTATTATTGAGTTCCTATGGTTATGAGCCTGTTTCATTGGTCAGTTGAAATGAATAGCACAAGTACTTAGGTCTGTAAATGTCTACTTGAATCTAATTACAATATTAGTAAAATGGAATCTATGCACAGAAAACAGGGTATTAAAAAACCCTATCCAATAAACAGCTGAAATTGTTTTTGTACACTTTTTGAGCTTTATGTATGAACATTTGAAGTATGTTTGTAAAATAAATCTATTCTGAGGTTGTCCACTGAATTTGTTGTACATTTAAAAGGATCCCTGCCACCAAAAGGTTTCAGTTGGTACACTGTTAATACCTTTATTTAATATGATTGTCATATCATTCTTTCATTTATATTATATGCCATACTTTCTGTATATTCATTCTGTTCATAAGTAGTCTGACATTAATAAGTATTTAATCAGCTGAATGAATCAATGGTATGGTCTGTTTCTTTGCCCTGCAGTGAATATAATAAAATTTCTATTAAACGAATTTATATTAAAGGAATACTCCAGCATTTCCAATCTTATGATCAATAAGATCAGAAATGATCAATAAGATTGATATGATCATATCATGTAATAATTTCAGCACATGTACCAAGAAAAGTACAAACAATGTGTTCACTCAGTACCCACTTATAATAAAAGCTGGGTGTTGAAACAGACCTTAGAGAAAGTCTTACCATACTAAAGCTTTATCAAACTGAACAGGTTGTACGAAAAAAAAATTGTATAAACATTATCAACAGTTTCAACAACTACCCTTAGGTTTTCGTTAAAAATCAGGACATTGCTTTTTTGTGTCCCCCCCAGTACAGACAAGCATATTTAAATTCTTGTCTGAGGTAATCCCACAATCACTATATATTTAAAATAAAAATTATGGCGTGAACCTTTAGGGTTATTTACCAATTAGTAACAAAGCAAGACATGCATTGACATTTTATTTACCATGTCATGTTGTCACTGTTAAAGTACAAACAAAGTAATTAACTTTTTTTTTACTTAACACAAGACACCATCTTCTTTTAAAGTTTTTACGGTAAATTAATCTTGTATTGAACCTACATTAATGAGGACTGCTGCTCATGAATCAGTGATAGACAGTGGCGGCTGGTCAGTATGGGGTGCTGGGACACCGCCCCCCTTAAATAAAAAGTATTTATTAAGTCAAAAGTGTTTACTCATTCTACTTCACCCTGTATCCATCTAATTATTTTTTAACCTGTTTTTAAACTGTATTTATTTAATTTTTACATGAACACCTACATCTCCTGTATACTTCCGTCCACCGGGGCGGCAGCCAAATGAGTGTGTATGTGGCTATGCAAACTTTTGGAGAGCAGGTGACCTGATGCTGCGGTTTCATTGGTGGCGTGAAGATTTGGCGTGGGCTCAGCAAAGTGCATTCCGGACACGCCTTCTTTTATTAGCAGCCATTTGGAATTATTTTAAAGTTTTTTTTTTCCACTTGATTGGACAGTTTTCTTCATATTCGCGGCTGTCACTCACTGCTGCTTGTGAGACAGGAGCTTTCACAAGGTGGCAAGTTCAAGTGGACCCACAAAGAAAGAAAACTGTGTTCTTTCTTTACAGAAACATCCTTTTATATGGTGTACACTGAAAGAAAAAAGAGAATAAAAGAGCTTGGACTGGACCAGGCTTGTAGTACTCAAGTCCAGGACTCGAACTCGAGTCCAACTCGTGCCCTAATTTTAAGGACTCGTGACTTGACTTGGACTTGAGCACTGATGACTCAGACTTGTGCATTAACTGTATTAGGACTTGTAAATTGGAGACGAGGACTCAGATTTTTTCTTTATTTTTTTGTAACATGCCATAATAATTTGGCATAAAATATTTATGTCTACATTAATTTTTGTACGCATTTCGTGCAAGAGTGTCACACCTGCGCGCCTTGGCGCGTGCATCAGATAGACTCTCAGGCGCACTCCAGACAGAGTGCACACCATAAACAGTTTCACAGAAAGGCAGCAACAGCCACCGTCAAACTAGGCATATCAGACACTCGCTGGCCGTGCTGTGAAAATTGTGCATGTAGATGCTCATTTAAGTTTCCAAATCTGTCATTACTTAACTCTTGAATATTTTCTACCATGAATACTATCATTAAAAAGCTTATAATTTTTGCTTTCCAAAGAAATTCATTTCGTTAAAGGTCCCATGGCATGAAATTTTCACTTTCTGAGGTTTTTTAACGTTAAAATGAGTTCCTCTGACCTTCTTAAGTCACCCCAGTGGCTAGAAATTTCATAATGTGTAAACCAAACTATGCCCAACATTTGAGAATGGCGCGTCAAAACAGCGCATTGATAAGCTCTTCCCTTTACTACGTCAGCAAGGGAGATGATCCCCACGGCCCCCCTCCGGATTCCCACCCACTGTATGGATTGCCCCGCCCAGTTGTAGTGAGGAGACCATAGAGGACACAACAACATGGCATCACCTAAGCGAGCGAAACATGGAAATTGCGCTGTACATGGATGTGACAACACAGAAAAGAGTCTGTTTTTACTGCCGACGGGAGAGCCCCTGAAGACGCAGTGGCTTAATTTTATTTACTTCAATAATACGCCATCGAGTCTACCTAAGACGGTGTATGTTTGTTGGAAGCATTTTCCTGAGGAATGTTTCCACAACTTGGGACAGTACAGGGCAGGTTTTGCACATCAACTGTCACTGAAGCCTGGATCCGTACCAAGCATCCCTGCCACATCAGCAACAAACACCGAACAAGTAAGTGTATAACTGGTCGTTTTGCCGTGTTTTAAAATCGGTGCGTTAGCCTAGCAATGGCTACATTAGCTGTGCAGCTAACCGCTTCCTGCAGTTAGCCAGGTAATCTGCGCTACAAAACTAAAGAGCATGCAGCATGCTCTGTTAAACTGAGTTTAGTCTGGAAATTGACTGTAACTTATGAGCTTATGTTTGACTATTGCTCCGCAATGCATGTCTTCTGTTGGATAAGCGGTATGTTGCTGTAGTTGCTGCTTCTATCCTCTTTGGTTATGGAGTGCGTGTTCAAGCCTAGGGTATTATACGTTCGTAAACTACCACTCCGAACACTCTCACTCTCTGTTCTCTGTGTCACGTTGAGTTTACGAAAGGAGTCCGAGGGAGAACGGGGTTTTGTCTTAGCAGCGTGGCTACAGGCGCTGATAGCAGCGAGTATGTGTGTGCGCAGCTTGGTCAAGCCCCTCCCCCTCCCCCCATGGCCCGCCCCCACCCTCTACCCTTCCCCGCCTCCTGCTTTCTCATTAGCAAAACGATGCACTGGGAAAAGCGCTGAAATGGGGCTTTCTCCCAGGAGGCTATATTTACGTGCCGAGGGTTCATTTCGAGAAAGGCTGCGGATATAACATCCGAAAGCCTCCACGAGCCTGTTTAAAGCATCAACAAACCACCATGCCATGGGACCTTTAAGATCTGTTCAGTACTTTGGGAGTAACAGCATGTTGAAGTTGATACAACAGAGTAAAAACTCTGCTCGCATGACATTGGGAAACTGCCATTGTTTTCTGAGTCACAGGAAAGTGATCAGGCTCTCTTCTGATCAGTTTCCAACTGGGTTACTTGTGAATATCAATCAGATAACTTTTATAGGGATGTTCTCTAGCTCTCCCTGTTTCTGATAACATATTCGGCAAAATTTTCCATCTGCTAGTTTTGATGCTATGATTCACGGGAGATTTTGAAGTGAGTTTTCATAGCTTTACCTACTTATTTTTTCAAATCAAACTGATTCATGTAAATAAATAAGCATTTTAGAAAATAACTGTAGTTGTTTTGATGAAAAATATTGAGATCTTAATGGTCGGAATGAGATTTTTAAAAACCGGAAGTCAGAAGCCCCGTTTTTAAAAATTAAACATTAAGAAGCAGGTGATCGAAGACGGGCTTACACTCGAGGCTTCTCCCACTCTTGTTACGACAAACAGAGCTGGCCAGCTGGATGCAGTGTGAGTAATGCCTTTTATTGCGTTCCCTGTTTGCTTTTTCAAAGTATTGGCACCAAAACTTTATGGACAATGACGGGGGTACAGAACTTTAAACATCTTTCTGAAAAGTGCACGAAAATACCCACAGCCACCTTGACAACTGTTTGAAGCTAAGTTTCTTTGGCAGGCTTAGCATTGCTGAACAGTTATACGCAGGAGTGGCTGAATACATTGGCCATACTATCAACAGAAAAGAGACTGGTGACTGAGATGACTGACTTTAACCAGAAAGTCATTGAAAAATTTGCAGGCCAGAAGGAAAGAAGGGAAAAAATTATGTTCAAGTAGTGCTTGTTTTTAAAGCTAAATATTGGCAGCTTTTATGTACTCGCTCTGATCAGTAAGCAGTACTCAAGCAAGAATTTACTTGGACTATGTTACCAACACTTCACTCTTTTGGCCCTTTTCCACTACCCTTTTTCAGCTCACTTCAGCTCGCTTCAGCTCACTTCAGCCCGACACGGCTCGCGTTTCGACTACCAAAAAACAGCACGACTCAGCTCGCTTCAGCCCTGCTTAGCCCCTAAAACTCGCACCGTTTTGGAGTGGGGCTGAAGCGAGCCAAAGCGAGCTGAGTGAGGCTGGGGGCGTGAGCAGACACTCCCCTGTGCACTGATTGGTGAGGAGGAGTGTCCTCACATGCCCACACACGCCCCGCAAGCACGCTGGGATCTGTAAACACCATAAACCCGGAAGAAGAATTACGAATTCCGAGAATTTCTGAAGCCTTATGCGCCTCGCCTCATCTATACGCTCTTGCCAGTATCTGTTGGCGTTGTCGGTGACAACAAGCCACAGAACCAAGACCAGCAACACTAACGACTCCATGTCCATGTTTATTGTTTACTATTCGGGTGAGACTACCGCTTAAAAGCTCACTGATGTCACTGTTTGCGCTGCTTAACGACATCACGTGACATCCACCCACTTTCGCTAACTCCACCCAAAGTGTCCACCCACTTCCAGCCAGCACGGTTCAGCGCGGTTGTAGTCGAAATGCAACTCCAACAGCCCCACTCAGCTCGACTCAGCACAGCACGGCTCAGCCCGACTCAGCCGCGTTTGTAGTGGAAAAGCGGCATTTGTTACTTTAATTTGTACATTTACACTGACGTCTTTCACACTGTTAGCTGCTTGCTGGCTGTCGAATGGGACTCCATGCATTCTGTATGCTGCTGTTATGACTCTCCTAAAGCCTACTGTAGGTCACAACTGGCCGTACGTGCTCCTACGGCCGGTCTACGTGCAAAAAATGCAAGAAACGCATGGAGGGCACGCGTGTGACGTGCTGATTTTCGAGCCGTAGAGTGGCCGCAGAGGTTCTTTGTCATGTCAAACAAACTCTACGGGCGCTTACGTTTTTTTCAGATTGCAAGACAAACTTATGGCCAACGTGCGTCTTTCTCCACGAACAAAAAAAAAACCACAGCGATTTGGGAAACACCAAAAATCGCACGGCCAAAATATCGTACGTCCGGTTGTGACCTAGGCTTTATGGGTGCTTTTGGTCCACTAGAGGATAAATACCTGGAACTCCCCACTAGTCAGACAGAACTGAAGAAGCCTTTCAGATGAGAGGTGAAACGTCTTCAAGAATTTCAAGCAAGTCCAGTTGCTTTCTTTAGCACCTATGGTTTACAATGACCTGGATGACTGAGAAACTTCACAGACATATGCTGCTGTTGCAGTGTTTCTCTACAGTGCTTGGACAACATTAGTGTCTTGTTTTTTGATTGCACACCGCTCGGGCTGCGCAAATGTGCGCAGCTTTGCGATTTAAACTATTTTTTTCTCATCCTTATACTTCCTGTTTCATGGACTGTAACGGATTTGCTTATTTAGTAATTTTAATACAGAATTTACTTTGAAATTATAATCAGACACTCCAACGCCCCCCCTAAAAAAAAAAATCGGATCTGCGCGATTCAGGCGGCATCCGCCAAAAGGCGCGCTGTTTGCATCCCAAACGCAAATCAAATCATACAGAATAGACCTAAAATGTTTTTCAAAAATGACCCTTACGTGAGTGAAGTGACAAATTTCAAATAGAAACGTGACAAATGAGCGATATTAAGTGTACATTACAATGTAAACGTACACTCAGCGGTTCCAGTTAGGCATTCTTCAGAGACTGTTTACATGATGTTTTGGTTTCCAAAAACAAACTTAAACACAATTGATTGTTTATTTAAACAACTTACCACTTATAAAATGATTGGAGCAGACTTTGCTGTGTTTGGAAGGCTGATAATCCTTGCGGTTGATTCTCGCAAGCCATAGATTTCTCCTTTGTATGCTGAGTTTCTTTGTTTGCTCGCCTTCGTGCTCCCGTACAGTGGGAATTCCATAAAAGCTCCGCTTGACTTCATCATTTGACCTATTATGACAGCCATGAATACAACAGGTGTGCACCATTGCTAGCTTTAAATAGCCTGCTTGGGTTCTTTTGAAGACTTTGTACTCGCGCGTTACGTGTGCTCAGTCACCCGTACGGTAAGCTTGACCCGCAAGATGGCCGCCACTAGGGAATCCCCGACTCTGTGACGTCATGTGAAAACTATCTATAAGCCATCACCAGGAACTAATATTGTAGCTTTAGTATTAAAAAGTTCTCTGTTAAGAATGAATGGGAATTAGAACATCATAAAACTAAGTTCATATGTTGTTACCATGAGTCAAACATTTCAGTGATGCAAAATATTTTTATTACATTACATCCCATTTTGGAGTCACGTAGTACGCCCACCCAAGATGGCCGCTAAGTAGAAGATGGAGCTCACGTTTTCCCCAAACCCTCCTAAAATTTCAATTAATGTTGTTATTTTGATTTTATTTTGGTCCTGGTCATGCTTGAGAGCTTGGATGAGTCAGAAAAGTCATTATTTTACTCGGAATCAGCCTCCTAAACCGCGAGGAAAGCCTGCTCAGAACCCCCAGGTAACATCGTTACCCAAAATGGTGGAGACACCTGTTGTATCCAAGAGTCCTCCGAAAGAGAATGTGGTGGTTGAGCTGACCAGCATATGAACTATCCTCGAGATTCTGGCTCAAGACATGAATGTGGTGAAAAGTGGTATTGAGTCTCTCAACGAAACTGTTAATAACCTCGGCGGTAGGATCACAGAAGCTGAAGCAAGAATCTCCAATCTAGAAGATGAGGAGGCTAAAGCTAGCCCAATTAGGAAGAACCTGATGAAACAGAACCTGTGGCTGCAGGAGAAACTGACGGCACTGGAGGGATTCTCCTGACGCCAGAATATCAGAATCTTTTGTGTCAGAGGGGGAACCGAGGGCCAGGATTTGGAAAAATATGTTTGAAATCTTTGCTGTATGAGGCACTGAATATTGAAGTTGATGCTTAGTATGAGATCGACAGAATCCATCGTGTGGGCCCTGCACCAGATAATGACTCAAAACTGAGACACATCATCGTCTGCGGGACAAAACCAAGGTGGCTGTTCTTGCTGCTGCAAGGATAAAGAAGCAGATCATCTGGAAGGACATGAGGATCCATTTTTTCCAAGATTATGCACAGAAGGTGCATAAGCGTACTCTTGGTGCTGGTCCCAAGCCCAGATAAATTGGAGAGGGTTGCGTCAGGAAGGGCATCCGGCGTAAAACTGCACCAAATCTAACATGCGGATTGAAAAGAGAAATACCATACCGGATCAGTCGGGGCCTGGGTTAACAACGGCTGCCTCCGGTATTGTTGGTCAACAGGGTGCCGGTGGAAAGTATGCTACTGTTGCGCCAAAACGGAGAAGGAAAAAGGGGGGGGGAGGCGTGTTAGGAAAGAGCATGAAAGATGGAAGGGAAGGAGCTTAGAATTGAGGGTAGGAACACTGAATGTGGGAACATTGACTGGCAGAGCGAGACAGTTAGCAGGCATGATGGAAAGAAGGAAGTTGGACATTTTGTGTGTGCAGGAGATGAGGTGGAAAGGAAGCAAAGCCAAGAACATTGGAGGTGGATGCAAGTTGTTTTATTATGGAGTCGATGGAAAGAGAAATGGTGTTGGTATTGTTTTAAGGGGGGAGTTGGTCAACAGTGTGATTGATGTGAAGAGGGTGTCAGATAGAGTGATAGGCATGAAGTTGGAGATTCAAGGAGTGGTAATCAATGTTGTGTGTGTGTGTGTGTGTATGCCCCACAGGTTGGATGTGAGAATGAAAAGAGTCTTTCTGGGAAAAGATGGATGAAGTGGTAGAAAGCATACCGAGGGAGGAGCGCATGCTGACAGGAGCAGATTTCAACGGACATGTTGGTGAGGGAAACAGAGGAGATGAGGATGTGATGGGCAGATATGGTGTAAGAGAGAGAAATGTGGAAGGGCAAATGGTGGTTGATTTTTCAAAGAGAATGAATTTGGCAATAGTCAGTACATACTTTGAGAAGAAAGGGCAGCACAGGATGATGGAGGAAGATCTACACAGGTGGACTACATACTCTGCAGAAGGGGTAACCTGAAAGAGATCGGAGACTGTAAAGTAATGGCAGGGCAGAGTGTAGCTAGACAACATCGAGTGGTCATGTGCAGGATGAGCTTGAAAGTGAAAAAGGCTGAACATCAGAAGGAGTTTAGGGAAGAAATGAGATGAGCATTGAGTGGTAATGGAAGTCTGCCAGAAGATTGGGATACTACTGCTATACGAGTAAGAGAGTCAGCAAGGAAGATGCTAGGGTGGTCATCGGGAAGGAGGAAGGAAGACAAGTGGTGGAACAAAGAAATGCAGGAAATTATAAAAAAGAAGAGGCTAACAAAGAAGAACTGGGATAATCAGAGAGATGAGGAAAGCAGGCAGTTATACAGAGAGATGAGACAGAAGGCAAAAAGAGCAGTAGTGAAGGCAAAAGCAGACGCATACCAGGAGTTGTACAAAAGACTGGAGACCAAAGAAGGAAAGAAAGACCTGTACAGACTAGCTAGGCAGAGAAACAGGGAAGCAAGGGATGTACAGCAGGTAAGAGTGATGAAAGATGGAAATGTGCTGACAAACAAAGAGAGTGTATTAAGAAGGTGGAAAGAGTACTTTGAGGATTTATTAAATGAGGAGAATCCAAGAGAGAAAAGGTCAGATTCATTGGAGACAGCAAATCAGGAAGCAGAGTTGGTTAGTAAGGATGAGGTGAGGGCAGCCATGAAAAGAATGAAGACTGGGAAAGCAGTCGGACCAGATGGTATCCCGATTGAGGCTTGGAGATGTTTGGGTGAGACAGCTGTGGAGTTCCTCACGAGATTGTTTAATAAGATCCTAGAGAATGAGAAAATGCCAAATGAATGGAGAAAGAGTGTGCTAGTCCCAATATACAAGAATAAGAGAGATGTACAGAGCTGCAGTAATTACAGAGGGATAAAATTGATGAGCCACACCATGAAGTTATGGGAAAGGGTATTGGAGGCGAGATTGAGAAGAGAGGTAGCAATCTGTGAACAGCAGTACGGGTTTATGCCAAGGAAGAGCACGTTGGATGCAATTTTTGCTTTAAGAATGTTAATGGAGAAGTACAGGGAAGGCCAGATAAAGCTACATTGTGTGTTTGTAGACCTGGAAAAGGCATACGATAGAGTGTTGAGACATGAGTTGTGGTATTGTATGAGAAAGTGTGGAATGAATGAGAAGTATATTAGAGTGGTGCAAGACATGTATGAGAACAGTGAAACAGCAGTGAGGTGTGCAGTTGGAACGACGGAATGAATGAGAAGTATATTAGAGTGGTGCAAGACATGTATGAGAACAGTGAAACAGCAGTGAGGTGTGCAGTTGGAACGACTGAATGATTCAAGGTGAAGGTGGGACTTCATCAAGGATCTGCTTTGAGTCCATTCTTGTTTGCCATAGTGATGGATAGCTTGACGGACAAAGTGAGGCAAGAGTCATCATGGAACATGACGTTTGCGGATGATATTGTGATATGTGGTGAAAGTAGAAAGGAGGTTGAGTTGGGTTTGGAGAGATGGAGGTATGCATTGGAATGAAGAGGAATGAAGGTGAGCAGTAGCAAAACAGAATACATATGCATCAATGAGAATGGCGATGAGAGTGTAGTGAAGATGCAAGGAGTGGATGTAAAGAAAGTTGGTGAATTCAAGTACCTGGGGTCAACTGTGCAGGAAAATGGGGGCTGCAACAGTGAGGTGAGAAAGAGAGTGCAGGCAGGGTGGAGCAGTTGGAGAAGGATTTTGGGAATCATTTGTGATAGGAAAGTCCCAGCAAAAGTGAAAGGTAAGATGTATAAGACAGTAGTGAGATCAGCTGTGATGTATAGATTGGAGACCGTACCCTTAATGAAGAGACAGGAGGCAAAGTTGGAGGTGGCAGAGTTGAGGATGTTAAGGTTTGCGATGAGAGTGACAAGGTTGGACAGGATAAGGAACGAGCACATCAGAGGGACATCATGTGGAGAGCTGGGGAATTAAGCTAAGAGAGATGAGACTGAGATGGTATGGGCACATCCTGAGAAGAGATGCAGAGCATGTTGGAAGGAGAATGTTGAGGATGGAGCTGCCAGGCACACGAAAACGAGGAAGGCCAAAGAGAAGATACATGGATGTGGTGAGAGAGGACATGAAAGTGGCAGGTGTGGTAGAGAAGGATGCGGAAGACAGGGATCAATGGAGACGAAAGATCCTCTGTGGCGACCCCTAATCGGGAGCAGCCAAAAGAAGAAGAAGAATGCACAGAAGGTACAAGAAAAATGCAGGAAATTTGATGAGATGCAGCATATGCCACAACAATGCAAAACTGAGTATTCTCTGCATTATCCTGCTGTCATGACCTTCGTGCTTGATAATCAGCAACATCAGTTTTCAAACCCTGCATAGGTGAAGTGGTTTCTCAGCGGCCAGGAAGCAATGGAGGAACACGCTGATGATGATGATGATGCAGGACAGATATTTTACAACATAGGTGAAAGTGGATAAATCTGCCTGCCATTGTTCAATTTAACAAAACAATCTTATATCATGATCACTGCCTACAATGTAGAGGAAAAGCTGGGCACAGATTGAGGACTGAATTTTAATGAGTGCATTTTCCTTTTGTTTTTTTCCCTTGATGTTACTCACAGCCCACTATGATAATCTCATCTCATCTCATTATCTCTAGACGCTTTATCCTGCTCTACAGGGTCGCAGGCAAGCTGGAGCCTATCCCAGCTGACTACGGGTGAAAGATGGGGTACACCCTGGACAAGTCGCCAGGTCATCGCAGGGCTGACAACTACACGTATGATAATAATGAACTTTTTTTTTTTGCAAATTATTTTTTATTGGTTTTCTTTTCAAGTCAAAATTATACAATGATGATATCAATGAATAGAATGTTTTACAAATGACAGCATGAAATCAGAATTAGTATTATAAGACCCAAAAAGAATAACCCATTAAGACTCAGTATTTAGATTCTGGATCAAATTTGGACATGAATACACTTACAGACACATAAACACACTTACAGACGCAGTACAGATTACAATTAAAGACTCACAAATGGAAAAAAAAGGGGGAGAGGGAAAAAAAATGGGGACCTTTCTGAATGACACGATCCAGCAGAAGGTGTATATTAAATGTTATTCCCACTTACTTATAGCACAAAAAGACTACATACATCGAGAAGAATACAATACAGATTACAGATTGGCAGCGGGGAACTGAATTGATTTCAAATGTTCAAGAAAAGGATTTCATATTTTGTAGAATTTAGTGGTGGAGCCATGCAATGTAGCCCTCATCTTCTCTAGCTTGGAGTAGGACAAAAGATCCCTCAGCCATTGATAAACTGTGGGAGGAGTGGAGGATTTCCATCTGAGTAGGATCAATCTCCTAGCCAATAGAGTGGCAAATGTTATAAAGTCAGCCTTAAATTTAGGCACTGCTAGGGTAGAAGGTAGCACCCCAAACAGGATAGTTACTGGGATAGGGTCAGAGGGCACATTCAATATAGTAGATAGGGTATTGAAAATTTCAGTCCAAAAGTTATGGAGAGTTGGACAAGTTGCCGTGCTTCTGTGCTCCACCCACATCAGGGATTACTACAGTGGTGCTGAAACCCGGGAGCACAGAAGGGAACCACCCCATGGAGTCCTCCCCATTCGAAGAGCTCATCCTTGCCCTCACTACCGCCCAGCAGAACCAGCATCATCAAGCGCTGATCACCCTCCGGAAGGAGCAGCAGCAGCGCTTCGAAGCCTTGATGCTGGCCCAGCAGGAAGATTGCCAGGCGTTCCGGCACCTGCTCACGTCAGCAGGGCCGTCAGCCACCACTGCCACCACCCTCACAAAGATGGGACCACAGGACGATCCAGAAGTGTTCCTCGCTCTCTTTGAGCAAGTAGCCGAGGCGTGGGGGTGGCCGCAGGAGCAGAGCGAGGTGCGCCTCCTCCCGCTCCTGACTGGCGAGGCGCAGCTCGCAGTGCAGCAGCTTCCTGCTGACAGCCGACTGGTCTATGCTGACCTAAAGAAAGCCATTCTGCAGTGGCTCGGCCTCTCCCCGGAGCAACATCGTCAGCACTTCCGGACGCTGGCACTGGAGGAGGTTGGCCGGCCGTTTGCATTCGGCCAGCAACTCCGGGACACCTGCCGGCGGTGGCTGAGGGCGGAAGACCGTGACGCTGACGAGATCATCGATCTGGTGGCACTGGAGCAGTTTATCTCTCAACTTCCGGAAGGAACGGCAGAATGGGTCCAGTGTCACCACCTGGCGTCGCCGGAATGAGCCATCGAGCTGGTAGAGGACCATCTGGAGGCGGCTCCGACGGCAGGCAGACAAGGCGTCTCCCCTCGCTTCTCTTTTCCCTCTCTCTCTCCTGTCTCTTGTCCCCCTCTCCACCCCGATCCCCTGCCACGAAGGCGGCGGCTGGCTCCTCCCCAGCCGGCCCGTCGCACCCATGGTGTCCTCCCATCTCCCTTTTCTGTGTCTGTGTTGTCTCCCCCTCAGGTGAGTGACACCCATAACACCAGTGCAGAGGGAAAGCCTGGGCCGGTGTGCTGGCGCGGCGGGGAATCGGAGCATCTCCAGAGTCAGAGCTCCGCAAGGGAGGTGGGTGCTGTCATCCGGATCCCCGACGCGCCAGAAACCACCCCCGATCGGGCCGGAATGTATCGCATACCAGTGAGTATTCAAGGGGATACATATCACGCTTTGGTGGATTCCGGTTGTAATCAGACCTCAATTCACCAACGCCTGGTGCAAGGTGAGGCATTGGGGGGAGCACAAGCAGTGAAGGTGTTGTGTGTCCACGGGGATGTTCACCATTACCCTCTAGTATCTGTCCATATTCTATTCCGGGGCCAAACGCATAGAATAAAGGCGGCTGTTAGTCCTCGTCTTACCCACTCGTTGATTTTGGGTACTGATTGGCCGGGATTTAAAGAACTAATGGAGTATTTAACATGTAGTGGGTCCTGCCCTAGTAGGTCACGGGAAGATCCTGGTGTGGCATTGGCTGGAGAAGCTGTCACAGAGCTGTCTACATCAACACTGCATCAGGGTGAGGAGCAGCCCACTCCTCCTCCCTCTCTCGGGGATTCCCTTGGGGATTTCCTGTTAGAGCAGTCGCGAGATGAGACTCTGCGGCATGCGTTTAACGAAGTGAGAATAATCAATGGTTAAACTCTTCAGCCAAGTGCAGCACCGACCTTCCCCTATTTTGCCATTATTAAAGATAGATTGTACCAAGTGACGCAGGACACTCAAACTAAGGAATGAGTAACCCAGTTGTTAATCCCAAAGAGCTGTAGGGAACTTGTGTTCCATACGGCTCACTTTAATCCCATGGCTGGACACTTAGGGCAGGATAAAACACTAGCCCGAATAATGGCCCGGTTCTATTGGCCAGGGATTCACGGGGATGTCTGTCGGTGGTGTGCGGCGTGCCATGAATGCCAATTAGTAAATCCTGCGGCCACTCCAAAAGCGCCGTTGCGCCCTCTTCCTCTAATCGAGACCCCGTTTGAGCGAATTGGGATGGATCTCGTCGGGCCATTAGATCGGTCAGCACGGGGATATCGCTTTATTTTAGTTCTAGTGGACTATAAAAAGGTCAACGTGGTGTCTAAATTTGACGCGTACCCAATGCCTCGCACTGATGAGTTGCTCGATCGGTTAGGCGCTGCTCACTTTTATTCGACACTGGATCTAACAAAGGGATATTGGCAGATCCCCTTGACTCCTCTATCCCGAGAGAAAACAGCCTTTTCCACACCGTTTGGTTTATACCAATTTGTCACGCTCCTTCTTGGGTTGTTTGGGGCGCCCGCTACGTTCCAGCGGCTTATGGACAGGGTCCTCCGCCCTCATGCTGCCTACGCGGCCGCCTATCTAGATGACATAATCTACAGTCATGATTGGCTGCGGCACTTGGAACACCTGAGGGCCATTCTAAAGTCGCTGAGTCGGGCGGGCCTCACAGCTAACCTGATAAAGTGTGCGATTGGGCGGGTGGAAGTACGGTATCTGGGGTTCCACTTGGGTCATGGGCAGGTGCGTCCCCAAATTAACAAGACTGCAGTGATTGCGGCCTGCCCGAGGCCCAAGACCAAAAAGGAGGTGAGGCGGTTCTTGGGGCTGGCTGGCTATTATCATGGGTTTCTACCTAACTATTCAGATGTCACCAGCCCACTAACCGACCTCACTAAAAAGGGGGCTCCAGTTCAGGTCCAGTGGATGGAGCAGTGCCAACAGGCCTTCTCTGAGGTAAAAGCTGCACTGTGTGGGGGGCCACTTTTACACTCCCCCGACTTCTCTCTCCCCTTTATTTTGCAGACAGATGCATCGGACAGGGGGCTGGGGGCCGTTTTGTCCCAGGAGGTGGAGGGCGAGGAGCGCCCGGTGCTGTACATCAGCTGAAAGCTGTCGATGAGCGAAAGCAAGTACAGCACAATTGAAAAGAAGTGTCTTGCCATCAAGTGGGCCGTCCTCGCCCTCCGATACTACCTGCTGGGGCGCCCTTTCACTCTCTGTTCGGACCACGCGCCCCTCCAGTGACTCCACTGCATGAAGGATGCCAATGCGCGGATCACCCGTTGGTATATCGCTCTCCAGCCATTTAACTTCAAGGTGATCCACAGGCCGGGGGCACAGATGGTGGTGGTGGACTTCCTGTCCGGTTGGGGGGGGAGTCGGCTTCAGGCCGGACGGCTCCCCGGCCTGAGTTGGGCGGTGGGGTATGTGGCAGCGGGGGGGTGGCCAAGCAGCAGTCTGTGAATGGAGGGCGGGGTTGAGGAAGGTAAGTGGCTAAGTCATTACACTTGGTGTCAATTAATGTGTGTGTGTGTGTGTGTGTGTGTGTGTGTGTGTGTGTGTGTGTGTGTGTGTGTGTGTGTGTGTTTGTTTGTTGCAGGGATGGAGTATAAAAGGAGGGGGAGAGCAGAGAAGAGTCGCCCCCGACCAGAACATGCATGTGTGACTGCGTGAGTGAGAGAAGCTGAAAAGCTAATGAAAATAAGTAAAACAAAGTGTCTGTGTGAACCCCAACTCTCGCCTGCCGTGCTTCTGTGCTCCACCCACATCAGGGATTACTACACATATGAATTAAGGAGGCTGGAGCCTGCTGACATCAATCACAGAGGGGGTTTATGAGAAGATAAATCCTAGAGATCCTCTCCTTAGTCCAGTGAGTGCGATGGAGAATTTTAAATTGTATTAGTCCATGTCTGGCACAAAAAGAGGAGGAATGGACACGATACAACATTCTCTCCAAAACATCCTCATCAAACACCTCCCCACGATCCTGTTCCCAGAGTGTCTTAAATAATAATGAACATTAAAGACTAAAGGAAGCTATGGACACTGTGCTTGACCATATTTTTGGGGTTTTTTTTTGTGTTTGCATTTCACTGAATGGGTAAGAGATAATTTAAATATCTTTTTATTAACGTAATCCAATATTAGTTTGTCTTATGTGAGAAGGAATTGGGAGGAGTTACTGTGCTGGGTTCATTTCTGACAGTCCTGTAGTTCTCCTGCAATTTGATTTTGGTAAAAGTGATCTAAATTGTATGATACAGGAAGTCTAAGTCAATTGTACAACTTTATTATTTTTTGAGATGCAAGTGATGGAGGGGTGGGGAGGGGAGAGTCAGGAGGGAGGCCACAAATGGGACCATTGAGTGCTACTGACCTGCAGAATTCTTGTTATTTTGGGTACAGTTATGCCCAACTGTTCATTTCATTGTTTTTATTTTCTCTGTTCACTTCGTTGTGCCTACAGCTCTGTACAGATGAATCTATACTGGCCACTGGGTATAATCAAGAAATTGGTCATAATTCAATGTGGTCTAGACAGGCAGAACTCTGTTGGGGTAGCTGCCCATTTATAATAAAATAGATAACACCATTTTATGACTATATATAAACTAGTATCATGGAATATAGTAGGTTGCCACAATGTTGTTAAAAGGAAAAATATCCTTATGTATCTAAAACAGAAAAAGACAGACATCACTTTAATTCAGGAGATGCATCTTAATGATGATGAGTCTATAAACCTGAAAAGAGACTGGGTGGGTTAAGTTTATTATAGTAAATATTAGTACATATAGCCTCCAGTAGGAAAAGAGGGGTGATCATATTGATTAAGAAGAACATAATGTTTGAGTACTCGAAAATCTATGCTGACCAGGAAGGTAGATGGGTAATCTTGGATGCTATCCTGGAGGGCCAGACTTGACTTGAAGGACAAAATGACTTTTGTTAATATTGACGCCCCTAACTCTTCACAACCATTTTTTTTCATGAGGTGTGCAACATGGTAAGGAATATAGGAAATGTTAGCATCATAACTGGGGGATACTTTAACAAGGCCAGGGATGTGTATTTGGATAAATCCTCCCAACCTAGGCAAATTAATGATTCAGCATGTGTTGCTGTAGATGTAATGACAGAAGAATTGGGATTAGTTGATGTATGGAGACTATTTCATACTCAAGAAAAAGACTATACATTCTTCTCTCACTCACATTCTACTTATTCCAGAATAGATTACTTTCTCGTCTCTCATTTGCTGGTCAGCCAGACTACTAGAGCCTCTATTGGTAACATACAGTGGTGCTTGAAAGTTTGTGAACCCTTTAGAATTTTCTATATTTCTGCATAAATATGACCTAAAACGTCATCAGATTTTCACACAAGTCCTAAAAGTAGATAAAGAGAACCCAGTTAAACAAATGAGACAAAAATATTATACTTGGTCATTTATTTATTGAGGAAAATGATCCAATATTACATATCTGTGAGTGGCAAAAGTATGTGAACCTTTGCTTTCAGTATCTGGTGTGACCCCCTTGTGCAGCAATAACTGCAACTAAACATTTCCAGTAACTGTTGATCAGTCCTGCACACCGGCTTGGAGGAATTTTAGCCCGTTCCTCCGTACAGAACAGCTTCAGCTCTGGGATGTTGGTGGGTTTTCTCACATGAACTGCTCGCTTCAGGTCCTTCCACAACATTTTGATTGGATTAAGGTCAGGACTTTGACTTGGCCATTCCAAAACATTAACTTTATTCTTCTTTAACCATTCTTTGGTAGAATGACCTGTGTGCTTAGGATCGTTGTCTTGCTGCATGACCCGGCTTATCTTGAGACTCAGTTCATGGACAGATGTCCTGACATTTTCCTTTAAAATTCGCTGGTATAATTCAGAATTCATTGTTCCATCAATGATGGCAAGCTGTCCTGGCCCAGATGCAGCAAAACAGGCCCAAACCATGATACTACCACCACCATGTTTCACAGATGGGATAAGGTTCTTATGCTGGAATGCAGTGTTTTCCTTTCTCCAAACATAACGCTTCTCATTTAAACCAAAAATTCTATTTTGGTCTCATCCGTCCACAAAACATTTTCCAATAGCCTTCTAGCTTGTCCACGTGATCTTTAGCAAACTGCAAATGTGCAGCAATGTTCTGTTTGGAGAGCAGTGGCTTTCTCCTTGCAACCCTGCCATGCACACCATTGTTGTTCAGTGTTCTCCTGATGGTGGACTCATGAACATTAACATTAGCCAATGTGAGAGAGGCCTTCAGTTGCTTAGAAGTTACCCTGGGGTCCTTTGTGACCTCGGCGACGATTACACACCTTGCTCTTGGAGTGATCTTTGTTGGTCGACCACTCCTGGGGAGGGTAACAATGGTTTTGAATTTTCTCCATTTGTACACAATCTGTCTGACTGTGGATTGGTGGAGTCCAAACTCTTTAGAGATGGTTTTGTAACCTTTTCCAGCCTGATGAGCATCAACAACACTTTTTCTGAGGTCCTCAGAAATCTCCTTTGTTCGTGCCATGATACACTTCCACAAACATGTGTTGTGAAGATCAGACTTTGATAGATCTCTGTTCCTTACATAAAACAGGGTGCCCACTCACACCTGATTGTCATCCCATTGATTGAAAACACCTGACTCTAATTTCACCTTCAAATTAACTGCTAATCCTAGAGGTTCACATACTTTTGCCACTCACAAAGATGTAATATTGGATCATTTTCTTCAACAAATAAGTGACCAAGTATAATATTTTTGTCTCATTTGTTTCACTGGGTTCTTTTTATCTACTTTTCAGACTTGTGTGAATATCTGATGATGTTTTAGGTCATATTTATGCAGAAATATAGAAAATTCTAAAGGGTTCACAAACTTTCAAGCACCACTGTAGTCCCAGAGAGGGATAAATTGCTGAAGTTAGAACAGGACATCAGGGAACTTGAGAAACAATACATGCAGCACCCTGAGAAAGAAATTAAGTTAAAATATGAGCTGAACACCATTCTACAGAAAAGAGTTGAATATGCATTATTCTGTACTAACCAAATGTCAGGGTGCAGGCACTTATGGATGTATGTGCAGGGGAGGGTGGACATACATCCACAGTGGACATCTGCACTTTGTGAGAGATGGCTCACACAAAGTTTTAAATTCAAGCAGGAATATAACGTCCCTTTCCCATCATTTGACTTTTTTGTGGAGTTCATTAACCAGTAAGCCAGGATGCAAAATGATCCTAGCTTCGCCCTCATTGCAGGCAGTACTGACCCTCCACTGATGGGAAAGTCAGCTCCCAAGCACAGCAGTCAGAGACCTCCAATCTCAGTCCACAAACCTGAAGTGTCTCCTTTCACCTCTTCTATGGGTGACACAGCACACAAAAGTAAAGTGGATCCTGCGAAGCAATGCCCCCTCCACAACAAACCGCATCCTCTCCAAAAATGCCGTGGATTTAGGGAGAAGTCAATCCAGGATAGGAAAGCCCTTTTAAAGCAGCATGGTATCTGCTACAAATGTGTGGCTTCATCAGCACATCTAGCTAAAAATTGTGACAGTAGCGTAAAGTGTGCCGAATGTGAAAGTGATAGTCACACCTCAGACCTCCATCCTGGATCCACTCCTTGGTCCTCTGAGTCCTAAACCCCCACACCTGAGGATGGTGGGGAGGTAAGGAAAAACAGTGAAGAAGCCACCATTTCCTCCAGTTGTACACAGGTTTGTGGGGGAGACTTTGCCGGAAGGCGATGCTTAAAGATTTGTCTAGTGAACGTTTACCCAGCTGGCCAACAGGAAAAGGCAATCCATGTATGTGCCATACTGGATGATTACAGCAATTGCTTGTTGGTAAGGTCTGAGTTCTTTGACCTGTTCAACATCAAAGGCCACAGCTTTCCTTACTCCCTCAGGACGTGTGTTGGTGCTGTGGAAACAGAAGGCTGAAGAGTGCATGGTTTTCGGGTGGAGTCTATAGACGGGCAGGTTGTCCTCTCTCTACCAACTCTAATTGAGTGTAATGCAATTCCAAATAATTGCTTTGAAATCCCCACACCCGAAGCAGCGATGCATCATGTGCACTTGAAACCACTGGCACAAAAGATCCCAAAGCTAGATCCTCAAGCTCCTATTATGATCCTGCTTGGGAGAGACATCATAAGGATCCACAAAGTGAGGAAACAGATAAATGGACCACAAGACTCACCCTATGCTCAACAGTTGGACTTAGGGTGGGTGATTTGTTGGCAACATCTATATAGGAAAGGTCCACACACCAGCTACTGTAAGCTCCTATTACACCAGTACTCTGGGAAATGGTCATCACTCTGTCTTCGCACCATGCCCTAATCATTATGTCATAAAGGAAAAGTGCTATGGCAGCATGGTCCCAAGTCTTCCTGCACTTGTCCATGTGGAGGGTCCCACATGTGAGGACTACAGAGAGCACCTGGGATGCAATGTCTTTCTATAGACAAAGAATGACAACAAAATGGGCCCTTCAGTAGAGGACTTACACTTTCTCAGGACTATGGAACAGGGAGCCTATAAAAACAAAGACAATAGCTAGGTAGCACCCTGCCATTCAGAGAGCCATGACCTCGCCTTCCCAATAGGTCACAAGCAGCAGACCGTCTCTCCTCACTATGCTGCTCTTTCAACAAGAAGCCTGAGATGAAGGAGCATTTCGTCTCTTTTATGGAAAAGATATTCCAAAACGACTATGCTGAGGTGGCTTCTTCCCTTGAAAAGGATGAAGAGTGTTGGTACCTTCCTTCCTTTGGGGTTTACTATCCCAGGAAACCTGGCCAAATTTGAGTGGTCTTTGATTCAAGTGCACAACACAAAGGAGTCTCACTGAATCAGGTCCTCCTGACTGGCCCAGACGTCAACAACAGTCTTCTTGGGTTACTTATCCGCTTTCGGAAGGATGCCATTGCCATCACAGGGGACATACAACAGATGTTCCACTGTTTTGTTGTCAGGCCAGAAGATAGACATTTTCTGAGATTTCTTTGGTATGGAGACAACATGGAGAATGACATCACAGATATCGCATGAAAGTGCATGTCTTTGGAAACAGTCCATCATCTGCAGTCATCATTCACTGTCTCAGGCTACTGAGCTGCTGTGGAAGGGGAAAGAGAGTTTGGCAAGGATGCAAGGCAGTTCGTCGAGAGAGACTTTTATGTTGACGATGGGCTTAAGTCCCTACCTACAACTGAGGCTGCTATTGACTTGCTTAAACGAAAGCAAAACATGCTGGCTTGCTCCAATCTCTGGCTACATAAAATAGCCTCTAACAGCAGAGAGGTTATGGAGGCATTCCCCCCTGAGGATCACGCCAACAACCTAAAAGATCTAGATCTTGGTAATGACTCCCTACCCATACAGCGGAGCCTCAGGCTTTGTTGGGACTTGAAGACAGACACTTTCCTGTTCCAGGTGTCAGACGAAAGGAAGCCTTTCACTTGCCAGGGAGTTTTATCAACAGTCAACGGCTTGTATGATCCTTTGGGTTTCGCAGCACCCATCACTATACAAGGCAAAGCCTTGCTGCGAGAACTCTCAACAGACATGAGTGATTGAGATGCCCCATTACCTCCGGACAAGGAAGAACTATGGGAAAGGTGGAGAGAATCTGTAAAAGAGCTTGAGAATCTGAAAATCTCAGTGCCAAATGCAACCTTGTCCCCAACAGAAGCCCAACATAAAGAGCTTCAGATAAAGCGATAGCAGCAGTTGCCTATCTGAAGATTGTGGATGCAGAAGGGAACTGCCATGTCGGCTTTGGTTTGGGCACGGCAAGATTATCTCTGTGTGCAGAACAAACCATACCTCGGATTGAGTTGTGTGCTGCAGTGATGGCTGTGAACATTGCAGACTTCATTTCCACTGAGATTGACATTGAATGTGATGCTGTCTCATTCTATACAGATAGCAAGGTAGTTTTAGGTTACATTCATAATGGAAAGCAGAGATTCCATGTTTACGTCCACAATTGGATTCAGTGGCTCAGGAGGGTCACACAGCCACAACAATGGCATTACGTGTCCACTGAACACAACCCCACAGACCATGGCATGAGGTCCATCCCCACAGCCCGTCTGAAATACACCACCTGGTTTATTGGGCCTGAGTTCTTATATCGTCCAGAGAAAATGTCTGTCAAGACAGATGCCTTTGAACTAGTGGACCCGGAACAAGATAAAGAAATTTGTGCACAAGTGTCAGTGTTCACCTCCTCTACCAATGACAGCGAACTTTGTTCTCAGTGCTTTGAGCCCTTTTCTACCTGGAAAGCTCTTAATTGTGGCCTATGTTGTCTTCGATATATTGTGTGCACATTCAAGAAGACTTCAGAAGACACAACAAAGAGTTGTAAGAAATGGAATCATTGTGAGAGACCATACACAGTGGAGGAACTAAATCAAAGCAAAAAACATCATCATTCGATCAGTGCAGGAGGAAACACATGCTGAAGAAATAGTATCCATCAGGGCCCAAAGAGAAATCCCCAGGAACAGTCCTCTGAGGAGGCTAGTCCCATTCATTGATGGGGATGGTCTATTGAGAGTCAGGGGGTGCATACAGGAAGCACAGTTGGGACAGGAAGAGAAGAGGCATCATTCATGCCCAAATGGCATCATGTTACATCCCTCCTTGTGCAACATTACCATGTGGAGTCTAAGCACCAAGGATGCCATTTTATGGAAGGCGCTGTCTGCTTAGTGGGCTACTGGATTGTGGGTGCCAAAAGGTGCATAAACAGCTTCATCTTCAAGTGCGTTACCTGCCGTAAGCTTTGGGAGATGTGTGAAGTCCAGTAAACGGCCAACTTACCCCCCGATAGACTCATCATGGACCCACCTTTCATGCATGTTGGGGTTGATGTATTTGGACCCTGGTCCATCTCAGTGCACCGTACAAGGGGTGGCCATGCAGAAAGTAAAAGATGGGCAGTCTTATTTACCTGTCTAAGCATTAGAGCCATCCATCTCGAGGTCATAGAGTCTATGGACAGCTCAAGTTTTATAAATGCTCTGAGAAGGTTCCTCACAATCCGTGGGCCAGTAAAGCAATTCCGTTCTGACCAGGGAACAAATTTCATCGGAGCATCAAAATATCTAGGGATCTCCTCCAATGTTAATGAAGATGCAGTGAGGCGGTAGGCTACCTGTCAGAAAAGGGCTGCACTTGGGCATTTAATCCTCCCCATGCCTCCCATATGGGAGGGCATGGGAAAGAATGATCGGCACTGCCCATACGATCTTGGATTCTATGCTCCTCCAGCCAGGGCTTAGACTTACCCATGAGGTGTTCACCACCTTCATGGCCGAAGTGATGGCCACTGTGAACAACAGACCTCTAGTGTGTGTGTCTACAGATGCAGAGGATCCATTCATCCTCTCTCCTGCCACACTGCTAACACAGAAAAGCGGCCCTCAGCCAATTCCTCCAGGGGATTTCGACAGCAAGGACTTGTACAAGCAACAATGGCAGCAGGTACAAAGCCTTGCCAATACCTTCTGCACAAGCACAAGCAATACTTGTCCACTCTACAGTCACGAAGGCAATGGATGTCCAGTAGGCCAAATATCACACCAGGATCCGTGGTGCTCATGAGGGACTATCAGTCCAAGAGAAATGACTGGCTGCTGGGTCATCACACAAGTATTCCCCAGCAAGGATGGAAGAGTCTGTAAGAGTAGTATCTCACTGGGCTGCGACAGCTTGTGACAAATTGCGAATGTCATTCGTGAGAGAGTTCCAAAAGTGTCTTGAAACATTCGCGGGGCTTCTCAATTTCCTTGCATGAGTTGCAAAGTGTCGCTCCTTCGTCACTGAAATTTTGAACATGTTCGAAAACTTCGTGAGACAAAATTTCTCTCAAAATAGCCGCAAATACATCACTGGTGTTGCAAAGCCATCGCGAACCCTTCTCAAGTCAATTTCCGTGAGGCTTCCTCTATTTCCCTGCGTGCTGAGGGAAAGCCGGGCTGGAGACACAACAATTGTGGTAAAATATGCGAATATCAATTCAGTGTGATTCCGAGTGAAAATTGTCACTAATTCGCACATTTTATCACAATTGTTGTGTCTCCAACTAGTCGCAGGCTGTCGCAGCCAAGTGAGATACTGGCTTAAGGTTGAGGTGAAGATCAACAGAGGGGATGGAACAAAGCTGTTTCTCAGGCCTATAGCTGAAGTGGTCCTACTGTTCACCCCTGAGGACTAGAGTGACTTTGCCTTTGTAAAGTAAATGTGGTATCTAGAGATACCAGATGGGAAGTGTGCTGCCTTGTCAGTCAGTTGCATTGTTTCATAAATTAGCACCTCCTGTTGGTGGGTTTGTATAGTGCATTGCATAGTGTTTTTTTTTTATTGCATAGTGTTATTAAGCTCATGTGACCTGTGCTGTGACATCATCAGCAGGCCTCATGGCAGTTCTCCATGTCTGAGGATAGTGACGGCTGTCATGTTTTCATCTGTTATCATCTGGCTGTTCAGGTCTTTGAAAGCATCGTTGATATGTAAGAATAACATTTAAGTTTATCATTTATTGATATTTACATGGGTGGCATGGTGGTGTAGTGGTTAGCGCTGTCGCCTCACAGCAAGAAGGTCTGGGTTTGAGCCCCATGGCCGACGAGGGCCTTTCTGTGCAGAGTTTGCATGTTCTCCCCGTGTCCGCGTGGGTTTCCTCCGGGTGCTCCGGTTTCCCCCACAGTCCAAAGACATGCAGGTTAGGTTAACTGGTGACTCTAAATTGACCGTAGGTGTGAATGTGAATGGTTGTCTGTGTCTATGTGTCAGCCCTGTGATGACCTGGTGACTTGTCCAGGGTGTACCCTGCCTTTCGCCCGTAGTCAGCTGGGATAGGCTCCAGCTTGCCTGCGACCCTGTAGAACAGGATAAAGCGGCTAGAAATAATGAGATGAGATGATATTTACATATATTTTCGCAGTGTTGATATATTTTGGCAGTTTACAAGAAGATAGAAATTTGGATAGAGTTTGTGTTGGTCACATGTTTTGATTAGGTTGTATTGAGGGAAAATATTCATGATTTTGGGTTAGTAATATAATACTTACTGTAACAGTAGCCTGTCTTTATTTCAGCAATACTTTCTACCATCTGTGGTGTGATTAATGCATATTGTGCTTATGTTAACGTGGAATATGGTAATTTTGTGAATGTATATGTTTTCCTCTTTGTCAGTTTTACCCTACTGCTGGTTGCTACATTAAAGAAAGGTTAACCTGGAATACCTTGTCTGCGTAGTAATTGGAGATGGAGTTTATCTGCCTGGTAATTCATGCAAGGCGTGTGAAGAGATCAGGACAAAGATTATTAGTTGTCTATCAGGCTACTTTGCAGAAGGGTAGACTACCAGCCAGTATGAGATCAGCAGTTATTACCTTACTACATGAAAAAACAGAAAGACCATTTCCCAATTGTGGAAACTATTGTCCAATTTTATTAATTAATGTTGATGAAAAAATAATTTCAAAGATACTTGCTGCTAGACTAGAGATGGTGCTTCCCAGTCTGGTTCATGCTGACCAGGTTGGATTCATTAAAAATAGGTGCTCAGCTGACAATCTGCACAGGTTATTACATATAATATGGAAAAGCAAGAATAATGTCGACCCCATAGTTGTCTTCTCCCTCATACAGTGCGCATGTGCCAGCTCGTGTGCAGCCTGCAACGAATGCTCCTGATCCTTTTTCTCTATTTTCTATTTTTCCTACTTGTCTTATTGTGGCAGCGGGGGCATGGTCAAGCATCGGTCTGTGACCGGAGGGCGGAGTCAGGGAAGGTAAGTGGCAGAATCACTACACCTGATGTTAATTAATGTGTTTGTGTGTCTTCCCCAGTGACCGCGCCCTATTTAAGGAGAGAGAGTGAGAGCAGAGGGAGCTCTCTCCCCAACCAGACGACTGATGTGTGTGCATGTGTCTGAGTGTGTGAGAGAGTAAATATAAAAGCTGAAAAGCTAAATAAAAACCCCGATAGCAGAGGGTCGTTGAAACAACGTAGAGTTTTGGTCAGAATGGTCGGTTTCCATCGTACGTCAGAAAATCAACGTTGAAACGGCGCCGTGAAACGTCGATTTCTCCACCGTCTGAGAGGGTCGATTTATCACCGTTGAATCAACGTGGGTAAAGGTTGATCTGTCGACCGTCAGAGAAGGTTGAATATACGACGTTGAACCATCGTCACTTTTGCCGGCCAGTTTTCAACATTGGTAGGATGAGCAACTGGCCCGTAGCCAGGGGGGATCGGAGGGTTCGTTCGATCCCCCCCCCGCGACACCGCGCCCCGGACACACACGCCTCAAGATTACTCAAGATTTATTCATTTGTTCATGTCCGATGAATATACATTGATTCACATTTAAATTTACAATATCAAATCCAGACTAATCAAAAAAGAAAAGTAGACTAAGTGAGGACGAGTTAGAAAAACGGGTTCATTTCTCCTATGTTTATGTTTACACGTTTTGTTCAGACTGCTTTACACCCCAATCCAGTGGGTGGCGGTAATGCCCCCATTAGACCCCTTTCACTGACGTCACCCAAAACCGGAAGTAAACAAACCCTGCGCCACATTGGAAGACCAACAAACTCGTGATTAGGGGGAAATAACGGCAGCGCGCGGTATGTGAACCCACGAGGCACTTGGTTCATCATAAACCTACAATGGTAAACTTTTGTGCTGTGTTAGGGTTCTAACAAAGCTGATGGGAAAGGTGAAAAGAAGTCTTTCTACAGAATACTTGCTGTGATTGAGACACAAGCAAACCAAGGAGCTTTCTGCCAGGAGACAGAGAGAGGATTTAGCTGCTTTATGCAGAGCGGATCTGAATACTTCAAGTCTATTTTGTTACTGGTAAGTCACTAGGCTAGAGTGTTGTAGAACATTTTTTTAAATGTTTACTGAATAAAAACATCCTTAATTTTATCAAATATTCTCTACTCTATATTTCATTTCTTTCTTTTGTTTTAATTTTCCTCCCTCCATCCCTCTTTGGATTTTAAATATAGTTTTTCCCCATGTCCAAATAATGAGGTAGGGTGGCATTTAGAAACCCATAGCCTACTGCTGACTTTCTTTATCAATGCTGCATCAAATTAATTTTGGTTATGTTTTTCTGTTTCCATGTACAGGTCTGCGCCGCAGGAGGAATAGGCCACAATTATAAATAAATCATAAAATGTTTCTAAGAACTTGTTCAAGTGTGTTCTGTTCCTTATAAATGTTAAAAGTTATGCCTCATTAGATAGCTTGACAGACATTAGGAGAGGTGCATTGTTGCATGCATTTTTATATCCTGTTGTACATTAAACAGGACATAGCCTACGCACATTGATATAAATTAAGTTTCACTTTCATGGTTGAAGTATGCATGTGTGTGTTCATCCTAGGCAAGAGCCCCGATGCTTTATTGTTAGCTAGTTTAATTTAGCCTGTTTTGCTTAATTTGTAGCCTTCCTGTTGTACATAAAACAGGAAGTAAAGTTGGATGAATCATCGCCGAAAATTCAACTATAAATCGACCGAAATACGTAGTTGAATAAAGGGTGAAAGGGGGTCTATTCTCTGTCGACCACCAGCCACTTTTCAACGTCGTTTCAACGGAAACTCGTATGAGCAAAGCGGTGTTGAATCAACGTCGGTGATCGACGGTGATTCGACGGCGTATGGTCGAAGAACATGCCGATGATTCCACGTCGAATCAACGACCCTCTGCTATCTGGGAAGAGTTTTGTGAACTCAGTTCTGGCCTGCCGTCCTTCTGTGCTCCACCCACCTACACGAACTGTTACACTTATCTTGTTTTTTTTTGCTATTTTTTTCTCTGTTACCATAACACCGTAATCAAGCCACTATGAGGGTTGCAAGAGTTTTGGTGATTTTGCTCGCAGTCGCAAAACTTTTTTTCAGCGCAGCCACGCAACAACTCCACGCCACCCACACTGTTTACACCAGGGATCAGCTGATCAAACTGAAGCTGGCTGCTCTAGCAACAAGACCGGAAGAGATCCCTGCGGTAATTTGGCAGAAAACACATAGAGGATGCAGAGGAAATAAGAAGCTACAGAGAAAGAGGGTGGCTTTGAGACAACAGAAGCTTATTGAAAAATCTTATAAGCCGTGTCTCCCCTCTATCATCATGGGGAACGTGAGGTCCCTCGGGAATAAAGTGGACGATCTGACGGCACTGGCCCAGAGTCAGACGGAGTATCGGGAGTGCAGTTTAATGTGCTTCGTGGAGACATGGCTGCACCAGGATGTTCCCAATGACAATGCTGCAATCAAGGGCTTCCACACGGTGCATGTGGACAGAGACTGCGCCAGGAGTGGTAAGCGCAAAGGGGGAGGGCTTGCCGTTCTTGTGAACAACCGGTGGTGTAACCCAGCTCACATCACCATGAAGGAGCGCATCTGCAGCCCAGATGTTGAACTGTGTGCTGTTGGACTTCGTCCACATTTTCTGCCCAGGGAGTTTTCTAATGTTATGGTAGCTATTTATGTTCCCCCCTCTGCAAACCCGAACACTGCTTGTGACACTATTCACTCTGCAATAGCCTGGCTACAGACTCAACACCAGAGTGCATTCATTGCTATCTCAGGTGACTTTAATCATGTTAATTTGGACAAAACACTTTCCACTTTCACCCAATTTGTGAACTGTCCTACCAAAGAGGGAAGAACAATAGACCTGCTGTATGCTAATTTTAAAGAGGCTTGCAGCTCTTCCCCCCTCCCCCCACTGGACAGGTCAGACCACAACCTGATTTACCTCTCCCCCTGCTATGTGCCTCTGGTGAAGAGACTGCCCACCACATCAAAGATAGTGAGGAGATGGACAGACTAGGCCAACGAGACACTTCATGGATGCTTCGAGGTGGCAGACACTGTGTGAGCCCCACGGAGACAACATTGATGGGCTCCCAGAGTGCATCACGGGATACATCAACTTCTGTGTGGACACCATTGTCCCAGCTAGGACTGTCAGCTGTTACCCCAACAACAAGCCGTGGGTAATGAAGGACATCAAAGCCCTATTAAATGAGAAGAAGAGGGCTTTCAGAGCCGGCAACGGAGGAGGTGCGAGGAGTACAGCATGAACTGAGAGCAACAATCAGGGAGGCCAAGGAAAGTATAGGAGGAAGTTGGAATGGAAACTCCAACAGAACAACATGAGAGAGGTGTGGAGTGGAATGAAGACCATCACTGGTTACAAGCCAACCAACAGTGAAGGAGTGGATGGCAATGTGGAAAGGGTGAATGAGCTGAATCTCTATTTCAACAGATTCGATGGCGTGACCCCAACCCCACCACCCCCACTCTTCTGCAGGATGGCTACAACCACACACTTCACATTCTCTCCCCTCCTCCGCCTCTTCTTGCCCAACCTCATCCCCATTTCAGGACCTCGCTCACACCTCCCCAACAGACCCCCTGGCTGAGCGCCCCCCCCAAGAAACACCTTCATCCCTCCCCCACCCATCACCTCCACACCGATCATCAGCGAGGAGCAAGTGAGAGGACAGCTGAAGAGACTCCATGCAGGAAAATCAGCAGGCCCGGATGGTGTTAGCCCCAGGGCCCTGAAGACCTGTGCCCTTCAGCTAAGTGGAGTACTTCAGCATGTCTTCAACATCAGCCTGGGTCTTCAGAGGGTCCCCGTGCTGTGGAAGATGTCATGCCTCGTCCCTGTACCGAAGAAGCCACGTCCCAGTGACCTCAAAGACTACAGGCCCGTGGCATTGACGTCACACATCATGAAGATCCTTGAGAAACTCATCCTGGAGCAGATCCAGCCTATGGTCCAACCACTTCTTGACCCCCTTCAGTTCGCCTACCAGCCCCGTCTTGGAGTAGAGGACGCAATCATCTACCTGCTCAACAAAGTCTACGGCCACCTGGACAAGCCAGCCAGCACTGTGAGGAACATGTTTTTTGATTTCTCCAGTGCTTTTGACACCATCCGGACGGCTTTGCTGGGTGAGAAGTTGACAGCGATGCAGGTGGATGCCCCACTGGTGTCCTGGATTGTGGATTATTTGACTGGCAGACCACAGTATGTGCGCTTGCAGTGCTGTGTGTCGGACAGAGTGATCAACAACACCAGGGCTCCGCAAGGGACTGTCCTTTCTCCTTTCCTTTTCACTCTCTACACCACTGATTTCAACTACTGCACGGAGACCTGCCACCTCCACAAATTTTCTGATGACTCTGCAGTGGTTGGACGTATTACTGGTGGTTATGAGAGCGAGTACAGGACAGTGGTGGACAACTTTGTCACATGGAACAGGAAGAACCACCTACAGCTAAACATGATGAAGACGAAAGAACTGGTGGTCGATCTGAAGAGAATCAGGGCTCTGGTGAACCCTGTTAATATCCAAGGGGTCAGTGTGGACATGGTGGAGGAATATAAGTACCTGGGGTTGTACTTGGATAATAAACTGGACTGGTCCAAAAATGTGGACACTGTATACAAAAAGGGCCAGAGTTGTCTCTATTTTCTGAGACGGCTGAGGTCCTTCAACATCTGCCGAACAATGCTGTGGATGCTCTATGAGTCTGTGGTGGCCAGTGCCATCCTGTACGCTGTCATCTCCTGGGGCAGCGGCTTGAAGGTGAAGGACACTAACAGACTCAGTAAGATCATCAGGAAGGCTGGCCATGTTGTAGGCATGGAACTGGACTCTCTGACAGTGGTGTTGGAGAAGAGGACATTGTCCAAAATAAAAACAAATCTTAGACTGTCCTTCCCACCCTCTACATGAGGAGCTGATCAGCCACAGGAGCACATTCAGTAAACGGCTGATTCTTCCACGCTGCACAACTGAGAGACACAGGAAATCATCCCTACCTGTTGCGGTCAAGCTATACAATGCCACAGTATAACTCTGGTACACTGTCTTACCATGTACAACCCCGATTCCAAAAAAGTTGGGACAAAGTACAAATTGTAAATAAAAATGGAATGCAATGATGTGGAACTTTCAAAATTCCATATTTTATTCAGAATAGAACACAGATGACATATCAAATGTTTAAACTGAGAAAATGTATCATTTAAAGAGAAAAATTAGGTGATTTTAAATTTCATGACAACAACACATCTCAAAAAAGTTGGGACAAGGCCATGTTTACCACTGTGAGACATCCCCTTTTCTCTTTACAACAGTCTGTAAACGTCTGCGGACTGAGGAGACAAGTTGCTCAAGTTTAGGGATAGGAACATTAACCCATTCTTGTTGTAGGATTCTAGTTGCTCAACTGTCTTAGGTCTTTTTTGTCGTATCTTCCGTTTTATGATGCGCCAAATGTTTTCTATGGGTGAAAGATCTGGACTGCAGGCTGGCCAGTTCAGTACCTGGACCCTTCTTCTATGCAGCCATGATGCTGTAATTGATGCAGTATGTGGTTTGGCATTGTCATGTTGGAAAATGCAAGGTCTTCCCTGAAAGAGACGTCTTCTGGATGGGAGCATATGTTGCTCTAGAACCTGGATATACCTTTCAGCATTGATGGTGTCTTTCCAGATGTGTAAGCTGCCCATGCCACACGCACTAATGCAACCCCATACCATCAGAGATGCAGGCTTCTGAACTGAGCGCTGATAACAACTTGGGTCGTCCTTCTCCTCTTTAGTCCGAATGACACGGCGTCCCTGATTTCCATAAAGAACTTCAAATTTTGATTCGTCTGACCACAGAATAGTTTTCTACTTTGCCACAGTCCATTTTAAATGAGCCTTGGCCCAGAGAAGAAGTCTGCGCTTCTGGATCATGTTTAGATACGGCTTCTTCTTCGAACTAGAGAGTTTTAGCTGGCAACGGCGGATGGCACGGTGAATTGTGTTCACAGATAATGTTCTCTGGAAATATTCCTGAGCCCATTTTGTGATTTCCAATACAGAAGCATGCCTGTATGTGATGCAGTGCCGTCTAAGGGCCCGAAGATCATGGGCACCCAGTATGGTTTTAAGGCCTTGACCCTTATGCACAGAGATTCTTCCAGATTCTCTGAATCTTTTGATGATATTATACACTGTAGATGATGATATGTTCAAACTCTTTGCAATTTTACACTGTCGAACTCCTTTCTGATATTGCTCCACTATTTGTCGGCACAGAATTCGGGGGATTGGTGATCCTCTTCCCATCTTTACTTCTGAGAGCCGCTGCCACTCCAAGATGCTCTTTTTATACCCAGTCATGTTAATGACCTATTGCCAATTGACCTAATGAGTTGCAATTTGGTCCTCCAGCTGTTCCTTTTTTGTACCTTTAACTTTTCCAGCCTCTTATTGCCCCTGTCCCAACTTTTTTGAGATGTGTTGCTGTCATGAAATTTCAAATGAGTCAATATTTGGCATGAAATTTCAAAATGTCTCACTTTCGACATTTGATATGTTGTCTATTTTCTATTGTGAATACAATATCAGTTTTTGAGATTTGTAAATTATTGCATTCCGTTTTTATTTACAATTTGTACTTTGTCCCAACTTTTTTGGAATCGGGGTTGTATACTGTATCCTTAGCTCAGGTGCAATATATGTATATAGGAATCACTGTATATAAACTCACTTCATTTTGCTTTTACTTAAGTTATTGAACTTATTTAAATTTATTTTATTTTTATTTATTCTTCTTTCAGACGCTTTTATCTTCTGTTTTTAGACATGTTTACTTCTTCTTTGATTCAGGAGCTTGGTAGCAAATTTGAATTTCCCTCTGGGGATTAATAAAGTAATTCTGATTCTGATATGCAGAGAAAGCATTTGATAAAGTTGAGTTTGCCTTCCTTTTTTATACACTGGAGAGGTTTGGATTCGGTCCGTCCTTTATGCAGTGGTTACAGTTAGTGTATACAGAACCACACTGTAAAAAATGATTTGTTGTTTTAACTTAAAAAAGTTAGTGCAAGGGTTGCCTTAAGGGCTGCCTTAAAATTTTGAGTTCACTGAAATTAATATAGTAAGTTCACAACAATTTAACTTACTATGTGAATTCCAGTGAACTCAAAATTTTAAGGCAGCCCTTGCACTAACTTTTTTAAGTTAAAACAACAAATATTTTTTTACAGTGCAATGGCTACAGTACTTACTAAAGAAGTAATGTCACCCTCATTTAATCTTAGTCGTGGCACAAGGCAGGGTTCACCTTTGTCACTGCTGATATTTGCCTTGTTTCTGGAACCTCTGGCAATTGCATTACGTGAAAGTAAAAATATCAAAGGGGTTCATATGGGTCAAGAAGAGCACAAGCTTTTTTTTGCATGCAGATATTCTTTTGATTTCAAGTAATCCAGACATGGCAGTACCGGAGCGCTCTTCAATTATTGATTCATTTTCCAAAATTTCTGGCTGCACAATTAATTGGGCTAAGTCAGAGGTCATGCCCTCCAAAATATGCCCTCCAGCCAGGGCTTTACATTAGCACCCGCCCACCCGCCAAATGCGGGTAAAATTCGGCTTTGGCGGGTAATGACTTTTTAGTCTCACTAGCCACTTTGGCAGGTGGTTTATTCTGTGGTATGACAATATATTTTAATTGTAGTTTTCTCTGAAGGCATCTGATTTAATAAACGCATTGCAATGTAATATTACACGCCTACAACTCCCATGAGCACCTGCATAAACATTCTGACACAACATGTTAGAATTGTTTAGAACGTCTCAGATAAAATCAGTGATACGGTAACCTGCGGTTAATGAACGAAGCAACAAAGTTGCTGACGACTGACAAGCACACTATGTGGCAACATATAGCTGGAGTTTCAAACCCTGCTGCTCAGGGAAAAAGGGGCAGAGATGAGCAGGGCCGAAGCAGCATTTTAAAATCACGGAGGTCCGTGATGCGCAAAGTGCACGCCGAAAATGTTCGCCATATTTAAATGAGAGGGGTGAATTACACGCCACACGAGATCTATTCCTGAAATTACTTTTAATGGTGTTTGAACTGAATATCATCAGTTTTGAAACAAAGAATCATGTATGTGGCAAGAGTGAGAACAGTTTAAGCTTGTTTAATGGTTTGATCTGGCCCAAGCAATGAGGACAAAAGATACCCTAACCATGTAGCCTATGGAACTAAGATACATTAACAATCTGGCATCCATTACACCTCCACAAAAAAAAAAAAAATTCTGGGAAAAAAATCAGTATACGCCACCACGTTTTAGGCAAAGTTATCCAAGGCAAACATAAGTTGAAACTTTCCACTCTATTGCTTTGGCTTATCGAATGATTTATTTTTAAAATCACAAACAAGGCAGGCTACAACTGCGCTGCTGCACATGTAGTACGGAGTAAACCTGAAAAGTAAACCCGATCTGCTCAGAGAGTCATATGAGCTCCTCTTGAGCTCCTCTTTAGCCTCTTTCAGGATATTGAATATAGGGTTTTGATGGCACATCCTATATGGAAAGCCACTAGAGGCAAAACATGGCCACGTTCCCATTACACCACAGGTTCCTGAATGTTAGTGCCTATGTTTAGTATAACCGAACTGGGACGTTACCCCTTTTCGACCCACAGAGAACGGATTCTGTTCTTGTTCAAAGAATCCTGAATGGAATTGGTTCAAGAACCTGTTCCCTGTTGGTCGAAAAGGCGTACCTACTCATTCGTAAGGTTTTTTTTTTGTAGGCTGTAGCCACGATGTTATCATGTTGTCAGAATCAGTGTAACACATCTCTCATAACCCAGGATGGAACAGTACTGTCGTGTGTGTGTGTGTCATTTCATCTCATTATCTCTAGCCGCTTTATCCTGTTCTACAGGGTCGCAGGCAAGCTGGAGCCTATCCCAGCTGACTACAGGCGAAAGGTGGGGTACACCCTGGACAAGTCGCCAGGTCATCACAGGGATGACACATAGACACAGACAACCATTCACACTCACATTCACACCTACGGTCAATTTAGAGCCACCAATTAGCCTAACCTGCATGTCTTTGGACTGTGGGGGAAACCGGAGCACCCGGAGGAAACCCACGCAGACACGGGGAGAACATGCAAACTCCGCACAGAAAGGCCCTCGCCGGCCATGGGGCTTGAACCCGGAACTTCTTGCTGTGAGGCGACAGCGCTAAGCACTGTGCCGCCGTGTGTGTGTGTGTGTGTGTGTGTATTATTTACCAGCTGAGGGAGGGGGCCGTATCGTGAAATACCGTGACCAAGGTCTTGAAAATACTGACCGAGGCCTCTGGGCCAAGGTCACAGTATTTCACGATATGGACCGACCTTAAGCTGGGAAATAATATATTTATTTTTTCATCTCATCTCATTATCTCTAACTGCTTTATCCTGTTCTACAGGGTCGCAGGCAAGCTGGACCCTATCCCAGCTGACTACGAAGTTCGAAAATGTAAATTTAACAGCTTCATGAAAGTGCGCTGATAGTTACCATGGAAACCCCGTGTCTCCTGCACTGCGTTCCTCCCCCGAGTCGCACGTGTGCTCATTCGCTTTTGTGTTCTTGGTCTCAGAGCCGCGCGCACCAAACAGAGACAGAATCAACGTTTAACATCATTAACAATGCACTTTTTACGGAGACATTTTAATGTTATTCTTTATTTTTTTATCCAGTTGAATATTTAGTGTACAAATGTATTTTCAGCTCTTAAAAATGACCGAGGTCCGGACCGCGGGGGCCTCAGAGCTGGCTGCGGCCATGGAGATGAACAAGACGCTAATAGGAAGATAAGACAGTTCAATGACAAATGGAAGTTCGGGTGAGATTGGCTAGTTCATAGCAAAACCGAAAATACCATGTACTGCGAAGACTGTAGAAAGTCTCGCAAAGACAGGCACCAGTAATTTTAAACTCGAAACTATAAAGGACCATGAAAAGTCAAATGCACACATCGGTACTATAACATCAAAACAGGCGAAGACGGCTGGCCACTACAGGACAGCATTGCTTTCAGTCCCTGGCTGTCATGAAGTCGGCTGAGCTGGAGAGGATGGAGCTGCTGTTTAGAAATGTTCACGCGATTGGAAAGAAGTTGATCCCGCCCCAGCTATCAACTTATGGCCTGCTGGAAGCCTCAGGTCACGAAGACCATTTTTCATGGACCATTCAGACTCATCTGATGATGAATGTAATGAGGACATTTAATGTCTCTCTCTACACATGTTCACACACACACACACACACACACACACACACACACACACACACACACACACTATTAATAGATAATACATAATATACATAATAATACTTGATAATACACATAATACTTGCATATCAAAACATCAAATGTTTTTCAATGATAAATGTTTTGAACTGGACTTTTAATATTAGAATCAGTTCAGTTGTACTGAATGTTATTTTTCATATTATACGATATTTCATATTGTAAGGGGCTTGAATTTGAGTTCAATAAACAGAATACTCTGTTTATATTTTTGTCTGAATTGGTTGCATGTTTTCATATAGGGAGCTACCTTAACAGCACTGAATACTTGAGTGCTACTGTAGAGATACATTATACACTGCCATTCATAATTAAATCTAGATCTTCCAAACTTTAATGTATCATGGTGAATAAAAAACTTTGATTTCCTGGCAACAAAATTGTGGCTAGTGAAAAGGCTGAATGGCTAGTGACTCGGGAAAACCACTAGCCACAGTGGCCGGTGAGCAAAAAAGTTAATGTAAAGCCCTGCCTCCAGCTATTAGAGAATCATATTTAGGGATTAAACTGACACCTGGTTTGGATAAAATAATGCAATCTAATATTTCTCCAGTTATTCAAGCTATTCGGCCTGTCTTACAGAACTGGGTTAAAATTAATATGTCTTTATTAGGCAGGATTAATTTGGTCAAGATGATCATCTCCCCCAAGATCCATTATATTCTGTATATGCTACCTTTAACTTTCCCTTCTAGCCTTTTGAAGTTGTATAATATTGTTGTAGAGAGCTACGTGTGGGCGGGCAAAAAGCCAAGTTTTAACCAGTCAAAATTAGATGCAGCCAAAGACAGTGGTGGTTTATCATTGTCGAAAGTAGACTGGTATCATTACGCCTTTTCACTTTCCCAGTTATCTAAGATGAATAATTCTCCTGAGCAGGTGCTGTTCTGGGTTAAAACTGAAGAAGAATTAGTGGCCCTGACTTCTTTAGATGCTTTTCTTACACAGCTGGGAAGACTGGTACCCTTTAATCTTGGATGAGGATTCACCAATTAATAAAAACTAGTCCATATCTTGCCTCTAAAGCCTCTATTTGGTATAACAAATTATTAATTGGTAAGAAACCTTTTATGTGGGACAAATGGGCTAGATCTGGAATTAATCTGCTCTGTGACCTGCTTGGTGAAAATGGATTAAAGTCATTTGATAAAATTAAATAAGAATATAACCTTAGTCAAAGGGATTTTTGGAAATTTTTACAAATTGGGCACTGTATTAAAGCTAATCGGAAAAATAACCCTGACCCCCAACTAGAATTCAGGAGTTATTCCAGGTAACTAGGCATAAAAAATGTGAAGCTTCTAAATTTTATGAGCTTATTAGAGAGGTACAATCACCCCATCTGGAAGGGTTGAGACTGTGCTGGGAGAAGGATTTGGACGAACAAATTTCAGATGATAGATGGAAGAAGTTGGTTGCTTCTTGGTATAACTGTTCTTGTGAAGCACAGTCTCAGCTTATTCAGTACAAATCGCTTCACAGAAGTCACTGGACTCCCAGTAAATTGGCCAAACTGAAACTTAAAGACAGGGACACCTGTTGGAGATGTGAGAAAGAAGCTGGGACTCTTGTTCGCATGTTATATTCCTGTGAAAAAAAAAACCAAACGCTTGTGGGAAGGGGTTATTACTCTCCTAAATTAATTGTTTAAATTACATCTTATTAAGTCCCCAGCTTTATGTATTTTGGGTCTGTTACCAGATAATACTACTCTGACTGGAAGACAGAGGTTATGGGTACGTTTGGCAACTACAACAGGATGTAGAATAATACTAAGACACTGGAAGTCATCTAGTTTATGTTGTTTTAAGGAATGGATCGAACTAATGATAAGAATGTCTACATTTAAACGAGTCATTTACAGAGTCAGGGGGAGAGAAGATATTTCCAATCAAATCTGGGGCTCTTTTTTGACATTACTAGAGGGGATGTCTGATTAGATAAATAAGTGGCACCTGATGTATCGGCTGCAATTGATTGGTCAACTCAGAGGTCAATATAAAGTATAGATGTAAGGCACCTGTTGTGGTGTTCTATTTATTTGGTTTTTTTGGTTTTGATATTTTCTTTTAATGTTAATATATATCTTTTCATTAAAAGAGGACAGTGAACTTCATATACATTTGAATTTTATATGATGACAATATGTATGTTCTACTGTCTGTCAAAAATACTAATTAAAAAAATTACATGGCATTTAGCAGATGCTCTTATCCAGAGTGACATACAACAAGTGCAAAAGTCAGGTACACAAAGTGCTGAACTTCTAGACAAGGAAGTTTTAGTGCCAACTGAAAAAGTGACAGAATAATACCTAGTGTAATATTATGTTGAAGTACCAACACTCAGCAAACAGCCAAGGAAACGAACCAATCATGTAAATGAACTGACATAGTCCAACTAAATAGAGAAAAATAAAATTCCAATGGCTAACCCCAGGCTAGACAGTACACAGCCTGGGTTGGTCTAGACCGATACGCAGTTACACAGTTATTATTATGTTGGTGCCATGAGAAACAAAACCTGTGCCAGATATCGTGTACCTTGAGCCCATGGCTTAATATGTCATCCTTAATATGTGACCTCCAATTAATTATTAGGCAGGAATGGGTTAAAAAAAAAAAAAAAAAGGTCTATTCACATTGACAATTCACTTTCGGTAGTGTGTCCCATCTATGCCTGCTTGCACTCAAGACTCCACTTCCCAGGATTCACAGTGGCCTTCAAATATGGCCACCATGGACTACAATAACCATCCTGCACCTCACCGCTCACGGGCTCTGGAATTCTAATCACACACACCTAAACTCAATCACTCACAATCACCACAGCACACTATAAAAGGACTCCTTATTTTCACAATCATTATGAAGTAAATGCTCAGTATATCCTTGCTTTACTTTAGCAAGTATGTGAGACTTGTGCTGATAGTCTGGTTTTGACTTTATTTGTACATTGGAATTTTGCCCCTTGTCTTTGCCTCTGATATTCTGTTTGTGCTTTGCCTGACCACTGCCTGTTTGTTAAGTCTGCCTTTGCGTATCATTTTGGATTTGTTTGCCAGTTTTGCCTGATTAAACTCTCTGCTGCTTTTGCATCTGTCTGTCACCTGCATTCTTGACATAATGCAGGCTAATAGTATAACCAAGTCACATCTCCAGTGACTACAGGACGTCTTTATGCATGATGGCAAGGTTGAAATAATATTAAGAATTATCTCCATATGTTGATTCCTGCAGTTCAATTGTTTCAGGGTTTCCCATACATAGACCATTGTGTGGCGCAGCGCCACACAATGGATTCCTATCGCCACACAATCAGACTCGCGATTTTGAAAAAAAAAATTCAGTTGCGTATTGTTCCGTTCATTCATAGTGCTCTTTCTTCTCGTTCACGCGCGCGCGCGCACACACCCACACACAGAGAGAGAGAGAGAGAGAGACGGAGAGGCGTGTACGCAGGCCTGCCATTGCGCATATACCCAGACTGCAAGTAGGCCTGTTAGGCTAATTAAAAATAACGCAGCCTTCCCGATTCGCCTTCCGACCCATTATTTTAAAAGGTAGCCTACGTCATGCTCATGATGAGCTTTATCATAGCCTTCTTGGCTTACAGGAAACGGACATCCCTGAGTCAGGCTATAAAACAATTTTGCTGCATACAGTAGCAGCTTGACGCGAGGAACCGGCCTTATTGCATTATCCTGTTTGTCCCTGATTTCCATAAAGAATTTCATATTTTGATTCGTCTGACCACAGAACAGTTTTCCACTTTGCCACAGTCCATTTTAAATGAGCCTTGGCCCAGAGAAGAAGTCTGCGCTTCTGGATCATGTTTAGATACGGCTTCTTCTTTGAACTATAGAGTTTTAGCTGGCAACGGCGGATGGCACGGTGAATTGTGTTCACAGATAATGTTCTCTGGAAATATTCCTGAGCCCATTTTGTGATTTCCAATACAGAAGCATGCCTGTATGTGATGCAGTGCCGTCTAAGGGCCCGAAGATCATGGGCACCCAGTATGGTTTTCCGCCCTTGACCCTTACGCACAGAGATTCTTCCAGATTCTCTGAATCTTTTGATGATATTATGCACTGTAGATGATGATATGTTCAAACTCTTTGCAATTTTACACTGTCGAGCTCCTTTCTGATATTGCTCCACTATTTGTCGGCGCAGAATTAGGGGGATCGGTGATCCTCTTCCCATCTTTACTTCTGAGAGCTGCTGCCGCTCCAAGATGCTCTTTTTATACCCAGTCATGTTAATGACCTATTGCCAATTGGCCTAATGAGTTGCAATTTGGTCCTCCAGCTGTTCCTTTTTTGTACCTTTAACTTTTCCACCCTCTTATTGCCCCTGTCCCAACTTTTTTGAGATGTGTTGCTGTCATGAAATTACAAATGAGCCAATATTTGGCATGAAATTTCAAAATGTCTCACTTTCGACATTTGATATGTTGTCTGTTCTATTGTGAATACAATATCAGTTTTTGAGATTTGCAAATTATTGCATTCCGTTTTTATTTACAATTTGTACTTTGTCCCAACTTTTTTGGAATCGGGGTTGTAGTTGCCTTGGTGTTACCTTAAGTGGTTTCTTACATCTAATTATGATATTTTATTTTATTATTATTTTGTTGTTACATTATACTATTTATTTCATTTTACTATTGGTTGAGGTAAGTGTTGAGTTCAATATTTAAAATAAAAACCTCCAGCTTGTTTTTTGCAATTTATTCCTTGAATGCCAACTAAAGAATGATTGAAAGATTGCCACCAAAAAGGCAAAAAACGAAGATAAAAACTAAACTTTAACTTCAATTTTGGTGAGTAATTTTCATAAATTTAAAAGATAGGTTTTCCACCAACATCAAGCCCAGCAAACTAATGGCCTGCCCTGTAATGTAAAGTTGGGTCGAGGAATGAAACCAGGCAGGGTTCTGGTAAAAATTGTTTTAGCTGTCTTCTCTTAAAGAACTTAAAAGAATTTAGATTGAACTGAATAATCTCAAATGCTTCTTGTAGCTTTAAAATAGTCCCAGCAGGTGACTCTGAAGAAAAATACTGTGTTTGACCATCGCCCGCTGTAAACACTTTGCATACACCCTAATGACCGACTCCACCGACCGCCACAACACCACCACGCACGATTCCCTCATCGGCACAGTGGAGCACCACAAATTGCTACCTGGTCTGTGGGAAACACTGTGTTTTTTTCTGTGTATCACTTATTTTCATATCAATAGTTGCCACCAGGTAAGCGTGGGTCGTAAAAGAGAGCAACTGGACTTGCTTGAAGATTCTTGAAGACGTTTCACCTCTCATCCGAAAGGCTTCTTCAGTTCTGTCTGACTAGTAGGGAGTATCAGGTATTTATCCTCTCATGGATGAAAAGCTCATCTAAGGTGTCATTGAGTCATCCTGTTGGTGTGGATCACTGGGGGCTGGATGTGAACGGCCTCAAGAGTCGTTAGGGTGATCAATGGATTGCCCGTTAAGGTGATCAATGGAATGCTGATTCTCTCTGTCCTCCTGTGAGTCACTGAAAACAGCTGGGTTTTGGTGTGCAATCAGTTGTCTGGGAAGTGTGCCAAGGACTGCATTGTAGGTGGCTGATAAATGATGTCTTAGGCCCTGTCCACACGGCAACAGATTCAGGTGAATCCGATACAATTGTTTATCGTTTAGGCCTGGCGTCCACACGGCACCGGCGTTTTGGGTGCCCCAAAACGCAATCTTTTGAGAACGGGTCCCAGAGTGGAAAGATTTGGCAATGTTGCCGTTGCGAAGTCATCTGGATGAGTAGAACGGATTTGTTTACGATGACGTCACAACCACATGACTGTCAGTACTTCACGCCGGGTAGAAGTGTAACGAACTCGATGCGAGTTGTCAACAAATCCTATAACTTGGTTCATGAAACGCGCTTACAAAATATTTTCACTGGGAATATTTATTGTGTAATGGTGCAAAGAGAGAGAGAGAGAGAGAGAGAGAATAGCTCTTAGGGCAGAGTCAATCCCGCCAGCAAAAATAGGGAAAAAAAGGAGCGATCTCACCTCTTCAGATGTTGGTTTAAGTCCTACAATACATTCCTCAAAAAGGGCGGAGAAGTACAAATTAATCCATCAACGCGTAGCATTCAATTTATTCCGGACCATTAAAGACGCCGCCTTCCGCGTAGAATCATACATCATCCTCGCCGCCATATTGGATGGGTCAAAGCGGAGAATAAAGATGCCTCATTCATGTGCTGCGTTTAACTGTACCAACAGGTTTACCGTCCAAACGAGATCACATGGGATTACCTTTCACAGGTGAGACTGGAAAAATACTTTTCATTGTATTTGGTCATTATAATGTCATTTTACGAACAGATTTTTCTGACTTTGTGGCTAATATGAAGTCTCGCGCATAATAGTTTATGCGCATGCGTCCTTACTTCTTCTATTGTTCTGGTGTCTCCGAAGGGACCGTCTTACAGCGCCCCTAGAGGTGTGGCATGTGTATTGCATCGTTTTCAGCAAGCGTTGCGTTGCCATATGGATCCGCTACATCCACACGACAACGGCAACGAGATGTTATTTAAAAAAATATCGCGTCCACATGGGCAACGATCAGTAAAATATCAGGTCCATATGGCAACGCAACGATTGCTGAAAACGATGCAATACACATGCCACACCTCTAGGGGCGCTGTAAGACGGTCCCTTCGGAGACACCAGAACAATAGAAGAAGTAAGGACGCATGCGCATAAACTATTATGCGCGAGACTTCATATTAGCCACAAAGTCAGGAAAATCTGTTCGTAAAATTACATTATAATGACCAAATACAATGAAAAGTATTTTTCCAGTCTCACCTGTGAAAGGTAATCCCATGTGATCTCGTTTGGACGGCAAACCTGTTGGTACAGTTAAACGCAGCTAATCTTTATTCTCCGCTTTGACCTTTCCAATATGGCGGCGAGGATGACGTATGATTCTACGCGGAAGGCGGCGTCTTTAATGGTCCGGAATAAATTGAATACTACACGTTGATGGATTAATTTGTTGTTTCTCACCTGTGAAAGGTAATCCCATGTGATCTTGTTTGGACGGTAAACCTGTTGGTACAGTTAAAGGCAGCGCATGAATCTTTATTCTCCGCTTTGACCTATCCAATATGGCGGCGAGGATGACGTATGATTCTACGGTGAAGGCGGCGTCTTTAATGGTCCGGAATAAATTGAATGATACACGTTGATGGATTAATTTGCTCCTCTACGCCCTTTTTGAGGAATGTACTGTAGGACTTAAACCAACATCTGAAGAGGTGAGATCGCGCCTTTTTTCCCCTATTTTTGCTGGCGGGATTGACTCTGCCCTAAGGGCAGAGTCTCTCTCTCTCTCTCTCTCTCTCACTTTGCACCATTACACAATAAATATTCACAGTGAAAATATTTTGTAAGCGCGTTTCATGAACCAAGTTATAGGATTTGTTGACAACTCGCATCGCATCGCAATGAGAAGATCATTGGCACTACTGGTGTTAAGAATCAGACCATTTCATAAATGAATATTTTGCTGTAGAGCTGCAGTGTTTGTACAATTGCATGTTTTTGCTTCACTATTACTGTCACTATTCTGCTTCTTGCATTACTACTGTGAACTAATACTGAACATAATAATAATAATATATAATAATAATATCCAAGCTTGTGTTTCACTCTCACTAGTGCTCATCTCATCTCATTATCTGTAGCCGCTTTATCCTGTTCTACAGGGTCACAGGCAAGCTGGAGCCTATCCCAGCTGACTACGGGCGAAATCTCACTAGTGCTATGTAAGGCTTTTTCCTGGTGATATCCTGGTGATATTCATTACACTTCTACCCGGCATGAAGCACTCACAGTCATGTGGTTGTGACGTCATCGTAAACAAATCCGTTCTACTCATCCAGACGACTTCACAACGGCAACGTTGCCAGATCTTTCCACTCTGGAACCCGTTCTCAAAAAGATTGCGTTTTGGGCACCCAAAACGCCGGTGCCGTGTGGACGCCAGGCCTAAACGATAAGCAATTGTATCGGAGTCACCTGAATCCGTTGCCGTGTGGACAGGGCCTTAGACCCCCATCTCTGTTCAGCAATGGCCGTTCCAGGTTGACAAAAATGGCTTCTTTAACTCCTCACTCATACCAACGATCCTCTCTGGCTAAAATGCGTACATTGCAATCCTGAAATGAGTGTCCTTTGTTGTTAAGATGAAGGTAGACAGCAGAGTCCTGGCCTGAGGAACTGGCTCTCCTGTGTTGAGCCATACGCCTGTGAAGCGGTTGTTTTGTTTCCCCAATATACGGGTCTGTGCATTCCTCACTGCACTGAATTGCATACACTACACTGTCCTGTGCTCAACACAGGAGAGCCAGTTCCTCAGGCCAGGACTCTGCTGTCTACCTTCATCTTAACAACAAAGGACACTCATTTCAGGATTGCAACGTACGCATTTTAGCCAGAGAGGATTGTTGGTATGAGCGAGGAGTTAAAGAAGCCATTTTTGTCAACCTGGAACGGCCATCACTGAACAGAGGTGGGGGTCTAAGGCATCATTTATCAGCCACCTACAATGCAGTACTTGGCACACTTCCCAGACAACTGAATGCACACCAAAACCCAGCTGTTTTCAGTGACTCACAGGAGGACAGAGAGAATCAGCATTCCATTGATCACCTTAACGGGCAATCCATTGATCACCCTAACAACTCTTGAGGCCGTTCACATCCAGCCCCCAGTGACCCACACCAACAGGATGACTCAGGCCACATCCACACGACAACGGCAACGTGATGTTATTTAAAAAAAATATCGCCTCCAAATGGGCAACGATCAGTAGAAATCAGGTCCATATGGCAACGCAACGCTTGCTGAAAACGATGCAATACACATGCCACACCTCTAGGGGCGCTGTAAGACGGTCCCTTCGGACACACCAGAACAACCCATACGAAAAAGAACAGTAAAGAACTTATAAGAGTTTACCACTGTCTTAGTAGTAAATCCTTATAAATATAAATATATATGCCATGTATGATTTACTCCTGAAAGTGGCCCATTTTGCATTTTCCTCATACAAATTTTTTTATGAAAATCTAGTATGTATGAAGTGAACATTGTGCATGGTTTTTACAGATAATGTGTATGATGAATTACACTGTCTTTGTATGCTTCATGTAATGTTTGTAGTTTTAAATTATATTTTACAGTTTAAAATGTACATGCCTTTTATATGTAAATCCAACACAAACATGTGGATTTACATATAAAAGGCATGTACATTTTAAACTGTAAAATATAATTTTAAACTACAAACATTACATGAAGCATACAAAGACAGTGTAATTCATCATACACATTATCTGTAAAAACCATGCACAATGTTCACTTCATACATACTAGATTTTCATAAAAAATTTGTATGAGGAAAATGCAAAATGGGCCACTTTCAGGAGTAAATCATACATGGCATATATATTTATTTATAAATCATTATAAGGATTTATCCTTATATTTATAAGGATTTACTACTAAGACAGTGGTAAACTCTTATAAGTTCTTTACTGTTCTTTTTCGTATGGGAATAGAAGTAAGGACGCATGCGCATAAACTATTATGCGCGAGACTTCATATTAGCCACAAAGTCAGGAAAATCTGTTCGTAAAATTACATTATAATGACCAAATACAATGAAAAGTATTTTTCCAGTCTCACCTGTGAAAGGTAATCCCATGTGATCTCCTTTGGACGGTAAACCTGTTGGTACAGTTAAACGCAGCTAATCTTTATTCTCCGCTTTGACCTTTCCAAAATGGCGACGAGGATGACGTACGCGGAAGGCGGCGTCTTTAATTGTCCGGAATAAATTGAATGATACACGTTGATGGATTAATTTGCTTTTCTACGCCCTTTTTTGAGGAATGTATTGTAGGACTTAAACCATCATCTGAAGAGGTGAGATCGCTCCTTTTCCCCCCTTATTTTTGCTGGCGGGATTGACTCTGCCCTAAGGGCTATTCTCTCTCTCTCACTTTGCACCAGGCATTACACAATAAATATTCACAGTGAAAATATTTTGTAAGCGCGTTTCATGAACCAAGTTATAGGATTTCTTGACAACTCGCATCGCATCGCAATGAGATCATTGGCACTACTGGTGTTAAGAATCAGACCATTTTATAAATGAATATTTTGCTGTAGAGCTGCAGTGTTTGTACAATTGCATGTTTTTGCTTCACTATTACTGTCACTATTCTGCTTCTTGCCTTACTACTGTGAACTAACACTGAACATAATAATAATAATAATAATAATATCCAAGCTCGTGTTTCACTCTCACTAGTGCTCTGTAAGGCTTTTTCCTGGTGATATTCGTTACACTTCTACCTGGCGTGAAGCACTCACAGTCATGTGGTTGTGACGTCATCGTAAACAAATCCGTTCTACTCATCCAGACGAGTTCACAACGGCAACGTTGCCAGATCTTTCCACTCTGGAACCCGTTCTCAAAAAGATTGCGTTTTGGGCACCCAAAACGCCGGTGCCGTGTGGACGCCAGGCCTAAACGATAAGCAATTGTATCGGAGTCACCTGAATCCGCTGCCGTGTGGACAGGGCCTCAATCACTACGTTTACATGCACATAGAGAGAATCGAATTTCTGCCGTTGCTCGACTGAAATCGAAGTTCAAAATGCCATGTATACACCTTAATTCGGCTGAAATTGAACCGAACTTGATTTCTTGGAATCGAGCTACACGACCTAGATTATGCGATTTCTGCCGAGCTACTTTGTGCATGTAAACCCTATTGAGCTACGTATTCGAGCTACTTACTTCAGCACTGCCCCTTCCGGAAGTGACAAGACCACAAGGGAAACACAACAGCCTCGGTCGGCATGACAACGAATCATGACAACGGCATGAATCTTTTCTTTTTGTGGCATTGTTTGCACTGTTAAAATTTAGCTCACTTACTGTATCACCAAATACATCTGTACAGCTGTTGCATAGCTGTGAATTGTGTCGAAAAAACAGCCTCGGTCGGCATGACACTTCACCTTAGCCGCGCACTTTATTAGGAACACTTCTGTTCGTACATACAAACTACAAACACTCTTCTTAGAGTTTAGAGTTTATTTTATTTTTAAAAGGGACAGTGTACAAATTAAACATTATCCTTGTGGTCAGGACAGATGTCTGTACCAGGTTATAGCAGTGCATGCTAATTTCCGCCTGTAGTCACTTTGTTTATACTCTTGAATAGCTCTTCTTCATGACGATAACTGGAAGTGTACCAACACGCTGGAGCGTGTAGCGCCACCTGTGGCTCGGGTGCACAATGCACCTCATAACAATAGCTCGATTTAAACACTGTGCATGTAGGATTGGATTTCTCTGGCACCCTGCTGGGACCTTCAGCTCGATTACCGACAGCAGCTCGATTTGGATGTGCATGTAAACGTAGTCAGTGACACCTTAGATGAGCTTTTCATCCATGAGAGGATACCTGATACTCCCTACTAGTCAGACAGAACTTAAGAAGCCTTTCGGATGAGAGGTGAAACATCTTCAAGAATCTTCAAGCAAGTCCAGTTGCTCTCTTTTACCAACCACAGTTACTATGACCTGGATGACTGAGAATCTTCACAGACACCAGGTAAGTATTTTTCTGGCCACAAGATGTTTAATATATTAACTTAGTAATAAGCACCATATCAGCTTAGTGACTCTGTAGAAAAGCTAAAAGTGGAAAATTATTTCCTTTTAGTTAGTGAGGATAAGGTTAGGGTTGGGTGTAGGCTAAGCATTTTTGCTAAAATTAGATTTCCTGACCAAGATAAAGACAGTTATGCACAAAAATATTAAAACTAACACAGAAGTGGCTGTGTGTGTGCGTGCGCATGTATGTGTTACTTGGTATCCCTGAATGATCCCATTGTGAGCCTCATGAGGTGGGGGCTCCCAGCTCAGCTGTGCCGTGTCATTGTGTTCAGAAGGCATTGTTATAGACACATCCTGAGGAGGAGCACTGGGAACTGTGAAGATTCAATATAACCATTAACTTTGTTTTTTAAGCTACAAGTGAAATAATACCAGATAACTTTTCCAACATCAAACTTTTAAATATTTGATTCTAGGTGTCTAAAGAACATAAATCACTTCTTAGTTCTCATTTTGTCCTGAGAGCTACTTTGAACAAAGTGTTACTAAACCGGGTTTATACTGCATTTACTGGTTTTATATTAAATAAAAAGTTCATTTAGTCCCTGGCATGCTCTTATTTGCTCTCATACCTGTGCAGAGATTCATCAAGAGAGTCAGTAAAGGTGAGCTTTTTAATCATAATTACTGTTCATATTGTACATGAGAAGATATAATGAATATTTTAGGTGAATCATGTTTTACAGTTTTATTGCAACAACAAAAATGATGGCTTGGGTCACTACTAAGTAATAAACAAGAATGAAGTCATGAATCAGAAATATAAGTGTAGCTGGAGCAGCTAATTAATTGTATGTTGTAATGCCTATGTTTATTACTAATATCAATAGACCTCCAAATCTACTAATAAATCCACATTTGTGCGCCATTAAACCCATTCTGAGAACCTACCAATTTCTGGGACCCTCAGGTGCCTTGTGTTACTTTCTCTGCCATAAAGATTGCTCCCAAAAGGTCGGACTTTAAATTCATATTTGTAACCCCTCTTTAGGGGACCGATGTGGGTCTGGAATGCAGGGTAGGCCACTTTCTGTGCTGTCCAATCAGAACTGGCAGGCAGGAGACAGCGGTACAGAACCTCAAAGCCATCCAGGTAGTGTAGTTGAGATGATGACTGAAGCTGGCAAAGGGAGACAAACAAGGACTTTCAAAATATACACATACATATAAATCAGGTTTTAGAGTTTTCTTACTTACAGTTTCACAATATGTACTTTCCTAAATGGCATTAACATTTAAATTTTACTCCTAGCACACTGCAGCTGAGATGCCTGCATTGTAATCAGTAACATAATGTACAAATTACCTTCCATGTGACTTGTGAGACATGAGATGCAGTTCTCAGAACAGTGACATTCTCCAAACTGATGCGCAGAGCAGATAATTCTTTATGCAGGTCCTTCTGGCTGCTGCTATCTGTACCTGGGGCAAGAGTAGAGATACAGTTTTAAAATATACTACCAGAATCTCAAGAATTTGAGTTTATACACGCAGAAAAAGATATTGCACTATAACATACACTATACTGAGTTTAATCATGATATATAAACAAGTTATCATAATATAATTATCAATATATATAATCAGCAGTGGTATTGCGTTGATGATTGCTGTTAATTTCATTTTATTTGCCAAGCCACTCAACGGATTTAAAGTTTTTACATTGTTATGCTCTTTTTTTTAAGTTAGAACATTACATCTGTTTTTTAGGTGCATCCATTCAGTGCCGATGATTAAATTGTAGTTAAATTGCATTCGAATTTAATTAAATTAAATATTTTACATACAAAATCACATTGATGCAGTATAAATAAATCATAAACACAGATATACTGATATATAACCTGTCATCATCTTTCAAGGGATCAAAAATATTGGAACATGTGACTGACAGGTGTTACTTGTTGCCCAGGTGTGCCCTGTTAGACTGATTAATTAATATCTTAATTAAAAGCTTTAAGAATTGTACAATTAATAGCTCTGAATGTCTACTCTTGGTTTGAGCAATGGGTTTTGCCTGTGAAGACTGTAGTTATTGTTAAAAAGGATAAACCAACATGAAAACCAGACAGCTGTCTATGGGAGAAAAGTAAGGCATTTTGAAACTGAGAAATTAAGCGTATCGTAGTTCTGGCAGGCCACAAAATCAAGCTCAGCCCTCAATCCCAGCTATATCAGCTGACTGCAGCTGATCTCAAGCCAGCCTCCATCACCTGTCAGCTCAGCTGATTCCCTTCTACGCGTTCTATTGGCAAATCTCTCATAGAGCACCTTATTTAAGCTGATTTAACCTGCCTACATTTGCTGCTTCTTCTGCAAGCCATTTTACAAACGAGCACCATTTCCATTCACCGGAGCACTCGTTTGGCAAGTGGGGAGGAAAAAAAAGCCTAATAATCGATTTATCTGCTCTCCGTAATGACAAAGCTCAAAATGATGAATAGTTGATAACTTCAACAAAACAGACCTCATGTTAAAACTATAATGATTTTCCTGGTTACACGGTTATACTTGTGACTATATAGAACACCATTATAGAAGCAAATTATTTATAATCATACTATCTGTTATCACCCAAATGAGGATGGGTTCCCCTTTGAGTTTGGTTCCTCTCAAGGTTTCTTTCTCATGTCGTCTGAGGGAGTTTTTCCTTGCCACCATCGCCACAGGCTTGCTCATCAGGGATAAATTAGGGATAAAATTAGCTCATGTTTAAAGTCTTAATTTCTGCAAAGCTGCTTTGCAACAATGTCTGTTGTTAAAAATGCTATACAAATAAACTTGACTATAGAATGTCTAGGCATCACCTTAGACAGCAACTGGATGCAAGTTTCACTGCCTCTCAAAAAAAAAGAAAAGGAAAAAAAATCATTTCAGAGAGGTCATGAGAAGTGCAGGAGGCAATAGCAATTTCAAAAGGGAATTGTTTCTATGTTTTGGCATCTTAATTACACATGTGCGTTATTCCCCAGGGACAATCCTTTGTATCCATGCTTTGACCTCTCTGTAGAGAACTCCATGATAGGGTGTGCTTGGATACAGGTTGTAGATCTGAATGCCGATTCTGGTTTCCTTCTGTTGGGTAAATGGAATGGGGAATGGATTCTTCAATAATGATAACCTGAAATCTCCATGAGAAGTTGTTCACAGACGCAGCCCCGTCCATTGGTTTGTGTGTGTGTGTGTGTGTGGGGGGGCAATAATCAGTGGTTTGCTGATGCATGGCCAAAAGAATTGTCATCCTTGTCAACTGCCACTTCTTCCACTACTCTAACAGAATCTACACAATCGTGCAGCTTGTCTTCTGTGGGGTAAACACCGGTCAAGAAGCAAATCCTATTTTGTGACAATGAGGCAGCAGCTGTAAACATCATTAACAAGGGCACGCCTCAGTTCCGTTATTAATAGATTCTTAACACACCCCATATGGTCCTCTGCATTGGATAATTTCATCATTTGAATAGCCCATATTCCAGGTTTAGACAACCATGGCCAATTCTGTCCCACTTTGAATTTCAGAATTTCACCAACTGTGCCTGGAGGCAGCACCATCTAGCCTGATAGCCCCATTCATTCATACTGCACTAGATTAAACATTAAATGTTATTGCATAGCTGCTCAGGCTCTCTGTATAAACTGACTACCTATATTACCACAACAGCAATCTGTAAAGCTTCACTCACCCCACTGTATTTCATCTTCGTTTAACTTACTTCCTACTTAATAGTTCAGCGAGCTCTTCCTGCTGGCTCTTCCCTGTAAGTATGGAAGGCCAGGGAGGTTTGCCTGGCATGGTGGTTTTGGGAGATTTTGCGGTGGCTCTCCCTGCTTTAGCCTTTCCACGTAAGCACATGGTAGGGCAGGGTGGTCCCAGAACACAGCCACCCACCAAATAAAACTTATTGCAAATATTGCAATGTAAATTATGTTCCGTGATGAAAGTGGCTCTGACATAAATCGAGCGTAGCAGAGTTCTGGCAGGTCACGAAGTCAAGCTCCGCCCTCAATCCCAGCTACATCAGCTGACTGCAGCTGATCTCAAGCCAGCCCACATCAAGGGTCAACTCAGCCGATTCCCTTCTATGCATTCTATTGGCAAATCTCTCATATAGCACCTTATTTAATTTGCTTTAACCTGCCTACTTTTGCTGCTTCCTCTTCAAGCCATTTTGCAACCCACTTCCACCCCAACTCCTTCCCTTTCATGCTATCTGAATTTAATCAATGTAATTTCTGTATCTTTGATGCCAGCTCACAACCCAGTCTAAGCCACCTTCTTCCATTGCTCCAAGGTTCAGTTCTGATGCTCACATGCCTATTGTAGGCACTTTCTTTGACAGACAGGAATCAGCATGAGCGCCCTGATCAGTCTGTAGTTCCTCAACCCATGCCAAGCAAGCTGTGATGCACTGTGCATTCTAACACTTTCTATCACAGCCAGCATTAAATTATTCAGCAGTTGTGCAGATGCTCTTCTGTGGTTTACTGATTGTCCTTCCTTGGACCACTTTATGATAGATGATAATCACTGCATACTGGGAACACCCCCATGACCTACAATTTTGGAGATGTGTTGACCCAGTCATCTAACCATTGCATTTGGCCCTTGTCAAAGAGGCTAAGATCCCTAATCCACGCATTTTCGTTGCTGCTGTCCTCCATGCGGGCACATGGAAGGGCAAGGAGGTGCTCTCCCTGCCTCAAGGCTTTCCACGTAGGCATGTGGAAGGGCAGGGAGGTCCCTTAATCCATGCTATTTCCATTGCTGCCGCCCTCCCTGCTTTAGCTGTTCCATGCAGGCATATGGAAGGGCAGGGAGGTGCTGTCCCTGCCTCAAGGCTTTCCATGTAGGTATGTGGAAGGGCAGGGCAGTCCCATATTCTGACCTTAATCAAGGTCATCTCTGTTGTCATTGATGCCTGCTTTGTTCTGTACCCCATAGGGGTTTTTGCTGTGCCTCTCCCTGCTTTAGCCTTTCCATGTAGGCACATGGTAGGACAGGGAGGTCCCAGAACAGAGCCACCCACCAAATACAACTTGTTGCAAATATTGCAATGTAAATTATGTTCCTTGATGAAAGTGGTTCTGACAGAAAAGAAGAAAAATTTATCAGAACCATTGCACAAGCATTGGGAATAGCCAAAACAACAATTTGGAATGTCCTGAAAAAGATAGTACATCAGTAGTTTCTAACAGCCAGATATGGAACAGGTCAGCCAAAGAAAACAACAGCAGTTGATGACAGAAATATTGTGAAAGTTGTGAAGAAAAACCCAAAAACAACAGTCACATCACCAACACCTTGCAAAGGGCAGGGGTGAAGTTATCACAATCCACCGTTCAGCAGAACGAATTTAGAAGTCTACAGGAACATTCTGTCTGCCAATGTACAGAGAAATGCATCCATTTATCAGGAGGAACATCATCATGCAGCAAGACAATGACTCAAAACACACTGCCAACACAACAAAGGACTTCATCAGGGGACAAAGTAGAAGGTTTTAGACTGGTCAAGTCAATCACCAGACCTTAAAGGTGCTATATGTAAGCATTTGTAAGAATTTAAAACATTAAAAAATGTCATCACAATTATCAACAAAATGTTAAGAAATAACAGCTTTGACATTTTGATGTCAAAGGTGTCTATGCATGATGTTGCAGAGATATCTCCTCAAGTTAGCATGCTAGCACCAAACCAGGACGCACCATCCATCTTGTAATACCACTTTGTACCTCAAGAGCCAATAATGAGTCAGTCACTGTAGCATCCAGTCTGCCCTCAGTTTCAAATGAGGTTGAAGAAGTAGCACACGTGACCTCAGCATATGCAGATGTCACTGTGAGATTAGACCCCAGTGAGTTAGCATTCAGCTGTGAATACACAAAAATAACAAGAAAACACACAAAAAAACCCACATCTAAAATGGGAAATGCAGTTTTTAATTGACTGTACAAATAGGTTCAAAAAGAAATCGGAGCTATCTTTTTACAGACTGCAGAAAACAAAAGAAAAGTGAAGAGTTGGTTGCTGCAATTTGCAGAAACACCTGGAATCCAGGCACCAAAAAGTGGATTTGTAGTTAGCATTTTGTGTCAGATATGTTGGCTTTTTGGAGAAGGGAAAAAAGAAAGAAAAGGGAACCTACTGGGAGAAATTGAATTGCAATGTCAGGCAACGCTGTTTGGACAAACTAAAGGGATCTTACCAGATATTGTTTCATTGTGATGTCATTGTTTTATTTTCTGTGATTTCAAAACCAGATTATTCACTTTGTCATGCAGGAAAACCGCTAGTATCATCTTAAAAGGTAAGTTCTGCTGTTTATTATGATATATGGCAGGGGTTCTCAACCTTTTCTACTGTAAGGCCCACCTATTCATACTTGTAACAAGTCAGGGCCCATTAAAAATATCTCCAATTATTTTGGCTCATCTATTCTATTAGGATCTAATAATCTATTGTCAAGTGTATTAATGGGATGTAACATTACTCCCTGTTACAGATGGAAGCCCAGGAATTAAATAAATGCAATAAAAACAAACTGTATTTAACTGTAGGTATTGTATTTAAAACTGTATGGATGTGCCAGGAGCCAACATAAAACCATGCATGCAGGACATCCTCAGTCAAAAGGGATCAATGATCCAAAAGTGGAGTATGGTCCATTAGCACAAGAACTTATTGCCATGTTTGTGTACAGCAAACAAGCAAGTTATTAAAACAAAGAAGTACACTCAAAAGAAGTGGATATAGAAACCACTCAATGGGCTAGATCCTTACACATTAACAAATAAGGATTTTTCTTATGAGTTGGAAAATTATCCTTCCGTTGAGTTCCCCGACATCTCAAGCTACCTGGTGCTGCAGACATCGTTCTACATGGACAAACAGATGAAAACCTGGAAGAGCATGGAGACATACAACTTTTTATACGTGGCTGGGTTAAAGATGCGGGGATCAGGACACTACAAGATAAATGGCGGTAGATGGATCTACTGTAAGTGCAGGAAGAGTGTTTATTAGCAGGTGTGATAGCTACAAAAACAAAAGCAAAACAGAAAGCAGAATCATAAAGCAAAGTATTTAAACAGCATTTAAACTTGACTAGAAACAAATGTGATAATGATGATACTTCGCAAAGCCTGCTTGAAAACAGCATCTGTATCTGCATGTGCTGATTGCGCTCAAATCAGTATCAATTGTTTCCCATAACAACTGGGTCCCAAACGTGCACACAACGTGCTCCATGAGCAAGCGTGGTCGCTCGAGCTGCGCCAGACTCAAGTGCGCAAAGGTGTGACAGTCAAGTGTTCGCATGCTGTGTGACCACAACTTTTAGCTCACATGTATATCGCCATGCATCACCACCAAAATGCGTCATTTTCATTGATAACCCATCGCAAAACATTGCGAGGTGTAGTGTGACCGTAACTTAATGAGGCGGATGTGATGTCGGATGCACCCCAGCAATTGTACCCTACTATGAATAAAAATTAGCTTCAACTTGAAAAAAAAAAAATCACAGCCCACTAGAGGGTGGTTGAAAAACACTGATATATGGTACACTGTGAAGTGTGAAAAAAATGAGTGAAGAAATTAGTAAAGCTATTGCTTTGTAGAAGTTTGATCTATTTTCATAACATGATTACATCAGGATGTCATATGGGTATGACTTTAAACTGCAACTGGTGGTGAGTCTCAGGTCTGGGAGGTATTGGGGAAAGTGGAGTAACCCCTTAATCACCATTGCTCCCAGGTCCACTCTGACCCAGAGTGGTAGCACCTGCCTGGGTTGCAGCTATGCACTATTTAGTGCATTACCAATAAGGCACTGGCAGCAGGGCGTTTTTCGGTGCAGTGTAGTAAATGAACCCAACAGGGTCAATGGCACACCACCTGATGGCATGTGGAAGAGCCACTCAAATGGCCAATGGATGGCATCACTCGGCAAGTCAGTTGTCACTGTGGGGCAACTTCCATACCAGTCAGGTCTATGGCACTTTTGTGCACCACTTGGCATCAGGTCTGGAGGTCCAGAGAGACAACACGATGGGGCCACGACATCGTTTGTCTTACCTTATTGTGCAAGGCACTTCATTAGGAAAGGAAAATAAGTCTGGTGTGCTCTGGTGCAGACCTCGCAGCCCATCTGCGTTTCTGCGCATTCTAATGAAGCAGTCATCATTGTTAGCAATGGACAGCCGATGACAGCGTCAGGATGTACAAACACTGTAAAAATGTGACTAGGCTCATTACAAAACTCCAGTTTTACACTTTTTTGTTATGTGTTTCATACGACTTCATGAGTAATTCAAACAAGAATAATGGATGTGGAGATGAATGCAGGGCTCTATGCACATTGTAACTATGATTTGATATCAATTCAAATTAATTTTCTTGCCAACACTTGGTCAAATCTTGGTGAGGTAAATACTTCTTGAGCAATTCAACTGCAAAGAAGGGATGTGAATTTGGACGCAATCTGCATCAGTCAGGTTCGGTTATCTGCTGTGTCATGAGCCTCAGCGGTCTTGGGCACTACTGATGCTCGGGTTGCTGTGGTTGTTTTCTTGCAAACAAAAAACTGAACTAAGCAAGTTATAATATAGCGGTGTTATTTTGATTGGCTCTGAGTTTCAACAGTTTGGTCAAATTTTGCATATTCTTGCCCTGCTGTTAGTTAAAAATTGGATTTTGTTTTGTAACTGATGACTGTAAAGTTAGATTGTACAGTATCTTGCAAAAGTATTTATCACCCTTGGTGTTTATCCTGTTTGTCACAACACAAGCTGGAATTAAAATGGATTTTTGGGGGGTTAGCACCATTTGATTTACACAACATGCCTACAACTTTAAAGGTGAAAATTGTTGTTGTTTTATTGTGACACAAACAATAACTAGAGCTGACAATTCCCCTGCGGGAAATCGTGAGAGTGATGCAGTGCGCGTAGCAGTCACAGTTGCAGGAGCTGAGCTGTACTGTGCGAATGTGTGACTTGCCATGAAGCTACAGTACAAACCTGTTAGACTGGTACCAAAATTCAAAAAAGTGCTTATTTAAGGAGTTAAAGGCATTTTTGAGACAAAGTCGGCAAACAGTCTTATTTTGTCAATTTGGGTGTGCCGAATTCAAGTCTGCAATATCTGCTCTATCTGACCTCTGTTGACCTCTAGAGGTCATTGAACTTTGGGCCTGTAAACGTCTCAGCTGAACCCAGTTTCTCAGCTTTCTAAGGAATGAAATGTACTAAAATGATTAATGAAGTTAGCAAATGGCCTTGTTTGTTAAATGTTTGGGTGCTGAATTCATTTTTCATTTGTAAATCGACATATGACCTTTGATAACCTCAAGGTCATTAAACTTGGCCTATAGGCCTATGCATTTAACGGCATTTTTAAACTGACTTTACTCCCCCAAAAAGAATATGAACAGACAAAAAACAAATAGAAAGGAACAAATACAACATTAAATGCCAGTCCATGTACATGTGACTTACTTTTCACAATGAGAATGCCTAGGCAATCACCTTACATAACAATGTATTACATTTAGCGGTTATTGTTTATACAAAGCTACTGAAAAAAGGACAGATTCAGCAGCATACAAAATGTGGGGGCATACAGGGTATACAGGTTAATCAGGGTTAGTATATATGAGAGTTTTTTTCTTTGTTGTTTGTTTTTTGTAAAGGCTTTACCCCGTTTAAAACAAAACAAAAAAACAAACAACAAAGAAAAAAACTCTCATATATACTAACCCTGATTAACCTGTATACCCTGTATGCCCCCACATTTTGTATGCTGCTGAATCTGTCCTTTTTTCAGTAGCTTTGTATAAACAATAACCGCTAAATGTAATGCAATGTTATGTAAGGTGATCGCCTAGGCATTCTCATTGTGAAAAGTAAGTCACATGTACATGGACTGGCATTTAATGTTGTATTTGTTCCTTTCTATTTGTTTTTTTGTCTGTTCATATTCTTTTTGGGGGAGTAAAGTCAGTTTAAAAATGCCGTTAAATGCATAGGCCTATAGGCCAAGTTTAATGACCTTGAGGTTATCAGAGGTCATATGTCGTTTTACAAATGAAAAATGAATTCAGCACCCAAACATTTAACAAACAAGGCCATTTGCTAACTTCATTAATCATTTTAGTACATTTCATTCCTTAGAAAGCTGAGAAACTGGGTTCAGCTGAGATGTTTACAGGCCCAAAGTTCAATGACCTCTAGAGGTCAACAGAGGTCAGATAGAGCTCGGCATATTGCAGACTTGAATTCGGCACACCCAAATTGACAAAATAAGACTGTTTGCCGACTTTGTCTCAAAAATGCCTTTGGGTGTCACAATTCTGGATTTTGGTACCAGTCTATGTGTCTCTCTGAGAGGGAGCAGCCCCTCCCTCCCATGTGTGTGTGTGTGTGTTTGTGTGTGTGTGTGTGAGAGCGAGCAGCCCCTCCCCCACCCGCATGCTGCAAGCAGAGACACAGAGAAGCACACAAAAAGAGCAGTTTTTCCTCAGAGTACTCCCTCCAAACAACAGGGATTTACACGAAAACGGAAAGAGATATTCATAAAATTCTTTAACAGTGAGCGCCACAAGGCTCTCCTGGACACATTGATGTAATTTTTTTGTCTGTAGTGTAAAAAATGAGGTCACTAGAGCGAATTAAAAACGAGTGACTTTTCTGCCACATTTATAATGGGAGTCTATGGGAAAGCGCGCCTGTCCTCTCCTTACTTTCAGGCTTCTCATTCAAAAACTGTAAATCCTATCGTGTAGGTAGACACATTGTGTGAATCAGGACAAGTGTGGCTACTACTTTTGAGAAAATTATGTGTGTAGAGTGAGAATTGTGGCTGAAATCACAGTTTAAATGAGAAAGTTTGAGCTTTTTTTTCAGGCTGCCCACACTCTAAATTCCAGAGCCCCACTGGTGTGTAACGCAATAGACACCCATTATAAAGCCTGATTTTCTCCAGGTACCCACATATGGCCCTTTTCCACTACCCTTTGTCAGCTCGCTTCAGCTCACTTCAGCCCGACACGGCTTGCGTTTCGACTACCAAAGAACAGCACGACTCAGCTCGCTTCAGCCCCGCTTAGCCCCTAAAACTCGCACGGTTTTGGAGTGGGGCTGAAGCGAGCCAAACCGAGCCGAGTGAGGCTGGGGGCGTGAGCAGACACTCCCCTGTGCACTGATTGGTGAGGAGGAGTGTCCTCACATGCCCACACATGCCCCGTGAGCACGCTAGGATCTGTAAACACCGTAAACCCGGAAGAAGAAGAATTACGAGAATTTCTGAAGCCTTATGCGCCTCGCCTCATCTATACGCTCTTGCCAGTATCTGTTGGCGTTGTTGGTGACAACAAGCCACAGCACCAAGACCAGCAACACTAACGACTCCATGTCCTCCATGTTTATTGTTTACTATTCGGGTCGTGAGACTACCACTTAAAAGGTCACTGATGTCACTGTTTGCGCTGCTTAACGACATCACGTGACGTCCACCCACTTTCGCTAACTCCACCCAATGTGTCCACCCACTTCCAGCCAGCACGGTTCAGCGCGGTTGTAGTCGAAATGCAACTCCAACAGCCCCGCTCAGCTCGACTCAGCCCAACTCAACACGGCACGGCTCAGCCGCGTTTGTAGTGGAAAAGCGGCAATAGTGTTTGAGCTGGGACTGATCCAAAAGTATAGAGCCTAGCAAAAAAGTTGAATGCCAGATCCACACAGGAGACGTTTCTCTACGTTTTGAAGTTTGAATCATTTCTCTAGGTGAAAGCATGCCAGAGCAGCGGAGGTTTGAAAAAGTGCCTTTTTTTCAATGAATTCCATAGAAAATGAATGGGAAATTTTGGATGATTTTTTTGCGACCATGTCGCGAAAAAATCATATTTTGATGAACAAAGTAATAGCACACAGAGTCCGATCGAGCTGCACGTTTTGATATATTGCTTGTCTGTGTGCGATGTATGGTTATTGGGTTATTAAGTGCCGAAATTTCTAGGTACTCCTTCTCTCCTTCTATAATAATAATAAGAAACACACAAAAGAACAATAGTTATGCGTGCCTAGGCACTGCATCACTAATTAAGATGAAACAACAGAAATCTGGAGTGTGCATAGGTATTCACCTCCCCCAAAGTCAATACTTTGTAGAGCCACCTTTTGCTGCAATTACAGCTGCAAGTCTCTTGGGGTATGTCTCTATTGGCTCAGCACATCTAGCCACTGGGATTTTTGCCCATTTTTCAAGGCAAAACTGCTCCAACTCCTTCAATTTAGATGGGTTGCGTTGGTTTACAGCAATATTCAAGTTATGCCACAGATTCTCAATTGGATTAAGGTCTAGGCTTTACCTAAGCCATTCCAACACATTTAAATGTTTCCCTTTAAACCACTCCAGTGTAGCTTTAGCAGTATGTTTAGGGTCATTGCCCTGCTGTAACGTGAACCTTCATCCCAGTCTCAAACCTCTGGCTGACTCAAGCAGGTTTTCCTCCAGAATTCCCCTGTATTTAGTGCCATCCATCTTTCCTTCAGTCCTGACCAGCTTTCATGTCCCTGCAGATGAAAAATATCCCCACAGCATGATGCTGCCACCACCATGCTTCACTGTAGGAATGGTGTTCCCAGGGTGTTGGGTTTGTGCCACACATGGCATTTCCCATGATGGCCAAAAAGATAAATTTTAGTCTCATTTGACCAGAGAATTTTCTTCCATGTGTTTGGGCAGTCTGCCACATGCTGTTGGGCAAACGGAAAATATATTTTCTTAAGCAATGGCTTTTTTCTGGCCACTCTTCCATAAAGCCCTGCTCTGTGGAGTATATGGCTTAAAGTGGTCCTATGGACAGATAATCCCATCTCTGCTGTGGATCTTTGCAGCTCCTTCAGTGTTATCTTTGGTGTCTTTATTGCATCTCCTGATTAATGCCCTCCTTGTCCGGTCTGTGAGTTTTGGTGGGCAACCTTCTTTTGTCAGGTTTGTAGTAGTGCCATATTCTTTCCATTTTGCTATAATGGATTTAATGGTGCTCCCTGGAATATTCAAAGTTTGGGATATTTTTTATAACCCAACCCTGAGCCATACTTCTTCACAACTTTGTCTCTGACATATTTGGAGTGCTCCTTGGCTCTCATGTTTCTTGCTTAGTAGTGTTGCAGAGTCAGGGTCCTTCCAGAACAGGTTGATTTTATACAGACATCATGTGACACTTTGATTGCACACAGGTGTATCTTAATCAACTAATTATGTGACTTATGAAGTGAATTGGTTGGACCAGTTCTTATTTAGGGGTTTCATACGAAAGGGGGTGAATACCTATGCACACTCCAGATTTCTGTTTTTTCATCTTAATTATCGTTTGTGTCACAATAAAAAAACAATGTGCACCTTTAAAGTGGTAGGCATGTTGTGTAAATCAAATTGTGCTAACCCCCCAAAAATCCATTTTAATTCCAGCTTGTAATGCGACAAAACAAACACCAAGGGGGATGAATACTTTTGCAAGACACTGTACCTTATTTTACAGGGACATGCCAGACCTGTACATGCAGTAACATCTCTTATAAGTTCTTATAAATATGTTGGTAAGAGTCAACTCCTGGCTCAATTTTGACCTTGTGGTTATTTCATTTAATTCTACTTTAATTTCACCTAGACTTTACTGGTTACATTCAGAACTATATTTTCTAGCACTAACTAGGTTTTACATATACAGTACTTTCATTCACAATAGAAAGATATTTTAGATGAAAATACTTTTTTTTGTAAACTTAGTGCCTCCGAAAGTATCCTTTGTCCATCAAAAATGCCCTCTCCAGAAAACACTCACCATATGAAGAGGTTGCAAATAATTTTTAAGAAAAATATTTGTCTCTTTTGAAGCAGAATACTCTGTTGTTGCACAGTAAAAAACAAGACTTGAAACAGATGCAGGACACATTTGCAGCAGAGCTTCACATGTGGTTGAAATGTGTGTGTCAAAAAATGTCCTGTCCAGAAAACTACAAGGATCATCTTCAGTTGTTATTACAGTTACCACCATGTACAAACACTGCTGCACAATACTTGAAAATCTGTACTGAAAATCACACACATTTCAATAGTTTTTCATTTTGTATACCTGAAGGCCCGGTCCCACTGCACTTACGGATGCAAAGAGGATGTAAAACGTAAAAAAATCTTTGCCATCCGTTGGAAAACGCTATGCATCCGTTGTGTACTCATTGCATACGTGCTTCATACGCTCTATCCATCGAGCATCCGTCCACTGTGATTTCATCCGCGCAAAAAGTTTTGAGCTGCACAAAACTTTTAGAACGGATGAACTTTCCGCCGTGTATGATGTAAATCCGCGACATATACGAGCAACAAACGTTCTATGTCCGTTATCATCCGTTAAACGTCTGCTGTATCCTCTCTGCATCCTCTGGGCATCCTCGCAACTCACATCCGCTGCAGCTGAAAACGGAAAGAGGGAGGAAAGATAAGGTACATGAAACGTCTGTTCATCGTTAGTAGCACGGGAATAGAAAGGATGTAAGCGTATGCATCTCGTATATAAAGTATTCAAAACGGACAAAGCGTTTATATCTGGGATGTATCTCGTATATTTAGGATGTCTGGAGTATGTCTAGAGTATGTAGAAGGACACCTAGCGGACAATCGATATTTTGTATAAAAAGGGGGAGAAAATCATCTAGTAGTAGAGATGTATCGATGTAGCCGCCAGCACGTCTTTCCGCTTTATGCTGACGGCGTGCGTGCTGCATCCCTTTATATCCGCGGAGCAGACGCAATTCATACCCCCCGCATGCGCAGTGAACGGTCTGCATCCGATATACATCCGCGCAACATCCCCTTTGTTTCCGTTAGGCGTACGTGATGCATCCCCTTCATCCGCTATGCATCCGCTCTTTCTGCTATGCGTCCGCTTCTCAGTTATCACCGGTAACCCCTTCAGAGCTGTCATCCACTTCCATCCGCTTTCATCCACTAGGCTTCCTATGAACATGCGTTTAACATCCCCGCTATATACTACCCACGTCCCTTCTTTTCCGTTCTGTTTTCGCAAATTTTCGCCAATTTTGTCCATTTCTGGAGCGGATGAAAACGGATAGAGCCACCCCCGAAATTTTGCTCGTCCGCTGTGTCCTTTTTGCATACGTTTTGTGTCCATCGGCCAGTGGGACCGGGCCTTTACTCTTGTGGACTATGAGAAAGTGGGTCAGTTTTAGAAATGAACTACATGCCCGGTATATGACCTGTAGCTCTGAAATTCTGCACAGTTAATTTCCATCTCAAAAGGTAATTTTTGGCAGCAGAGAAACACAAAAAGCTGAGGTTTGATTTTTGGACTATTATGGACCAGAAAAGTATACCCTGATTGTGAAACAGCCTGTATAGCAAAAACAAAAGAATTGGCCTTGCCATTCCAGTACTTTCAGAGTAATAAAAATAATATAACAGTGTGGCAGTGGGGGCATGGCCAAGCATCAGTTTTGTGCATGGAGGGCGGGGTTGGGGAAGGTGAGTGGCTAAGTCATTACACCTGTTGTTAATTTGTGTGTGCGTGTGTGTGTGTATGTGTTTCTTGCAGTGATGGTGGCGCATAAAAGGAGTAGGAGAGCAGAGAAGAGTGCCTGGGACCAGAACATGACTGTATGACTGTGTGTGTGTGTGTGTGTGTGTGTGTGTGTGTGTGTGTGTGTGTGTGTGTGTGTGTGTGTGTTTCTTGCAGTGATGGTGGCGCATAAAAGTGATGACTGTATATGTGTGTATGTGTGTGTGTGTGTGTGTGTATATATGTATGTGTATATATGTATGTGTTTCTTGCAGTGATGGTGGCGCATAAAAGGAGTAGGAGAGCAGAGAAGAGTGCCTGGGACCAGAACATGACTGTGTGTGTGTGTGTGTGTGTGTGTGTGTGTGTGTGTGTGTGTGTGTGTGTGTGTGTATATGTATGTATGTGTGTGCATGTATGTATGTGCGTGCATGTACAGTGAGCCAAGTGAAGCTGAAAAGCTGTCAATAAACGTGTGTGTGAACATTATCTCCCACCTGCTGTACTTCTGTACTCCACCCACATCAGGGAAACTATTACAAACAGTCAAATTTATTCAAGCAGCCTTAACATGTTTCTTATTGTAAATGTATGATATGCACATTCATGCAATACCATCTTGCAAAGAGAATATTTTTGATGATGAGTACCAATCTTTTACCTTCCACAAAGAGCTGAGCGCTAGCTTTGGACTCGCCTACATTGTTGATCACAGTACAGGTGTACCTTCCTGCATCCTGTAACGTCACATAGTGGATCTGAAGACTCTGGTCTGGATTAACCAAATACCTAATATCAATATACAACAAAGAAAGAACACTTATAAAACAGTTTGGCCAGTAAGACTATCATCATAGACTTATTCCGTAATATGAACACACTTTCTGGGCTGTTGCAATGTGTATATAACCCGTAAGAACTGAAAAGACCACCAAAATGCTAGTGGAGCTCAGTGTGTCAAGAGTCATGCTGTGTCTCTAACCTGCCATTGGGTAAAGGCCCCTGTTCTCTGCTCCACTCCACTGTGGGCATCGGGTCACCTTTAGCCTCACAGAAGAAGTGTGCAGACTCTCCCAAACTCACAGAAACGTCCTGGGGTTCACGTAGTAACACTGGTTTCTCTGGAGAGCAGAGGCACAGCTCACTTTAATTGCCTGCTTTACTACTGTGCTTTTAAAAAACAAAATAGCAAAATGATACATTTACGAAATTTTACAAACTTGCATTAAAGGCTTGAGTGATTTTGGCTCTGAATAAATTCAATAAAAATAATTAAGCTATTTTGTTGAAATAGTAACACTTCTCATACACAAATATGACAAACTTTAAAATAAATAAATAAATTCTAACTGAATGATTAACATCTGTTAAATCAATTCATACTGTTATCTGTATGGTGGTTATTATCTCACTATTTATTTCAGTAAATAAAAACTAGATTTGACAAAATTATCTCAGAGGTGGGAGGTAACAAAATACAATTACTTTGCTATTTTATTTAAGAAGATATTTTAAGTATCTGTACTTGGGTTATCTTTCACCTAATACTTTTGACTTTCTACAATGCTACATCAGTACATTTCTCTATAATCTGTAAAGTCATAAGGCAATTTTTTTTGCATTAGACAACTTTAAGTAGTTGATCTAAATTCCTCATAAATCTAAACGTTAACAAATGTGACAGCAAGAATGAAACCTAATAGTTATTATCATTCAAACTAACGTATGAGAGATTAAGAACAAACTGTGTTGTTAGTTGTGATTTCTGGCAGACACCTTTTTCCTTGTATTTTCTTGTACTTTTACTTTCTTAATTTTAGTAGAGTTTATCCTTTGCTATTTTAACATGGGTGAAAAATTTGAAGCTATACTTCAAATGGACCTTTATTTATTTAGATGAGAACTTAGATTTTTACCTATATTTTACCTGTACACTTTTACATGAATTTTGGTACTTTTACTATCTCAGTTTTTATTGCTAAGGAAATAGAAACTTGTTCTTCATACACCAGTGCAGTAAGTACTCTCTTCTATGTGTTTCAAAACACATCAGTTCATGTGGAATTTCTATTGTATTGGCTGTAGACTCAGATCTATAGGAAGTATGGAAAGGAAGCTAGTAGCTGACTATATCAGTAATTAACTTTTTGAATTTTCCTCTCTAAAACAGCAACCAAAATATAAAAGAACCTGTGAATTAAAAGAAAATCAACTTGCAGATCAGGCAAACTTGCTGTCTGGCCAAAATGATGTTCTTACTAGAATCCTCAGTTTTAAAGGCGAATGTATACCACACCATGAGTCACATAACAAATGGCAGAAGTACAATCCCACAACACTTCAAACAGATTAGTTAACCTTATTTAAAAATTATGTTCACCTCAGATCTAACATTAATTTAATTAGCATTCACATACAACACACCATATTTAACAAATAAACATTAAACTAGTTCTTCAGTATCATGGTCAATACAATGTCCTAAAGCTGTTAATTTAACCTGTATAATTATGGGCAATTCTTCAGCATTGAGACCAAAATTGTGAATTAAGATTGCGTTAACTTGTCAGCTCAATGATATTGCTAAAGTATGGAATCCAAGGCAAAATGTACTGAAAATCATATTTAAAAATCATCATCCCAATTATAGTAATGTCGGTTCAGAGAAATCTTGGTTTGAATTTTAAGAAATGAAAGTTCATTTTTTTCTGATGTAATTCCATTATTAAATTGTTTTTCCTCATAAAAGATTTTACATTTAGAGTTAAACATAGCCAATTTTTCTATGCTTTTTTAGGGTCAAAAGATATCCCATACAGTGTGAAATTTGTATTTATTACCATTATCCTGAGTACTGCAATTAAAAAAAGCTGCCACATTTTGCTGTGAATATAATTCCGTTACCAAAGAACTACCCTTATATTTTTACTATAGCTCATACCATAATTTAATATATCAGGCACCATATCTAGCATTTTGCTGAAAACTGTTCAAATGTCTCAGAATGCATTAACATATTCATGTAAATTACTGTAAATTAATTATACAGGTTGTCATTGTACAGTTTTTACTGTAAAAATACACTGCAACTGAATATCAACAGTGCTCACCCAGAACTGTTAACCTGGCTGCTCTGCTTTCTCTGACTCCAACAATGTTTGAGGCCACACAGATGTAAATTCCAGAGTCCCGTTTCTGGGCTGGAGCTATTATCAACTTCCCGCTGAGCTCCTGAGCAATAAAAAATGACAAGAATGTGACAGAATCACCAAAATACAGTAGCTTTGCTCTGCTGTTCTTCAAAAATTAGAAATGTGGCACTCTAACAGTAAAATTGCCATGGCATGGTTTGTTAGTCATCTTCTTTCTATACACTGGCTTTATAAGAAAACCAGAAAATCAGGTCTCACAATGTAGTGTTCATCTGTGGTGTTGATAAGGATGCCATCTTTCCTCCAGGTGATGTTAGGTTCAGGATGTCCCACAGGTGGGCTGCAGTTCATCACTGCCACCTCTCCTGCAGCTACCTCCACGTCACCAGGCTGCATGCGAAACTCTTCACGTAGAGCTTCAAATCATAGCAACCTCATTAATGTCTCTTATAAAGAAATGCATATATTTTAGGTATCAAACAGGATACAGTGTCAGCTTCAAATTAATTTTATACCATCTGCCACCCTATAAGAAATAATACACTTTGGCCAAAAGTCAAATGAGCTTTCATTGAAATACACTACTGTTCAAAAGTTTGGGGTCACCCAGACAATTTTGTGTTTTCCATGAAAAGTCACACTTTTATTTACCACCATAAGTTGTAAAATGAATAGAAAATATAGTCAAGACATTTTTCTGGCCATTTTGAGCATTTAATCGACCCCACAAATGTGACGCTCCAGAAACTAAATCTGCTCAAAGGAAGGTCAGTTTTATAGCTTCTCTAAAGAGCTAAACTGTTTTCAGCTGTGCTAACATGATTCTACAAGGGTTTTCTAATCATCCATTAGCCTTCTGAGGCAATGAGCAAACACACTGTACCATTAGAACACTGGAGTGATAGTTGCTGGAAATGGGCCTCTATACACCTATGTAGATATTGCACCAAAAACCAGACATTTGCAGCAAGAATAGTCATTTACCACATTAGCAATGTATAGAGTGTATTTCTGATTAGTTTAAAGTGATCTTCATTGAAAAGAACAGTGCTTTTCTTTCAAAAATAAGGAAATTTCAAAGTGACCCCAAACTTTTGAATGGTAGTGTACCGGTATATAGCTGAAGATTCAATAAAATACAAAATTGGTATTGTTACCAGGATAAATGGAAGATTAAGTAATAAATTAATTCAATGTACACTGTTTTTGCTGTTATAGTTACTGCTGTAGCGTTCAGTAGTAGAAAAATAAAAGGCCTAGTGCGCTTCACTCCACTGATACGGGTTTGTTGACGGTGGAGTGGCTGGGCGCTTTATGTCACAGGGCACCCTCATTTCTGTGTTACCTTCTGGTTATGCTGTCACAGTTAGTCTTGCTAGAATTCTTGCTTGCACTCAGCGCACAATGTACACTGTTCTTAACCATAAGGCATACCTAACAATCTGTTTCTCTCTCTCTCTCTCTCTCTCATTACATGTCACTCCTGAGATATTAGTGATGCTGGCCTCTCCTGCTTTCCGGACCTCCCTGATCCATCTTGATGCCCTACTTCTAGCTGGAGTCTCATCCCTTCACTCCTGTGGAGGATGGCCCCATATGGACAACCTAAAGATACATTTAGAAGACGGCTCTGGACACTTACAGTTTTGCTATGATGGTTTAGGTTTACAAGTGACATGATAACTTTAGGACTACAGTTGTCATGAACAGTTTTGCACTCAAGTCTCCATCAATAAAATTGAGGTATGTGTTAAGGACATTAGACACTGGATGCTTATTAATTTCCTTCTGCTTAACCCTGACAAGACTGAAGTACTTGTGCTAGGACCACATACAGCTAGAAGTAAGTTTTCTGATTACACAGTAACTCTGGATGGCCTTTCTGTTTCTTCACGTGCAGCAGTAAAAGACCTCGGAGTGATTATTGACCCCAGTCTTTCATTCGAAACTCACATTGATAACATCACCCGGATAGCTTTCTTTCATCTCAGAAATATTGCAAAGATAAGAAATTTAATGTCATTGCATGATGCAGAAAAACTAGTCCATGCTTTCGTTACCTCCAGGTTGGATTATTGTAATGCCTTACTGTCTGGATGTTCCAATAAGTGCATAAACAAGCTCCAGTTAGTTCAAAATGCCGCAGCAAGAGTCCTTACTAGAACTAGAAAATATGACCACATCACGCCTGTGTTGTCCACACTGCATTGGCTCCCAATCAAGTTTCGTATTGATTATAAAATACTACTATTGACCTTTAAACCACTAAATGGTCTCGCACCACAGTACCTGAGTGAACTTCTGCTCCTCTATGACCCGCCACGCCTACTTAGATCAAAAGGTGCAGGCTATCTGCTGGTACCTCGTATAGTGAAGGCTACATCAGGGGGCAGAGCCTTTTCTTACAAAGCCCCACTGTTATGGAACAGCCTTCCAAGTAATGTTCGGGAATCAGACACAGTCTCAGCATTTAAGTCTAGGCTGAAAACATATCTGTTTAGTCAAGCCTTTTGTTAATGGTGTTTATGAGGTAAAGGAGTAGATCTGGAGGGTCCTCAGACATAGAGTGTTTTGGTAAACTGGGATGTATGGATGCTGTCAGTCCCCACTCGCTTGCTCACTCGAGTTTGTTGACGGTGTAGTGGCTGGCTGCTTTATGTCCCGGGGCTCCCTCATGCCTGTGTTACCTTCTGGCTCTCTCCTTTTAGTTATGCTGTCATAGTTAGTTGCCGGAGTCCCTGCTTGTACTCGGTGCAATATGTATACTGTTCCTACTTATTCAGGTGACATTGGGCATACCTAACCACCTGTGTTTTCTTTCTCTCCCCCCCACCCCAAATCTGTCCCTCTGAGTTACATGGAGTCAACAGGAAATCTTTTGGTGGAGACGGTGGGGACCTCGACTGGCTATCGTAGCCTGCAGGGAATCGGCCGTCAGACATTCTGTCGCATGTCCCAGACCCGGTGAAATGTAACTGAATTGTCTTGGCCAGGCCTAAGGGTCCCATCTGCATCTCATCATTGCTGAGGAGTGTGCTCCCATCACCCAATCAAGCATCCAGCCAGAGCAGGTCATGATATATTTTTTACCATATTAACATGCCATTGTGTGTTATGCCTGATGTAAAGACTCTCGTCTCTGCGAGCCTACCACACAGATTTAATACTTGTCATTTTTAGGGCATACCTAACAACGTGTTTTCTTTCTCTCTCTCTCCCCCCCCATCTGTCCCTCTGAGTTACATGTTGATCCTGGGATTGAGATGCTGGCCTCTTCTGCCCCTCGGACCTGCTTGATCCATCCTGGTGCCCTGTGTCTGGTCGGAGTTTTATCACCCCACTCCTGTGAAGGACGGCCCCATGAGGACAGTTGAGGGTTATACCTGTTAAAACTGTTAATATTATAGTCAGGCTGTCTGTTGTTGCCCAAATGAGGATGGGTTCCCTTTTGAGTCTGGTTCCTCTCGAGGTTTCTTCCTCATGTCGTCTGGGGGAGTTTTTCCTTGCCACCGTCGCCACAGGCTTGCTCATTGGGGATAGATTAGGGATAAAATTAGCTCATGTTTTAAGTCGTTCAAATTCTGTAAAGCTGCTTTGCGACAATGTTTATTGTTAAAAGCGCTGTACAAATAAACTTGATTTGATTTGATTTGATCAATGAACAGTTGATAACTTCAACAAATTAAACTTCACGTCAAAACTATGATGAATTTTCTGGTTACACAATTACACTTTTGACGATACAGAACACACTTATAAAAGCAATTTATTTATCATCATGCTATCTGTTATAATTCAAATAAGGATGGGTTCCCTTCTGGTCCCTCTCAAGGTTTCTTCCTCATGTCATCTCAGGGAATTTTTCCTTGCCATTGTCACCTCAGGCTTGGCCATTAGGGATAAATTTATTAATTCATATGTTTAAAATTTATATTTTTCTGTAAAGCTGCTTTGCAACAATGTCTATTCATCTATACAAATAAATTTGATTTATTTTGGCAGCAAACACTGCTCTGATGTCTCAGTCGACTCTGTACTGTGGTATGCACTAAGCAGCTGCCTGTTTGAGCTCCAAACACAACATGCTGTTACTGCTCAATTACTGCAGTGTTTGTTTGAGAGAGGAGGGCACACTTTGACACCTGACCCCGACTAATCTCACTAAAGATCTTCTGAAGCTTCCGCATCCTCTGGCGAATTCTGACCTTAAGCTTAAAGCCTGTTTGAATAGTAAATGATACTGCTCCAGCTCATTGATTTCTGTCTATCTCCATTAAGCTAATGAGCATAGAAATTAATTACAAACTCTTAGACAATAAAGCATCTCAGTAACAGTGGAACAAAAAATGCTTTTTGTCTTTCATAAGTTTAATAAGGTTGTCACTTATTCGGGTCACAACTACAATACACAAAGCGTGATTATGCTATCAGTGATAGACTTTTTTACCTGCAATATGCAGAGAAGCATTCCTACTGATAGCAGTGCCTGCACTGTTTTGAGCCAGACAGGAATACATTGCTTCATGAGACTGGCTTTTCTTTCCAGTCACCACACTGAGGAAGAAGAGGCTACCCTCAGGCAGGATGATGGGCTGTGACTGGTCCTCCATCTTCTCAGGTTCCAGAGGGATGCCATTGCGGAGCCACTGGATGGATGGTTCTGGGGTTCCTTCAGCTCGACAGGAAAGTGTGGCAGGACTTCCCACACGCACCACCACATCAGATGGGTGATGCACTATCCGGGGAGAAACTTCATCAGAACGCAGCCTGGAACCTAAAACAAAATGTGAGAAGAATTGTAGATTACCATTCTTTCATCTTAACTTAAACTTCAGTGTTTCCCACAGAAATTTTGGAGACTATGGGGGCAGCCCATGGGGGGTGGGGGTGGCGTGCGTGTCCAGTTGAATTGCAGGGGTGCGCAGGGGGTTGTTTAGCCCGTGGCGCGCGTGTGCGGTTGAATTGCAGGGGTGCGTGGGGGTTGTTTAGCCTACTAATACTACTAAACTAAGACTAACAAAGAACAAATTCGTTGGTATTGGTTATGCACCTTGTATTTTATTTTAGCATGTTGCTACAGAGGGCAGTCCTACAAGAAGAACATATTACAGATAGCAACCAAACCAAACCAAAAATCCTACAATACTTCACACCCTGAACTCCTACAAAAAGTCCTACAAAACAAGGACTTCTAGCTCTGCTGTATGTCAAAAGTGACCCTGACAAATGCCTGCCCTATTTACAAAGACCACACCCTGCACTTGTGCATTTGATTTTTCTTGGCTTTGAGAAAAAGAGTTTGAGTGCCCTTTCATAATTTATATCTTCTGGTTGTGGCCCGTTAATGGAAATCCTCAAGCAGGCGGCCAGGTGCTCTCCTTGCAGTCTGTTCCGAAGGTCTGTTTTGACCTAAAATGGCAAACAACTTGTTACTACAATGAGTCATGTGATTGCAGAGCTCACTCTGAAATATTTAATTAAGTGAAAGTAAGATTGAACTTAGGTGGGATTTGAGCATAAAAACAATGGGTAAATGTAAATTGAAATTCACATCACTGGTTTGCCTGCAGATGTCCTTACCCTGTTCATTGTGGAAAAGTCTCTTTCACAATTCATGCTCCACACCAGCACAACAAGGGCAATCGCTGCTAAGTGGCTGAGTAATGGGTATATCTGCCCCCATTCATCGCACTCACTTGCTAGGAGTGTTATACCAATTTGACATCCTGACAAAGGTGGTGTTTACATTAGACCGTATCCGTCTCGTTTTCGTCGCGGATGCACTGTCTGTGCACATTAAAAGGCTGGGAAACGACTCCACAGGCGGAACAACTTGAATCCGCCAGGGCCCACGTATTCAACCCAGTTCGTATCTGATCCGGTGCTGTGTAAACATTGAGGAACGAGGATACGCTGTGCTGAGCTCTAGCTGACGTCGTCACTGGACAACGTCACTGTGACATCCACCTTCCTGATTCGCTGGAGTAAAGAGTATAAAAGTATGAATTAAAAAAGTATAAAAAAAAGTATATTAAAGAGTATAAAAGTATGAATATAATGCTTTGCTTTGTCATTCTTAATGTTGTTCATGGTAAGATGCAAATACTGCCCACTGTGTAGTTATGATTGTCTTTAGGCTTGCCATCCTTCCACTTGCAAGTGGTGAGTGACTTGCACATGCCCAATATGCACTGGGATCACACACACAGTGGCTCAGTCCCGAATCACTGCTCGTGCGCTTCACTCGCGTGCTCTGTGAGCTGCGCAGGGCCGGAGTGCGCACCCTCCAGAGGGCACTCGCTGTTCAGGGCGGAGTGATTTGGAGTTCAGGATGCCTGCGGAGCCGAGCCGCTGAGGAGGAATTTACACATTACACATTTCAACTTACGTGCCATCTAATTACCGTATTTTTCGGACTATAAGTCGCACTTTTTTTCATGGTTCGGCTAGCCATGCGACTTATACTCCGGTGCGACGTATATATGTTTTTTTTTTTTTTCACCGCGGAATAACTGGAGCTGATGCCGAGTCTGACGACAGCCACGCAGAAGAAGAGGAAACGGCGCTTCGTCTGCCGCTGGAGTTGGCAGAGTTGTTCAGAAGCGACACCGAGGATGAGGAATTCAATGGATTTGCTGATTTGGAGTGAAATCGCCAGCTTGATAAACTTGATTGACCTGTGTTTTATTATTAATGATAGGCCTATAGTTATTTAAATAAGTTATGTAATGATTTTAGGCAGTGCTTAATTTGTGAAGTGGGAGGTCCCGGAACGCAGGAGGTGGGTGGGTCCGGCGACTCAAAAAAAAAAAAAAGGTGGGGGGTGGTTTACTATAACTTTACGCACACGCGCTTATTGTGTGTGTAAAAAAAATAATAATATCAGACATTATGATCTTAGAAAACGCTTTAGTGACGAACAGTTACAGACAGTAATATGTCGTGATATGTTATAAAATATTTTTATTAGGCTATATATTAAATTATATATTAAATTTATCTTCTAAAATAACAGACTACTCATATCACAACCGGTTTATTTCACCATTGGAGATCAGATCACACAAGACATGAGTTAAATTACTCTTTTTAAGGATTTAAGTAGGGTATTTAAAAGCGGTTGTTGTTTTTTTTTCACTAGACGGTTGTCTTTGGAGATGATATACCTATAGCCTACTTGACCTCTGATTTAATGAAATAAAATTCGACAAAAATGAAGAATGACTCTCCTCGATGATGACTACAGCTTTAATAACACAGATGAAAGAGCCATGGGGCGATAATAAGCCCTACCGGTAAAAATAATCTAAAAGCAAACTGATTAATGCATCAGTAATAGGCTACTAATATTAGTTATAATAATAATAATATAGGCTATTAGTAATAATGATAGTGATAGTATTAAAGATAGTAGTAGATATTTAAAATAATCAGACTAGGCTACTTACAGGGCAAAGGGCGCGTTATCACTGCTCAGCTGTTCGGTTATTAAATAAACAATGCAGTCGCGCAGTAACCACGCGCCGCTTATCAGATACAATCACAGATTCTATGGATAGAATAACCCTTCAAAAAAGTGCGACTTATAGTCCGGTGCGACGTATATATGTTTTTTTCGTCTTCATAATGCATTTTTTGGCTGATGCGACTTAAACTCCGGAGCGACGTATAGTCCGGAAAATACGGTAGTCATGTGATTAGCGTATCCGTGTATTGGCGTTGCTGTGTGCACGCGAATCGTGTATTGGCGTTGCTGTGTGCACGCGAATCGTTTTAAAAACGTTAATCTGATGATCCGCTGATACGGTCTAATGTAAACACCACCAAAGACAGCAAGCAGTTGATGTTAGGCCTACCTCAGTTACTACCTCTTCATCCTGAGGTGAATTTCGATCCCTCTTTTTGAAATAATTCAAAATGCTCATGATCTGAATTAACAAAACAAATTTGGCATCAGTTTAATAAGGATCGGAGATTTTCTGTTACAGCTGTAGCGTCTACAATAAGGCTGACATCGTCACCTGACATTCAACACGTTGCATTAAGGCCTACGTTAGTGGAGAAACATTCTTCATCAGTAACTTTGAAAATGATCAAATTCGAGTCAAGAAGTTAATTTAATTAAGTAGGTAACTAACATTACATTCCCTTAATTATGTGGCCTAATAGCTTCACCTTTAGAAGGTAGCCTATTAGAAAAGGCTAAAAATAATTTAACGTCTTCCGTCTCACCAGTAACAAATCGCGTTAAGGCTACTAGCACTAATTCTCAAAAGTGGCATCGAAGTTCGCTCTCTGTTAGAATAGACTACGTTTCCCTTTTAACATGTACATGCAGACCTAGATTAGTTTATCACTGCTGTCACTTCACGTCTCCATCACTTGGATAGACTGCGCACATACAATGTCAAGCGGGAAGCACTTCGTCGGTGAATTTAGAAACGGCCTGATCCTGGTAGGATGATAAAGTTAATTTGACGAATTAGATAACTACGTAGGGCTAACTAATATTGCCTCAAAATAGCCTACTGTTGCCTTACAGAAAAGGTAGGTTTGCCAGTACGAAATGGACAAAGTAATTTTACTGAAACAATACACTTAACGTCATCCATCAATGCGCTCTCCATACGCCTATAAAGCACAATAGCGTAGCCTAAACGTCACCTTCTCAATCGTGTCAAAGGCTACATAAAGTTGTATAAACTTACCTTAACATGTAGATGCAGACAGGATGTAGCTTATCAGAGTTGTCTCCTCACGCTGTCTCAGATAGGCAACGCACGCAATGTCAGGTCGGGTGCGTCAGTGTCACCATGCGTGCGTGCGTGCGTGCGGGCGGGTGCGGACTGAGACTATGGCGGCCCAAATTAGACTATGGCGGGCCGCCATAGTCTTGTCAATGTGTGGGAAACACTGAACTTATTGAAACAACTTTAAAAAGAAATCTAATCAGTCATCTTGCTCAAAGTGCAGAGGTGGACAAAGTACCCAACTTCATGACTTAAGTCAAAGTACAGATCCCACTAGTCAAATGTTACTCTGATACAAGTGAAAGTTGTCCAGTCAAATTTTTACTTAAGTTAAAGTACTGAAGTACTTTCTTTTAAAAATAGTTAAGTATTAAAAGTACATTTTCTGTCAACACATTGTTGTATTATTGACACAATGCTTATAATGCCTCATGCCTCTGAAGCAACCGACTGGATTGTTTTGTGAATTCACAAAATGAATGAATGCTGTGCATCATGGTGGTTTAATGTTAAGCTAGCTAGTCAGTGAAGCTCCACCTGACATACTAGCAAATTCTTTTCAAATTCAAAATCATATTGGGTATCTAACGTTACTAGAAAAGAAAGATTTCTAAATTGTTTATTTGGCAAGATTATGCTAAAACATATTTCTGAAAGGACTTCAGATAAGTTAACGTTATTCATGTTAGTGTAACTCTGTTTTTACATGCTAACTAACAGTGTCCAAGTTAACTAGCTATGTGTTAACGTTAGCCATGGACAAGGCTACGGCAACTTGGCGGGCAAATTCATAGAAAGTCATTTGACTAACCAGACTACATAGCTATTACAATGTTATCATTAGCTCTAAAAGCACAGACAGCTTCACTGCAAGCTTTCTCTTGGAATAAAACATTTACATACCTCAATATGCTTCCGCAGGTTGGACGGCGAGTTTTTGTAGGCTGTGATGTGGTTTGTTTTAGGTAAACAAAACAAACATTTAAAACAAAACAAATCTTTAATCCTTTCAGAAAACTGAAACATGGGTTCTAGGTATAGCCATGGGTGCGTGCATTCCCCAGAAGAACCGCCTCCTACCATTCTGCCATCAATTGATCGAGTTCAGATAATGCTGCTGAGAAATCACTGAACTTGATTTTATACAGTCTATGGACATGATGTGACTCTAGTGATTACTGATAGGCTGTCTCAGTGTCACCTGCGAAAAAATCAATCGCGTTTTAGAAAAGAAAAGAAAAAATATCCACTTTCAAAGCTGCTTCATAGTAACGAGTAACGAGGACCTTGATAGAAATGTATTAATCACTATATCAATGTCTATATGGACTTCATCGTTAGGATAGCCCGCCACGAAGTTCTAAGATTATACCCAGAGATGGGCTTCAGAATTAAGTATTGCATTCCCAGTGAGGTTTCTCCGAGGGATCTCCGGAGAAAAGCTAAAGCAAGAGGTGAGAACAAAATAACAGAACTCCTACATGCTGACGACCAAGCTATATTTGCCAAGTCTATTGAGGAACTTTAAACAATCCTCAAGGTCTATGATCAGACTTTGGCCTGCAAATGTCATACTCGAAAACTGAAATGATGGCTTTCAATGTCGAAGAAGATATTCAGAACAGATACACCCTTCTACAAGTAAACGACACCAACATAAAAAACGTGAGAAGCTTTCGATATCTAGGCTATACAGTCACGAATACAAACGAGAACATGAAGTATCTTGGTCTGAGAATTGGCTCGGCGTTTGAGAAGTGGAACGAACTTAAGCATGTTCTCATAGATCGCCATATAAAGATGCCCATCAGAGTGAAATTCCTGATTGCATGCGTGAGATCTCGACTGCTCTATAGCGTGCAGACATGGCCATTGATAGAGAAAGAACTAGCAAAGATTGAGAGTATATGGCATGGGTTCTTGAGAAGGATGGTGAAGGGAGGTTACAAGAGAGTGAAGGATGATAGGAATGAGGAGGAACTGGCTGATGACGATAAGGGATGGCGTTTTATACTATCTAACGTGGACCTACGGCACATCACTGGCACATGGCCAATAAGGAAGTACTGTGTCCAACATAGGGCTGTGCGATATGGGAAAAAATGAATATCCCGATACATTTTCTCCATTTCACGATATACGATATATATCTCGATATATTTAAATCTCCTCTAAAGGACCCCATGAAATCTAACTTTTACTCTTTACTGTTTTCACTACAATCCCTGCAGATTAAATAACATTCTTGGTTAACTTTACAGGTGGTTTTCAACAACACATTTTAAATTTTCATGTTAGTGATTAATCACAATTGAATTGAAATAAGACTATTTTTATTCAACAAAGATGTGGCACAAACTGCAAAAACAATCTTGAAAATTGCAACAAAGGGGCAATACAATACAGAGCTGCTCAGAGCTCAAATCAATAAAGTGCAAGCTCAACACTAAGAAAGACATTTAGCCTAAATAAGAAAAGTGCTCATTCATTAAATTATTTAAAAAAAATAGATCTCCAAGCTATTAACCTGACTACTGAGAACCACTGGAACATTCACAATAGAGAGAGAGAGAGATTGAGGGAGAGAAGAGAGAGATCTGCAAAACATAATTTTTCTCTTTGCACACTTTTCAACTGAATGTTTTCTGGCTCTGCCTCTCAGATGTGTATAATTCCGGCTGCTGCCTTTCGTGATGACAGGTTTTTTTTGCACACTTTACAAACCGGCATTTGCTGTTCCACGTCCTCCTCGCGATATCCAAAAAAATGCCAGATGACTGACCCCTTACTAGTTTTTTAAGGAACCAATTCGTCTGCTTCCATTTTTAATTTGTCGCTGAAATTGACAGAGCTTACACGGTAGCCTATGCAACACCAGCGATTGCACGAACTGAGTCAGCGCTGTAAACCGGAACTAGGAAATCTTCCCGCCGGCAGTGTTGCCAGATACTGCTGACGTTTTCCAGCCCAAAATATATTCAAAACCCGCCAAAACGCACTTAAAACCGCACAATCTGGCAACACAACCGAAACTAGAAAATCTTCCCGGAAGTTCCTTTCAGCACCGAGATGTCGCCCGGGATTGGTTGGCGAGTGCGTGACGTTATTGTTTTCTTTACCCTTAGGCAGCCTCTCACGTTACTGCCTGAGGGACAGGGAGAAAACCACCGGAAAAGGTTTTAAACAAACACAACAAACATGAAACGAACGCAAGTCGGAAGATGACCATAAAATACTCGATAGTTATGATATAATAATTTTATGTATCGCACACAGAATTTTCGGTGATATATCGAGTATATTCGATATATCGCACAGCCCTAGTCCAACAACACTTGAAGTATTTAGCTCACATATGTAGAATGGACAATGATGATGTACGAAAACAAATCCTTTTTGATGAGCATGCCCCCAAGTGGACTGCACTAGAGAAATACCTAGGAATCAGGGCTCAACAGTGCGCACATTTCACTCGCATTTGCGAGTGAATTTTTCGGCATGCGAACGACGAAAAAAAAACCACGCGCATTCGTGCGAGGGCTTCTTGCGGCCGACAGTTTAAGAAAGCACTGAGCACAGACGCGACGAGTTTAACATTCTAAAATGTATCAAACGTTAAACTGCAAAGTATGTAAATCCAGCGCTGGATAGCCTACCTAATATAGTGTAACGAGTAACGGCCTGTATTGTTGTAAGCGTGTGTTCAGTGTTGTGTACATGCGTGTGTGTGCGCGTGTGTGTGTTCTGCCTGCGCCTTGCTCCCTGTCTGTAGTTGCGTGCATTGCCTCTGTCTTGCATTGCGGTGGTTCCCACGGTAGCCGGGGTGGGGAGTGAAAAAGTTAAATTTTTTTTGCCGTTCTGCCATGCTAGTGCATTTTACCGGGACATGAGATTTCAGCATTTTTATTCTTCTCGGTCTGTAGCTTGAATAAGTTTAGGCTACTGAATAACACTTTCAGTTAAAGTTGAGTCTGGTGCTTTTGTGCTGACGCTACAATAGCCTACTATCACAATAAATATCCCCCGTAACATTTCCCGTTTTCTACTCATCTTTCTGTGATTGCCCCTCTTTCCCATGGTTGTATGTTGTGGGTGTGGCATTAGGTGGGAAAAGTGCTTTTTAGGGATTCATCAGATCATTCAACTGAGAGATAACTGAGAGCTGGTTTGGACCGAGCTGAGAAATATATTCGCTATGCAGAGAATAACGGCGTTTTTTAAAAGCAATGATGGTGGAAACAAGAATAAAAGAACGGACGAAGAAGAAAGTGTAGTGAAGAAAGATAGAATGACGGGAGAAGGTGCGGGAAAATTATATAATGAGATGGAAAGCACACACCCCAGTGCAAACATTTAGATGGGAACATACAACACAGCAGAAAAACAAATAATATACAGGATATACAAATGGTACATGTCACAACACAGCAGAAAAACAAAGAATATATATACAACTGGGCGTGTTGAGTTGCAGATGTTAATTGCACATTAGTTATAGAAACTCAGTTCAGCTACAAAACTCAAGATATTGCACAGCATTTGGTATTGCATTGTATTGGGTATGGATGTAAAAGTGTAGAAATATAAATATAAAATATACAAAAGCTATAAAAACTAAAAAGTTGCTCTGTGAAGTTGCACTGTAATAAGTATTGCACTGTATCAGGTAAGTGTGAGAATATTGTCCTTTTAGGTCCTTGTTGGTGCATTGTTGCACCTGCCAGAAGTGGCATCAGTCAGTGCATGTAATTAGCCTTTTTCACATTACGTCACTTGCAGAAGAACCTCACATCCATTTTCAGCCTTTTGAATGGAAGAAGAGGCGGCATGCTAATCTGCTGGCTAACAAGTAGCAACCATAGAAAGTCAGTAAACTTCCTTTCCAAAACAAGGCAGATAGGTGACTGGAATGGTCGCTAACAATACGTAATGATAAACAACAATGCGCAATATTATTATCAATCTTATCTGTGAATGACACAGTTTTGTTAACATATGGTATGTTGCCGCCGTATACCTCTTCTTCCATTCAAAAGGCTGAAAACGGATATGAGTTCCCCTGCAAGTGATGTAATGTGAAAAAGGCTAATTGTTCAAGGTGGTTATGGCCTGTGGGAAAAAACTGTTTTTGAGTCTGTTGGTCCTTGCTTTGATGCACCTGTAACGCCTGCCTGAGGGCAGCAAGTCAAAGAACTCGGAGCCAGGGTGGGAGCTGTCCTTGATGATGATGTTAGCTCTGCTGAGCTCTGCTCTCTGTTTAGCTACTGTTTGTTCATTCATTCAGTTGTTCATTATTCATTTGTTCGTTCATTCATTCATTCATTCATTCATTCATTCGTTCATTCATTCATTCTCAATTGAATTTTGCGTTTTATGTGTTGGTGTGTCTAAAGTTTGCGCTGCAATAAACCTTTAAAATGAAAACCTACTTGTGCCTCCATTTTTTTCCCTATGCTCCTAAAATTTTTAACTTAGGAGCACATGTGCTCCTGAAAAAAAAAGTTAGTGTAGAGCCCTGCTAGGAATGGATGCTCAGCAGATTAGAAGGACAATGATGGACAGAACAAATTTCCACTGTCTGTTAGACCATATGGACACACCCTAGTGGGGTTAAATCCCCAGAAAAAGGGAAATAGAAGAAGAAGTGGAGTAAAAAGTATGATATTTGTCTTTCAAATGTAGTGAAGTTAAAGTCATAACTTTCCCAAAAAACTAATACTTAAGTAAAGTACTCAAGTGTACTTCGTTACTGTCCACCTCTGTCAAAGTGTCACTGATATGTGTAGGGAATAAGATTCAGAAGAAAAAGATCCCTGATATATCTGTGTTATTATCTAGCTACGAGGAAGGCATGGCCTAACGGTTAGTGACATAGCTTTGGGAACAAAAGGTTGCTCGTTCAATTCCCTGGACCAGCAGGCCTGGCTGAAGGGCCCTTGAGCAAGGCACCTAACCCCTGACTGCTCTGGTAAGAGTGGCGGCGTACCTTGTGTCTGATTAGCCAAAGAAACACTGATGATATAATTATCAGTTTGAGTGGTACCCAGCCAAAAATAAACTAGATACTAAAAACATAAATAATTGAAGAAATTTTTTTTGTGCTTGTGCCTATAAAGTTGTGTTCCAATTTCACAACTGCTAGACTTCCACCGTCAGCTTCTTGAGCATGGCCATTACCCCCAAACAGTTAAAGCCAACTGTCTCTTTGAGGATTAAATGATGTTGACAAAATTTTATGCAATCAAAACCATCTTCTTTTGAACATTATTAATAATAATAATAATAATAATTTCGGCCCTGTGATGACCTGGCGACTTGTCCAGGGTGTACCCCGCCTTTCGCCCGTAGTCAGCTGGGATAGGCTCCAGCTTGCCTGCAACCCTGTAGAACAGGATAAAGCGGCTACAGATAATGAGATGAGATGAGATGAGATAATAATTTCGGGCGGCACGGTGGTGTAGTGGTTAGCGCTGTCGCCTCACAGCAAGAAGGTCCTGGGTTCGAGCCCCGGGGCCGGCGAGGGCCTTTCTGTGTGGAGTTTGCATGTTCTCCCCGTGTCCGTGTGGGTTTCCTCCGGGTGCTCCGGTTTCCCCCACAGTCCAAAGACATGCAGGTTAGGTTAACTGGTGACTCTAAATTGACCGTGAGTGTGAATGGTTGTCTGTGTCTATGTGTCAGCCCTGTGATGACCTGGCGACTTGTCCAGGGTGTACCCTGCCTTTCGCCCATAGTCAGCTGGGATAGGCTCCAGCTTGCCTGCGACCCTGTAGAAGGATAAAGCGGCTAGAGATAATGAATGAATGAATGAATGAATGAATGAATAATAATTTCAATTTATATAGCGCCTTTCTCTTTCGCCCATAGTCAGCTGGGATAGGCTCCAGCTTGCCTGCGACCCCATAGAACAAGCGGCTAGAGATAATGAGATGAGATGAGATAGCGCCTTTCTCAAAACCCAAGGTCGCTTTTTTTTTGGGGAAAAAAAAAAGTCCACCAAATAGAGGTCAGGATGCCATTCCAATGGTGTAGCAGCCACAGTCCCACCAAGAGTCGCATGAAAACAAGTCCCACACCGCCAGCACAGCCGCTGCGCCGCCGCCGGGCAACATCACTCGGAACACCACGCCATGGATCCACAAAGCAAGCACAGACGCACCGCCACGCAGAGCGCTGGTATGTCCCAAACCGCCTGCACAGCCGCTGCAACACCACCGAGCAACATCGCTCGGAACACAGCGCCAAGCACTAAAGCACTGCTGCACAGAGCGCTGGACAACCACGATGTTAAAATGAGCAACGAGCTCATTGCAGTCCATAGCTAGGAGCACAGGCACCACCCACGGCAAACCAAGGCTTGGAGGGAACCGACGCCCAAAACTGGGTCCGGAGCTACACCACAACCGGTGGACAAAAACACTCAAACAAAAACAAACATCAAACTACACAAACACAAAAAAAGGGAGGGGAAAAAAAGCTCCAAAGACATTTTTGGAGCCAGAGGTCAAGTGACAATGTCACCCTAAATCCAACATAAATAATTTCCATTGTTGGATGGCATTACAACTCTTGTATCACATGTCTGCTGTTGAAGACCACTCGGTGAGCAAAATGAGGAAATGAGTTTCCTGTGAGGATTTGAAGAACAGTCAGTTTTTGTGAGGAATAAAAGGCCACTTATAAACACAATCAGGAACTAACAGGATATCCATCACCTGTGGAGAGAGCCCTCCAGCACAGACACTGCTATTACTGGCCTTTTACAATGACCCTTCTATACCCACCACCAAAACACACCAAACATGTCATTATGGGAGTGCATGCTTCAAACAAAGCAACACACTTGACTGAGTTTTGCCAGCTGCTATCTGGTAAAGCAGCTATTTCCTCGTAAAAAATGTGTGATAGGGTCACAGCCTAGCAGAACTATTCTCCACTTCCAAGTATTTTATCGCATCTTAAATGTGTATCTTCAACCTACTTCCAATCTCTATAGTCATGCAAACAGCTCAACAATGTAGACTGGAATGTGATACATTCTTGGCAAAACTGTTATCAACTGTAAAATGTTTCTATTGTCTCATAAATGGGCATTTCCTGAAAAAGCGGAAATAAATTATCTACAACCTTGATGTCTGTTTTATGGAATGGAGGATTTTCAGGAAAACAATGGACAAAATGGGATTGGACATGCCTTAAAATATAGAGTTAAAAATTATTTATATATATTGGCTATATAATAGACGTATAGAAAAATGTGAGTTCAAAGATAAAAACAACAACTTAATATGTAACTAAAATGTGAGATGTTCTTTCTGCCATGTGATTTACTAAACCTAATCTAACCCTAACCCTATCATTCACAGATTTTTTTTTTTTTGGTAAATCAACCAATCCTATGCACACTGAGATACTATACACTGCATGAAATTTATAGTACAGCAAAATCATGGATACTGAACCTCCCTTCAGAAACTATAATTATATACAGTACAATGCAAAAATCACCCTATCCTGTTTTAGTACAAACTTTATCCAGTTTTATTGTATGACTTTGTCCTACATTATTGAGTTAGGACAAAAACATTCAAGATACCAGTTTTCAGACGGAAAAAAAAGATAAAAAAAGATTAAAAAAAAAACATAATGAAGGTTGCTGGGTATTGCTGCAAAAATAAGGAGCAAGTGTGAAAACTCCAGAAGTTTCCAGAAGAACTAATCTGGTTCTTCAGGATGCTCAGTAAAACTTACAGCTCATTTCCTTATAAAACTGCACAAACTGTACCTGAGACTACTTTTTTTAAGCAAAAGGCTCTTCACACCAAATATTGGCTTTGTTTCATTGCTATTTAATGCTCTTTATAGTATTTTATGTAGAAACATTTAAGTTCGTTGTTGCTGATGAAGGCATCTTTACTCTACAGCATTTCTTTGCATATGCCTAAGACTTTTCCACAGAAGGTTCCTACAGTCATTATAGTTACAGGCTACAGAGCCTGACTCGGACATAAATAATATATTTAGCCATAAAACACACTCTGCTGACCTTGAAGGCAATGAAACACTGCAGCAACCAGGTAAATCCTGAACATGGGCGCTGCTCTCCTCACGCGCTCACCGGAGAAATAAAATTTGCCAAAAGGTTTAATGCATCGCTGTCGCTGATAACCGACTTCCGGTAGGAAACAAGTTTTACACAAGTAGGTGTTACGCTAAATATAACAAGTTTATCAACGTCCAATCGATATAAAACATCACACTTAAGTCCGTTAATAGGTTGAGAAGCGTCTCTCTCTCTCTCTCTCTCTCTCCGGATCTGGGACACTCCCCACACAGCCGGAGAGGCGCGAGCGCAGGTCACATCACAGCCACGGCGCCTATCAGCCTCCCATCATCACAGAGTTTGTACAGAGTTCAATTCTATATGGAAGCCCGTTTCAGCCACCATAATAATGAAATAATGGTTTAATAATTATGACTTTCTATCTCATAATTATGATGTTCTATCTCATCATAATGACTTAGTATCTCATAATTACGTCTTCTTCCAGCTTGTCCCACTTATGCATGTGGGGTGCCATGTCTGCCATGTCATATTAATTGGAGCATAGTTTTACATTGGATGCCCTTCCTTCCACAACACTCCCATTTTCCAGGATTGGGACCAGAACCAAACAGTGGCTGGGTTCCCAGACCATCAACCATTCACACACACACCTATGGGCAATTTAGAATAGCCAGTTAACCTAACTGCATGCCTTTGGACTGTGGGGGAAACCAGAGCACCCAGAGGAAACCCACATAGACACAAGGAGGACAGGCAACTCCACACAGAAAGGCCCACATCGGCCACTGGGCTCGAAGCCAGAACCTTCTTGCTGTGAGGCAACAGTGCTAACCACTACACCACCGTGTTGCCCCAGTATCTCATAATTACTGTTAATTGCTAACTCATAATAATGACTTATGACTCACTAGCTCATAATTATCTCATAATTATAACTTAGTATCTCATTATTCTTTGATTTCTCATAATAATGAGATAATGCTCTCATAATTATCACTTTCTATCTCATAATTATGATTTTCAATCTCATAAATGTGATTCTATCTTATACTGACTTATGACTTACTATCTCATAATTATGATTTAGTATCTCGTAATTATTACTTGATTTCTCATAATAATGCCTCTTATATAATAATGAGATAGTAAGCCATAATTGTCAGAAAATATTCTTATTATACTGACATATGGTATCATATGAGATACATTCCCATTATTGACTTACTATGTGACTCCTCCCCCCCTCAAATAACCTAAACAGGCTTCCATTTACAACCCCAATTCCAAAAAAGTTGGGACAAATTGTAAATAAAAACGGAATGCAATGATGTGGAAGTTTCAAAATTCCATATTTTATTCAGAATAGAAAACATAGATGACATATCAAATGTTTAAACTGAGAAAATGTGTCATTTAAAGAGAAAAATTAGATGAGTTTAAATTTCATGACAACACCACATCTCAAAAAAGTTGGGACAAGGCCATGTTTACCACTGTGAGACATCCCCTTTTCTCTTTACAACAGTCTGTAAACGTCTGGGGACTGAGGAGACAAGTTGCTCAAGTTTAGGGATAGGAATGTTAACCCATTCTTGTCTAATGTAGGATTCTAGTTGCTCAACTGTCTTAGGTCTTTTTTGTCGTATCTTCCGTTTCATGATGCGCCAAATGCTTTCTATGGGTGAAAGATCTGGATTGCAGGCTGGCCAGTTCAGTACCTGGACCCTTCTTCTACGCAGCCATGATGCTGTAATTGATGCAGTATGTGGTTTGGCATTGTCATGTTGGAAAATGCAAGGTCTTCCCTGAAAGAGACGTCGTCTGGATGGGAGCATATGTTGCTCTAGAACCTGGATATACCTTTCAGCATTGATGGTGTCTTTCCAGATGTGTAAGCTGCCCATGCCACATGCACTAATGCAACCCCATACCATCAGAGATGCAGGCTTCTGAACTGAGCGCTGATAACAACTTGGGTCGTCCTTCTCTTTAGTCTGAATGACATGGCGTCCCTGATTTCCATAAAGAACTTCAAATTTTGATTCATCTGACCACAGAACAGTTTTCCACTTTGCCACAGTCCATTTTAAATGAGCCTTGGCCCAGAGAAGACATCTGCGCTTCTGGATCATGTTTAGATACGGCTTCTTCTTTGAACGATAGAGTTTTAGCTGGCAACGGCGGATGGCACGGTGAATTGTGTTTACAGATAATGTTCTCTGGAAATATTCCTGAGCCCATTTTGTGATTTCCAGTACAGAAGCATGCCTGTATGTGATGCAGTGCCGTCTAAGGGCCCGAAGATCACGGGCACCCAGTATGGTTTTCCGCCCTTGACCCTTATGCACAGAGATTCTTCCAGATTCTCTGAATCTTTTGATGATATTATGCACTGTAGATGATGATATGTTCAAACTCTTTGCAATTTTACACTTTCGAACTTCTTTCTGATATTGCTCCACTATTTGTCAGTGCAGAATTAGGGGGATTGGTGATCCTCTTCCCATCTTTACTTCTGAGAGCCGCTGCCACTCCAAGATGCTCTTTTTACACCCAGTCATGTTAATGACCTATTGCCAATTGACCTAATGAGTTGCAATTTGGTCCTCCAGCTGTTCCTTTTTTGTACCTTTAACTTTTCCAGCCTCTTATTGCCCCTGTCCCAACTTTTTTGAGATGTGTTGCTGTCATGAAATTTAAAATGAGCCAATATTTAGCATGAAATTTCAAAATGTCTCACTTTCGATATTTGATATGTTGTCTATGTTCTACTGTGAATACAATATCAGTTTTTGAGATTTGTAAATTATTGCATTCCATTTTTAATTACAATTTGTACTTTGTCCCAACTTTTTTGGAATCGGGGTTGTAATTCCAATATACTAGGAGTTTGGTGGTAGGTGTTGTTGTTCTTGTCCTTGTTTTGTCCACCTTGTCTAAGTTTTCTTGCTATTAATAAAACAAAATTCCCTAAAGCATGATACACAGAGGTGGTAATACTTGAGTAATTGTACTTCATGACTACCCTTGAGTTTTGGGGGCATTTACTGTATACATTACTTGTACATTAATAATACATTTTTTATTTACATTTCACTTTTTTGCACCCAGTCATGTTAATCAATGTAGGAAAAAAAATCAAGAATCATGCCAATTTGTCATCTGCAGTGACATTCTCATGTTATACAATGTAGTAAATGCTAGCCTATAGCTACCCATGTGTGTTCGAATATGGATAATGCTGGGATCAGACTACACAATATATTTGTTTTTCTGGGTCTTGACGGCCCAGAGTTGGTGGCTTCTGAATAGGTAGTCCTCGAGGAATCCTCTTAGCGCGCACGTACTCACTCAGTATTGTGTCATGTAAGACATAGCGAGTTTTCTTAAACGACAACTGTTTAAATTTACGATTTAAATCCGCTGTTGTAGCAGCTGTTGAGAAACTTTCAGTGAGAGCAGTCCGTGGAAAAAGTATATTCTCAATATCTGCTTCTAAGAAGGTGCGCGTTTGTGCATAATTGTCCATAAGACTGTTAATTTCGGCAAAATTGGCCATCGTAAACCATCTACTAAAGATGGTGGCAGCAGAATACCCAAACAATAAGTAACGTGCTTTCCAATGGAGGTACCGCACCTTTAAATTTGATACCTGGTGGGTGCGTAAGTTCCAATAGAATAACTAGAAACAAACAAAAGGAACTCACACACCTATATGCCGATGTAATAATGTACTTTTATTACATATTAAAACAACAAAAAAGTGCTACCCAAGTGAAAAGTGCAAACGTTTCGGTCACAATCAGACCATCCTCAGTGCAAACATTAAAAATAAAGACACACCCATATATAGACAAGGCCACGTACACGGAAGACAGGTAGTAGGCCTACAACCAAACATGAATACAGGTTAGGGTGCATGGATAAAGACATCCTATCATCAGTACCGTTCCTGTTATGATTTAACTAATGACATAATTTATAGTCATGATACATGTCATAAGGAAAGAAAATAATAAAAATAAAAACATTAAAAAAAATATGAAAAACTTCGGACAAACATCAGAAAATTTATAACATGTAATTCTATCAATGTGATCTACCTCCTAAGCTGTCCCTGTGGTCTACAATATGTGGGGTGCACCCGCAGACAGTTGAGAATCCGTCTCAATGAACATCGGAGCGCGATATATAGGGGGGACTCCAAATCGCCAGTTGCAAGACACTTCAATGAAGCTAAACATTTGGCTAATGATCTTAAATTTGTTGGCATTGATAGAGTTCTCCCCAATTGTCGTAGTAGCTGTACTAGCCAGTCTTTACTGAGATGTGAGGCCAGATGGATTTTTTATTTAAAAACATTGCAACCGAATGGATTGAATGATGATTTTGACTTGACTTGTTTTTTATGAATAGTTTGTATACTTAGTCTTATGCTTATTGTCCGATGTTTTTCATATTTTTTTTTTATGTTTTTATTTTTATTATTATTATTATTTTCTTTCGGGCGGCACGGTGGTGTAGTGGTTAGCGCTGTCGCCTCACAGCAAGAAGGTCCTGGGTTTGAGCCCCGGGGCCGGCGAGGGCCTTTCTGTGTGGAGTTTGCATGTTCTCCCCGTGTCCGCGTGGGTTTCCTCCGGGTGCTCCGGTTTCCCCCACAGTCCAAAGACATGCAGGTTAGGTTGACTGGTGACTCTAAATTGACCGTAGGTGTGAGTGTGAATGGTTGTCTGTGTCTATGTGTCAGCCCTGTGATGACCTGGCGACTTGTCCAGGGTGTACCCTGCCTTTCGCCCGTAGTCAGCTGGGATAGGCTCCAGCTTGCCTGCGACCCTGTAGAAGGATAAAGCGGCTAGAGATAATGAGATGAGATTATTTTCTTTCCTTATGACATGTATCATGACTATAAATTATGTCATTAGTTAAATCATAACAGGAACGGTACTGATGATAGGATGTCTTTATCCATGCACCCTAACCTGTATTCAAGTTTGGTTGTAGGCCTACTACCTGTCTTCCATGTACGTGGCCTTGTCTATATATGGGCGTGTCTTTATTTTTAATGTTTGCACTGAGGATGGTCTGATTGTGACCGAAACGTTTGCACTTTTCACTTGGGTAGCACTTTTTTGTTGTTTTAATATGTAATAAAAGTACATTATTACATCGGCATATAGGTGTGCGAGTTCCTTTTGTTTGTTTCTAGTTTTTCATGCTGGTCACCATGTCAGATTAAGCAATCATAGTGCCATAAATTATTGCTGTGTATTGGTCAGGAGACTGGCAGCACTACAAGTTTGACCCTGATCAATCATCGTTCACATCCTTGCATGTCATCTAGGAGGAGTGTTAAGAAATTGTCAATCATGGCTATCCAGGAACACTTCATAGGGTTTGTCAAACTAGGTGAGAAAATACAAAAAATTCTGACATGCTACACTTTTCATTGTGGTGTCATGGGGCATCCCAGACTCCACATCACTGTTCTTCGATGATGTTACACTAAGGCCCATTCATTCATTTTATTCCAAATTTCCAATGCTGGAATAAAATAATGAGAGTTTTGCTCGAGTTGTGGCACACTCCCGTCATCTTGATTGTTTGGCGTAAGGTGGTCAGGATAGTTGTGTTAGTCTTTTTCTTGTCTTGACATTCTGATAAAATCAATCCTTATGACATCAACAAATCAAATTTCAATAACATGACTTAGAAAAACATCTTCTCCAAGTTCATCATATTCAAATATTGTATGAATACAGCAGGTGAAGTAAAATTAACCACATATTAAGAGTTTGGTTCAAAAATGCAATAAATCCACTGTAATACAGTGTCTTGCAAAAGTATTCATCCCCCTTGGTGTTTGTCCTGTTCTGTCACATTACAAGCTGGAATGAAAATTGATTTTTGGGGGGTTAGCATCTCCCATTTATAGATTTACACAACATGTCTACCACTTTAAAGGTGAAAATTGTTGTTTTATTGTGACACAAACAATAATTAAGATGAAAAAAAAAACAGAAATCTGGAGTGTGCATAAGTATTCAACCCCTCAAAGTCAATACTTTGTAAAGCCACCTTTTGCTGCAATTACAGCTGCAAGTCTTGCCCATTCCTCAAGGCAAAACTGCTCCAACTCCTCCAAGTTAGATGGGTTGTGTTGGTTTACAGCAATCTTCAAGTTATGCCACAGATTCTCAACTAGATTGAGGTCTAGGCTTTACCTAAGCCATTCCAATACATTTAAATGTTTCCCTTTAAACCACTCCAGTGTAGCTTTAGCAGTATGTTTAGGGTCATTGTCCTGCTGTAACGTGAACCTTCGTCCCAGTCTCAAATGTCTGGCTGACTCAAGCAGGTTTTCCTCCAGAATTGCCCTTTATTTAGTGCCATCCATATTTCCTTCAGTCCTGACCAGCTTTCATGTCCCTGCAGATGAAAAATATCTCCACAGCATGATGCTGCCACCACCATGCTTCACTGTGGGAATAGTGTTCTCAGAGAGTTGGGTTTGCGCCATACACGGCATTTCCTATGATGGCCAAAAATATCCATTTTTGTCACAGTCCGGTCCAGTCCATCCATGCCTGAGTTTGTGGGACTTCCATGCCGGATCCGGGACAGGAATTTAGTCCTGCCCTGCTGGAGGCCATCTTCCCTGAAGCGGCACTCCCACACCTGCTACTACTCCTTTCCCATCAGCCAGGGCCTACTTAAGAGCTGTTTGAAGCTACTCCAGTTGCCAGACTGTCTCTTGCAGACTTTCCTCACCTTGCTACAGCCCTTTGGTATTGTGAGTTCTTGATTCCCCCTGCCTGTATCATTCCATGTTTTTTTGCCTAGTTTTCTGTCCAGCTTTTACTCCTGTTCTACCTGCCTGTTCCTTTGGATTGTGCTTTTTTGCTTCCTCTGCCTGGGTTTCCCTTGTCCCTGTTTTCTTCAGTTTTTGTGAAGATTTTTCTGTCCTGTTTTTGTCCCTGACTGTGCCTGCCTGCTCTTCTGTGTTTTGACCTCTTGGCCCATTCTTTGACCATCGATTTTGCCTGAGCCCTATTGTACCTCTGCCCTGTACTTCATTAAAGAAGTTTCCTTTTGTACACTGCTTGTCTTGAGTCTGTTCTTGGGTCCTCACTTCACCTCAGCTCGCCATTTCTGACAGCACAGTCTGGACAGCATGGACCCAGCAGATTTCGCCCAGCTAAGAGCAGCAGTGCAAAAGCAGGGAGCTCTCCTTGGGACCCACCAACAGGACATCCAACAGGTGAACCAAAACCTTGTCGCCATCTCTAACACTGTCAATCTTCTTGCCACTCAGCTACAACAGCTTCAAGTAACGTCTGCTCCTACACAACCCCCTTCGCCTACCGCCCCTCCTGCTCCAGCCCTCTTCAGGGAGCCGAGACTTCCCGCCCCACAGCCATACGACGGAGAACCAGGTACCTGCCGATCATTCTGCTCTCAATGCTCGCTAACCCTTGAGCTTCAACCACTGGCCTTCCCCACAGAGCGTTCCTGAGTAGCCTACACCATCACTCTCCTCACTGGCAAAGCTACGGAGTGGGGATGCCAATGCACCATGCTGCACCATCTTCAAGAATTTCACAGAGGAGATGAGGCAAACCTTTGACCGCTCTCTGTCTGGCAGAGAGGTAGCAAGAGAAATCATGGGGCTGCGGCAGGGTGCCCGGTCCGCTTTTGACTATGCTATTGAGTTTCACACTTTGGCGGCATCTTGTGGCTGGAATGAGAATGCCTTGTTTGATGCATTTTTGAATGGGCTGTCAGACTCCATCAAGGATGAACTGGTCTCATGAGAACTGCCACCTGATCTCCCCGGTCTCATGGACCTCACCAGTTGTATTGACTCCTGGATCAGACAGCGGGTGAAAGAAAGAAGTCTGACTAGTGTTGCTCCCCCTCAGCCTCCCATTTCCTCCATTGAGCCAATGCAGGTAGACTGAGTCCACATCTCACCTGAGGAACGACAGCGCCGTCGGGATATGAGGGCATGTTTTTATCACGGACAGCTGGGGCATTACTGCCAATCTTGCCCTTTAAAAGGAAGAGCCTACCAGTGAGTTTAGGGGCCCTGGTGGGCAATGTCCAGAATCAGCCCCCTACTGATCGACCGCTACTCCCAGTGGTCATTATCCATGGCAATCAGCCCCATGACCTCCAGGTTCTCATTGATTCAGGGGCTGACAGAAACCTGATCTGCTCGACCATTGCCAAGCACTTGGGGATTCCACTACTGGCTCTGAACCTGTCCTTCACTGTCCTGACCCTTAACAGTACTGGTCTGACCACTATCACCCATAAAATAGCCCCGGTCACCTTAAGAATTTCGGGCAACCACTCTGAATCCATCCAGTTTTTCATCATGAGCAACCCCCATGTGCCCATAGTTCTTGGCACAGGTCCCTGGCTAAAGGCCTCTGCATGCTCTTGCGACAAGGCTTTCACAGATAGCTTTTCGCAGACAGTTGTAATTTATCATTGAGCGGGGAGTAATAGGCGTGTGCGATGTTATTCACCGCCACAACGCAAGGGGGCGCGAAGTCGCGAAATCGCTAGGAGTATTTGGTTGGTGTGGTTAGTGGAGTGTTTATCCTCCGGTTACTTATAATGACTAGAACTGGAGTCGTATAGATGTATGTACTTCCTCACTTCCTCGATCAACCGCTCTTCGTGCTGCTCCATCTTCGCTCGTGTTTTTAAAAATGGCGGTAGTGAAAAAAAACCAAACCGGGAAAGTAGGGAAGCGGAAGTGCGTGTACAGCAGATGTAGAGTGGACCAATCAGAGCCCTCTTGTCTGCGAGGCTTCTGCGGTGGTCACAATTTTTGGGAGGTGCGCGCAGAGCGTCTGCGAAGGGGGGGGCTACGCAGATGCCATCTGCGAGGACTGCATTGTCAGCATAAATTGGCCTTAACTCTACATATCCCCCATGTCAACTGAACTAACAACACCATTTTAGGATGGAGTCAATTCTGTTTATCGTCATGCCTGAGATCTGCCCTCCCTCACGCCGAGCTGCTCCAGCCCACCATTAGTGAATATCCTGACCTCTCTAATATGCCTCCTGAGTATAATGATTTAAAACCTGTGTTCAGCAAGTCTCAAGCTGTTTCCCTTCCTCCCCATAGGCCCTATGACTGTGGAATTGACCTTCTCCCTGGGACTGCACCACCTAAGGGGTGACTTTACTCACTCTCTCTCCTTCTGAAAGGCAAGCCATGGATAAATACATCAGAGTCCTTAGCAGCTGGAACTATTCATCCCTCCTCTTCTCCTGCAGGGGCAGGATTCTTTTTTGTGGAGAAGGACAAATCCTTGCGCCCTTGCATTGATTGCCGGGGACTAAATGACATCACCATCAAGAACCGTTACCCCCTACGTCTCATGACCACGGCGTTTGAGTTACTCCAGGGAGCCCAGATTTTCACCAAGCTAGACCTGCGCAATGCTTACCACCTCATGAGGATCAGGGAAGGGGACGAATGGAAGACGGCGTTCAACACCCCCACGGGCCATTACAAATATCTCATGGTCCCGTTCGGCCTGACTAAAGCTCCTGTGGTTTTCCAGGCCCTTGTTAATGATGTCCTGAAGGACTACCTTAACCTTTTTGTTTTTGTTTATCTGGACAATATATTGATATTTTCCCAGTCCCTTGATGAACACAGCATCCACGTCAGGCAGGTCCTTCAATTACTCCTAGAAAATAAACTCTTTGTTAAGGCCGAGAAATGCGAGTTCCATAGAAGCTCTGTCTCCTTTCTGGGTTTCATTATCTCCCCTGCACAGATTCAGATGGACCCCCTGAAACTCAAGGCAGTTGCTGACTAGCCCACCCCATCCTCTCAGCGAGAACTCCAGCAGTTTCTTGAGTTTGCGAGTTTCTACAGGCAATTCATCAGGAACTTTAGTATGGTGGCTGGGCCCCTCATGGCTCTAACTTCCACCAAGGTCCCTTTCAGCTGGGGGGAAGGGGCCAAGAAGGCGTTCTCAGAGCTCAAACAAAGGTTCACGTCAGCACCCATACTCACCATTCCAGATCCGTCCCGGCAGTTCATGGTTGAGGTCAACGCTTCAGAGTCAGGGGTCGGAGCCATATTATCCCAAAGATCGGCTAGTGACAACAAGCTTCATCCTTGCTCCTTCTTCTCTTGTCAGCTTTCCCCCTCTGAGAGAAACTACGACGTTGGCAATAGGGAACTGTTGGCCATGAAACTGGCCTTGGAAGAATGGAGACATTGGCTGGAGGGGTCAGACCTTCCCTTCATCGTATGGACAGATCACAAGAACCTCGAATACCTCAGGACTGCCAAGAGCCTCAATTCTCGCCAGGCCCGATGATCTCTCTTCTTTTCTTGCTTCAAGTTCACACTTTCCTTCCACCCAGGCTCCAAGAATGGTAAGGCCAATGCCTTGTCCAGAATGTTCTCTCCCCTCCAGGAGGACTCGACCTCCCCTGAGACCATCCTTCCTCCATGGTGTCTGGTGGGGGCCGCTCTGTTAGAGGTGGAAACCCTGGTCCAGAAGGCCCATGAGCAGGACCCAGGGCCAGTAATGCACCTCCTAACCATCTTTTTGTTCCTGTTTCTGTGTGGGCACAGGTGTTGCAGTGGGGTCATGGTTCCAGAATGGCATGCCACCCAGGAGCAGCCCGGACTCTGGGGCTCATCTGACAACATTTTTGGTGGCCATTCATCAAGGAGGACGTCCAGAGGTTTGTGGCAGCTTGCTACATCTGCGCCAGGAACAAGACTGGCAACAGACCTTCTGCTGGCCTGCTGCGACCCCTTCCTGTTCCCCATCAACCCTGGTCACACATAGCCCTGGATGTCGTCACAGGACTCCCTAATTCAGGTGGCAATACTTGTATCTTCACTGTTGTCGACCGTTTTTCTAAAGCTGTTCATTTTATCCCTCTGCCCAAGCTTCCCACCACCAAAGAGACCGCTGAATTGCTGATACTCCATGTTTTTCGTCTACACAGACTCCCCTCAGACATCGTGTCAGACCGCAGACCACAGTTCTCTGCCTAATTCTGGAAAGCTTTCTGTAAACTCATTGGTGCTTCTCGCAGTCTGTCTTCAGGTTTCCACCCTCAGACCAATGGACAGATGGAATGGGTCAACCAGGAGCTGGAAGTGGCCCTCAGGTGCATGGTGTCCAAGGATGCGGCCTCCTGGAGCAAGAACCTTCCTTGGATAGAGTACACTCACAACTCCTTACCCACCTCTGCTACAGGTCTTTCCCCCTTCCAGTGCTCTCTAGGTTATCAGCCACCACTCTTCCCCGTCCAAGAAGTCATCGATGTGCCCTCTGCCCAGGTGTTTGTGTGCCACTGCAGGAGAATGGGGCATTGACCAGGAAAAAGCTCCCACGTTCTGTCAAGATGTTTAAAGAGCAAGCCGACAAACACCGCTCAGCAGCTCCCATCTATCGGGTGGGGCAGCAGGTGATGCTCCACTCGCCAACTGCCCCTCAAGATGGTCTCCCACAAATTGGTTCCCAGGTTCATTGGGCCTTTCCCTGTCTCCAAGGTAATTAATCCCTGCTCTGTAAGACTGTCTCTGCCCATAACCATGTACCGTATTCACCCAACTTTCCATGTCTCCCAAGTCAAACCCCTCGTCTCCAGTTCCCTGAGGCACTTCCTAAGGTGCCTGGAGGCACCCATTGAAGGGGGGGGTACTGCCACAGTCCAGTCCATCCATGCCTGAGTTTGTGGGACTTCCACGCCGGCTCCAGGCTGGATCCGGGACAGGAATTCAGTCCTGCCCTGCTGGGGGCCATCTTCCCTGAAGCGGCACTCCCACACCTGCTACCACTCCTCTCCCATCAGCCAGGGCCTACTTAAGAGCTGTTTGGAGCTACTCTTGTTGCCAGACTGTCTCTTGCAGACTTTCCTCACCTTGCTACACCCCTTTGGTATTGTGAGTTCTCGATTCCCCCTGCCTGTATTGTTCTGTTTTTTTGCCTAGTTTTCTGTCCAGTTTTTGTCCCTGTTCTACCTGCCTGTTCCTTTGGATTGTCTTTTTTTTTTTTGCTTCCTCTGCCTGGGTTTCCCTTGTCCCTGTTTTCTTCAGTTTTTGTGAAGATTTTTCTGTCCTGTTTTTGTCTCTGACCGTGCCTGCCTGCTCTTCTGTGTTTTGACCTCTTGGCCTGTTCTTTGACCACTGATTTTGCCTGAGCCCTATTGTACCTCTGCCCTGTACTTCATTAAAGAAGTTTCCTTTTGTACACTGCCTGTCTTGAGTCTGCTCTTGGGTCCTCACTTCACCTCAGCTCACCATTTCTGACAATTTTAGTCTCATTTGACCACAGAATCATCCTCCATGTGTCTGGGGAGTCTGCCACATGCTGTTTTTTTCTGGCCACTCTTCCATAAAGCCCTGCTCTGTGGAGCGTATAGCTTAAAGTGGTCCTATGGACAGATACTCCCATCTCCGCAGTGGATCTTTGCAGCTCCTTCAGTGTTCTCTTTGGTGCCTTTGGTGCATCTCTGATTAATGTCCTCCTTGCCTGGTCTGTGAGTTTTGGTGAGCAGCCTTGTCTTGTCAGGTTTGTAGTGGTGCCATTTTCTTTCCATTTTGCCATAATGGATTTAATGGTGCTCCTTGGAATATTCAAAGTTTGGGATTTTTTTTTTAAAATAATCCAACCCTGCTCTATACTTCTTCACAACTTTTGTCTCTGACATGTTTGGAGTGCTCCTTGGTTTTCATGGTTTTCATGGCTTCCTTAGTAGTGCTGCAGAGTCAGGGTCCTTCCAGAATAGGTTGATTTATACAGACATCATGTGACAGATCATGTGACACTTTGATTGCACACAGGTGGATCTTAATCAACTAATTATGCGACTTGTGAAGTGAATTTGTTGGACCAGCTCTTATTTAGGGGTTTCATACGAAAGGGGGTGAATACCTATACACACTCCAGATTTCTGTTTTTTCATCTTAATTATTGCTTGTGTCACAATAAAACAACAATTTGCACCTTTTAAAGTGGGAGGGATGTTGTGTAAATCAAATGGTGCTAACCCTCCAAAAATCAATTTTAATTCCCGCTTAACAGGACAAACACCAAGGGGGATAAAGACTTTTGCAAGACACTGTAGACCGCAGAAATTTTTTAAATTTTCTTTACCAAAAAATTGGTAGCATGAAAAACCACTATTTTCTATTTGAAATTTTAATACAACACTATGTAGTTGTAATAACCTTAAAAATTCAAATCTAGATTTTGATTTTTAACATTTTTTTTATCAATGTATTTTTATTGAGCTTTCAAACATATACAAAGAAAGTAAACATTAAGGACAGAATTAAAGGAAATATAAGACATTACAAAAAACAACAACCTACAAACCAAAACAAAAAAGACACACAAGATAAAAGATACACAAGAAAATCCCACAAAGTAGTTACCTACTTATCTTACATATAGGGTACATTACACAGAGTCAAGGTGTATTGTCAGCTGTTCCACATAAGAAATAAAGGGATACCATACTACATCAAACTTGCCCATTGATCCATTCAATGTGTACCTAATCTTTTCAACCTTAAGGAAAAACATGACATCACATATCCATTTGCCAAAGGAGGGAGGTTTGTCATTTTTCCAATTTAAAAGAATGAGTCGCCGTGTTAAAAGTGAGGAGTTGGCAGTACAGTTTAATTGGGGCTTTTGTAGGGGAAGATCCTCTGATGGTACACCAAAGAGTCCAATAAAAGGACAGGGATCAATATTTAGGCCTGAAATTGCTGAATATATTTCAAATATTGAGGACCAGAATGAGGTTAGACTGGAGCATGACCAAAATGTGTGGAAAAGAGTAGCAGGTGCTTGCCTACATCTGTCATAAATAGGATTAACCTCTGGGTAGATTTTGGATAACTTAACCTTAGACATGTGGAGCCTGCGCACAATCTTAAACTGAATTAAACTATGCCTCGCACAAATGGAAGAGGAATGGATTCTTTGAAGTATGTTAGACCATTGATCATCTGTAATATTTATACCCATATCCTTCTCCCAGTTATCTTTTATTATCATCAATGAACAGCCTTCCATGTCAAATATACTTGTGTAGAACCTTGATATAGTTCCCCTAATCTCAGGCTGCGCCTCTAGGATTGCATCCAAAGAAGATGTCTCTGGTAATGAGGGGAACTGATTAAAATGACTCTGTACAAAATGTCTGACTTGCAGATATCTGAAAAAAATATTTGCTAGCAAAGCAAATATTTGTCTAACCTGATTAAATGACATGAAAATGCCATCCTTATACAACGTCCTAATATTCAAAACCCCATTTTTAAACCACTGAATGAATAATAATAATAATAATAGTTTGGTTTTATATAGCGCCTTTCAAAATACCCAAGGTCGCTTAACAAGGTGTCAGTGTAGAAGTGTGTGTGTGGGTGCATATAAGTGTGTGCGTGTGTGCTTGTGGAAACTAGGAGCCAAAGGCCTCCATGAAGAGATGGGTTTTAAGGTGTTTTTTAAACGCTGCCAGTGAATGTACTTTCTAACAGAGAAGCTGGAACTAGATGGTTGGCCATAACTAGAGCATAAACCGACATGGAGACTAGTCTATAGTGTTTACGAAACTGAGACCAGATCTTTAGGGAATGAAGCACTACTGGATTCTGGCAGGGCTGAGGTGAATGTAAAGGAATGGATGAACACAAAAGAGCTGAAAGTGAGATTGGACTGCAAGAGTTAGATTCAATTTGTAACCAGACTGGAAGATCCATGAGGGATGAGTCCCAAAGCCAATACAATAGGCATTTGATGTTGGCAGCCCAATAATAAATTTGAAAATTTGGTCGAGTCATCCCACCATATATTTTTGGCCTTTGTAAGAACAATTTCCTAATCCTTGGCATTGTATTATTCCAAATGAAAGATGAAACAACACTGTCAAGTTTTGTAAAGAATGTTTTTGTAAGAAAACATGGAATACATTGAAAAATAAATAAGAATTTGGGAAGGATGTTCATTTTAATTATACTAATACACCCAGCTAAAGATAAAGGCAGTGTGGACCAGCGGGTGAGATCCTATTGGGTACGCTCCAAAAGTGGGGTGAAATTAGCCTTCACAAGCTGAGAGTGAGACTCTGTAACAGACACGCCAAGGTAATTTAGTTTATCATTGGTCACTTTGAATGGTAAAGAATGAAATGTGATTCATCTAGCAGCTGTATTAATAGGGAGGAGCTTACTTTTGCCAAGATTAAGCGTATAGCCAGAGAAGCTACCCAAAACTTTTAGGGTAGTAAGAATATGTGGGATAGATGTCACAGGGTCAGATACATAGAGAAGGACATCATCCACATATAAGGAAATTTTGTGCTCCTTATTTGCTCTTAAGATTTCCTTAATATCTGTATACTGCCTAATGGTAGCTGCAAGAGGTTCCATAACCAGTGCAAAAAGTAATGGGGACAGGGGGCAGCCCTGTCTAGTCCTGTGCTGAAGAGGAAAATATGGTGAACAAGTGTCATTAGTTCTAACTGAAGCCAAAGGGGAGGTGTACAACAATTGAACCCAAGAAATAAAAGTGTTCCCGAAACCAAACTGCTTAAGAACATAAAACAAATAATTCCATCCCACACGATCAAAAGCTTTCTCAGCATCCAGAGATAAAAGTGCCTCTGAACACTGAGACGAGGACGATATGTAAAGGATATTAAATACACGCCTGATATTAAAAAAAATAATTGTCTATTTTTGATAAATCCAGTTTGGTCACATGACAAAAGGGAGGGCAAAACAGACTCAAGACGGAGAGCCAACACCTTAGCCAGTATCTTAATGTCAACGTTAAGGAGACTTATGGGATGGTAGGAGGAACAATTAAGGGGATCCTTGTCCTTTTTCAAAAGCAAAGATATTGATGCCTGGGGTAGGGTTGGGGGGATGCACTGGGATGCAGCTGAAAACTTTATAAAATTCTGTAGGAAAGCCATCTGGGCCAGGACATTTTCCACTCTGCATTAATGTGATGGCTTTATTAATCTCATCTAGAGAGAAAGGGCTATCTAAAGATGTTATGTTCTCATCCATGGTTGGTATGTCCAGACCTACAAAAAATGTATCCATTACTCTCCAGTCAGAAGGGTGTTCAGCGGTATATAAATTACAATAAAAATCACTAAACTGCTTATTGATTTCTAAAGGGTCTGATAATAATCCTGTTTCAGACTCAATTTGATCAATTACATGAGTAGTGGATGTCTCTCTCAGACTGTAAGCAAGAGCTCTGCTTGGTTTCTCTCCATGTTCATAGGACATATGTCTGGTTTTTAACAAGGCCCATTCCCCCTGTCCAGTTGAAAGCATGTCAAATGTCATTCATTGTTTATACAGCTCTGGGGTTGGGGCAGCAGCATAGGCCCTGTCTACTCCAAAGATAAGTTCTGAAAGTTCAGTTTGTCTGGCCATTCGCGCTTTGTGGACAGAAGCATTATAGGAGATAATATGCCCCCTCAGGTAAGCTTTAAGGGCCTCCCAAAGCAAGGAAGGGGAAGTCTCTTTGTTTACATTCGTTTCTAAAAATATGTCTATGTAAACATTAATAAAGGCAATAAATGATTCATCTGACAAAAGTAGTGGGTTGAGTCTCCATCTGAATCTGCTAGGTCTGTAGTTGGGGAAGATCAAAATGAATGTTACAGGGGCATGATCAGATATCACAATACTGTTATAATCACATTCTTTAACCAGTGGAAGTAAGGACTTGTGTATAAAGAAATAATCTATGCGTGAATAAGTATGGTGAACAAGTGAAAAAAAGAATATACTCTCCTCGTAGGATAAAGGAATCTCCATGGAAAAAGAGTTGATGATGCTCATCAGGCTGGAAAAGGTTACAAAATCATCTCTAAAGAGTTTGGACTCCACCAATCCACAGTCAGACAGATTGTGTACAAATGGAGGAAATTCAAGACCATTGTTACCTTCCCCAGGAGTGGTCGACCAACAAATGGCCCTTTTCCACTACCCTTTTTCAGCTCACTTCGGCTCGCTTCAGCTCACTTCAGCCCGACACGGCTCGCGTTTCGACTACCTCAGAACAGCACGACTCAGCTCGCTTCAGCCCTGCTTAGCACCCAAAACTCGCACGGTTTTGGAGTAGGGCTGAAGCGAGCCAAACCGAGCTGAGTGAGGCTAGGGGCGTGAGCAGACACTCCCCTGTGCACTGATCGGTGAGGAGGAGTGTCCTCACACGTCCACACATGCCCCGCGAGCATGCTGGGATCTGTAAACACCGTAAACCCGGAAGAAGAAGAATTACGAATTACGAGAATTTCTGAAGCCTTATGCGCCTTGCCTCATCTATACGCTCTTGCCAGTATCTGTTGGCGTTGTCGGTGACAACAAGCCACAGCACCAAGACCAGCAACACTAACGACTCCATGTCCTCCATGTTTATTGTTTACTATCCAGGTCGTGAGACTACCACTTAAAAGATCACTGATGTCACTGTTTGCGCCGCTTAACGACATCACGTGATGTCCACCCACTTTCGCTAACTCCACCCAATGTGTCCACCCACTTCCAGCCAGCACGGTTCAGCGCAGTTGTAGTCAAAATGCAACTCCAACAGCCCCACTCAGCTCGACTCAGCACAGCACGGCTCAGCCCGACTCAGCCGCGTTTGTAGTGGAAAAGCAGCAAAAGATCACTCTAAGAGCAAGGCATGTAATAGTCGGCGAGGTCACAAAGGACCCCAGGGTAACTTCTAAGCAACTGAACGCCTCTCTCACATTGGCTAATGTTAATATTCATGAGTCCACCATCAGGAGAAGACTGAACAACAATGGTGTGCATGGCAAGGTTGCATAGAGAAAAACACTGCTCTCCTAAAAGAACATTGCTGCTCATCTGCAGTTTGCTAAAGATCACGTGGACAAGCCAGAAGGCTATTGGAAGAATGTTTTGTGGATGGCTGAGACCAAAATAGAACTTTTTGGTTTAAATGAGAAGTGTTATGTTTGGAAAAAGGAAAACACTGCATTCCAGCATAAGAACCTTATCCCATCTGTGAAACATGGTGGTGGTGGTGGTGGTAGTATCATGGTTTGGGCCTGTTTTGCTGCATCTGGGCCAGGATGGCTTGCCATCATTGATGGAACAATGAATTCTGAATTATACCAGCGAATTCTAAAGGAAAATGTCAGGACATCTGTCCATGAACTGAATCTCAAGAGAAGGGGTGGGTTATGCATTAAGACAATGACCCTAAGCACACAAGTCGTTCTACCAAAGAATGGTTAAAGAAGAATAAAGTTAATGTTTTGGAATGGCCATGTCAAAGTCCTGACCTTAATCCAATCAAAATGTTGTGGAAGGACCTGAAGCGAGCAGTTCATGTGAGGAAACCCACCAACATCCCAGAGTTGAAGCTGTTCTGTATGGAGGAATGGGCTAAAATTCCTCCAAGCCGGTGTGCAGGACTGATCAACAGTTACCAGAAATGTTTAGTTGCAGTTATTGCTGCACAAGGGGGTCACACCACCCTAGTAACAGAGGACGTAAAGGGAACGTTAGAATTTGGTTCTCTAAAGGTTAGGTTATAACCAAACCAAAAACTACCATTTAAAGAACGTTCCCTTTGGTTACAGCAAAAACCAAACAAAGGCTAACGTTCCTTGAACTTTTAGGGAACCACTCATATGAAACGTTAGCCAGTAGTTGCACTGCTACCACCACACAATGTTATGCTTGGCTGTTTTTTGGTTGTTCTGAGAACCAGTGCTGACAGTTTTTGTTTCCTTGATATTTTACACTAGGCCAGCCTAGTGTGACATTATTCATTAATTTCTCCTGTTCATTTTTATGGTAGGGCTAAATTGGACCAAAGTGCAAATAGAGTAAAATACAAAAAGGTATGATATTTGTTTTAAATTCATTGAAATGGAGACATACACAAAAGTAGGTCTAACTTACAAAGAGTGCAAAGAGTACCATACAAAGTGAATTATATTGCAAGTTGCATTCCAAATGGGGTTCCCCATTCATTGTGTGTGTGGTAGGCAAGAGCCTAATTACCTGATAATGCAAGCCATTGGTACGCTGCTATTAAGATTCCACATATTAAATGGCTGATTAGCTGGCCATTGCATTTTATCTTTTGCAAACTTGTTTAAAGACAACATTATTGGTGCTGGATTTGGTGGACCCCTTGCATTTGTGGCCTTAAAAAACAATATTTCAAATTATATCCCGCAGTACAACAGTTTTTTTCCCCCTAATGATTTGGTATGTTCTCTCCTTTTTCTCTTGGCTATGAAAAACTGTGTGCATATCACTGTATTAGTGCAGCCTTCATTCATTGTTTCTCCATTCATTGTTTTTATAGCATATTAATTGAACCAAAGCTGAAATAGAAAGAGTAAAGTAGGCTACAATAAAATAAGTACAGATGTCTCAAGTTGTTTTAAGTTGTTTTAAATTCAGTGAAATGCAGACACACATAAGTAGGCCAAGAGCCTAATTACTTGATAATGACAGCCATTGTTAGGCTACTGCTATTCAGATTCCACACATTAAATGGCTGATTAGCTGGCCATTGCATTTTATCTTTTGCAAACTGGTTTAAAGACAACATTTATTGATGCTGAGTTTTGTGGACCCATTGTATTTGTGGCCTTAAAAAACAATATTTCAATTTTTATCCTGCAGTACAACACAGTTTTTTCCCCTAATGACTTGGTATGTTCTCTCCTTGTTTCTCTTGGCTATGAAAAACTGAGCATATCACTGTATTAGTGCAGCCCACAGACCTAAAGTAAACTATACTGGCAGTCGGTCACGTGGTACCAGAATCTGCGGCCACCATTTTTGGCTACCCCAGACTTTACTCCAGACTTCGCACAGCAAACTGTTATTGCTGTGTAGCCTATAAAAAAATCGGCATGCAATGTGAAAATCCCTCCGAAAATAAATAAAATACTGTTAAACAACTCACAGCTGAGTTAGTCTGGGGTAAGATGGCGTCCAGTTTCCACCTAGTGTTTAGAACAGGCGCTGCCAGTCTAGTTCATTTTAGGTCTGTGGTGCAGCCTTCATTCATTGTTTCTCCATTCATTGTTTTTATAGCACATTAATTGAACCAAAGCTGAAATAGAAAGAGTAAAGTACGCTACAATAAAATAAGTATATATGTCGCAAGTTGTATTAAGTCAAGTAGACTACAATAAAAAATAAAATGTAGATGTCTCAATAAGTATTCCAAACTGAGTTTTAAATTCACACAAAACACTAGACCAAGAGCAATTAAGCTTAGCCTACTTGCTAATGACAGCCATTAGAGGCACATGAAATGGCTGGGCTATTAAAGCCATTGTGTGTGCATGGCTGCCGTAATAAGGCGTAAGTACTTCATACACACTTGTTGATGTTCACACAGGAAAAGTGTATTGGGTATAAAACTAAAATGAATTTCATCTCAATTCTACCTGTAGTCCTGGAGGAACGAAAGAGGCTCCTATTGAGGATGACGGATGACACAAAAAGAAGTAAGTACTATATACACACATTTTCACATATGACAAGTATATTATGTTCAAAAACTAAAATGAATTCTATCACAAATGTACCTAGCCATGGAAGAGCACATGGGGCGAATGACTAGGAGAATGGAGGCTATGGAGAGGAGGATGGAGGCTATGGAAAGGAGGATGGAGGGTATGTAGAGGAAGTCAGAGACATTGGAGGCTGCTGTGGTCTTGAACTCGCCTCAGCCTCCTCTGCAGGAAGATGTGCTGTTGGGCCTATGCAGCACAGTGGAGGAGCTGGAGGAGCTAGACAGGAGTCTGGCTCAACCAGAAAGAAGGAACCAAATGGTAATTAATTGGACATAATTATATATGAAATAAATTGTCATTGGTAATGTATTGATTTGGCTAATGAAAGTAGACCACATAAGCTCTCCAAATTCATTTTCATTGTATACTTATGTTTTTCTTGTTTTTGTTTGTTTTTTTGTAAAAACGTTTCCTTGAAAGCCTGGGAGGGGCGAATCAGGGGGCAGCCATTCGTCGCATTCTACGCCAGGTGGCTACCAACAATGTCCTGGTGCAGTACAGCCTGAGGGGGAGGAGAGCAAAAAAGCCTTTCCAGAACTTAATCCTTTGCAAAATTATAACGGGTAAGTGTTCATACATTTTTCAAATCAGTGTTATGCCAAGTTTGACTGAGATTTAAATGTGTAACTTTTTTTTTTACTTCTATTTGTAGAGGCCTGCATGCAGAACTTCCCTGGCAAGAAGGTAGCTGATATTGAGGAGTGCATTGGGCATGCACTGAAGTTTGCACCACACAGACGGTAAATTAAACTTAAGTCTTTTATCAATCGCTGAATATTCACAATAATTAAATGAAACGTTGGCACTAAGTTGGTGTTAAACATTTTGTTTCTTATTCTTTTTAGGTCAGCTGGTCCTCAAGATTGAAGACGTACACCAACTTCTATGCACACGCACCCGTTTTTGGCATTTCTAAAATTTTTCTTATTTTTTGCCTTTATTGTATTTTATTAAGAAATAGTTTTCATAATTGTCTATAGTTGTCAGATGTTTTATAATGTATAACAATGTTGCACTGTGTTGCTGATGTCCTTAATGTTGTATTCTTGACATTTTTTTCTATTAAACTTTCTAGTCCTGCAACATTTTCCTGGTCATTCATCACTGCTTATATGTTCTGAAGTAAATAGTTGTCATGCAACCAAAACTTTTACAATGAATTACATACTACAGAAATATGACAACATTATGGTGAGGGAAAGAACATCGGGGGAACACTGAGGGAACCAAACATGTAACCAACAAGGTTACTAGAATGTTGTAGGGGAACCTTGTGGGAACCAACACATAATAAACAAGGTTGGGGGAACATCAGGAGCACGTCTAGGGAACCAAACATGTAAGGTTATGGGAACGATATGGAAACGTTGAGGGAACAAACATGACATGAACAAGGATAAAGGGACGGTGTGAGAATGGTGAGGGAACCAAATGGGAACCACATGAGTAACGTTCTGGGAACCAAAATTAAACTTTCCTGCCAACCAAGTGACAACCTAAACAGAACCAAAAATGACTTTCAGGGAATGTAGCCGGAACCAAACTGGAACCAAAGGCTAGTGTTCCAGGAACGTTCTGGGAACCAAAAATTGTTAGTAGGGCAGAAAGCATAGGTTCACATACTTTTACCACTCACAGATATGTAATCTTGGATCAGTTTCCTCAATAAATAAATGACCAAGTATAATATTTTTGTCTCATTTGTTTAACTGGGATCACTTTATCTACTTTTAGGACTTGTGTGAAAATCTGATGATGTTTTATGTCATATTTATGCAGAAATATAGAAAATTCTAAAGGGTTCACAAACTTTCAAGCATCACTGTATATTAGACTATTATTAGTATACTCTTTTTTTCTCTATAATATTTATAATATATACACCACACTTTTTACTCTATAATATTTTCAACACCCATTGTGTTTTAACAGTTCCCGAACTACACAGTTTTTTTTTTTTTTTTTTTGTTAGAGGCTACAAGGCCCTTATTATTTAGAAAAATACTTTAAAATCAATTTACCATCAATTCTATGACTCACTGGTCCTTATTTCATTGCAGGTACATCAGAGTTTGTTTATTTCATGTTTTTGAACATAGAACAGCCATGCACTTTAGCAAAAACAGGAAAGCAAAGTCCAAGACAATACATGGAAATACCTCCGGTTCCCTGAATACTGATACAGATTGAGATCCATATCACAGTTATTGTATGCTATGAATTATTATAAGGTACATTTATGCCAGTTCAAGTTATTTTTAAAAAAAAGTGCTTTAAGTCACAAAATTAGCATAACAAATAAAAAAAACCCTATTACAACAACAATATACTTTTTGTAGTTTGTGATTGTGTTATTATGCCATCTGTTGACTTGAATGTGGTCTAAAGTATTTTTAAACCTAAAATTGCAGTGAATTTATTATTTTAGACTGCATATAATACACTGAACTGTAATGTAACTTTATCAAAACATCTATGAGACATCCTCACTGAAAACATTTAAGGCAGGAAAATTATATCTGATACATTTAAGACACAGTTACTTTCAAGCTGATGTAAACATTGAAGTGAGAGAACAGATTGAGAGGATAGAAAGCAAAGTGTCAGAGAAAAATAAGCAATGGCAGTTCATTTTCCTTTGAGAAAGACCTAAATAAAAAAGTGTTTAGTGAGCTGTCCATTGTAAGTTGAAAAGGCCTCAGCTTCATTGATAGACGTGTATTGATCCAGAGATCATGGCCTTGATGGCCAACACTTCGACGGCTTTCAGAAGCAACAAAAGAGCAGCGGAACGAAAGAGAGTCCCAAATGGACTGAAGGAAGATTTATGTACGCAGGAGTTTCAAAGAGAAAACAAGCTGCTGTATTAACACTTTCATTCAAATTCTTGTTTAATGTCCATGTAATATATTCAGAATAGACTATCACAATATACATAATATCAACTGCAGTCATTCATTATGCAAACCCTTTCGGACTGTTCATGACAGACATACTGATATTGAATATTTGCCTTCTAAACCAGCCAGAAACAAATTAATCCAACATATTAAATTAGTCACGAGTTAAAAAGAACATTTGAGTTTAATTTGTAAATTTTGAAACTATTTTCCATGCATCAATTTAATTTATCACTATTGACAAAAACATGAATTGAAATGTTACCAGTACTACATTATTTGCTTGAGAAGCATTTGTCACTTTTTGTAATTTTAAGAAAGATGCCTCAAGTCAGACAAAAACCTTCCAAGTTGACTCTGATATGGGTATAATTAATGTTTAATAAAAGAAAAAAAAGGGGGGGGAGCCAAATTGACCAATTTTTAAAGATTAAGATGTAAACCTGATAGTTTAAAAAAACAGCTAATGTTCAACAATATTAATAAATATACTATTTTATAATTTAAATATTTCTAATAATGAATATCTGCCAATACCTGTAGTATAGCTTGCCTAAAAACAGTCCAGTTTTATTCACTATACCATTGATGTACTGTACTGATTTATTTGGGATATTCCCATCTTCCAAATCCTCACATACATCATCCATTCAAAAACTAAACCTGAAAAAAAAATATAATTTCTAAATGGGTTTCTATAAAAAAAAAGATTCTAAACACCAAAAACAGAGTAATTTTTCCACAGTATAATGTTTATAATTGAGCCATGCTATTGAGCCACCACTACAAAGTTTTTTAATGTTGTAACAACTAGACATCAAGCAAAAGGAAATCCTCATGAAAAAAAGAGTTCAACAAGTCGCAATGATTTCATGCATTGGCCCCCAGGCTGACACACAGAAAGTGTTTTCCTCAAAACTGTTGCATGAACATAGCCGTGACATTCCTGACAAAGAATGGAAAATGGAATTTATCCGGAATAGAAACAATGAAGCAGAGTATAATCCATGCATAACCAATCGATCATCTTTTCAATCTTTGTACTATGATGAACACCAATGGAAAACTGTCTACAGCACACAGCTGTATCATGGCATGGAATTTTTTTTTTTGCATTCACACAATGGACAAAATCATAAGATACTGGTTCCAGAAGCCCAGACTAGGAGCAGATATGGAACAGATTGTGGTAGGGACTTTACCTTTCCTGCGGTGACTCCTGTCTCTACGTGATGGATGTGCATATGCCAGGCGATGGTGATAATTTCCTTTACCCTCTGCCCTCTGTGACCTCTTAGACACCTGTAGCTGTTGATCCTTGGGTGAACATGTGCAGTGGCACTTGCAGTGACCTGATGCTTGCTCTGAGCAGGTGCACAGGAATGCCAACCAAAGCAGCCATGCTGAGAGCTGCATCTTCACATGGAAAAGATCCACACTGGAATGCACTTCTTTTCTACGCTCCCACTGCTCGGTTCCTCCCTAGAGTGCCATCCCAGTGGAGGGCAAGCCTAAATCAAGCTTTAGCTGATCGCCACCAGCAGACCTGTGCTAAGTTATTTGGGGATTGTTATAAAGAATTTTCTTTATGTTCCCCCAGTGCTTTTTTCCACATTCCCTCCCTCATTCTCTCTCTTTCCCTCCTTCCTTCCCTCCCTCCCTCCCTCTCTCCCTGTTCTCTTTTGGAAAAGAAGTTGGAGGGCACAATGATTGAAAAACAAGTCTGAGACCCCATGCTGGGAGCAAGGAGGAGAGGAAAAGGACGGGGTGCTGTCTCCTCCAACAACATCTGTGTCATTCGTTCTGCACGTCCCACAGATAGAGAACAAGGCTGGGATGTGGGGCCAGGAGGGGATGGGAAGGGGGTACGTACGATAGGCGATGCAAGGCAAAGGAGGGAGGATGGGCCCTTTACTGATGAGCATCAGTTTCATTAATCATGTGCCTACAAGTGATCAAATCTACAACATACTTTCTTTTAAAACATCAAATGGCCACAAAAAAAAATGCATCTTATCCATACCCTTCATCTTGGGCAAGTCAACACATTCCTGTTACTTCGTTCCACAAGCTTACCACTTACTCAGAAAAGCTGTTGAGAGGCCAAGAGGGAGTGATTTCAAACAAAACTGACCTTCCCCAATGGCTTTAGTAGCTTGTATAGCATGAAAGGCATCACTTTTGTTGTGGCCCATTCAGAGTTTCCAGACTATTTCTCGATCTCAAACTCGCCCTTTATCTCCTCGGAGCAATGAAAACGTCGAGCTGAGCAACTGAAATGGCTAATGCAACTGGAACATTTTCACTTGTTAAGTAGAAGTTCTCTCACCATAACTGAATGCCATTTAATTTCCACCTCAAACATATCAATTAATCTGACAGCAGGAATGTTGTGGCTTTTGATTGTTGAGGGAATGACGTGCTTGAAAAAAGGCACAAAGGAGGCATTTTTTCCCTGCCACCCCCATCAGTGGCGAAAGAGTTTGGAAAGGGTTTGCCCTAGGCAGAAAGAGCCAGAAGAAATTTGTTCTTGCCTGTTCACACAGTGTGGGGCTCAAACATCATCGTGGCTGAGTGGTCAGAATCAAACAAGAGGCAGAAAGCGATTAGTCTCATAGAGACAGACCCAGTGTCACTCGCTCCAGGCCCACTGATTTGCTTCACTGTGAACACAAGGACCATGCTGGGCAACAGGCCTGACCTGTTCTGGGCTTAAACCCCACAACTTCCTAACTAATTTTAGGCTGGAGACCACACACACACACACACACACACACACACACACACACACACACACACACATTGCTGTGAACCTTAGGTCTATACAGATACAGTATTACTGTGCTTCGGATGGACATGTGGTAATTATGAACATTCAAGATCATACATTGTATGAACAAAGAATGAAATAATACTACAAATATACACTATATTTGAATATACCTTCTGAATACACTCTCCTCAAGGTTTGGATGCTTAAATCATGCTAGCATTCCCAAGGGAACGACTCTAGATGTATGAGTCAAATAAAAACCTTAAAATGGCAACATAAATTAAGGGGTACCACCGTCACTAGTGCCACACTATCATTTGCGATGCTCAATGCAACTTTGAGGGCCTGGACTTTTGCATATTGGTCTTGTTGCAGCACAACAATGTATGGCTCCATACGGCACATCACACTGATGCAACCATTGACTGTTAAAAACATGGATGGTGTAGATCTGTTGCTTCCCATTCTATTGAGATGAAGTCAAAATACCTCTGCCATGTTGTTAAATTTGGAGACAGAGTCTGTGCAGTAGAGACAAGAGTCAAAGTCAGGCACATCCACTCCTGCTCCCAAGGTCCAGCACATCACAGAATGTCTTCACTGTGGAAATCAATCTTACATCTATCCAGAGAGCTTAAATAGTTTGAGCAGGAGATATCATTTCATAAATACAGATACGTTTATGAAGGACATTTATCATATTGCTATTCTGAGCACCCTGTAAACTAACTAGCCTACTTATAAAATCCATCTTAATGTTACTGGTAGTGCATGTGTTCACTTACGAACAAATGGCTTTTGTGCAAAGTTCGATAGCTGGCTGGCTGGATGTCTTCAATACTGAAATAATATTGCTACCAAGATTGCTACATGGTTAGGTAGCTAGTGCAATTAAACTCACCTTTTCTTATTCAAACAATCAGTGTTTCAAATGTTGTTAAGAGAAATGGCTAACAACATGTACTTGCGCATGCATCTAGAAAAGTCCAAATAAGTATATGATTGTAAATTCTGGGTGAAGTTAGTTGGCTGTAGCCGACCTCTTCTGGCCAAGGCTGTCAATCACTTCATTCCCAAATGTATCCATGCCTTCTTACAATATAGTATAAAAATGCTTTAAAAACCAATTTCTACAGATATCAGCACAGGGAAAGCCAACTCTTTGAATTAGATACTGAAGATGGAAAGACAGTTTAGATGAGTTTAAATGATATGTTTGTGCATAAATAAATAAATAAATAAATAAATAAGAGAAAAGTGACATGGAAAATAGGCTATTTTGTCATTGAAATACATGGGGATGGGATGTGCTAAAAATTGTACTGTAGCCCATCAGCAGGGGCGCTAGACCAGCGGTGGGTTCACTTTTTAGAGATGATACACTGTCCATTTATTTATTTATTTTTAAACAGTCAGAATCAATGATTGCAACAATTACGTACAAGGGTACTTCAAAAAGTTCTCGGCCTCACCTGGAAACAGTGGGCATCACTCCTATTTTGGGGCAAAACTGTATACTATAAAGCCTTATGTCACTGTCCACAAAAACTCAAATGAAAGAAGCAATCAAAGAAAAGAGGAGAGGAACACTTTGAGGTGGTGTGCTGTTGCTCCAGTACAATGCACCCCTCCACACAGCACAGGTGACAATGGCAGAAGCAGCCAAATGTGACTTTAAACTGTTGCCCCATGCACCTTACTCACCCAACCTGGCATCGTCTGACTTCTGTCTGTTTCCCAAATTGAAATCCCACTTGTGTGGTCACCATTTTCAGAGTGGTGATGAAGTCATCCATGCTGTTGAAGAGTATCTGGAACCTCAAAATGTTACCTTCTTACACTAAGGGATAGCGAAGTTTGAACATTGGTGGACCAAGTGCATTGAAGTTAAAGAAACTATGTTGAAAAATAATGCAAGAATAATCTTTCTCCTGTGAGGTTTTCTGAGTGAGGCCAAGAACTTTCTGATATGCCCTTATACCTGCAGTCTGTCTGTCATATCCATCATACTCATCATATTTTACTCTGAGTTACATATTTCCATATTTTAGAACATTAAAGGAGGCACTGCATGGAAAGAGCTTTCAGCTGGATAAAGAAGTGCAGCAAATGGTGCATCAGTGGCTACACATGCCAATGTCAGACTGCAGGCACTCACGGATGTATGTGCAGGGGAGAGCGGGGATGCAAACAGGAAGTGTAGCCAAATCAGAAAGCAAACTCAAAGTCAGAAAGCAGGCAGGGGTCAGTCGATCAGCAAACAGAATAGTAGAGAGCAGACTAGAGAGTGAAACACATAAATGTAGCAAAGGTCCAAGAAACTAGAGGCAGGCAGACAAGAAAGGCTCAGTATGACTAGGTTTGTCAGGGTGCTGGGTGTGAAATTTCTGTGTCAACAGGGGGTCCAGAATGTCTTTGGCTTCCACCCGGCTACGTTCCTCTGGTCCATAAGCCTTCCCACTCTACCAGGTATTCCAACTGTCCTCTTCTCCTTCTAGAATCAAGGATTCTGTTTACCTGGTAGATGGGTTCTCCCTCAAGACTCAGAGGCTGGTGTTCCTGGACGAGAGCATTCTCAACAAGTGGACCTTGAATAGCAGGTTTCAGACAGGGCACATGGGATGTAGGAGCTGTGTGACTGTGCGGTGGGAACTCTAGGTAGGAGACCTCGTTGATGCAACATAGCACCTTGTATGGGCCGATATAGCATTCCTATAGTTTCTTGCATGAACTGGGTTCCTTGAGGTCACATGGAGACTCATACCCTGTCGCCTGGTGAAAATCCGGATTGTTACCTCGGTATTTGTCGGCTTACTCTTTGTACTTGGTGTTCACCACCTCAATATGCTGGTGAACCTCCTCCCATACTGCTTGGCTTCTGGAGAACCAATCCTCCACTGCTTGTACCTGTGCTGGTGAGTCATCCCACAGGAACAGGGGTGGTTGGTAGCCAAGCACTGGAAAGGTGCTAACTGTGCAGCTAAGTGCTTGAGTGAGTTTTGTGCATACTCGACCCACGGAATGAAGCAAGACCAGTCCCCCTGGTTCCTCATGCAAAAGATTCTTAAGAAACAACCAATCTCCTGGTTGGCTCATTCCACCTGGCTGTTGGACTGTGGATGGTATCTAGACATGAGGCTTACAGTGGTGCTTGAAAGTTTGTGAACCCTTTAGAATTTTCTATATTTCTGCATAAATATGATCGAAAACATCATCAGATTTCCACACAAGTCCTAAAAGTAGATAAAGAGAACCCAGTTAAACAAATGAGACAAAAATATTCCTCTTCGTCTTCTTCCGCTTATCCGGGACCGGGTCGCGGAGGCAGCAGTCTAAGCATGGAAGCCCAAACTTCCCTTTCCCCAGACACCTCGGCCAGCTCCTCGGGAAGAACACCGAGGCGTTCCCAGGCCAGCCGAGAGACATAGTCCCTCCAGCGTGTCCTGGGTCTTCCCCGGGGCCTCCTCCCGGGGGGACATGCCTGGAACACCTCCCCAGGGAGGCGTCCAGGAGGCATCCGAAAAAGATGCCCGAGCCACCTCAGCTGGTTCCTCTCAATGTGGAGGAGCAGCGGCTCTACTCCGAGCTCCTCTCAAGTGACTGTGCTTCTCACCCTATCTCTAAGGGAGCGCCCAGCCACCCTGCGAAGGAAACTCATTTCAGCCACTTGTATCCGCGATCTTGTTCTTTCTGTCATTACCCAAAGCTCATGACCATAGGTGAGAGTCGGAACGTAGATCGACCGGTAAATTGAGAGCTTCGCCTTTTGGCTCAGCTCCTTCTTCACCACGACGGACCGGTAAAGCGACCGCATCACTGCGGAGGCTGCACCGATCTGCCTGTCGATCTCACACTCTATCCTTCCCTCACTCGTGAACAAGATCCCGAGATACTTAAACTCCTCCACTTGAGGCAGGACTTCTCCACCAACCTGGAGAGGGCAAGCCACCCTTTTCCGGTCGAGAACCATGGCCTCGGACTTGGAGGTGCTGATTCTCATCCCAGCCGCTTCACACTCGACTGTAAACCGCCCCAGTGCATGCTGAAGGTCCTGGTTTGAAGAAGCCAACAGGACAACATCATCCGCAAAAAGCAGAGATGAAATCCTGTGGTTCCCAAACAGGATTCCTTCCGGCCCCTGGCTGCGCCTAGAAATTCTGTCCATAAAAATTATGAACAGAACCAGTGACAAAGGGCAGCCCTGCCGGAGTCCAACATGCACTGGGAACAGGTCTGACTTACTGCCGGCAATGCGAACCAGACTCCTGCTCCATTCGTACAGGGACCGGACAGCCCTTAGCAAAGAGCCCCGAACCCCATACTCCCGAAGCACCCCCCACAGAATACCACAGGGGACACGGTCGAATGCCTTCTCCAGATCCACAAAGCACATGTGGACTGGTTGGGCAAACTCCCATGAACCCTCGAGCACCCTATGAAGGGTATAGAGCTGGTCCAGTGTTCCGCGACCAGGATGAAAACCACATTGTTCCTCCTGGATCCGAGGTTCGACTATTGGTCGAATTCTCCTCTCCAGTACCCTGGAGTAAACTTTCCCTGGGAGGCTGAGAAGTGTGATTCCCCTATAATTGGAGCACACTCTCCGGTCCCCTTTCTTAAAAAGAGGGACCACCACCCCAGTCTGCCACTCCAGAGGCACTGTCCCCGACCGCCACACGATGTTGCAGAGGCGTGTCAACCAAGACAGCCCCACAACATCCAGAGACTTGAGATACTCAGGGCGGATCTCATCCACCCCCGGTGCCCTGCCACCGAGGAGCTTGCAAACCACCTCAGTGACTTCGGCTTGGGTAATGGACGAGTCCACCTCTGAGTCATCAGCCTCAGTCTCCTCAGTGGAAGACATGACGGTGGGATTGAGGAGATCCTCAAAGTATTCCTTCCACCGCCCGACAATGTCCCCAGTCAAGGTCAACAGCTCCCCACCTGCACTGTAAACAGTGTTGGCAGAGTACTGCTTCCCCCTCCTGAGGTGCCGGACGGTTTGCCAGAATTTCTTTGAGGCCGACCGATAGTCCTTCTCCATGGCCTCCCCGAACTCCTCCCAGTTCTGAGTTTTTGCCTCCACAACTGCCCGAGCTGCAGCACGCCTGGCCTGCCAATACCCGTCGGCTGCCTCAGGAGTCCCGGAGGTCAACATGGCCCGATAGGACTCCTTCTTCAGCTTGACGGCATCCCTTACTTCCGGTGTCCACCACCGGGTTCGGGGATTGCCGCCACGACAGGCACCGGAGACCTTGCAGCCACAGCTCCGAACAGCTGCGTCCACAATGGAGGTAGAGAACATGGTCCACTCAGACTCAATGTCCCCCGCCTCCCTCGGAAGCTGGGAAAAGCTCTCCCGGAGGTGGGAGTTAACAAGCCAGGCCCGGGGTTGGGGCTCGTATGCGAGTGCTTGGTGGCCGGGCCTTTGCCCATGGGGCCCGGCCGGGCTCAGCCCGAAGAGGTGATGTGGGCCCGACCTCCTGTGGGTTCACCACCCACAGAGGTAGCAGTAGGGGTTTGGTGCAGTGTGGATTGGGTGGCAGTCGAAGGCAGGGGCCTCGATGACCTGATCCCCGGACACAGCGGCTGGCTGTTGGGACATGGAATGTCACAAAAATATTATACTTGGTCATTTATTTATTGAGGAAAATTATCCAATATTACATATCTGTGAGTGGCAAAAGTATGTGAACCTTTGCTTTCAGTATCTGGTGTGACCCCCTTGTGCAGCAATAACTGCAGCTAAATGTTTGCGGTAACTGTTGATCAGTCCTGCACACCGGCTTGGAGGAATTTTAGCCCATTCCTCCGTACAGAACAGCTTCAACTCTGGGATGTTGGTGGGTTTCCTCACATGAACTGCTCGCTTCAGGTCCTTCCACAACATTTCCATTGGATTAAGGTCAGGACTTTGACTTGGCCATTCCAAAACATTAACTTTATTCTTCTTTAACCATTCTTTGGTAGAACAACTTGTGTGTTTAGAGTCATCGTCTTGCTGCATGACCCACCTTCTCTTGAGATTCAGTTCATGGACAGATGTCCTGACATTTTCCTTTAGAATTCGCTGGTATAATTCAGAATTCATTGTTCCATCAATGATGGCAAGCCGTCCTGGCCCAGATGCAGCAAAACAGGCCCAAACCATGATACTACCACCACCATGTTTCACAGATGGGATAAGGTTCTTATGCTGGAATGCAGTGTTTTCCTTTCTCCAAACATAACGCTTCTCATTTAAACCAAAAAGTTCTATTTTGGTCTCATCCGTCCACAAAACATTTTTCCAATAGCCTTCTGGCTTGTCCACATGATCTTTAGCAAACTGCAGATGAGCAGCAATGTTCTTTTTGGAGAGCAGTGGCTTTCTCCTTGCAACCCTGCAATGCACACCATTGTTGTTCAGTGTTTTCTTGATGGTGGACTCATGAACATTAACATTAGCCAATGTGAGAGAGGCGTTCAGTTGCTTAGAAGTTACCCCGGGGTCCTTTGTGACCTCGCCGACTATTACATGCCTTGCTCTTGGAGTGATCTTTGTTGGTTGACCACTCCTGGGGAGGGTAACAATGGTCTTGAATTTCCTCCATTTGTACACAATCTGTCTGACTGTGGATTGGTGGAGTCCAAACTCTTTTTAGAGATGGTTTTGTAAACTTTTCCAGCCTGATGAGCATCAACAATGCTTTTCTGAGGTCCTCAGAAATCTCCTTTGTTCATGCCATGATACACTTCCACAAACGTGAAGCTCAGACTTTGATAGAACCCTGTTCTTTAAATAAAACAGGGTGCCCACTCACACCTGATTGTCATCCCATTGATTGAAAACATCTGACTCTAATTTCACCTTCAAATTAACTGCTAATCCTAGAAGTTCACATACTTTTGCCACTCACAGATATGTAATATTGGATCATTTTCCTCAATAAATAAATGACCAAGTATAATATTTTTGTCTCATTTGTTTAACTGGGTTCTCTTTATCTACTTTTAGGACTTGTGTGAAAATCTGATGATGTTTTAGGTCATATTTATGCAGAAATATAGAAAATTCTAAAGGGTTCACAAATTTTCAAGCACCACTGTACTTACTGGGGACCATTGTCACTGACAATATCCTCAGGGATACCAAAGTATCTGAATACGTTCTGAAATAACAGTTCTGCTGTCTGAAAAGCAGTAGGAATGTCCAGTAAGGGAATAAGTCTCAGCACCTTCAAAAATCGGTCCACAGTAACCATGATGGTTGTATTACCCTGAGATGGTGGTAGGTCAGTGATAAACTCAATGGCCATGTGGGACCATGGTCTCTGAGGTACAAGGAGGGGACACAGCTTACCAGAGGGAGGGGCTCATGGAACCTTTACCTGGGTGTATTCAGAGCAGGAGGCAATGAAGTGGTTGATTTTGGTCCACATCTTCTCCCACCAATACTTACTCCTTTGCATTTGGTAAGTTCTTTGACTACTAGGGTGACCTGTAGCAGGATATGCATGTGCCCATGTGATGAGTTTACTTCGAAGGGGCTTGGAGACGTATAGCAGGTCAGGAGGACAGTCCTCTGGGCGCCTTCAAGGTTGGGAGGCTCTTATCTCTTTATCCAAGTCCCAGGTGATTGTCTGAATGAAGGAATCTAGTGCAAGAACAGGATGAGGTTTGGGGTTATGAGGTGCCGGGCTGAAGGTTCAGGACAGAGCATCTGCCTTAGTGTTCTTTGACCCAGGATGAAAGGAGATTGTGAAATTGAATCTCATGAAGAAGAGGGCCCATTGGGCTTGACGTGGGTTCAATCTCTTTGCCTTTTTGAGATATTCTAAACTCTTGTGGTTGGTTAGTATCATGAAGGGGTGTGTAGCTCCCTCTAAGCAGTGCCTCCATTCCTCAAGGGCGAGCTTGATGGCTAGTAGCTCACGATTCACAACGTCATAGTTCCTCTCAGCTGATGAGAGCTTTTTTTGAAAAGAAAGCCACAGGGTGAAGCTTGGGTTTCTCGCTGAAGCGCTGGGATAGTACTCCTCCCACTCCAGTCTCTGAGGCATCCATCTCGACTGTGAATGGCTTGGTTGGGTCAGGATGTTGCAGGATTGGAACTGAGGTGAATGCAGTCTTGAGTCGGCAGAAGGCTTCCTCAGCTGCAGGGTTCCAGTAAAGATGCTTGGGTCCCTTCTTAAGCAAGGCGGTTAAGGGAGCCGCAATGATGCCAAAACCTCTGCAAAAGCATTGATAGAAGTTAGCAAAACCTAGAAAACGTTGAAGCTCCTTCACAGACATGGGTACTGGCAAAGATGTGATGGCAGACACCTCGGAGGAATCCATGCTGACTCCTTCTGCACTGATGTACCCCAGAAATGAAATCTGACGTAAATGGAATTCACATTTCTCAGCTTTAACGTAGAGGTGATTACTGAGTAGACACTTAAGAACTGACGTCTTCCAGGTGACTTGCTTCATCAGAAGAGTAGATCAGGATGTCGTTAATGTATGCGATTACAAACTTCCCCAGCATGTCCTGGAGGACGTCATTTATTAGGCATTGGAAGATGCTTGACGCTGAAGAAAGGCCATATGGCATGACCCGGTACTCAAAATGGCCAGCAGTGGTACTGAAAGCAGTCTTCCATTCATTGCCCTCTCGGATTCTGATTAGGTTGTATGCACTGCAGAGGTCAAGTTTAGAAAAGATTCTTGCTGTTAGGCTTTTGCTGGGATTCGAACCTGGTTCGCTGGTGTGATAATCCAGCAAACCTCCACTAGGCCACCAGGGGGATGACACAAATGCAGAGGTGTGAGGCGGAAGTAGAAAAAGTATCAAAAGGTTTATTTACAATATATACAAAAAAATCCAAAAAGTATAAACCAAAATGCTCAGAAGATCTTAAGGGAAAAAATAAAAAAATCCAAAAGTTCAAAGTCAATACAAAAGCCAAAAAAACTAGAAAAGAAAAGGCAAAAATACCAAACACTCAGAAGATTCACAAAGTCAAAAAAACAAAATCCACAAAGTCCAAAAGAAAGCAAAAATACAAAGAACACAAGGACATGGACGAGGAAATCAGAACAGAGGTAACTGGAGCTTAAACATAACAGCACAAAGACTCCGTGACAAGAGGACTGAACTCAGGGGGTATAAATACACAAAATAAATTGGAAACAGGTGACACTAATGAAAACAGGCAATCAACACCAACCCAAAACACAGGACACAGTGGCAACCTCTAGAGGCCAAAACAAACATAGACAAAAAACAGGAAATAACAGCGGCTTCTAGAGGCCAAAACAGTCCCAGTCCTAACAGGACCCCCCCCCCAGGAGCGTCTCCTGACGTTCCCAGGGTGATCCGGATGGGCTGAATGGAAGTCCCGACACAGTTCTTTATCTAAGACATCCCGAGCGGGAACCCAGCAGCGCTCCTCAGGACCATAGCCCTCCCAGTCCACAAGATATTGCAGCCCGCCGCGGACCAGGCGGGAGTCAAGCAGGCAATGCACGGTGAACACAGTCTGACCCTGGAAGATGCGGGTGGGTGGGGGGTTCCTAGGGGCAGGGGCATACGTGGACGTCAGTACGGGCCGCAACAGGGAAACATGGAATGTGGGGTTGATCCTCAGAGTCCGGGGCAACTGGAGCCGGTAGGAGACAGGGTTCACCCTGCGCACCACCTTGAAGGGGCCAATGTAGCGAGGAGCCAGCTTGTGGTTCTCCACCCACAGCAGAAGGTCCTTAGTGGACAGCCAAACCCGCTGCCCAGGGCGGAAAGCGTGGGCAGGTCTTCTATGGCGGTTGGCCTGAGTCTGGTTGGTTCTGGAGGTCTGGATGAGGGTCTTCCTGACCTTGCTCCAGGTCTTGCGACACCGTCTCACATATTGGTTGACCGAGGGCACCCCCGCATCCTCCTCCTGGTCCGGGAACAGAGGTGGCTGGAACCCGAATTGGCACTGGAATGGCAACAGCTTGGTGGCCGATGACTGCAGGGTGTTGTGGGCGGACTCTGCCCATGGCAGCCAGGTGCTCCACAATGTCGGGTTATCCATAGCCAGGCCTCGCAGGGTGGTTTCCAGGTCCTGGTTGAGCCTCTCCGTCTGACCATTGGACTGTGGGTGAAACCCAGAGGAGAGGCTGGCAGTGGCTCCGATTGACCTTGCAGAACCCGTGCCACACTCGGGAGGAGAACTGGGGCCCTCGGTCTGAGACGATGTCCTGTGGGAGACCAAAGACTCGGAAGACATGATTAAAAATAAGTTTCGCTGTTTCAAGAGCAGAAGGGAGTTTGCACAGTGGTATGAAGCGGCAGGCCTTCGAGAATCTGTCGACTAAAACCAAAATGACAGTGTTACCTTGAGACTCAGGGAGACCCGTGATGAAGTCGACTGCCACGTGGGACCAGGGACGCCGGGGAATGGTCAGAGGATGCAGGAGACCCTGGGGACGCTGTCGCGGGTTCTTGGTTCTGGTGCAGACCTCACAGGACAGGACAAATGACCTTACTTCCTTCTCCATGTTAGACCACCAGAAGCGTCTTTTCAGGAAGTCCAGGGTCCTCCGAGCTCCCGGGTGGGCAGTGAGAGGGGAAGAGTGACCCCACTGGAGAACCTTGGCCCGGGCTTGATGTGGGACGTACAAGAGGCCCAGTGGCCCCGTCCCAGGACCGGGGTCCTGGCGTTGGGCTCATCGGACGGCCTCCTCAATACCCCAGCGGGCAGGGGCCACAATCCGGGACACAGGGATGATAGGCCCGACTTCACTCTCCCTGTTAGTGGCAGAGAACAGCCTGGACAGTGCGTCAGGTTTGGTGTTCTTGGAGCCGGGGCGGTACGAGAGGGTGAAGTCAAACCGACTGAAAAACAGGGCCCACCTAGCCTGTCGTGGGTTCAGTCTTTTGGCTTGCTGGAGGTACTCCAGGTTCTTGTGGTCAGTCCAAACCAGGAATGGATGTTGCGCTCCCTCCAGCCAGTGCCTCCACTCCTCAAGGGCCAATTTGACAGCTAGCAGTTCTCGATCCCCCACATCGTACCGGGACTCCGCAGGACTCAGGCGGTGGGAGAAGTATGCGCAGGGGTGCAGCTTTCCTTCCGAACGTTGAGAGAGCACCGCGCCGACACCACTGTCCGAGGCATCCACCTCCACGATGAATGGTTGGGAGGTGTCCAGGAGGACCAGAATGGGTGCCATGCAGAAGCGATCCTTGAGGTCTTTGGACACCTTTTCCGCCTGAGGAGACCAGACATAAGATCCACCTGTCCCTTTGGTGAGGTCCGACATGGGTGCTGCTACAGAACTAAAGTTCCTGATAAACTTGCGGTAGAAGTTAGCAAATCCTAAGAACCGCTGAACCTCTTTGACGGACTTGGGAGTGGGCCAGTCCCGGACGGCCAGGGTCTTGGCTGGGTCCATTTGGAGTTGGCCTGTCCGTACAATAAATCCCAGAAAGGAGACCTCAGGAACATGAAATTCGCATTTCTGGGCCTTGGCGAACAGATTGTTCTGTCGCAGCCTCTGGAGAACCTGGTGGACATGGTGGCGGTGCTCCTGCATGGTCTTGGAAAAGATAAGGATGTCGTCGAGGTAGACAAAAACGTACAGGTTAATCATGTCCCTCAAGACGTCGTTGATTAGGGCCTGAAAAACAGCTGGTGCGTTGGTGAGTCCGAAGGGCATCACCTGGTATTCGTAGTGCCCAGACGGGGTGTTAAAGGCAGTCTTCCACTCGTCTCCCTGTCAGATACGGATGAGGTGGTATGCATTCCGTAGGTCCAACTTGGTGAAGACGGTGGCACCTTGGAGCAGGTCGAAAGCTGTGGACATCAGCGGAAGGGGATATCAGTTGCGCACAGTGATCTTGTTCAGGCCCCTGTAGTCAATACATGGTCGGAGCCCCCCATCCTTCTTGCCGACAAAGAAGAAGCCGGCACCAGCAGGTGAGGTGGAGGGTCGAATGAACCCAGAGACCAGGGCGTCTTTGAGGTATTCCTCCATGGCCTTGTGTTCTGGCTGAGAGAGGGAAAACAGTCTGCCACGAGGAGGGGTAGTCCCAGAGAGCAAGTCATAGGCCCGGTGCGGAGGAAGAACGGCGGCCCTGCTCTTGCTGAAGACCTCCTTGAGATCCCAGTACTCTGTGGGAACTTGAGATAGCTCGGTGAGATCAGGGGGCTCGGCCGGAGACACAGGGGAGCTAGAGAGCAGACAAGAGGCATGGCATGCAGGGCCCCATTCCACAACCTGGCTTGTTACCCAGTCTATGCGAGGGTTGTGGTGAGTAAGCCAAGGAAGGCCTAGAATAACTGGGAACTCAGGTGAAGGAATCAGGTGCAGGGATATTTCTTCCTTGTGACCTTGAGACTGGAGGAAGACTGGAGAAGTAACTTGGGTGACTCTTCCATCACCTAACGCTTGGCCATCAAGGGCAGACACAGACAGTGGGACTTCAAGAGGTGCAGTCGGGACATTGATACTTTGGGCGAAGTGAATATCCATAAAGTTCCCAGCCGCCCCTGAGTCTAACAAAGCTTGACAAGAGTGGACAGACTCACCCCAGGAGATGGAGACTGGGATGTAGATTCCTTGGCCAGGGAGTCCAGGAGAGAGGGTAGGCCCCGTCACAACCCTCCCTCAGCTGGACGGGGCGGTCCTTTTCCTGAGAGTTTGGGACATGATGCTCGGAAGTGACCAGGCTTGCCACAGTAGATGCAGCACTTGTCCCTCCTTCTGCACTCCCTCTCAGATGCGGAGAGGCGAGTACGACCCACTTGCATGGGTTCTGGACAGTTACTGGAGGAGGTAGACAGGCTCCAGGTAGAGGTAGGGAGGCTGGGGGGGCTCAGGACTTGGCGGCATTCTCTCATCCTGTTGTCCAGACGAGTAGAATGTGAGATGAGAGTTTCGAGGTCACTTGGGCATCCAATAGAGGCCAGGCCGTCCTTGATGGGGTCAGACAGACCATGGTGGAAGGCTGACACCAGGGCAGTCTCGTTCCATCCACTTACTGCTGTGAGCGTCCGGAACGAGATGGCGTAATCTGCGATGCTTCCTCCTTGCCAGATGGACATGAGCTTTCTGGCTGCGTCGGTACTGATGTCCGCCTGGTCGAAGACCCGAAGCATCTCTTCAGTAAATAGTTCAAAATCAGAGCACTCGGGTCCCCGTCTCTGCCAGATAGCTGTTGCCCAAGCTCGTGCCTTACCAGCTAACAAGGTTATCACAAAGGCGATCTTGCGGCGATCCGTAGTGTAGGTGGTAGGTTGTAGCTCAAAGGTGAGTTGGCACTGGGTAAGGAACTCCCGGCACTCACCGTGCTTGCCGTCATACCTCTGTGGTGCAGGAAGGCTGGGTTCGCGAGGTGAAGGAGACAGTGTGGTGGGAGGCACTGGAGCAGGAACAGGAGCTGGATCAGGATGAGGAGATGCAGGCAGAGGTGTCAGCTGTGCCAGGGTTTTCCCAATTTGCTGAAGCAGTTCCTCGTGGCGAGCAAGGGCCTCACGTTGGCTGGTGAGCATTCGTCCATGAGCTTCCATGGTCGCTCCGAAGCATGTCGGAGCTGCCATAATTCCCTGAAGGTTGGCCGGGTAGACAGTTGAAGTAGCCTCTGCTGAGTCGGTCATGACGGAGTCTTTCTGTTAGGGTTTTGCTGGGATTCGAACCTGGTTCGCTGGTGTGATAATCCAGCAAACCACCACTAGGCCACCAGGGGTATGACTCAAATGCAGAGGCATGAGGCGGAAGTAGAAAAAGTATCAAAAGGTTTATTTACAATATGTACAAAAAAAATCCAAAAAGTATAAACCAAAACGCTCAGAAGATCTTAAGGGAAAAAATAAAAAATCCAAAAGTTCAAAGTCAATACAAAAGCCAAAAAAACTAGAAAAGAAAAGGCAAAAATACCAAACACTCAGAAGATTCACAAAGTCAAAAAACAAAATCCACAAAGTCCAAAAGAAAACAAAAATACAAAGAACACAAGGACATGGACGAGGAAATCGGAACAGAGGTAACTGGAGCTTAAACATAACAGCACAAAGACTCCGTGACAAGAGGACTGAACTCAGGGGGTATAAATACACAAAATAAATTGGAAACAGGTGACACTAATGAAAACAGGCAATCAACACCAACCCAAAACACAGGACACAGTGGCGACCTCTAGAGGCCAAAACAAACATAGACAAAAAACAGGAAATAACAGCGGCCTCTAGAGGCCAAAACAGTCCCAGTCCTAACACTTGCAGAACGTAGTTGCTCTAATGCAGAGGGAACCAGTGGAAGAGGATATGGGTACTTTACAGATATTTGATTTAGTCCTCTGAAGTCTATGCAAGGTCAAAGGCCTCCTCCCTTCTTCTCCACAAAGAAGAATCCTGCAGAGGCAGGTGACTTGGAGAGACGAATGCAACCCTGTTTGAGTGCTTCCTGGATGTACTCCTCCATGGCAGCTTATTCCTTCTGGGAAAGAGGGTAGGTGTGGTGGTAGGCCACAAGCCTTACCCTTCCTAAAAAACTCCTTCAGGTCAGAATAACATTCAGGTGCATTGTCCAATGAATCTGGTTCAGGACTTTCAACAGAAGTAAACAAAATGCAGAGTTGTGGATGTAACAAACAGTTCTGAAAGCATGTGGGGGACCATTGGAGGATTTCCTTGTTCTGCCAAGATATCAGTGGATCCTGGAGCTGTAACCATGGCCAACCCAGGATGATGTCATGGTTAACCACAGAAGTCACAAAGAGTGAAATGAGTTCTGAATGGAGAGCTCCAACTTGAATGCTAATGGGAGTGGTTCTAGTAGTGATGAGACCATCTCCTATTGGTCCTCCATCAATGGTCCTGATGCTGACTGGACTCTGCAGAGGGGTTGTGGGCAGATCGAATTCCTGGATGATCAAACTGTCGATGAAGTTCCCCTCTGCCCCTGAGTCAACAAAGTCAGATAACAGGTGGGTCGAGGCTGACAGTTTCAGCAACACAGGTACTTTAAACGACTGTGAGTTAAAGTTTCTTACCAGACTCACTGAGTCAGGAGCAGGCTCAGAGGTGTTGTTGCGAGTTGGATGGACTGGACACTGCATGATATTATGGTTTAAACTCACACAGTAGAAACATAGCCCCTCGTGTCGTTTTCTGTCTCATTCAGATCATTTCAGTCTAGTTTGCAAAACCTCCATGAATGTGGATGCATCAGCTGACGGAGCTGGTCTGGTGTCCTTCTTGAGAGAGGGTCGGCTGGAAAGTAGATGATCCAGTCAAATAGTGAGGTCTATGAGGGATGTCCAACGTGAGATGTTCATCTCTACAAGCCAGTTCCCACAATATTTCAGGACAAAGACTTTGGCGAAACACTGCCTTCAGAGCTGGCTCATTTCATCCACTAGCAGCTGCAAGAGTTCTGAAGTCTAGCGCATACAACCCCAATTCCAAAAAAGTTGGGACGCTGTGTAAACTGTAAATAAAAACAGAATGCGATAATTTGCAAAGTATGGAAACCCTATATTTCATTGAAAATAGTACAAAGACAACTATCAGATGTTGAAACTGAGAATTTTTTTATTGTTTTTTGAAAAATATATGCTCATTTTGAATTTGAAGTCAGCAACACGTTTCAGAAAAGTTGGCACAGGGGCGTGTTTACCACTGTGTTGCATCACCTCTACTTTTAACAACACTCTGTAAACGATTGGGAACTGAGGAGACCAATTGCTGTAGTTTTGAAAGAGAAATAATGTCCCATTCTTGCCTTATATACAACCCCGATTCCAAAAAAGTTGGGACAAAGTACAAATTGTAAATAAAAATGGAATGCAATAATTTACAAATCTCAAAAACTGATATTGTATTCACAATAGAATATAGACAACATATCAAATGTCGAAAGTAAGACATTTTCAAATTTCATGCCAAATATTGGCTCATTTGAAATTTCATGACAGCAACACATCTCAAAAAAGTTGGGACAGGGGCAATAGAGATCTTGCAGTCACGTGACCGGAAAGTACACAACCGCCATCGTGTCGGTCAAAAACACCGCTGAATACTGCTGCACTCGTGTACAGAATGGATCAATTTCAACCGACAGACTACACGGCTCATTTTTCTAATGAACAGATAACTAGATATATGTCTAAAATAAACGATCTACAGATTTGTGACCCTTATGGCTTTCCGGACGGAGTTTTCACGACCGGATTTTGAACTGCCAGCGGAATACCCGGACGTGTATGATTACCTCATCAACTTTCTCTCGCTGTTCAGTGGAGAAGCACTGCGTGCTTATAAATCTCTGGACAGTTATCTTTACAGAAATTCAGGATTTGTCAGTGTCTCAGATGTGGCATCTTGTAAACAAGAAAATGATCCTCACTGGATGGGTAAGTTACTTAAGTATTGAGTATAGCACTGACCAGCCGATTATGGAATAAGGTAATTCCAAATCGTCCGTGTTGTTTACATGGATCTGGCATTGGAGAGGTAGAGGCTTGGCAGTGGAGGTTTGAGTAGCTGTTTTCTGAGCTTAGTCACCAGGCCGGCTCTGCCTGTAGCCTCGCTTTTGCTTCGGCTCCCGGCGCCGCCTCCTTCCCTTTGCTTCCGATAACAATCCACAGAGACCACGCTGGTCTCGCAATCTGGTCTCGTCTGGAATGTTTTTTTTTTTTTTCTCGTCCGGAATGTTGTGCATGCGATGGAAATTGCTACAAACCGTCATTTTCTGCTGGAAACCAATGTCCAGTAAGTCCATACGGTTGTAGTGGATATTGAAGTCCGGTACAGACGAACAACACGCAAAAATACACACAAAAAACATAAAAACCGTGCACAGGTAGGGAGAGCTTGTAGCCGCAGCCGTTGTAGTAGAATTGTATATAGTAGGGTTTTCCAGAAGAAAAGGTAGAAGTAAAAGCAGAAGTAGAAGGCGGAATATGGCGTTTGACCGACACGATGGCGTCTGTCACAATCTGGATCAGCTGTGACGTCACATGCAAGATCTCTATAAGAGGCTGGAAAAGTTAAAGGTACAAAAAAGGAACAGCTGGAGGACCAAATTGCAACTCATTAGGTCAATTGGCAATAGGTCATTAACATGACTGGGTATAAAAAGAGCATCTTGGAGTGGCAGCGGCTCTCAGAAGTAAAGATGGGAAGAGGATCACCAATCCCCCTAATTCTGCGCCGACAAATAGTGGAGCAATATCAGAAAGAAGTTCGACAGTGTAAAATTGCAAAGAGTTTGAACATATCATCATCTACAGTGCATAATATCATCAAAAGATTCAGAGAATCTGGAAGAATCTCTGTGCGTAAGGGTCAAGGGCGGAAAACCATACTGGGTGCCCGTGATCTTCGGGCCCTTAGACAGCACTGCATCACATACAGGCATGCTTCTGTATTGGAAATCACAAAATGGGCTCAGGAATATTTCCAGAGAACATTATCTGTGAACACAATTCACCGTGCCATCCGCCGTTGCCAGCTAAAACTCTATAGTTCAAAGAAGAAGCCGTATCTAAACACGATCCAGAAGTGCAGACGTCTTCTCTGGGCCAAGGCTCATTTAAAATGGACTGTGGCAAAGTGGAAAACTGTTCTGTGGTCAGACGAATCAAAATTTGAAGTTCTTTATGGAAATCAGGGACGCCGTGTCATTTGGACTAAAGAGGAGAAGGACGACCCAAGTTGTTATCAGTGCTCAGTTCAGAAGCCTGCATCTCTGATGGTATGGGGTTGCATTAGTGTGTGTGGCATGGGCAGCTTACACATCTGGAAAGACACCATCAATGCTGAAAGGTATATCCAGGTTCTAGAGCAACATATGCTCCCATCCAGACGACGTCTCTTTCAGGGAAGACCTTGCATTTTCCAACATGACAATGCCAAACTACATACTGCATCAATTACAGCATCATGGCTGCGTAGAAGAAGGGTCCGGGTACTGAACTGGCCAGCCTGCAGTCCAGATCTTTCACCCACAGAAAACATTTGGCGCATCATAAAACGGAAGATATGACAAAAAACACCTAAAACAGTTGAGCAACAAGAATCCTACATTAGACAAGAATGGGTTAACATTCCTATCCCTAAACTTGAGCAACTTGTCTCCTCAGTCCCCAGACGTTTACAGACTGTTGTAAAGAGAAAAGGGGATGCCTCACAGTGGTAAACATGGCCTTGTCCCAACTTTTTTGAGATGTGTTGTTGTCATGAAATTTAAAAATCACCTAATTTTTCTCTTTAAATGATACATTTTCTCAGTTTAAACATTTGATATGTCATCTATGTTCTATTCTGAATAAAATATGGAATTTTGAAACTTCCACATCATTGCATTCTGTTTTTATTTACAATTTGTACTTTGTCCCAACTTTTTTGGAATCGGGGTTGTACGTACAATTTCAGTTGCTCAAAAGTCTGAGGTCTCCTTTATCGCATTTTGCGCTTCATAATGCACCAAATGTTTTAAATGGGAGACTGCAGGCAGGCCAGTTTAGCACCCAGACTCTTTTACTATGGAGCCATGCAGTTTTAATATGTGCAGAAAGTGGTTTAGCATTGTCTTGCTGAAAGAAGGAAGGCCTTCTTTGAAACAGATTTTGTCTGGATGGCTGCATATTGCTCTGGAATGTGTATATATCATTCAGCATTAATGATGCCTTCCCAGATGTACAAGCTCCCCATGTCATGTGCACTAATGCCCCCTCATACCATCACAGATGCTGGCTTTTGAACTGTGCACTGATAAAAAGCCGGATGGTCCCTCTCCGCTTTAGCCTGGAGGACGTGGTGTCCATGATTTCTAAAATGAATTTCTACTTTTGATTTATCAGACTTCTAGACAGTTTTCCACTTCGCCTCAGTCCATCGTAAAAGAGCTCGGGCCCAGAGAAGGTGGCGGTGTTTCTGGATATTGTTTATATCTGGTTTTAACTTGCATCTGTGGATGCACTGATGAACTGTTTTCACAGACGATGGTTTTCTGAAGTGTTCCTGAGCCCATACAGTGATTTCCACTACAGAGACATGCCTGCTTTTAATGCAGTGTCCCTGAGGGCCTGAAGATCACAGGCATCCAATGTCAGTTTTCAGCCTTGTCTCTTGTATCCAGAGATTTCTCCAGATTCTCTAAATCTTTTAATTATATTTTGGATCATAGATGACGTGATCCCCAAATTCTTTGCAATTTTACACTGAGAAACATTATTCTTAAAATGTTGCACTGTGGCGGCACGGTGGTGTAGTGGTTAGCGCTGTTGTCTCACAGCAAGAAGGTCCTGGGTTCGAGCCCCGGGGCCGGCGAGGGCCTTTCTGTGCGGAGTTTGCATGTTCTCCCTGTGTCCGCGTGGGTTTCCTCCGGGTGCTCCGGTTTCCCCCACAGTCCAAAGACATGCAGGTTAGGTTAACTGGTGACTCTAAATTGACCGTAGGTGTGAATGGTTGTCTGTGTCTATGTGTCAGCCCTGTGATGACCTGGTGACTTGTCCAGGGTGTACCCTGCCTTTCGCCCGTAGTCAGCTGGGATAGGCTCCAGCTTGCCTGTGACCCTGTAGAAGGATAAAGCGGCTAGAGATAATGAGATGAGATGTTGCACTGTTTGCCCACGCAGTCTTTCACAGAGTGGTGAACCCCTCCCCATCTTTACTTCTGAGAGACTCTGCTTCTCTGGGATGCTCTTTTTATACCCAATCATCTTACTGACCTGTTGCCCATTAACCAAATTAGGTTTTTTTTTTTTTTTGCATTACACAACTTTTTCAGTCTTTTGTTGCCCCTGTCCCAACTTTTCTGAAACATGTTGTTGACATCAAATTCAAAATGAGCATATATTTTTCAAAAAGCAATAAAATTTCTCAGTTTCAACATTTGATATTGTAACGTTCACTAGGTGTGGGTGGAGCACAGAGGACAGCAGGACAGAGACTGAGTTCGCACAACTCTTTTATTTTCACTTTTCAGTGCAAATATCTTTCACTCTCAGCCACACACGCACACACATTCCAGTCATCTGGTTGTAGAGAGAGCTCCCTCTGCTCTAGCTCTCTCTCCTTAAATAGGGCGCCGTCACTGGGGAGACACACAAACACAGGTTAATTGCCGTCAGGTGTAGTGATTCTGCCACTTACCTTCCCTGACTCCGCCCTCCTGTCACAGACCGGCGCTTGACCACGCCCCTGCTGCCACATACCCCCACCGCCCGACTCAGGCCGGGAGGCCGTCCGGCCTGCAGCCGACTCGCCCCCCCCTTGACGGGAGAGGAAGTCCGCCACAACCATCTGCGCCCCCGGCCTGTGGACCACCTTAAAATTGAAGGGTTGGAGTGCCAGATACCAACGGGTGATCCGCACGTTGGCATCCTTCATGCGGTGGAGCCACTGGAGGGGCATGTGGTCCGAACAGATGGTGAAAGGGCGCCCCAGCAGGTAGTAGCGGAGGGTGAGGACTGCCCACTTGATCGCCAGACTCTCTTTCTCGATAGTGCTGTAGCGCCCCTCACGCACTGACAGCTTCCTGCTAATGTACAGGACGGGGCAGTCCTCCCCCTCCACCTCCTGGGACAAAACCGCCCCCAGCCCTCTGTCCAATGCATCGGTCTGCAACATAAAAGGGAGAGAAAAGTCAGGGGAGTGCAATAGTGGCCCCCCACACAGTGCAGCCTTTACCTCAGAGAAAGCCCGCTGGCATTGCTCCGTCCACTGGACCGGATCTGGTGCCCCCTTTTTAGTGAGATCAGTCAGCGGGCTGGTGACGTCCGAATAATTAGGTATAAACCTACTAGCCAGCCAGCCCCAGGAACTGTCTCACCCCCTTTTTGGTCTTGGGCCTCGGGCAGGCCGCAATTGTTGCTGTCTTGTTAATTTGGGGACGCACCTGCCCGTTGCCCAAGTGGAAGCCCAGATACCGTACTTCCACCCACCCAATCGCACACTTCTTTGGGTTGGCTGTGAGACCCGCTCGCCTCAGCGACTTAAGGATGGCCCTCAGGTGTTGTAAGTGCCGCTGCCAGTCATTACTATAAATGATTATATCGTCGAGGTATGCAGCCGCATAGGTGGCGTGGGGGCGGAGGACCCTGTCCATCAGCCGCTGAAACGTAGCAGGCGCCCCAAAAAGCCCAAACGGAAGTGTGACGAATTGGTGTAAGCCGAACAGTGTGGAAAAGGCCGTTTTTTCCCGGGATAATGGAGTCAAGGGGATCTGCCAATAACCCTTTGTTAAATCCAGCGTCGAGTAAAAACGAGCCGTGCCTAGCCGATCGAGCAACTCATCAATACGAGGCATTGGGTACGCATCTAATTTAGACACCGCATTGACTTTTCTATAGTCCACACAGAACCGGACCGACCCGTCGGCCTTGGGTACCAAGACCACCGGGCTGCTCCAGTCACTGTGGGACTCCTCGACGATGCCCATTTCGAGCATGGCTTCGAGTTCTTCCCGACCCACTGTAAGGGCGGCTACGCACTACTACCCCTGGGGGCGTCTCAATGTGGTGCTCTATGAGGTTGGTGCGGCCGGGCAGGGGCGAGAACACGTCCGAAAACTCGGTCTGCAACTGGGCAACCTCCGCGAGTTGGGTCGGGGAGAGGTGGTCTCCACAGGGGACCGGAGAGGTACGCGATGCCAATGTTCCCTTTTGAACCTCTGGCCCCAGCTCCGCCTTCTCCGGAACCACCGACACCAATGCCACGGGGACCTCCTCGTTCCAGAGTTTGAGTAGGTTGAGGTGGTAAATCTGTAGCGCCCCGCCCCATCCGTTCGCCTCACCTCATAGTCAATGTCCCCGACTCGCCATGTGACCTCAAAGGGCCCTTGCCACTTGGCGACTAATTTGGAGCTCGATGTGGGCAACAGTACGAGTACTTTCTCTCCCGGTGTGAACTCCCTAAGGCGCGTACCCTTGTCGTACAGGCGGGCTTGCCGTTCTTGGGCCTGCCACAAATTCTCCTTAGTTAGGTGCGTGAGCATGTGGAGTTTTGCGCACAGGTCAATAACGTATTGGATCTCGTTTTTACTTGGTGAAGGTCCCTCCTCCCAATTTTCCCGCAGCACATCTAAGATGCCGTGCGGCTTACGCCCGTATAACAATTCGAACGGGGAGAACCCCATGGAGGCTTGGGGGACCTCTCGCACTGCAAAGAGCAAGGATTCGAGCCATCTATCCCAATTACGTGCGTCCTCACTTAGGAATTTTTTAATTATGTTCTTGAGGGTGCGGTTGAACCATTCAACTAAACCGTCCATTTGTGGGTGATACACGCTGGTGCGGATCGGCTTAATACCCAATAACCCATACAGTTCGTTCAGTGTATGTGACATAAACGAGGTGCCTTGGTCAGTCAGAATCTCTTTCGGGATTCCAACTCGGGAGATAACGCGGAAGAGTGCCTCCGCAATACTGCATGCTGAGATATTGTGAAGAGGCACTGCTTCCGGGTATCGCGTTGCATAGTCCACTAGAACTAATATAAAGCGGTACCCTCATGTTGACCGATCTAATGGCCCGACGAGATCCATCCCAATTCTTTCAAACGGGGTCTCGATTAATGGTATAGGGCGCAAAGGCGCTTTTGGAATGGCCGCTGGATTTACTAACTGGCATTTGCGGCACGCCATACACCACCTACAGACATCGCCGCGAATCCCTGGCCAATAGAACCGGGCCATTATTCGGGCTAGTGTTTTGTCCTGCCCTAAGTGTCCAGCCATGGGATTAAAGTGAGCTGCCTGGAATACCAATTCCCGGCGGCTCTTCGGAATTAAAAGCTGCATGACTCGCTCTTTAGTTTGAGTGTCCTGCGTCACTCGGTATAATCTATCCTTCATAATCGCAAAGTAAGGGAAGGATGGGGTGGCGTTCGGCGGGAGCGTTTGACCATCGATTACTCTCACTTGGTCAAGCGCATGCCTCAGAGTCTCGTCTCGCGACTGTTCTAATGGGAAATCTGCGAGGGATTTCCCAATAGAGAGAGAAGGAGCCGGCGGCTCCTCACTCTGACGCGGAGATGACGTAGACGGCTCTGTGACAGCTGCTCCCCATAAAGCGACACCGGGACCTCCCCCTGTTAAATGGCAGGACCCACTCTTCACTAAATGTGTCATTAAATCCCGAAATCCCGGCCAATCAGTCCCCAAAATTAAAGAGTGGGTAAGGCAAGGATTAACCGCCGCCTTCACTATGGCTTTTTCCCCTCTGAAAAAAACGTGGACTGACACCAAAGGGTAGCAGTGAACATCCCCGTGCACACACAACACCTTCACCCCCTGTGCTCCCCCAATGCCTCGTTTTGAAACAGGCTTCGGCGAATTGAGGTCTGATTACAACCAGAATCCACCAACGCCTGATATGTAGCCCCTTGGATACTCCCCAGTATGCGATACGCTCTGGCCCGATCGAGGGCGGCCTCTGGCAAGTCAGGGATCCGAACCACCACGCCCACCTCCATTGCCGTGCACTGCTGTTGAAGATGGCCCGGCTCCCCGCAGCGCCAGCAAACCGGCCCGGGCTTTCCCTCTGTGTTCTGGGGCTCACTCACCTGAGGTGGGGGAGAGACAGACACAGAAGGGAGAAACGGGAGGGCACCGCGGGTGCGGCGGGCCGGCGCCGGCCCCCGTCTCCGCGGTGGGGGAATGGGGCAAGGACGGGACACAGAAGGAGGGGGAGAGAGAGAGCGAGAAGAGGAGAGAAGAGGAGACGCTGTCTGCTGTCCTGCCACCGGAACAGCCGCCAAATGATCCTCCGCCAGCTCGACTGCCTGATCCAGCGACGCCAGGCGGTGGCACCGGACCCACTCCGCAGTTCCTGCTGGTAAGCGAGCGACAAATTGTTCCAGCACCACATGGTCGATGATCCCCTCGGCGCCGCGGTTGTCGGCCCTCAACCACCGCCAGCAGGCGTCCCGGAGCTGCTGGCCAAACGCGAACGGCTGGCCAACTTCCTCCAAGCGCAAAGCGCGGAAGCGCTGGCACTGTTGCTCTGGTGTGCGCCCCACGCGCTGGAGGACGGCCCGGCGGAGGTCCGCGTAGGCCAGCCGGCGGTCGGCGGGGAGCTGTAGCGCGGCCAGCTGCGCCTCTCCCGTTAGTAGGGGGAGGAGGCGCGCCGCACGCTGCTCCATCGGCCACCCGGTGATGAAAGCCTCGGGGTCGTCCTGCGGACCCATCTTGGTAACGGTGAGGGGAGACAGGCCCGTGGCCGGAGCGCTGGTGGACCCCGCCGACGCGAGGAGGTGCCGGAATGCCCCGCGGTCTTCCTGCTGGGCCAGCACCAGGGCTTCGAAGCGTCGCTCCTGTTCCTTCCGGAGGATGATGAGCGCCTGGTGCTGGCTTTGCTGGGCCGTGGCGAGGGCGTGGACCAGGTCGGCGAACGGGGAGGACTCCATGGGGCTGATCGGCTGGTGCTCCACTCTGTTCCCGGGTTTCGGCACCAATGTAACGTTCACTAGGTGTGGGTGGAGCACAGAGGACGGCAGGACAGAGACTGAGTTCGCACAACTCTTTTATTTTCACTTTTCAGTGCAAATATCTTTCACTCTCAGCCACACACGCACACACATTCCAGTCATCTGGTTGTGGAGAGAGGTCCCTCTGCTCTCACTCTCTCTCTCTTTAAATAGGGCGCGGTCACTGGGGAGACACAAACACAGGTTAATTGCCGTCAGGTGTAGTGATTCTGCCACTTACCTTCCCTGACTCCGCCCTCCTGTCACAGACCGGCGCTTGACCACGCCCCTGCTGCCACAGATATGTCTTTGTACTATTTTCAATTAAATATAGGGTTTCCATGACTTGTAAATCTTCACATTCTGTTTTTATTTTTGTTTTACGCAATGTCCCAACTTTTTTGGACTTGGGGTTGTACTTGGCTACTCCTCTTGCACCTTGGGTGATGGTGAGTAGACTTTCACTGACTTCTATCCCTTCAGGTTTGTGATCGAACACTTGTTTGAATCGTTCTAGAAAATGCTCATATGAGGTTGTATGCTCCTCTCTACTCTTCCATACTGCGCTAGCCCACTGTAGTGCCTTACCGGTGAGGAATGAGAGAAACTTTGTGATCTTACGTTCGTCCGAGAGGTTTGGCATGGTAGCAAAGTACATGGAGCACTGAAGCAGAAATCCCTTTACAGTTAAGGATGTCACCAGCATATTTCTTGGGAGTTGGGAGAAGCTGCACGGGATTCAAAGAGGCGTCAGAGCGCATTAGGAGGGCCTGCGACATCACAGCTGTTAACTATGCCATCCTGGTGTTGAGGTTGGCGAGCATCTGCTAAGGTTCTCCTAAGAGGCATCCCTGAGCATTCAAAGCTGCTTGCTTTGCCTTCTCCGCTACATCCATTTTGAGCAGAGGCGGTCTTACAATAGAGGCGAAGTAGGCAATTGCCTTGGGCCCCTCCAACTTTCCCATTCGGCAGGGGCCCCAGACCAGCTGCCCCTTCCCGAATCAGCTGGGGATTTGGGGGCCTTAGGACAGTGATCCATTCCTAAGCCATTGTGTTTGTAAATTGTAATTTTGTATGTTTAAATTGGAAACAAAGACAAAAAACTAAAATACAAAGGAATGAAGTATTTGTACACCCCCCCCGTTTGTGTTGAAATGGACTATTCCATGCAATGATCGCGCGAGTCCGAGAACATTGCGCGACGAATGTGAACTGAACCTGAGTGAGTGAATTCAGAGAACTTCTAATAGCGACTGTGGTGAATTGTTTTGAACTTGTGATCAGCGAAATGAAGCGCCACTTTCCAAGTGGTGCTACGAAAAGGAGGAAGCGGGATGAGGCAAAATCAAAGAATGATGCACTTCCCAAGCTTACAACTTTCTTTAATGTGTCAACACCGTCGGTTGACTCGGATGTTGTAGCGGAGCAGGAGGAGCCTGCTGTTGATTCAGGAGGGGAGCTAGCGGCATCAAGCTCCAACAGAGCAGACGAGCAGCAGACTAATAATTCTGAAAAAAACATAGCGGAGGTGGTGAGTGCGTGTCCAGTTTCTGTTGACCACCACGAAAAAAATGACTCTCTCATTCATTCGCTCACCCTCTCTGTCTCACACACACACAACACTCTCTCTCTCTCTCTCTCACACTGTCTCTCTCTCACTCACTGACACATACATTCACATGGATATGGAGTTGCTTAGAGCCAAATGCCACCTCATCTCTCCTCAGTCCACACTTCTTACCTCCCCTCACTCACTCACTCACTCACTCACTCACTCACTCACTCACTCACACAAACACTCACTCTCACACACACACACACACACACACACACACACACACACACACACACACACACACTAACTCACTCACACACACACACACACACACACACACTAACACACACACACACACACACACACACACACACACACACACACACACACACACACACTCAAACACTAACTCACTCACACATACACACACACACACACACACACACACACACACACACACACACACACTAACTCACTCACACACACACACACACACACACACACACACACACACACACACACACACACTCAAACACTAACTCACTCACACATACACACACAAACACACACACACACAAACACACACACACACAAACACTAACTCACTCACACACACAAACTCACTCACTCATTCACACACACAGAGAAACACTCACTCTCTCTCTCACACACACACACACACACACACACACAACCATGTACATAGTTTTATTTATAGAATGTTTGAAATGTTCTGATCTTTAAAAAAAAAAAAAAAAAACAGTGCTGGTTTTCCTGGCATTTTGGCAAAGACAGATGTTATCTGAAATCTTATTCTCTGTTGGGTTCCATCATGACTATTAGTTTGTGTAGTGCTACACTTTGTGTGTTCTCTGCTTTCCATCTTCATTTTGGAGTAAAGAAGTGTATGCAGGGTTTAAAGGGGAATGTTTTTTTTCTCCTCTCCAACCTTTACTTCCCTATAGGTTTTACCTGCCTATCCACCATGCAGTCGGTACATTTTTTTTTTGTTTCGGATCGGATGAGGGGGGCCCCATACATACCTTCGCCTGGGGCCCCCAATTTGCTAAATCCGCCACTGATTTTGAGGCAAAGTATCCTGTTAGACTGCAGGCACTCGTGGATGTATGTGCAGGGGAGAGCGGGGATGTAAACAGTTAGCGTAGCCAAATCAGAAAGCAAACTCAAAGTCAGAAAGCAGGCAGGGGTCGGTTGATCAGCAAACAGAATAGTAGAGAGCAGACTTAGAGAGTGAAACAGGTAAACGTAGCAAAGGTTCAAGAAACTAGAGGCAGGCAGACAAGAAAGGCTCGATATGACTAGGTAAACACGGAATGATACTTCGCACTGAAGGTGTGTGACAGAAAGGCTTAAGTAGCATTGCTGATTAACAGTTAACGACTGTCAGATGAACTTAATAGGAAGGAGACAGGGGGCGCTGTGAACTTTGGGCATTGTAGTCTTGGGAAGCCATGTTTGTAGTTCAATTAGAGTTTTGACTCACAATGCCATTAGTTTTGACACAATGCTCATTATCTGAAAACAGTGTGGGCTTTATAGATAATTGGGCTAATTTTGAGGGCATTGCTGGCCTGTTAGGGCGGGACGGTATCCATCCCACTCAGGAAGGTGCTGCTCTCATTTCCTGCAGCACAGGTCATAGTCTCAGAACAGGCCTAGTTAATTTCTGACAATCCAGAGCCAAGGCCAGGGAGCAGACGAACAGGCTAAACTGACTGTCTGCTAGCTGCACAGAGTCGTCACTCAGGGTCCACTACATCGAGACTGCGTCTGTTCCCCGAGCTCAACAAAAAAGTAGAAATATTCAGAGAGTTTGTTCCAGTAACCTAATCAATATAAAATTAGATCATACTGACTGTACAGCTGCTGCCAGCACCTTTGATCTAAAGGTGGGGTTATTAAATATTAGATCTCTTATATCTAAAGTGCTAATGGTTAATGAACTCATTACTGATCAGGAGTTTAATGTACTTTGTTTAACTGAAACATGGATTAAGCCAAATGAATATATAGCATTAAATGAAGCGAGTCCTCCTGGATACAGTTATATACACCAGCCTCGTCTAACTGGCAGAGGAGGAGGCATCGTGGTTATTTATAATGATTATCTAGGTGCAGAGGTGGAAAAACTGGATTGACAAAGTAAAAGTCCTGCTTAGGTTTTCCTTCTGCCTGTGGTCTCAACACAGGTGATTTCACCAATTAGCTCATCAACCTGGCTTAGGGGATGTGGTAATTAGGATCAGCTGGTTCATTGAATTGGCTGGAGCAAAAATGTGGCAGGGTTTTTACTTTCTGCACCCAGGTTTTTCCACCTCTGTCTAGGTGTAACACACAAACCTAGTTATAAATTTAATACATTTGAAGTTCTTCATACTCATATAATGTATGTAGCCTCGAAAAATAGGTCTACCCAGTTAATTCCGTTACTTATTATTTACAGGCCCCCGGGGCCATATTCTGAGTTTCTTTCTGAATTTGCAGATTTTATCTCAGATCTGGTTATTTCCTTAGACAAAGCTTTCGTTGTCAGAGATTTTATTATTCACTTCGATAACCCAGAAGACCCTTTGAAAACAGCGTTTGCGTCCATTTTAGATTCAGTAGGGATTAATCAGAATGTCATAGGACCGACCCATAATGGTGGTCACACCCTCGATCTAATACTAACATTCGGGTTAATCGTAGAAAATATAGTCATACTTCCACAGTCTGAAGTTCTCAGATCATTATCTCATCTCATTCAAAATATGTCTGAGTAATAATATATGCAACTCACCACGCTACTGTATTAAACGTACATTCATGTCAACTACTGCACAGAGCTTTATAAATGATCTCCCAGAGTTATCAACTTTGATTGGGTCACTGTCAGCCGTTGCAGAACTTGATCAGGCAACTGAATGCTTAGAGTCAATGTTCCGCCATACTTTAGATAATGTAGCTCATCTTAAAAGGAAAATGGTCAGAGACAAAAAATTAGCACCCTGGTATAATGATGACACTCGCACTTTAAAACAGACCACTTGAAAATTGGAACGTAAATGGCATCAAACAAAATTGGTAGAGTTCAAATTAGCGTGGAAGGAGAGCTTCCTGAAGTATAGAAAAGCTCTTAGTGCTGCTAGATCAACATATCTCTCCTCCCTAATAGAAGATAACAAAAATAATCCTAGATTCCTATTTAATACTGTAGCAAAATTAACCAGGAATAAGTCCACTATAGAAACATGCACACCTGCAGTATGTAGTAGCAACGACTTCATGAATTTTTTAATGACAAAATTGAGAATATCTGACAAAAAATTCAAACTACTAATTTAAGGTCAGACAATGTAAGTGACCCTGTAGTTAACAATATAACTGTATCAGATCAGCAATTAGAATGTTTTACTCCCCTTAGAAAAACTGAATTACTTTCATTAATCTCGGCATCAAAAGCCTCAACTTGTGTACTAGATCCCTTACCTACATGTCTATTCAAACAGATAATACCTGAAGTAATTGAACCGCTTCTAAAAATAATAAATTCATCTCTTAGGATTGGCTATGTACCTAAATCCTTTAAACTAGCAGTTATCAAACCCTTGATTAAAAAACCTGACCTTGATCCCTGTCAGCTGTCCAATTATCGGCCAATATCAAACCTCCCCTTTATCTCCAAGATCCTTGAAAAAGCTGTGGCACAGCAGTTATGCTCATATTTACATTGGAATAACATCCATGAAATGTATCAGTCAGGATTTAGACCTCATCATAGCACAGAGACAGCTCTGGTTAAAGTAGTAAATGACCTACTGCTGGTGTCTGATCAGGGTTGTGTCTCGCTGCTTGTGTTGCTTGACCTTAGTGCAGCATTTAATACCATTGATCATTCCATTTTTCTGGATAGACTAGAAAATGTTGTGGGAGTTAAGGGAACGGCCCTCTCCTGGCTCGGTCTTATTTAACTGATCGCTATCAGTATGTTGATGTAAATGGTGATTTTTCTAGACATACTGAAGTAAAGTTTGGTGTTCCACAAGGTTCTGTCTTGGGTCCACTGCTTTTTTCTTTATATATGTTACCTCTGGGTGATATTATTCATAAACATTGTATTAGTTTCCACTGTTATGCTGATGACACACAGTTGTATGTTTCTGCAAAACCTGATGAGTGACACCAGCTTAACAGAATTGAGGAATATGTGAAGGACATTAGACACTGGATGCTTATTAACTTCCTTCTGCTTAACTCTGACAAGACTGAAGTACTTGTATTCGGACCACATGCAGCTAGAAGTAAGTTTTCTGATTACACAGTGACTCTGGGTGGCCTTTCTGTTTCTTCACGTGCAGCAGTAAAAGACCTTGGAGTGATTATTGACCCCAGTCTTTCATTCGAAACTCACATTGCTAACATTACCCAGATAGCTTTCTTTCATCTCAGAAATATTGCTAAGATAAGAAATTTAATGTCGCTACATGACATGGAAAAACTAGTTCATGCTTTTGTTACCTCCAGGTTGGATTATTGTAATGCCTTACTGTATGGATGTTCCAATAAGTGCATAAACAAGCTCCAGTTAGTTCAAAATGCAGCAGCAAGAGTCCTTACTAGAACTAGAAAATATGACCACATCACCCCTGTCTTATCCACACTGCATTGGCTCCCAATCAAATTTTGTATTGAGTATAAAATACTACTACTGACCTTTAAAGCACTGAATGGTCTCGCACCACAGTATCTGAGTGAACTTCTGGTCCTCTATAACCTGCCACGCCTACTTAGATCAAAAGGTGCAGGCTATCTGCTGGTACCTCGGATAGTGAAGGCTACAGCAGGGGGCAGAGCCTTTTCTTACAAAGCCCCACAGTTATGGAACAGCCTTCCAAGTAATGCTCGGGAATCAGACACAGTCTCAGCGTTTAAGTCTCGGCTGAAAACATATCTGTTTAGTCAAGCCTTGTGTTAATGGTGTTTATGAGGTAAAGATGGAGATCTGGAGGGTCCTCAGACATAGAGTGTTTTGGTAAACTGGGATGTATGGATGCTGTCAGTTCCCCACTTGCTTGCTCACTCAAGTTTGTTGATGGTGTAGTGGCTGGCTGCTTTATGTCCCGGGGATCCCTCATGCCTGTGTTACCTTCTGGCTCTCCCCTTTTCGTTATGCTGTCATAGTTAGTTGCCGGAGTCCCTGCTTGTACTCAGTGCAATATGTATACTGTTCCTACTTATTCAGGTGACATTGGGCATACCTGTGTTTTCTCTCTCTCTCTCTCTCTCTCTCTCTCCCCCCAAAAAAAATCTGTCCCTCTGAGTTGCATGTCAATCCTGAGATCGAGATGCTGACCTCTTCTGCTCCTCGGATCTGCCTGATCCATCCTGGTGCCCTGTGTCTGGTTGGAGTCTCATTGCATTGCTCCTGTAGAGGACAGCCCCACGTGGACAATTGAAAGTCACACCTGGAGGACACTCTGGACACTTACAGTAATGCTTTTATGGCTGAGAACAACAGTTGATTTGCTAACCCTAGGACTGCAGTTGTCATGAACAGTTTTGGACTTAAGTTTCCATCAATGAAGAGTTATAACATCAACGAAACTGACTTCATGTTAAAAATGTTAATGTTATAGTCATGTTGTCTGTTGTTGCCCAAATGAGGATGGGTTCCCTTTTGAGTCTGGTTGCTCTCGAGGTTTCTTCCTCATGTCGTCTGAGGGAGTTTTTCCTTGCCACCGTCGCGCTCATTGGGGATAGATTAGAGATAAAATTAGCTCATGTTTTAAGTCATTCAAATTTTGTAAACTGCTTTGCGACAATGTTTACTGTTAAAAGTGCTATACAAATAAACTTGGCTTGACTTTACATTACTGACAAATTGGAAGAATTTGTTTTTTTCTAGATGAATCCACACACTTGTTAAACACTGGAACACTTGCACTGAATGACAAGAATATGTAGAAAAATTTTACATACTTTAAAAACAACAAAGAAGTTTTCATTTTACTCACTCTCATACACACAGAAGTTTTATGAGTTCTCCAGAGGGATAAATCAAAGAAATGTATGGTGCTAGATTGAACCTTTTTTTTCATCCTAAGAATGTATCAGATCAGATCTGAAACTGCTTTTCATATCAAAGACTCATAAAAATCAAGCCAATGGGATAAATCCACAACTTCATCGGTGAAAGTAAAAATTTGATTTGAACAACCTATCTTAAATGAAAAGATATAATGGTTAAGATTAGGGCAGGGTTGCATTTGAGCAAACATTGCATTTATCACAATTTCATGAATGAGCTCAGATGAGACAAATACTTTTTGGATAACATTAAACTTTTACAATGTGGTTTTCTTTTCAAATCTCTTTTAACAATCAACCATAATTTGTACACTGACCACCACCCCGATCATTACCTCACCCATGGAGACCACCATTTCATTCATCTCTACTGAGAGCACCCTGTTAAAAATGTCAAACGCCACGCTTCAAACCACCTCAGGACATCAGGACTGAGCAGAGAGGGTCTGTAGCTGCCTGCACTGACCCATCAAACAAGGCCAGGAGTTAGGCCTTTGAAATAATCCCCTCTGTGGAAGGAGAGTGAGAAAGATAGAAAGAGTTGGGGGTTGAAGATGGGAGGTGCATGAGGCTGTGACAACACTTCAAGCCCTCGTACAAAAGGAGTAATGGTGCAGGACTGAGAGGCAGTGAGAAAATCCACACTTGTATTGCCAAAAATACATCAGCCATTGCCTGGGTAACCATTACATGCCCATGCCTTAAGCTTTAAGCGAAGGAATGCTATTAAAGTAATCTTGGCTTGAGAATGCTGCACTCAAACCTTCCCTCCGCCCTTGCCATCAGTATTTACTGTTAATGTGGCCTTGTAGATCAACTACGAGTTCTGAAATAAACTTACTGCGATTAATTACAAGAAGTGTCTTTGTCTTTGAAAGAGATTATTGAGAGTGACCTTCCTCACAAAAAGTACACCAATCAGCCATAAAAGTAAAACCACTGACAGGTGAAGTGATTTACATTGATTATCTCATTACAATGGCACCTGTCAAGGAGTGGGATATATTAGGCAGCAAGAGAACAGTCAGTTCTTGAAATTGATGTGTTAGAAGCAGGAAAAATGGGCAAGCGTGATCTGAGTGACTTTGACAAGGGCCAAATTGAGATGGCTAGATGACTGGGTCTGAGCATCTCCAAAATGGCACATCTTGTGGGGTGTTTCCGGTATGTAGTAGTTAGTACGTACCAAAAGTGGTCCAAGGAAGTAGAGCTGGTGAACTGGCGACAGGGTCATGGGTGTTGAAGGCTCAGTAATTTGCATAGGGCACGAAGGCTAGCCAATATGGTCCAATCCCACAGAATAGCTACTGTAGCACAAACTGCTGGACTTTTTACGATTTAACTTCATCACAGTCAAGATTTTTTCAGAGCACGTTTCTTCTGTGAAGCTGACAGTACAGCACTATCCTTTGAGGTTTTAATAATGCACTTGACAGTTCTTAACCCAGTTGCAGTAATTTCAGCAATCTCCTTAGTTATTTTCTTTGCTTGATGCAGACCAATAATTTTACCCTTCTGAAATACTCTTTTCCAAGACCACAGGCTACATCTTCTGATAGGGTTGTTAAAGAAATGAGAAGCTACTCACTGCATCAGTTTGGGTTAAATGAATTGTTGCCAGCTGAAACATGGTGACATTTTTTGGCCAGGCAGTGTAAAGAAATAATAATTACAATAAATATTTGAATATTGTATACAATTATTATTATTATTATTATTATTATTATTATTATTGTTGTTGTTTAAACACTACCAACAACAATTATATAATTGTTTTTATTATTACTTGTCTCTGCATATTTCCATCATTTGGCAGATCCAAAGTAACTTACAAAACTGCTTAATACAGCAGGAAAATAAGAACTTATCCTCAATCTGCTCTCTTAGCCCTCAATGTGAGATCCATAGCTACAGATTCTCAGGGTTAGGATTAGGGCTAAAAGGTCACTGACATACCGAGAAGGAGGCAGGAGCAAAAGCAAAAGGAGGAGGTGGGAGCAGGAGTTCTGCTTGAGTGGATCACAAAAGAGCATCGACACCTCTCCCCCTCCCACCTTACCCTCCCCTTTTCTCTATCCCTCTCACTATCCCACTTCTCCTCTCCTACCCTAAACCCCAGTACCCACACCCACATCCGAGGCTAACGCCTCTCTATCCCTGGATCTCCATTTCCCTCGGTTTCCTTTTCTCTGTCTCTCTCACGTCTCTTTGTATGTCCAGCTGGCTGCACCACAAAAGCTCCCGCTCAGACTCCCAATGAGCGCTGCAGCCCTAGTCGCTTTGTTCGACTCATTTTCCCACTCCCTAGAGAGTCACAACCAGCATGAAAACCAACTGAGACCTGAGGTGTGGAGAAAGAGAGAGAAAGAAACAGAAAGAAAGATGGGAGAAGAAACACTGTCTATGCCAGAACCTGAAAAGACTAGCGGTAGAAGGTCATACTGCTGATCAGGATTGTGTTTGCTTTTGATATCACCATGCTCTCAAATAAACAGATATATGCACACCAAACATAAATGATGATGTCTTGACATATAGAACTGGAATTAACTGCAGGAATATAAGGAGTCCTAAATGATTCGGTTAGTGATTCTGTAATCCTGAAGGACGGAATAAGCTTCAGTTTCATCAGTGCAGATCTCCATTCATACCCTTATTCCTCTATCTAACCACTTCTCCATCCATCCATCCATCCATCCATTAGCCCTCAGAAAGCCTCAGTGTTGAGATGTGGGCCGGAACTAATAGGATTGGATTTGATTCATTAGATTCTCTTTCATCAAACTGGTTGGAATTTCACTGCACGTCCTTCCCAGCTCCCTGATCTTCTTCTAATTTTTTTTAAGAATCTGGTGAAGACTTGAGATGTGGGAGATCACATAACTGTGCCATCAAATATAAAATTTCTATCCCTTCCATCAGATAGGCTGATACACTGTCACACATGGGTACAGGTCTGTTACAGAGGGAAATATCTGGCACAGATGGTACATGATGACATGATTAGGTAGGTGTGAAAAGCATTTTCCAGGTGAGCCCACATTCTAAAAATACAAACTCATTGAGTGCGGGATCTGCAAAATATTTCTTGAAAACTGTTCCATTATAACTGCAAGAACTTCTCATAATAGGAGAGCATAGCCATTCTCCTTTAAAGGTACAATTAGTAGGACTTTTATTTATTCAATTTCTCATTTCCAGTTAGTTGGTAAATAACATTTAAATGCGCTAAAAGGCTCTGAGAGTTGTTTACCAACTCCAGACGATAATCTCTGGAAAATTTGCCAATACCGCTTCAGGCGCTTAGCACCATGTAAGCAACAAAGAGAATGAATGGAGCCTGAGGTAGTGTCTCAAAAGATGTGGACCAGCCAAATTGTTTACAGAGTCTAAACAAACTGTCTTTTATTAGACGCAAACACTAGACCTCAACAAGCTTCATAATGTATTCAGAGTGAACAGTATACACATAAACAGTCACATGAATGAAGCGCTGTAATGACGTCCATCTCTCTTAAAGATAGATGAACTTTTGACAGATGTAATGCAACAAAAACCCAAACAGAGCATTTCCTTGTTACAATCCAAATAATCGACTTGCACAGCTTGACATTCTGCTGAAGCACCCAATTCTGCTCCCAGCGCTTTTGTCACAGTTGTAAAGAGATGGTCTTTAAAAAAACACTTCTAGTGAGCCAAATTAGCATGTCAAAATGGTGCAGAGCTGATGAAATGTCTGATTTGCGTTGTCTGTCTGCACAATAAGGGGTAGTAGGTCACCAGTTAATAGAGTGGCATCAGTTCTTAACTAAATCATGCAGAGTTAATAATACTGATATTTATAATAAACAATCTACAATCAACAGAGCAGTTGAGATTTAAGTGTCTTGCTTAAGGACCTAACTAGTGGTGATGGGATTTGAACAAATTCCCAAACAGTAGTCCAAAGCTTTATCACAGGGCCACTTGTACAATCCCAGCACTTGAAAATAACAGAGTAACTCACTATAGCTACTTAAGTCTATTAACTGGAGATACATCGAATCAAACATGTATCTCTGTCTTTACAGTAGCAGCGCTATCTTTAAGTTTTATGGTCAGACAGAGAGAGGTCAGAACATCTGATTTGGCTGGCAGACAAAAATAAGTGGAGCCTCTTTGTAGGAGACTCATCTGAAGTCCACCTTATTGGCCATGAGGTTTATCTGATCCAAGAGGGAATTGGCATGTGCCAGGCCCTGTTCTAGTGGGCTCTCAGGGGCTTGGCATACACCGACTCCAGGAGGTGGAAGGGTAAGAAGATAAACAGAGACACCAGGAAGACCACACTCACTACTGCCAGGAGCACGTACCGGCTGATGAAGAAGGTGTCCACTATCTGAAACACAGCAGATTACAACATTATCAGCTTGACAGCATTGAAACTCTCCTTTAGACAAAATCCAAGGATGGATTTCAATCTCATTTCTCCACTAGAGGTCAGTAGAACCTCCTTCCTGAAATTGAAGAAGTGAAATGATGATTCATTTCTTACAAGATGTACTTTCCATATGCTTATTTATTTCTATATACACTATCGATATCATAGAATCCTGCTCATCATCTGATCATATCTTTTAAAAAAGCCTTCGTAAGGAAAGAAAACTTGCCCTATTGTTATATTAACTGAACCAACACACTTATCCTTTTCTCTTCAGTGCACTTTAGTTACATTTAAAATGTTCAAGTTTGTATTTAGATGTACGTGTTGAATTCAAGCTTTACGCAATAAAGAAATAAAGCAGCACATATCCCTAAAGGTATTCAGCTATGTTAAGAACAGTGTGTGTGTGTGTGTGTGTAAGACAGTGCGAGACAGAGAAGAAAAAATGAAAATGAATGTGTGCAAAAGAGTGACAGACATGGACCAGGAGAAAGACAGAGAACGAGAAAGAGTCTCTCTCTGTGCATGTGTGTGTGTGTGCTTCTGTGTGCACGAATGGGGGGAGGGCATCGTCTCCAGTGAATGCAGTGTTCTCTCGTTTAACGCATCTCACTTTCTAATTTGCCAATTAGCCGGCTAGCGAAGCAAGGAGCAGTGTCCATGTTTTATTAATGCGGCATTGAGTGAGCCGTGCCCAGATCCTGTTTGGGACCAGCCTAATTGGCACTGTGATATGTTTTTGTACAACAGCTAAGGCTCCAACATTTCTTATACAACAGACCGTCGCTTATCAGGAGAAGCAGACGATCTGCTCAAACTTTTACCACAGGCAGCAGAACATGAGCACACAATGAGGCTCATTTCACAGTCCTGGGTGACTCGCTCTCCATATGCACTTAGGACTGAAATGAAAAGAGCATTCTTCGTGTATAAATCAGTGCTGCTATTACGTTTTCATATTGTGATATCGTAATTTTATCTTGTACAAAACAAATACAGATTTACTTATCCATATTTTAGCATTTTAACACAAAAGGAATTAAAACAGGCATTAGCTTTGGGACTCCTTTCAGAGACAAAATCACATGATTTAAAAAAAAAAATACGGCAAGTTCTTGCATCAGATCACAAGCTGAGTAAAATATCAGGCTAGCCATTCAGCTAACACTAGCCAGAAAGTCATACCTTTTGACCTAAACAGCTGTCCCCAACCTTGTACACAGTGCTACTGCAATGAAGTGTCAAGAGTAAAATTACATGACGTGCTTGATACTGTATGAATTGTATTTAAGAATGCATGATGGCTGGCACTGTGGTGCAGTGGTTAGCACAGTTGCCTCACAGCAAGAAGGTTGTGGGTTTGAACCTGCCGATCGAATGGGGCCTTTCTGTGTAGAGTTTGCATATTCTTCCTGTGACTATGTGGGTTTCCTCCCACAGTCCAAAGACATGCAGATTAGGTCAACTGGCTACTCTAATTTGGCTGTGAGTGTTTTTTTTTTGTCTCTGTGCTAACCCTGCGATAGACTGGTGACCTACCCAGGCTGTACCTGAACTCTTGTCCGAAGTCAGCTGGGATTGGCTCCAACTTCCTACATAACCCTGATGGATAAGCGGTATAGATAGTGGATGGATGGATGGATGGAATGCATGATAATGGCTAAAATGCTAATCAAGATAAGTGAAATCAAAATTACTGAATTAAAATTATTCAGCCAGTTTAGAAACACAGCCGATTTTCATTCAATACTTATAATACACAACCCCAAATCATACAAAAAATGGGATAGTATGGAAAATGAAAATTTAAAAAAAGAAAGCAGTGATTTATAAATTTACTCTCACTTGCATTTCATTACAGACAGTAAGAACCCAAGATATTTCATGTTTTATTTGGTCAACTTCATTTCATTTGTTAATATACATCCATTCCTGCATTTCAGGCCTTTTGGGAACAAAAAGGTTCCCAAAAAAGTTGAGACGGGCAATTTAGGGCTAGTAATGAGGTAAAACAATTAAATAATGATGTGATTTGAAACAGGTGATGTCAACCGGTGATTGTAATCATGATTTGGTACAAAATCAGTATCCAGGAAAGGCCTAGTCTATGAGGAGCAAAGATGGGGAAAGGATTTCCAGTTTGTCAACAAATGCGTGAGAAAATTATTGAAATTTTTAAAACCAATGTTCCTCAAAGAAAGTTAGGAATTGATTTGGCTAGCTCACCATCTGTGGTGCATAATGTCATTAAACAATTAAAGGAATCTGGAGGAATTTTGGCAAGGGCACAAGCCTAAGCTGAAAACCCGTGATCTCTGATCCCTCAGACAGCACTGCATCAAGAACCATCATTCATCCATAGCTGATATAACCATTACAATACAGACTTACATCCACAAATGCCAGTTAAAGCTGTCCAAAAGGAAAAAGGAAGTTTACTGTGCAAAAAGGAAGTTATGTTAACTGTGTCCAGAAGCATTGTTGATTTCCCCGGGTTCAGAGACATCTGGGATGAACCATCACAAGGTCAAGGTCTTTTTATTTGTCATTTTAACCATATACAGTTGGGTACAGAACATAGTTAAAAAGAAACAACGTTTCTCCAGGACCATGGTGCTACATTAAACATCACAGGACTACAAATCTACATATAACAACAAAGTGAAAAAGAGTGTAACAAGTGCAACACTGCAGACGATAAATGACACAACAGACAGACAATAAACGGACAATAAATGACACAAACAAAGTGCAGACACAAATAAAGTGCAGAGTAAAGTGTGCATATTGAGGTAGTGTATGAAAAGGGAATAAATAAATGTAAACCTTGTGTGTGAAAGACACTGTAAACATTGTAAGGCAATAGTGCATTATTGTCCACTGTGCAAAGAAGAAGAAGAGAGAAGAAGAAGAAGAAAGAAGAAACCTTTATTTGTCACATGCACACTTCAAGCACAGTGAAATTCATCCTCTGCATTTAACCCATCTGAAGCAGTGAACACATGCACACACACTCAGAGCAGTGGGCAGCCACACTAGAGCGCCCGGGGAGCAGTCAGGGGTTAGGCACCTTGCTCAAGGGCACCTCAGCCCAAGGCCGCCCCACGTCAACCAAAGATTGCAATGCAAGTGGTGTGTTCAACAGTCTGTGTGTGAGTGGTGTGTTCAACAGTCCATGAGAATCAGTTCAGTCCCTCAGACTGTTGAGGAGTCTGATGGCATGAGGAACTGAGGTAGTGTATGAAAAAGGGAATAGATAAATGTAAACCTTGTGTGTGTGTGTGTGTGTGTGTGTGTGTGTGAGAGTGAGAGAGAGAGAAAGCGAGAGAGACACTGTAAACATTGTAAGCAATAGTGCATTACTGTCTACTGTGCAAATACTGCAGTGTGAGTGGTGTGTTCAACAGTCCGTGGGAATCAGTCCAGTCCATCAGAATTGAGGAGTCTGACAGCATGTGGGAAGAAACTGTTACAGGGTCTGGTTGTGAAGGCCCGAATGCTTAGGGACCTTTTTCCAGACAGCAGGAGGGTGAAGAGATTGTGTGAGGGGTGTGTGGGGTTGGCCACGATGCTGGTGGCTTTCCGAATGCAGCGTGTGGTGTAAATGTCCGTGATGAAGGGAAGAGAGACTCTGATGATCTTCTCAGCTGTCCTCATGATGCACTGTAGGGTCTTGCGATCTGAGACCATGCAATTCCCAAACCAGACCATGATGCAGCTGCTCAGAATGCTCTCAATACCCCCTCTGTAGAATATTCTGAGGATGGGTGATGGGTTTTCCTCAGCCTCCATAGGAAGTAGAGGCGCTGCTGGGATTTCTTGACAATGGAGCTGGTGTTGAGGGACCAGGTGAAGTTCTCCACCAGATGAACACTGAGGAATTTAGTGCTCGACATTCTCCAAGAGTAAGCCGTCAATGTACAGTGGAGAGTGGTCACTCTGTGTTCTTCTGAAGTCAACAACCATCTCTTTTGTTTTGTCCGTGTTCAGATACAGGTTGTTGACTCTGCACCAGTCCGATAGCCACTGCACCTCCTCTCTGTATGCTGACTTGTCGTTTTTACTGATGAGACCCACCATAGTTGTGTCATCAGCAAACTTGATGATGTGATTCGAACTGAGTTGCTGCACAGTTGTGAGTCAGCAGAGTGAATAGCAGTGGACTGAGCACACAGCCCTGGGGTGCTCCAGTGCTCAGTATGGTGGTGCTGGAAGTTCTGCACCCAATCTGGACTGACTGAGGTCTCTCAGTCAAGAAATCCAGGATCCAGTTGCAGAGGGAGGTATTCAGGCTCAGCTTTCCAATTAGCTGTTGAGGGATGATAGTGCTGAATGCTGAACTGAAGTCTATGAACATCATTCGAATGTACATGTCCTTCTTGTCCAGGTGGCTAAGGGCCAGATGAAGGGTGGTGGCTATGGCGTCATCTGTGGACCGGTTACGGTGATATATGAACTGCAGAGGGGTCCAGTGAGGGAGGCAACAGGGTCTTTATGTACCTGATGACAAGCCTCTCGAAGCACGTCATAATGATGGGTGTGAGTGCAACGGGACGCTAGTCATTGAGGCAGGACACTGAAGGCTTCTTCGGCACGGGGACGATGGTAGTGGTCTTGAAGCATTTAACTAACGGGGACGATGGTAGTGGTCTTGAAGCAACAACTGCGTTGCTCAGGGAGATGTTGAAGATGTCAGTGAGAACATCTGCCAGCTGGTCCGCACATCCTCTGAGCACTTTACCAGGGATGTTGTCTGGTCCAGCAGCCTTCCATGGGTTGACTCTGCATAGAGTTTTGCTCACATTGGCTGTAGTCAGACACAGCACCTGGTCATTGGGAGGAGGGATGGTCTTCCTCGCTGCCACACCATTCTGTGCTTCAAACCATGCATAGAAGCTGTTCAGCGCATCTGAAAGGGAGGCATCATTGTCACAGGCAGGTGGTGTTGTCCTGAAGTTCGTGACAGCCTGGATGCCCTGCCACATGCACCATGTGTCGCCACTGTCCTGGAAGTAGCTGTGGATTCTCTGGACGTGTGCGCGCTTTGCTGCTCTGATGGCCCAAAACAGTTTGGCCCTTGTGAAGTTTCCATCACACAGTGGAAATGTCTATTGTGGTCAGACAAATCAGTATTCCAGGGTTTTTTTTTTGAAGAAATGGAAGCTGTGTGGTCCGGACCAAAGGCAAAATGGACCATCCAGTCTGTTACCAGCAACAAGTCCAAAAGCCAGGGTCTGTCATGGATAGGGTTGTGTCAGTGCCCTTGGCAAAGGTAACTTACACTTCTGCAAAGGCAGCATTAATGCACAAAAGTATATTGAGATTTTGGAGCAACATATGCTGCCATATTTCAACAAGACAATGCAAAACCACATTCTGCACACACATGGCTGCGAAAGAAAATTGTGCGGGAGCTGGACTAGCCTGCCTGCAGTCCTGTTCTGCTCCCAATAGAGAATGTGTGGCAGATTTTGTCACAAAAAATGTGACATTGACGACTATGTACTGATACACACCTTAAGACCTGTTTGGAGGAACAATTGAACAAAATAACACCTGAAACCCTTGATCACTTGGTGTCTTCAGTCCCTAAATAAACATCTTTTAAGTGTGTGAGGAGGAATGGCAACATTACAAAGTGGTAAATGCTTTACAGTCCCAACTTTTTTTAAATGTGTTGTAAGAATCAGAATTGAATGCAGGTGTGAATGGTTGTTCATCTTGTTCATCCCTGCGATAGATTGATGACCTATCCAGGGTGTACCCTGCCTCTTGCTGTCAGCTGGGATTAGCTTCAGCTTACCCACGACCCATAATGGATAAGTGGTACAAAAAATTAATAAATTAATCAAAATTGAAGTGTTTATTTTGGGAAAAAACCCCAAAACAATAAAATTAATGAAGTAAAACATCACAGAAGGTGCTGTTGTATTCTTTTGAGTGCAATACAGGTCAAAGATTATTTACAAATCGTTGTTTCTGGTTTTAATTTCAACATACTGTCCCAACTTCTTCTGATTTGAAGTTGTACAATTCCTTGACTTTGTACACAATAACACGATATTGCTTCATATGGATAATCAAACCAAAATAGGACTCTGCTGTGGTCATGTTAACCGAGTGGGCCTTTCAAACAAGAAATGTGAATTATCTGATCAAATTAGACAATCATTTAATTAACCTGCATGTAAATAAGTATGTATGCTACGAGAATCTGTGGCCAGTTAAACTGATCAATGTGACAGGGTGTGCTGTAACAGGAAATCAATCAATGACAGGGTAGTGTGATGCAGCCTGATATGGAGCAGTGTTACAGTTACCATGCCAAAGCTAATTATATTCCCATCACGTTATATTCCAAATTGTTTTACTCCTCTTATACCACATCAATTACTTTTTATTCACGAATGAACAACACCTTTGATGTTTTATAGGTATGTTTAATGCCATAATAGTTATGTTTAAACAGTTGTTCCCTCCCTAGGCTCTATTTTTTTCCCTTCTGTCTTGAAGTTAATAACACAAAATGTAGCTTGCCATGTTACCCAAAAACCAAAACCACAAACTACCCTTTTTCCTGAAAACTTTGCTACAGTGAAAAACTTAAAGGAAAGGACTTATCACTAATTCTAAAGCTTCACTTACACTTGTTTTTACTTGTGCATATTGTACATGTACACAAGATGGCTGCTGTGCATAGCCTGTGGTTATTTAAACTGGCACATGTACCGGTACACATTCTGAGAAATCATTGTGACACCTCTGCATGGTACAATACCAATATAAATAGCAGCATCCGTATAGCACCATCTGACACTGTGTCCACAACTGAATAAACACCCTAACATCTTGTCTCAAATTGCATACTTACACACGAGAGCATTGCTGAGTATTAACACTAACCATTTTTCCTCTTACAGTTAGTGTTTGAATTTTAAACACCTCTCATGTAGCCTTAAAACCTACTGCAAAGTTTGAGTACCAATCTTCTGTATTTTCTAGATTAGTAAAGACTTTTGAATGTACAGTAAGGGTTTTTTTATTTGGAGACAAAACTCATGCCAACAGCAGGAAGTTTTACAGAGAAACAGAGTTCATCAGTGTGCTTAAAGCATATACGCAGAGCCATGGCCTCACTTTTGTTTATAAATGCCTTGAGACCTCAAGAATGGCACAGGAATAGTTTTAAGCATTAACAATAAATCTAATATAGTAATTTTTACGATTAAAGTGATTTATATAGGTAGTGGTCTGAGTGAATGACCTTGATGTCCGTAACATCACAGCAGGAAGTCTATCGGTCTCATCGCCATTTCCACTATACTAACACACAGAGCTGAATGCAACTCCGATCCTCCATTTTGAGCTAATTTATCACCATGCTACGTAGATGTGTTGCTGGCGGGTGGAGCAACATGACAGAAGGTGGATTTACTTTGCATTCATGGTCCAAGAATGTTCAAACTGCAAAGATTTGGACGCGTTTTGTGAGAAGTTCACGGGCACATTGGGCGCCTATGAAGTGGTCTCTCCTCTGCTCTGCACACTTTATTGAGGACTCATACAAAACCTCTGATCTGTTGAGGGGTGTTGGCTATAAGCCTGTATTGAAAGAGGGTGCAGTATCAACAATTAAAGAAAAAGAAAACTACAAGAAAAAGTATTTATTTTATTTATTTATTTTTAAAAAGCAAAGTTCAGTTGCGGGCGGCACGGTGGTGTAGTGGTTAGCGCTGTCGCCTCACAGCAAGAAGGTCCTGGGTTCGAGCCCCGGGGCCGGCGAGGGCCTTTCTGTGTGGAGTTTGCATGTTCTCCCCGTGTCCGCGTGGGTTTCCTCCGGGTGCTCCGGTTTCCCCCACAGTCCAAAGACATGCAGGTCAGGTTAACTGGTGACTCTAAATTGACCGTAGGTGTGAATGTGAGTGTGAATGGTTGTCTGTGTCTATGTGTCAGCCCTGTGATGACCTGGCGACTTGTCCAGGGTGTACCCCGCCTTTCGCCCGTAGTCAGCTGGGATAGGCTCCAGCTTGCCTGCGACCCTGTAGAAGGATAAAGCGGCTAGAGATAATGAGAATGGGATGAGTTCAGTTGCACCAGTCCTCCTGGAGTGAGCCGAGGGTTGTTACTAAAACCCGGGATGGAATGAGATGTGACATATCGCTCGTGCAGTGACCTCCCCGCAGTTGTTGCTAAAACCGGTGACGTCCCGTTCCGTCCTGGGTTTTAGTAATTGCCTGAGCCGAGCAATAATGACGGAGTACTCCGTATGGACAAAATAGAGAATGAGTGGACCAGCCGTCTTATTTCTAAACTGGATATTGCTGCCACCTCGCCCTTACGTTAAAGAAGTGACTGAACAACTGAAAGTCAGATTGTTTCAAAACAATCGGCCACAAGATCGGCCTTCAAGAAGTGAGAATACAGACAGGTAAGCTCCGACTCTCATTTGGATAAAAAAACCAATACATTGTTTACCTGCATTTAAATTAATACATGTAACTTGTATTGTGTGTTTAAGTTACCAGTATAAGATTATTTAATTTGCTTCAGAATGTGATTGTCTCAGTTCATCTGATTATTTAATTAGTCTGTTACGTTTTATCAGTGAAAATGCATGCATGTACATGTATGTTGCATAAGTTATAACACCTATCCTGTTTTAATGAGAGTCAATCCACAATCAATGAAGTCAAATCAGTCTTAAGACCAATTTATGCTGACAACCCAGTCCTCGCAGACGGTGTCGCAGACAGTGTCTGCATAGCCCCCCCACCTTCGCAGACGCTCTGCGCGCACCTCCCAAAAATTGTGACCACCGCAGAAGCCTCGCAGACAAGAGGGCTCTGATTGGTCCACTCTACATCCGCTGTACACGCACTTCCGCTTCCCTACTTTCCCGGTTTGGTTTGTTTTCACGACCGGCATTTTTAAAAACACGAGCGAAGATGGAGCAGCATGAAGAGCAGTTGATTGAGGAAGTACGTACATCTATACGACTCCAGTTCTAGTCATTATAAAAAAAAAAGTTCTAGTCATTATAAGTAACCGGAGGATAAACACTCCACTAACCACACCCACCAACTACTCCTAGCGACTTCGCGCCCCCTTGCGTTGTGCCGGTGAATAACATCGCGCACGCCTACTACTCCCGCTCAACAATAAATTACAACTGTCTGTGAAAAGCTATCTGCGAAAGCCTTGTTGCACGAGCATGCAGAGGCCTTTAGTTGAGCAAGTCGGACACGGTATTCTTACTTTCACCCTAAATTTTAATTTATATGACTTTGGTCTATAGCTATAAAAGGCCTCGGCCTTAAAACCGGTTACAGCAGTGACGTCACGCACTCAGGGATGGCTAGCTCAGCGGGGCAGCTCAAATGCGAACTTTGCAGTCGATTTTAACTCTCAAAAATATATTTTTTATTCCCATTTATGCAGCATACAAGAGTCAAGGATGAAGATACTATCCACTCAGAAATTTATTTAAAAATAAAGGTTCTGCATATCTGCTTTAATGTTGCTGTGCATTAAATCGCTAAACATTACAGTTTGGCAGTTTTACAAAACCCAACCGACATGTTCTGGCTCCTGCGTGGGTTTCCTCCGGGTGCTCCGGTTTCCCCCACAGTCCAAAGACATGCAGGTTAGGCTAACTGGTGACTCTAAATTGACCGTAGGTGTGAATGTGGGTGTGAATGTTTGTCTGTGTCCATGTGTCAGCCCTGTGATGACCTGGCGACTTGTCCAGGGTGTACCCTGCCTTTCGCCCGTAGTCAGCTGGGATAGGCTCCAGCTTGCCTGCGACCCTGTAGAACAGGACAAAGCGGCTAGAGATAATGAGATGAGATGAGATGTTTTGGCTCAGAAAAACATATGAATGATTCAGTGTGTCCAAACATTCGACTTGGTACTGTGTTTGGACACACCTACAGTGTCTTGCAAAAGTATTCATCCCCGTTCATGTTTGTCCTGTTTTGCTGCATTACAAACTGGAATTAAAATGGATTTTTTGGGGGTTAGCACCGTTTGCTTTACACAACATGCCTGCCACTTTAAAGGTGAAAACTGTTCTATTGTGACACAAACAATAATTCAGATGAAAAAACAGAACTCTGGAGTGGGCATAGGTATTCACCCCCTTTCGTATGAAACCCCTAAATAAGAGCTGGTCCAACCGTTTCACTTCATAAGTCACATGATTAATTGATTAAGATCCACCTGTGTGCAAACAAAGTGTCACATGATCTGTCACATTATGTCTGGATAAATCAACCTGTTCTGGAAGGATCCTGACTCTGCAATGCTACTAAGCAAGCAACATGAGAACCAAGGAGCACTCCAAACATGTCAGAGACAAGGTTTTGAAGAAGTATGGATCAGGGTTGGGTTATAAAAAATATCCCAAACTTTGAATATCCCAGGGAGCACCAATAAATCCATTATAGCACAATGGAAAGAATATGGCACCACTACAAACCTGACAAGAGAAGGCTGCCCACTAAAACTCACAGACCAGGCAAGGAGGGCATTAATCAGAGATGCAACAAAGACACCAAAGATAACACTGAAGGATCTGGAAAGATCCACAGCGGAGATGGGTGTATCTGTCCATAGGACACTTTAAGCCATATACTCCACAGAGCGAGGCTTTATGGAAGAGTGGCCAGAATAAATAAATAAAACAATGTTTAAGAAAACGTGTCTGTGAAGATTCTCAGTCATCCAGGTCATATTAAACTGTGGGTGGTAAAAGAGAGCAACTGGACTTGCTTGAAGGTTCTTGAAGACGTTTCACCTCTCATCCAAAAGGCTTCTTCAGTTCTGTCTGACTAATAGGGAGTACCAGGTATTTATCCTCTCATAGATGAAAAGCAAACCTAAGGTGTCACTGAGTCATCCTGTTGGTGTGGGTCACTGGGGGCTGGGTGTGAATGGCCTACAGAGTCGTTGGGGTGATCAGTGGGTTGCTGGTTCTCTCTGTCCTCCTGTAAGTCATTGGAAACAGCTGGGGTTTGGTGTGCATTCAGTTGTCTGGGAAGTGTGCCAAGGACTGCATTGTAGGTGGCTGATAAATGGTGTCTTAGACCACCACCCCTGTTCAGTGATGGTCGTTCCAGATTGACAAAAGTGGCTTCTTTAACTCCTCGCTCGTACCAATGATCCTCTCTGGCTAAAATGCGTACGTTGCAATCCTGAAATGAGTGTCCTTTGTTGTTAAGATGAAGATAGACAGCCTGAGTCCTGGCCTGAAGAACTGGCTCTCCTGTGTTGAGCCATGCGCCTGTGAAGCGGTGGTTTTGTTTCCCCAATATACGAGTCCGTGCATTCCTCACTGCACTGAATTGCATACACTATGTTGTTCTGTTTGTGTCTGGGTATTCTGTCCTTAGGGTGGACCAGTTTCTGCTTCAGGGTGTTACTGGGTCTGAAATGTACCAGAATGTTGTGTTTATAGAAGATCCTCCTGAGTTTCTCAGATAGACCTGAAATGTAGGGAATGACAATGTTCTTGTGTTTATTACTGTTATCTTCCTTGTCCATTATGTTCCTTTTTCTGCTCTTGAAAAAAGCCCAGTTGGGATATCCGCAGTTCTGAAGTGCTTTCTTGATGTGATTTTGCTCCTTCTCTTTTCCCTCTACCGTTGTAGGAATGTTCTGAGCCCTGTGTTGCAAGGTCCTAATGACCCCCAATTTGTGTTCCAGTGGGTGGTGTGAGTCGAAGAGTAGGTACTGGTCTGTGTGTGGGGGGATTCCAGTAGACCTTGATGCTAAGGCTTCTGTCTTGTCTAATGTGTACATTACAATAGAAGGAGGCTAGATTATTCCCACTGATGTCCTCCCGAGTGAAATTGATGTTGATATCCACTGCATTGATGTGCTTAGAGAAGGCTTCCACCTCATGGGTTTTGATTTTAACCCAGGTGTCATCCACATACCTGAACCAGTGGCTGGGAGCAACTCCTGAAAAAGTGGTCACAGCTTTATGTTCCACTTCCTCCATGTATAGATTGGCCACAATAGGGGACCATTGAGTCCCCTATTGCATCCATGGTGAGTCCATGGTGCATCCATGCTTCTGTCTGTAGACATTTTCATTAAACTGGAAATAGGTGGTGGTCAGGCAGAGGTCAAGCAGGGTGCAAATCTGGTCCATGGTGAGATTCGTTCTATCCAGTAAGGTGCTGTCTTGAAGGAGTTGTTTTCTAACAGATTTGACTGCTTCTGTGGTGGGAATGCAGGTGAATAGAGAAGTGACATCGTAGGAAACCATGGTTTCATCTGAGTCTAGTTTGAGGTCTGCAACTTTAGTAGCAAAATCTTGGGAGTTTTTGACGTGATGTGGCGTGTTTCCAACAAGAGGAGCCAGGATGGTGGCTAGGTGTCTGTCACCTATAACATTGCCAAACACCTAGCCACCATCCTGGCTCCTCTTGTTGGAAACATGCCACATCAAGTCAAAAACTCCCAAGTTATTCAGGAGTTGCTCCCAGCCACTGGTTCAGGTATGTGGATGACACCTGGGTTAAAATCAAAACCCATGAGGTGGAAGCTTTCTCTAAGCACATCAATGCAGTGGATATCAACATCAATTTCACTCAGGAGGACGTCAGTGGGAATAATCTAGCCTCCTTGTATTGTAATGTACACATTAGACAAGACAGAAGCCTTAGCATCGAGGTCTACTGGAAACCCCCCACACACAGACCAGTACCTACTCTTCGACTCACACCACCCACTGGAACACAAATTGGGGGTCATTAGGACCTTGCAACACAGGGCTCAGAACATTCCTACAACGGTAGAGGGAAAAGAGAAGGAGCAAAATCACATCAAGAAAGCACTTCAGAACTGCGGGTACTTCAACTGGGCTTTTTTCAAGAGCAGAAATGGACAAGGAAGATAACAGGAACAAACGCAAGAACATTGTCATTCCCTACATTTCAGGTCTATCTGAGAAACTCAGGAGGATCTTCTATAAACACAACATTCCGGTACACTTCAGACCCAGTAACACCCTGAAGCAGAAACTGGTCCACCCTAAGGACAGAATACCCAGACACAAACAGGACAACGTAGTGTATGCAATTCAGTGCAGTGAGGAATGCACGGACTCATATATTGGGGAAACAAAACAACTGCTTCACAGACGCATGGCTCAACACAGGAGAGCCAGTTCCTCAGGCCAGGACTCTGCTGTCTATCTTCATCTTAACAACAAAGGACACTCATTTCAGGATTGCAACGTACACATTTTAGCCAGAGAGGATCATTGGTATGAGCGAGGAGTTAAAGAAGCCATTTTTGTCAACCTGGAATGACCATCACTGAAGAGAGGTGGTGGTCTAAGACACCATTTATCAGCCACCTACAATGCAGTCCTTGGCACACTTCCCAGACAACTGAATGCACACCAAACCCCAGCTGTTTTCAGTGACTTACAGGAGGACAGAGAGAACCAGCAACCCATTGATCACCCCAACAACTCTCTAGGCTGTTCACACCCAGCCCCCAGTGACCCACACTAACAGGATGACTCAACGACACCTTAAGTTTGCTTTTCATCCATGAGAGGATAAATACCCGATACTCCCTATTCGTCAGACAGAACTGAAGAAGCCTTTCGGATGAGAGGTGAAACGTCTTCAAGAACCTTCAAGCAAGTCCAGTTGATCTCTTTTACCACCCATTGTTTAAGAAAACGCGTTTGGAGTTTGCCCAACAGCATGTGGCAGACTCCCCAAACACATGGAAGAACATTCTCTGGTCAAATGAGACTAAAATTGATCTTTTTGGCCATCATGGGAAATGCCATCTGTGACACAAACCCAACACTCTGGGAACACCACTCCTCCCATGAAGCATGGTGGTGGCAGCATCATGCTGTGGGGATATTTTTCATCTGCAGGGACAGGAAAGCTGGTCAGGACTCAAGGAAAGATGGATGGCACTAAATATAGGGCAATTCTGGAGGAAAACCTGTTTGAGTCGGCCAGAGGTTTGAGACTGGGACGAAGGTTCACGTTCCAACAGGACAATATTCCTAAACATACTGCTAAAGCTACACTGGAGTGGTTTAAAGGGAAATATTTAAATGTCTTGGAATGGCCTAATCAAAGCCCAGACCTCAATCTAATTGAGAATCTGTGGCATAACTTGAAAATTGCTGTACAACAACAACACAATCCATCTAACTTGAAGGAGTTGGAGCAGTTTTGCCTTGAGGAATGGGCAAAAATCCCAGTGGCTAGATGTGCTAAGCTAATAGAGACATACCCCGAGATTTGCAGCTGTAATTGCAGCAAAAGGTGGCTCTTCAAAGTATTGACTTTTTTTGGGGGGGGGGGGGGGGGGATACCTATGTACATTCTAGATTTCTGTCTTTTTTCATCTTAATTATTGTTTGTGTCACAATAAAACAACAATTTTTACCTTTAAAGTTGTAGGCATGTTGTGTAAATCAAATGGTGCTAACCCCCCAAAAATCCATTTTAATTCCAGCTTGTAATGCGACAAAACAGGACAAACACCAAGGGGGATGAATACTTTTGAAAGACACTGTACTCACTCATAGGTTTTTCTGTATTTTGACTATTTTTTACATTGTAGAACAATACTGAAGACATCAAAACTATGAAATTACATACGGAACATATATGGAATTGTGGTAAACAAAACAAAGTGTTAAAAAAATGTTTCATATTTTAGATTCTTCAAAGTAGCCACCGTTTCCCTTGATAACGCTTTACATATTATTGGCATTATCTTCACTAGCTTCATGAGGTAGTCACTTGGAATGATTTTCAATTAACAGGTGTGCCTCGTCAAAAGTTAATTAGAGGAATTTTTTGCCTTCTTAATGTGTTTGAAATCAAACAGTAATCCTTCTCTTTCTTGGTAGTCCATTGGTTCTGATGATAACATCTGTGTTCTCATGGGGGGTGGGAGCACCTGTGGCTCCGTAGTCCAAGACTGGATGCACACAGGTGCCCACATGTATTGCAGTGATGATCAGTGAGTGAGTTCACAGACACCTGTGTGTGAGTTGTTTTAAGTGGAAGAGCTGTTGCATGGGGGCAATCCCACTCTCTCGGCAGAAGGAACCTTGACCCAGTGGCACGGAGACCGTTACACCTGCAGACCCCTCCTGCTGCAGTGGATGACCAGGACTCCTACATGTCTGATCCTGCTCTAGGCGCTCCACAATGCCTGCTGACACCGCCTTTCTGGCCATTGGGCCTCGTTGGTACCTCATCTTCCTAGTCCGCTGGAGCCAGTCTTCGCATGCCTGGGTGGACAAGCCCTAAGTCACCGAGGGTTTGCAACCTATCGGCTACCCTCACCGAGTTTAGCCAGCCAGTTGAAGCTGTTACCCAGGGTGTGGCCGCTGTTGCAATCAAACAGCTACTTGGAGCCAGAGGTGAGAGCTAAGTGCCAGATGAGGACCAATTATGGGTGAACTACTCTACAGAGCACAACATGTCCCACCGTCAGAGGTACTACCCCTCTCTGACACCCCATACACCCCACAGTGTATAACAGTAAACAGTAAATAATAAAAAGACAATAAATAGCCCTATTCCACAACTGTAGTAATCCATATTATGTCAAGAACCGCTCAACTAAGTAAAGAGAAATTACATCCATTATTACTTTAAGCCAGGAAGTGACTTTTAATTAATAAAAATAAAAAACTTTGAACTAGGTGTGTCCAAACTTTTCAGTAGTACTACACACACGCACACACATGCTTTTTAGCACAAGCTGAATCACTGCCTTGCCCATTTCACTTTGCTTTCTCTTGTAGCTCAAATCTGAGATCATCACATCCTTCATTACCACAGATAATTAGTCTCATAAACAGTAATAACAAGGACAGCCACCATGGCTGGGTATTACATGAATATTACAGAACAGTTTAATGCTCAGCAACTGATTACTTTAGAGACAACACTACTGTGTGCTGAGGCACTTAGTGATTACCTTAGAAAGAACAGAGTTGTGTTTTTTTGTCAATTTCCCAAAGCTTTTAAAACATTTAGGTTTTTTCGATCCATTCTGTTTGAATCTCAGGCTGAAAGGCAGAATGTAAACTGTGGCTGTGGCATTGTGTGTGTGTGTGTGTGTGTGTGTGTGTGTGTGTGTGTGTGTGTGTGTGTGTGTGTGTGTGTTCTGCAAGGGGCAGTTTGGCAGAGAGGACACAGGTTTTGGCAGAAGCACATTGGGAGGATATGCTGCTGGGTGTTTGTGCTATTCTGCTGCAGCAGAGAGATAAACCATACCAGGTCTTTGTGTTAAACACACACACACACACACACACGCACACACACACACCTTACAATGCAAGCAGCATGACAATTAGACAATGTAAATTGGGAACAAGGTCATCTTGCATTATTGTGTTATTAGCCTACATCCTTTCATTGTAGTCCTCAAGCTTGGTTTGTAAACCTGACATTTAATTCTGTTGGGGTGTAAAAATATCTCCTCTCCAGTCCAAAGTAATCATTATAAATCCCATACATCAACAGTGCCATACAATGCATGATTAAATAATGGATAGGAGTTGTAGGCTTTCCATGTACTAGTCCACATATACACATCTAAAGGTGCATTCTGGCATAAAATGTCAGATGAATCTGGACTGGAATGCGTTATTCCACTTATACCATGGTAATGAATGACACACTGCTCATTAAATCGAACTATAAACTGTTATAATGTTGTGGAACATCTGCGAGAAAAATCAATTCTGGTTATTACTTATGTTATAGCAACAATAGATAACCAGGTGTTCCCTCATCGGCATCTCCTTTTCTCTGTCTTTCTCACGAAGCCCATGTTTTTCAGAGAAACTATAAAGTGTAAACTCTATCTTGGAGATTTTGGGGAACTTTGCAAAGCACTGTGACTGTTACAAAGCACTGATAGTCGAGACTCCTTTCATAAATGTTAAATAAATGGCTCCTAACAAGGGAAAAAGAAAAAAAAAACACTTCACAACATCAACAATTATACAATTTTTCATTGATAAACATGTTTTTTAATTAAATCAATTCATTATTAGCCTGAGATTACAGTTTGTGGAGTGTCCTCCATATAAGTCCCTGGGCATGAGCTGTTACTATAGAAAAAATAAATAAATAAATAAATAAATAAATAAATATATTAGAATGAGCATATTACTACAATATGAACCTGTTGTTCATGGTACAGCTGGAACCTTGTCTGAGAATTCAACTGTGCTGTGGTGGTGTAAGCAAATGTATCACATACATTTGAAATCCTTAACTTATAACATTACATACGCTGCCTGGCACAAAAAAGTTGCCATTTGGATTTAAATAAGAAAATACTTATGAGCCTTTGATTGGATACAGTGCCTTGAAAAAGTATTCATACCCCTTGAACTTTTTCACATTTTTCCACCTTACAACCACAAACTTAAAAGTTTTTTATTGAGATTTTATGTGATAGACCAACACAGAGTAGCACATAATTGTGAAGTGAAACGAAAATGATAAATGGTCTTCAAAATTTTAAACAAATAAAAATTTGAAAAATGTGGTGTGTATTAGTATTCAGCCCCCGTGTCAATACTTTGTAGAGCCACCTTTTGCTGCAATTACAGCTGCAAGTCTTTTGTGGTATGTCTCTACCAGCTTTGCACATCTAGACACTGAAATTTTTGCCCATTCTTCTTTGCAAAATAGCTCAGGCTCAGCCAGATTGGATGGAGAGCGTCTGTGAACAGCAATTTTCAAGTCTTGCCACAGATGCTCAATGGGATTTAGGTCTGGACTTTGACTGGGCCATTCTAAGACATGAATATTCTTTGATCTAAGCAATTCCATTGTAGCTCTGGCTGTATGTTTAGGGTCATTGTTTTGCTGGAAGGTGAATCTCCTTCCCAGGCTCAAGTCTTTTGCAGCCTCCAACAGGTTTTCTTCCAGGATTGCCCTGTATTTAGCTCCATCCATCTTCCCATCAACTCTGACCAGCTTCCCTGTCCCTACTAAAGAAAAGCATCCCCATAGCATGATGCTGCCACCACCATGTTTCACAGTGGGGATGGTGTGTGCATGGTGATGAGCAGTGTTAGTTTTCCGCCACACATAGCGCTTTGCATTTAGGCCAAAAAAGTTCAACTTTGGTCTCATCTGACCAAAGCACCTTCTTCCACATGTTTGCTGTGTCCCCTACATGGCTTCTGGCAAACTGCAAATGGGACTTCTTATGCCTGTCTTTCAACAATGGCTTTCTTCCTGCCACTCTTCCAGAAAGGCCAGATTTGTGGAGTGTACGACTTATAGTTGTCCTGTGCACAGATTCTCCCACCTGAGCAGTGGATTTCTGCAGCTCCTCCAGAGTGATCATGGGCCTCTTGGCTGCTTCTCTGACCAGTGCTCTCCTTGCTCGCTCTGTCAGTTTAGGTGGACGGCCATGTCTTGGTAGGTTTGCAGTTGTGCCATACTTTTTCCATTTTTGAATGATGGGTTGAATAGTGCTTCTTGAGATGTTCAGAGCTTGGGATATTTTTTTATAACCTAACCCTGCTTTAAACTTCTCCAGAACTTTATCCCTGACCAGACAGGTGAGTTCTTTGGTCTTCATGATGCTGTTTGTTCTTCAGTGTTCTCTAACAAACCACTGAGGCCTTCACAGAACACGTGTATTTATGCTGAGAGTAAATTACACACAGTAGGACTCTATTAACTAATTAGATGACTTCTGAAGGCAACTGATTGCACTGGATTCTATTTAGAGGTATCAGAGTACAGGGGGCTGAATACTAATGCACACCACATTTTTCAGATTTTTATTTGTTTAAAATTTTGAAGACCATTTATCATTTTCGTTTCACTTCACAATTATGTGCTACTCTGTGTTGGTCTATCACATAAAATCTCAATAAAAAAACTTTTAAGTTCGTGGTTGTAAGGTGGAAAAATGTGAAAAAGTTCAAGGGGTATGAATACTTTTTCAAGGCACTGTAATTACTGCAGTGATTAATATGTTTCAGATGGCAACAATTCTTTTAACCCTAACTGATGCAGTGAGTAGTTTCTCATTTCTTTAACAAACATGTCGGAAGACATATCCCGTGGTCGTGGAAAAGATGTTACTGTATTTCAGAAGGGTCAAATTATTGGCCTGCATCAAGCAAAGAAAATAACTAAGGAGATTACTGAAATTACTGGAATTGGGTTAAGAACTGTCCAACACATTATTAAAACCTGGAAGGATAGTGGTGAACCATCAACTTAGTAGAAAAATGTGGTTGGAAAAAAAAAATCCTGACTGACCATGATCAGAGATCACTTAAATAAGTCAAATCATTTAAAAAAATCAACAGCAGAACTCACAGCTATGCTTAATAGTGAAAGTAAGAGAAAAGCATTGTTACTGAGATTAATCAGGAGAAAAGGCTTCAATTTGCTAGGGAGCATAAACATTGGATTCTGCAGCAATGGAAAAAGGTTTGATGAGTCCAGATTTACTCTATTTCTGAGTAATGGGTGTGTCAGGGTAAGAAGGGAAACACATGAAGTGATGCACCCATCATGCATAGTGGCCACTGTCCAAGCCTCTGGAGGCAGTGTTATGATATGGGGTTGCTTCAGTTGGTCAGGTTGAGGCTCAGTAAAATTATGGGGCAATAAAATGAAGTCAGCCGACTACCTGAATGTACTGAATGAGCAGGTTATCACATCAATGGAATTTTTCTTCCCTGATGCCACAGACATCAAATTAGGGCTCAGATTGTGAAAGAGTGGTTCAGAAAGCATGAGGAATCATTTTCACACATAAATTGGCCACCTTAATCCCACTGAGAATCTTTTGGATGCGCTGGAGAAAACGTTATGCAGTGGTTCAACTCTCCCATCCTCAACACAAGATCTCGGTGAAAAATTAATACAACTCTGGACTGAAATAAATGTTGTGACATTGCATAAGTTTATCGAAGCAATACCATGGTGAATCAAAGCTAAAAGGCATTCCAACCAAATATTAGTGTGCACAACTTTTTTTTTTGGTGGTGCAGTGAAGTTAATATGGAATAAAATCAATAGTATTTTTTCTTTAAAGAGAACATGCCATCAAAAACAGTTTTTTTCTTGTTTTTGAAATATGTCGATGTGACTTGGGGATGTACTAGGCCTTTCAAAGTGGACTGTTACCTTCCCAGTTGGTGAATGCAGTTATCACATCCAGAATTTTTTTTTTTTTTTTTTTAAACACCCCCACCCCTTTCTTCCTACAGGGGCATTCACAACTTATGATGCAGATGGGGATTTTGTTTGCTTTTTATTCCTATTAATCAATTTACTATTTTGAAACAAATATGCAGCCATGTCTAATGTTGGGCGGCACGGTGGTGTAGTGGTTAGCGCTGTCGCCTCACAACAAGAAGGTCCGGGTTCGAGCCCCATGGCCGGCAAGGGCCTTTCTGTGTGGAGTTTGCATGTTCTCCCCGTGTCCGCGTGGGTTTCCTCCGGGTGCTCCGGTTTCCCCCACAGTCCAAAGACATGCAGGTTAGGTTAACTGGTGACTCTAAATTGACCGTAGGTGTGAATGTGAGTGTGAATGGCTGTCTGTGTCTATGTGTCAGCCCTGTGATGACCTGGCGACTTGTCCAGGGTGTACCCCGCCTTTCACCCGTAGTCAGCTGGGATTAGGCTCCAGCTTGCCTGCGACCCTGTAGAACAGGATAAAGTGGCTAGAGATAATGAGATGAGATGAGATGAAACCCCCACCCCTTTCTTCCTACAGGGGCATTCACAACTTATGATGCAGATGGGGATTTTGTTTGCTTTTTATTCCTATTAATCAATTTACTATTTTGAAACAAATATGTAGCTATGTCTAATGTCAGGCAGCACGGTGGTGTAGTGGTTAGCGCTGTCGCCTCACAGCAAGAAGGTCCGGGCTCGAGCCCTGTGGCCGACGAGGGCCTTTCTGTGCGGAGTTTGCATGTTCTCCCCGTGTCCATGTGGGTTTCCTCCGGGTGCTCCGGTTTCCCCCACAGTCCAAAGACATGCAGGTTAGGCTAACTGGTGACTCTAAATTGACCGTAGGTGTGAATGTGAGTGTGAATGGTTGTCTGTGTCTATGTGTCATCCCTGTGATGACCTGGCGACTTGTCCAGGGTGTACCCTGCCTTTCGCCCATAGTCAGCTGGGATAGGCTCCAGCTTGCCTGCAACCCTGTAGAAGGATAAAGCGGCTAGAGATAATGAGATGAGATGTCTAATGTCTAACAAATATGTAGGTCTGTCTAATGACCATAGACAGAAAATAGGCAGAGAGAACAGGCCAGTCACAACAGTGCACACTGCTTACGTACAGTGGTGCTTGAAAGTTTGTGAACCCTTTAGAATTTTCTATATTTCTGCATAAATATGATGTCATCAGATTTTCAAACAAGTCCTAAAAGTCGATAAAGAGAACCCAGTTGAACAAATGAGACAAAAATATGATACTTGGTCATTTATTTATTAAGGAAAATGATCCAATATTACATATGTGAGTGGCAAAAGTATGTGAACCTCAAGGATTAGCAGTTAATTTGAAGGTGAAATTAGAGTCAGGGGGATGACAATCAGGTGTGAGTGGGCACCCTCGTCTCGTCTCGTATTCATCCGCTTATCCGGGGCCGGGTCGCGGAGGCAGCAGTCTGAGCATGGAAGCCCAAACTTCCCTTTCCCCAGACACCTCGGCCAGCTCCTCGGGAAGAACACCGAGGCGTTCCCAGGCCAGCTGAGAGACATAGTCCCTCCAGCGTGTCCTGGGTCTTCCCCGGGGCCTCCTCCAGGGGGGACATGCCTGGAACACCTCCCCAGGGAGTTGTCCAGGAGGTATCCGAAAGAGATGCCCGAGCCACCTCAGCTGATTCCTCTCAATGTGGAGGAGCAGCGGCTCTACTCCGAGCTCCTCCCGAGTGACTGTGCTTCTCACCCTATCTCTAAGGGAGCGCCCAGCCACCCTGCGAAGGAAACTCATTTCGGCCGCTTGTATCCACGATCTTGTTCTTTCGGTCATTACCCAAAGCTCATGACCATAGGTGAGAGTCGGAACGTAGATCGACCGGTAAATCGAGAGCTTCGCCTTTTGGCTCAGCTCCTTCTTCACCACGACGGACTGGTAAAGCGACCGCATCACTGCGGAGGCTACACCGATCCGCCTGTCGATCTCACGCTCTATCCTTCCCTCACTCGTGAACAAGATCCCGAGATACTTAAACTCCTCCACTTGAGGCAGGACTTCTCCACCAACCTGGAGAAGGCAAGCCACCCTTTTCTGGTCGAGAACCATGGCCTCGGACTTGGAGGTGCTGATTCTCATCCCAGCCGCTTCACACTCGACTGCTGTAGGGACAGTCACAGTCCCGTCTAGAACTACAAATCCCATCAACTAACTTCCACGATGACCTACATCACGGCTGGGCGGGATCACCTCCGTCACGTCCTCCACGACTCTATAAGTGACCCGGAAACCCTCAGCTCGCTCTCTCTCATTGTGGACCGCCGCGTCATACAGACAAAGAGACACCCGCTCATCAGAACATCTAAAATCAAGACGTCTGCCTTGCAAGAAAAAGAAGAGTCAGCGCACTTTCGTATTTAACTCTGGCCACGGTAAAAATACTACTTAACTTGCGCCATCTTACACATATTGAGTTACAACCAGTTTTATTTGTACTATAAGTAATGTTACGACTGCAGCCCAAGCAGTTAATTAAAAGTTAGAAGTGACCGGATTCCTTCTGACTTAATTGCTTTACCATGCATGCTGACTTAGGCTTGAGCTCTGGACTTGGCTTGAACTCAAGGCTGGAAATGTGCTCGAGCTCTAGACTTGATTTGGAGTGCTGGAGATGACTTGGGTTCTGGGCAGAAAGTGAGCTCAGACTCGACTTGACTTGGACTCAGGACTGGACGTGGGCTCAAGTTCTAGGCTTGACTTGAGCTCTGGAGATGACCTGAGCTCTGGACTGGACTCGGGCTCGAGCTCTGTCAGCACATGGCTTCGGTCCTGGTTAGGACCTGGCGGCAGGACAACGACGCCTTCATGGCGCTGGCACTGGTTCTGGAGCCGATACTGGCACTGACTCTGATGCTGACACTGGTTCTGGAGCAGACATTGACACTGACGCTGACTCCGACTCTGGCGCTGACACTGGTTCTGGACTAGAAATTAGTGCGGGCTCTGGCAGCACTGGCACTGGCACTGGCTGGTGCTCTGGTTCGGATACTGGTTCTGATGCAGGCTTGGGTTCAGGTTCAGGCACTGGTTCTGATGCAGGCTCGGGTTCAGGTATTGGAACAACAGCCTCTAGGAGGGGCTCTAGAACAACTGCCTCCTCTGCTGTCTCTGCAAAGGCCACTGGAGGGAGCTCTGGAGCAACAGCCTCCTCCACTGCCACTGTGTCAGCCTCAGGAGTGATAGCCTCCTCCCAAAAAAAATCATGGCAGTCCTCCTTTTCCAAAGATTCATAGATGGACCCAAGCATGACAAAAAAGGTCTGTGAGCTCTGGAGGCATGGGTGCTCTACTCTGATCAGGTAATCCACCCATTGGCATGCTCGTCCAGAAATAAACATGAGGATAAAGCTTACCCAGATGGGTTCTGGTGGCTTGGGCTCTTGGAGGTCATCATCGAAAAAGTTACACTTTAGGCTGAATCCCTCAGGATGATAAATTCCATTGTAGGGTGCCGGGGGACTCATTCCAAAATGCCGCTGGAAATATGAATTGAGGGGCTGAGACAGAGATACCCAGAAGTGGTGTGGAATGGCATACTGGTAATAACTTCACTACATCCATTGTTTGGCGAAATATTCTGTCAGGTATGTGGGTGGGAGGCGAATGCAAGTGCAGAAGCAGTTTTATTTACAATACTGCAGTATATATACACAGGCGTGTAAAACACATGAAGGCAAACAGTCCAAATCGGCAGGCAAAATCCAAAACAAGAAACAAGCAAAGGGTCAGGCAAGGTGCAAACAGGATATCAGAGGCAGGGTGAAAATGGGAACAAGGAACAGGTACAGGAATCAGGAAATAAAACTTGGGTAGTCAGGCTTGGTAATACATACTGACATAGTGTAATACTTTGTACTGATAGTGCATCTGAACAGTCCTTATACAGGTGCACATATAACTCATTAATCATGTTCAGGTGTGCGTCATTAATGGCGTACATGCAAGAGTCCACTTGATGCATGCGCAGTCTGGAATGCACCAGAGGGTTCTTCAGGTGCATGTGCCAAAGCATGCCAGACTGACAGCTCTTAGATAACATTAGCCAGTCAGATAACGTTAACAATCTTTCTGTGATGCTAAATTTTAATAAAACTAAATCTGATAAAACATGCAGTTTGACCTATGCAGTTTGCTTGACTACATTATCTGAACTGACCATAGTATTGCAATAATAAGCCACTTCTTGCTATGTGATTTTGATAAATTTGTTAGCCACCATGCACTGAGCTGAGCTCCTGTAAGCACTAATGTTACCGAGGGTTCTTTTTCACCACTTCAGGCAGTTAGCTGTTGCTAGTATGGGTTAGTTTGGCAAGGTAGCTTACCCAATGTTAGGGATGCGATAAGGCACACAAGCGATGTACAACCCCAGTTCCAAAAAAGTTGGGACACTGTGTAAACTGTAAATAAAAACAGAATGTGATAATTTGCAAATCATGGAAACCCTATATTTAATTGAAAATAGTACAAAGACAACATATTAAATGTTGAAACTGAGAAATTTTATTGTTTTTTGAAAAATATATGCTCATTTTGAATTTGATATGAGCAACACATTTCAAAAACGTTGGGAAAGGGGCATGTTCACCATGGTGTTGCATCACCTCTACTTTTAACAACACACTAAACATTTGGGAACTGAGGAGATCAATTGCTGTAACTTTGAAAGTGAAATGTCCCATTCTTGGCTGATATACAATTTCAGTTGCTCAACAGTTCGAGGTCTCCTTTGTCATATTTTGCGCTTCGTAATACGTCAAATGTTTTAAATGGGAGACAGGTCTGGACTGCAGGCAGACCAGTTTAGCACCTGGACTCTTATACTATGGAGCCATGCAGTTTTAATATGTGCAGAAAGCCATTTGGCATTGTCTTGCTGAAAGAAGGAAGGCCTTCCCGGAAAAAAAATTTGTCTGGATGGCAGCATAGTGCTCTGAAATGTGATTAGATTAGATTAGATTAGATTAGATTAGATTAGACTAGACTGAACTTTATTGATCCCTTTGGGAGGGTTCCCTCAGGGAAATTAAGATTCCAGCAGCATCATTACAGGACAAACAGAGAATAGAAAAGAGAGAAAAATCTTCTAGATAAATTTAATTAAATTAAGTATTTACATATACAAATATAAAAAGAATAAGATATGGGGAAGAGAGGAAGGGGGGAAATAAAAATAAATAAATAAAAAGGGGGGCAGCAGGAGAGATATTGCACTTTATATTGCACGTTGTCTGGTATTGCTTATTGTTAGGCTAGGCTACTACTCCTTCCCGTCCTCTGTCCTCCTGTTACCCCTCCTCCCCCCCAGAGAGGAGTTGTACAGTCTGATGGCGTGAGGGACAAAGGAGTTTTTAAGTCTGTTCATCCTGCACTTGGGAAGGAGCATTCTGTCACTGAACAGGCTCCTCTGGTTGCTGATGACGGTGTGCAGAGGGTGACTGGCATCATCCATTATGTTCAATAGTTTGTCCATAGACCTCTTCTCTGCCACTGTCACCAGAGAGTCCAGCTTCATGCCGACCACAGAGCCGGCCCGCCTGATCAGTTTGTCCAGCCTGGATGTGTCCTTCTTGGATATGCTGCCCCCCCCCAGCACACCATGGTGTAAAACAGGACACTGGCAACCACAGACTGATAGAACATCCACAGGAGTTTCCTGCAGATGTTAAAGGACCGCAGCCTCCTAAGGAAGTATAGCCTGCTCTGTCCCTTCCTGTATAAGTGATTGGTGTTGCAAGTCCAGTCCAGCTTGCTGTCCAGCCACAGCCCGAGGTACTTGTAGGAATCCACAGCCTCCACCTCGACTCCCTCGATCAGAACTGGTCGTGACCTTGGTCTGGACCTCCCAAAGTCAATGACCAGCTCCTTGGTCTTCAAGGTGTTGAGCTGCAAATGGTTCCTGTTGCACCACACAGCAAAGTCCCTCACCAGGCTCCTATACTCCTCCTCTCTGTCGTCACTGATACACCCAACGATGGCTGTGTCATCGGCAAACTTCTGAATGTGACACAGCTCCATGTTGTAGCAGAAGTCCATGGTGTACAGGGTGAAGAGAAGAGGGGCCAGCACCATGCCCTGGGGTGCTCCAGTGCTGCTAATCACAGTGTCAGACATGATGTCCTTCAGCCTGACATACTGCGGCCTGTTGGTGAGGTAGCTGGAGATCCAGGTGACCAGGCAGGGGTCCACTCGCATCCTGTTCAGTTTGTCCTGAAGCAAAAGGGGCTGGATGGTGTTGAAGGCACTCAAGAAGTCCAAGAAGAGGATCCTCACTGTGCCATTTCCCTTATCCAGATGCGAGTGGGCTCGGTGTAGCAGGTAGAGGATGGCATTTTCCACACCAATACCTGCCTGGTACGCAAACAGCAGACAGTCCTGGGCATGTTGTACCTGGGGTCTGAGGAGGCTGAGGAAGAGCCGCTCCAACGTCTTCATCAGATGTGAAGTGAGTGCCACCGGTCGGAAGTCGTTCAGCTCGCTGGGCCGATTCTTTTTGGGAACTGGAACGATGCATGATGTCTTCCAGAGGGTGGGCACTCTCCCCAGCTGCAGGCTGAGGTTGAAGATGCGTTGGAGTGGTTCACCCAGTTCAGCAGCGCAGGTCTTCAGTAGTCGGGGACACACCTTGTCCGGGCCTGCTGCTTTCCTGGGGTGAAGCTTCCTCAGTTGACCTCTGACCTGGTCTGCAGTAATGCATGGTGGAGTCTGTGTTGAGGTGGGGGAGGAGGGGGATGCTGCGATGACTGGGGGGAGGTGTGTTAAGGGAAGAAGGAGAGATGGCTGCAGTGAGGGGGAGGTGGGCTGGTTGAACCAGTTGAAGAAGTCATTCAACTCGTTCACCCTCTCCACTGTCCCCTCAACGACTCTGGTCTTTGTATTATGGCCTGTGATGGTTTTCATACCTTCCCAGACCTCCCTCATGCTGTTCTCCTTCAGCTTCTGCTCCACCTTTCTCCTGTAGCTGTCCTTAGCTTCCCTCATGCAGTGTTTCACCCCCTGCTGTGCTGCTTTCATCGCCTCCCTGTCCCTGCTCCTTCAAGGCGGCCTTCTTCCTGTTGAGGACAGCTTTGACTTCCTGTGTTACCCATGGTTTGTTATTAGGGTAACACTGTACAGTCTTAGTGGGGGAAACCACGTCTGCACAGAAGTTGAGATAATCCGTCAGACAGTGTGTCAGCCCCTCTATGTCCTCACAGTGTGGGCTAAGCAGCACATCCCAGATATATATCATTCAGCATTAATGATGATATTCCCAGATGCACGAGCTACGAGCTTAATAAGGACACTTATGGCTTATCCTGCCTTTTACCATAATGTTTAGATGTGAAACACTTTTGCTAAGCAAACAACAAAACACTTTTCAGCATGTGCAGATGTAAACATTTTAACTCCTTCCAGCATAGGTGCTTGGTAATCAATGAAACATTTTTCATTCTAACTTCAGTAAACACATCTAGCATTGCAAAACAACAAAATAATGAAATAGTCCTTTTAAAGAGTCTTTTCAGCAATCAACTGTTCTTCTCCTCCTATCTTTGAGGGATGGGATGGACTACCCAAACCCTCCATCTGGGTGTGGGGATTATTCTGCCCCATAGCTCACTTAGATCCTAAATCTACGAACAAACAAAGTCTTTCAAGTCTGCTAGAGGTGCCCTGATTCTAGTATAGTGTCTCTCACACACTGGAGTCTGCTAAATGCCACCTTGCTGGACTTCAGGTGTGACAGAAGTATAGTCACTGCATCAGGAGCAGTATTTTCAGGGGTTGTCTCAGGTAAGTTAGTAGGTGTTTCAGGCGCTCCAGGGGTCAGCAAGAGGTGATATCTGCTTCTATGCAAGGTGCCCCTAGGTGTCTCGATGACGTAGGACCTTGGAGTGCCTGCTGTAGACAGAACTGTGCCTCTTTCGAGCGTATCTTTGACGCACACCTGATCTCCAGGTCACAGGTGTGGCAAGTCATGTGCTCGGTGTCTGTGGACATAGTTTTGTTGCTGTTTTTGTCTGTATCTCTGTTCTGTTGTTTTCAGTTTTTCCATGTCTGCACATCTCAGTTTGAACTGGGATGGAATGACAGGAACAGTTGTTCTTATTCTCCTCCCCATGAGTAGTTCGGTGGGATTGTATCCATTCGCCAAAGGTGCAGCGTGGTAGGCCATGAGAGCTAGGTAAGGATCACTGGATTTCTTGAGAAGACTTAATTGTCCTTACAGCATGCTCAGACTCCCTGTTGCCCTGTGGGAAATGGGGAATGGATGTCATGTGTTTGAAGCTCCTATCCTGCGCAAACTTTCTGAAGGGCTCAGACGCAAACTGTGGCCCGTTATCCAAGCGCACTTCTTCTGGTATCCTGTGATGTGCAAAGATAGACTTGAAGTGCTCAGTCACTGCTTCTGACATCATGGATTTGGCCACTTCGGAGTACCTTGAGAAATAATCCACAATGACCAGGTAATGCTTGTTTCCTGTCTGAAACAGATCTGCTCCTATTGTGGACCATGACCTTGATGGAAACTCTGTAGGTAGCATCATTTCTCTGAGATTTGTTCTCTCGTGGGCACATGTGTCACAGTTCTCTATCATTTTTGTCAGCTCTCTGCTGAGGCCTGGCCACCACACTGAGTGCTTAGCTCTCTCCCTGCATTTGGTTATTCCCAGGTGGCCCTCGTACAGCTTGGACAGCATTTCTGCTCTGAGTGATGCTGGGATTACTATCCTGCTGCCATAGAGTAGCAGACCATTGTTGACCGTGAGCTCACCTGAGAATGGCAGATACAGGGCTTTCCACTAAGGCTCATACTAGCCAGCCATGACAAATAAGTAGCCAGCCGGGTGGGGGGGGTGGGGGGGTGGAGTAAACACAAAATAAACTCCTGTGCACGCAGTTCCCAGGATTAAATGTATTTTCTACAGACCATTTATTTATTCACTTTACTCAAATACAAAGTAAAATGGCAGTAAATCTTCTTTCTTTTCTTGCGTATTCCATCATGAGGCGTTCCTGGCTTGTAAATCTCTTATTTTCGGTGCATGACACATTCACGCAGCTGAGCATGCTATGAATTAACAACGACACCGGTCTGCATTGGTGGCTACACAATTACACACTCAGCGAACATTTCTCCATTTGTGTATGAAAATACACTCCAATGACTCAGTTTGGTTTCATTTACAACCAACGGTGTCTTTTGGTGCCAGCACATAATTGAACGAGAGAAGACTGGTTTACCGGAGACAAAATAAGCGTTATCTCTGCTTCTGTTCCCTCCGACACACTACTGCCTCCGCCGAGTGCGCGCGCACACACCGCATGTCGGGGCCGCGGATGAGTTACTCTCCCTTGATCAACGAAGTCGGCGGGTAATTTGTGGTTATTATCGGTACAAACAGCGCGAATCACAACTTAAATGAGTGCAGTTCAGTTTGACAGTATTGTCAGTCCGTTAGATAAACATTTAATTTTATTAAAATCGAAAATTAATATTTAGAGCCTGTGGGCTACAAAAATAATAGTCATTAAAGTAGCCGGCTGGACTTAATTGTGTAGTCGGCTGTATGGCCGGCAGCCGGCGCTTGTGGAAAGCCCTGCAGATAGGGCTGGAACACTCTTTCAATGGACTTATCTGACCATCCTTCCACACAGAATTTCTTCAGCTGCTGGAGAATGTTGTCGTTGTCCTGATGTGTCTGTATTTCTCTGAGTCTCTTTTCTGTCACTGGCAGGCTTGCAATGACAGAATCAACATACAGGTTGAGTTCTTCCTCTTGAAGACCCTCTGCCATGTTGCTGACAGGAGCTCTGGATAGCACATCTGCAATTGCAATGTTTTTGCCGGCCACATGTAAGATGGTATAGGAGAACCTTATTAGTCTCATGAGCAGACGCTATATGCGTGGTGGGAGTTCATCTAAGCTCTTGGAGCCCAGCAGGGGAAGTAGAGGCTTGTGGTCAGTCTCAATATGTAAGCTTTTCCCAATGAGGAACTCTCACAGAAACCTCTCACAGGCCCATGTTGAAGCGAGCGCCTCCTTCTCAAGCTGGGCGTATTGCTGTTCGGTGCTGTTAAGGGCTCTCGAAGCATATGCCACTGGTTTCCATCCTGTGGTTGCCTGGTGCTGGAGAAGTACAGCGCCCAACTCGAATGAGGATGAATTGGCAAAGACAAGTGTTTCAGCATTTGGGTCATACAATGTGGCCCCCAGGCTCATATGTTGGACTTTTTCAGTAGGTCTCTGAGGGGACGTGTTTTCTCCATCAAGGGAGGCAGGAACTTCCCAAGATAGTTTGTCATTCCCAGAAAGCATCTCACCTTGCTGATGTTGCTTGGCTCCTTCATAGCTCTGACAGTGTTGAGGCATCAGGGGTCTGCGCTGACCCCAGATGCCTCAACGACCTGCCCCAGGAACTTTATCCTGCTCTTTGAGAACTCACACTTGTCATTGCATGTGACTCCCGCCTCCTGTAGACGTGATAGTGCCCTCCACAGTCTCTCGTGGTGCTCACTCTGCATGGTTCCCCAGATGAGCACATCATCCATCTGACACAGAACACCTTCCAGGTCCTCCAGAATGCATGACATGCGTTTCTGGAAGTGTTCTGGTGCTGATGAGATTCCAAAGCACAGACAGTTGTAACAGTATCGCCCGAATGGGGCAATGAAGTTGGTTAGCAGGGAAGACTCCTTGGACAGTGGAATCTGCCAAAATCCAGTGTTGGCGTCCAACTTCGAAAACACTTTGGCTCCAGCAAGTTGTCCTAAGGTGTGTTCAAGTGAGGGAGTGGGTGTTTCTCTCTCATCACTGATTTATTCAACTCAGTGAGGTCGGTGCATATTCTCACCCTGCCTGAGCCTGAATGCTTAGGCACCACCACCATTGGTGCACACCACTCTGTCGGCTCCTCCACCTTAGAGATAACTCCAAGTTGCTCCATACGATTCAGCTCCTCTTTAACCTTTGGTAAGAGAGGGAGGGAGATGCACCTGGGTGTTAAGAGGGAGAAAGGCTGTGCCCCAGGCTTCAGCACAATGTTGTACTCACCCTCCATTTTCCCTAGACCACTAAAAAGCTTTGGAAACTCCTTTTTTACAGTCTCTTTGGAGTTCAGGCTGATGTTCTCCACTCTAGTGACCAACTTCAATGCTGTAGCAGCCATTCGGCCTAGCAGTGGCACGCTCAGCCCATTCACAACATAGATGTCCTCTGTGGTGCTCTTACTGTTCTTACTGAGAGTGGCTGTGAACATCCCTTTTACCTTGAGATGTGTGCCTTCTGGCCCCTGCAGAATTTTCATAGGCTTCACTAGCCTGCTGAATTGGCCCTGGATGTACAGTGTTTCTGGAGCTGTGGTGACATCCGCTCCAGTGTTGATTTTAAACACTGCATTGTGGTTGTCCATTTTTATGTCTGTCATCCATGGACTGGCCTTTGCATCAGCTGACAGTCAGTGCGTTTACATGCACATCCAAATTGAGCTACTGTCAGTAATCGAGCTAAGGGGCCCAGCAGGGGTGCCAGAGAAATCCAATCCTACATGCACACAAGGAAATCGAGCTATTGTGTGAGGTACATTGTGCACCCGAACCACAGGTGGCACTACACGCCCCATCGTGTTGGTACACTTCCAGTTGTCGTCATGAAGAAGAGCTATTCAAGAGTATAAACAAAGTTATCAGCAGTGTTGCCAGATACTGCTGACGTTTTCCAGCCAAAACATGTTCAAATCCGCGAAAATGCACTTAAAACCGCCCAATCTGGCAACACTGGCAGTTCTGTGTTCACAAGTTCCATGCTCAAGCTGTTAGGCTTGCTCTAACAGACTGTATGGCTACAAACTGTCCTGCGCAGACCACTGTTTTGTAAGACAACTTATTTTGCACAATTGTATATTTTTTTAAAGTCCATTTTTTGCTTACAAAAAAAATTTGTTTTTGCTTACAAAAAATTTTTTTCTAAAGTCCATTTTTTGCTTACAATTCAACTTATGTCTTAATAAACACACAAAAAGTTCAATTGTTTTGTTTTTATTGACATTCTTCAGATGTTGGACATATATATATATATATATATATATATATATATATATATATATATATATATATATATATATACACACACACACACAAATACAGTGACTTGTTTATGTACACAATTCACAGCTATGCAACAGCTGTACAGATGTATTTGGTGATATAGTAAGTGAGCTAAATTTTAACAGTGCAAACAATGCCACAAAAAGAAAAGATTCATGCCGTTGTCATGCCGATCGAGGCTGTTGTGTTTCCCGCTTGTGGTCTCGTCACTCCCGGAAGGGGCAGTGCTGAAGTAAGTAGCTCGAATACGTAGCTCAATAGGGTATACATGCACTAAGTAGCTCGGCAGAAATCGCATAATCTAGGTCGTGTAGCTCGATTCCGAGAAATCAAGTTCGGTTCAATTTCAGCCGAATTAAGGTGTATACATGGCATTTTGAACTTCGATTTCAGTTGAGCTACGGCAGAAATTTGATTCTCTCTATGTGTATGTAAACGCACTGAGTGAGCCCAGGAATGCAACTTCATTATCATAATCCTCAGTCTCAGTAGCAACACTCACTTCATACAGTTTTTTTGTTCTGCACATTCTTGCGTAATGCCCCTTTTTTCTGCAGTGATTACACACTGCTTCTCTTATTGGGCATTGTTGCTGGCTGCGCCCTTTTGCATCTCCACATCTTTTGCATTGTGTCTGTCTGTCCTGCAGTGCTTTCTTGCCTGTCTGTCTGTATTGTGGCTTGGTTTGTTTTGGCTGTGCGTCGCCATGTTGACGTGTGTGCATGTGGTCAAACTGTGTGTTGGAGATGTCTGCTTTAAAGTTAGTCTTTAACATTTCATGTTGCTTCTTAACCTGTTCGCTTTATTGAGCTCTGGTAACTGCTTTCTCTAGAATCAGTTCAGCGTCCGTTTGTAACTGTTCTGAGAAGTGTTTATCTCTCAAACCCACGACAAATCTGTCTCTCACCATTTCATCATGTAGAGCTCCGTATCCACAGTGCTCCGTGAGGCAATGCAGTGCAGTATGGAAGCTGTCTGCCGACTCTCCCATTTCTTGCTGCTGCTGATTAAACTTTGCTCTTTCAAAGATGATGTTTCTGCAGGCCACAAAGTGGGCATCTAACTTTCTTTTCACCGTGTCATACTCACTCACCTCCTCTAGGCTTAGGTGTAGGGAAACCAGTATATCCTCTGCCTCCTCTCCCATGGTGTAAATAAGCACATTCGCTTGATTCTTGTCTGCTTGTGTCTCCAATCTGGACGCAATGCGAAATCTTTCGAAGCGCTTTATTCACTTTGGCCATTTGTCTGCCTTGAATGTTAACTTCTCTGGTGGGGAGACTTGAAACCGACTCATGTTGCTGCTTTGTGGGCTTACTGATGTAACCTGAACTGTATCGCTCCGTGAAAAAAAAAAGAAGACTCACGCACTAAACTCGACACTCTTACACCGGCTTTTAGTCTCTAACAGCCTAAACTTCCTTCCGACATCACTTCTGACACCATGTTCTGTTATTTATATTTGCACTGGAGTACAACCCCGATTCCAAAAAAGTTGGGACAAAGTACAAATTGTAAATAAAAACGGAATGCAATGATGTGGAAGTTTCAAAATTCCATATTTTATTCAGAATAGAACATAGATGACATATCAAATGTTTAAACTGAGAAAATGTATCATTTAAAGAGAAACATTAGGCGATTTTAAATTTCATGACAACAACACATCTCAAAAAAGTTGGGACAAGGCCATGTTTACCACTGTGAGACATCCCCTTTTCTCTTTACAACAGTCTGTAAACGTCTGGGGACTGAGGAGACAAGTTGCTCGAGTTTAGGGATAGGAATGTTAACCCGTTCTTGTCCAATGTAGGATTCTAGTTGCTCAACTGCCTTAGGTCTTTTTTGCCGTATCTTCCATTTTATGATGCGCCAAATGTTTTCTATGGGTGAAAGATCTGGACTGCAGGCTGGCCAGTTCAGTACCCAGACCCTTCTTCTACGCAGCCATGATGCTGTAATTGATGCAGTATGTGGTTTGGCATTGTCATGTTGGAAAATGCAAGGTCTTCCCTGAAAGAGACGTCGTCTGGATGGGAGCATATGTTGCTCTAGAACCTGGATATACCTTTCAGCACTGATGGTGTCTTTCCAGATGTGTAAACTGCCCATGCCACACGCACTAATGCAACCCCATACCATCAGAGATGCAGGCTTCTGAACTGAGCGCTGATAACAACTTGGGTCGTCCTTCTCCTCTTTAGTCCGAATGACACGGCATCCCTGATTTCCATAAAGAACTTCAAATTTTGATTCGTCTGACCACAGAACAGTTTTCCACTTTGCCACAGTCCATTTTAAATGAGCCTTGGCCCAGGGGCGCAGATACGTTTTTTGAACTGGGGGGGGACAAAGCTGCCAGCAAACCAACCCCACCCCCAACATGTGTTGTCAACATGTGTTGACTTTCTAACTATGCCTGTGTGTTGCGTGAGCGGCAGTCAGTCAACAACTCTTCGCAAAGTTTCCTTATGAAACAATATGCTCGCTGAAATTATGGCAGGGAACGCCAGATTAAACATTAAAACTGCCTTCTGAGCACTGTATCTACAGGCTACCACCGAAAGAAGGAGGCTACCAGAAAGGCGTCTCTACTCCGTACGATTTTACTTTCACTACGACATTACTTTGAACAGACTATCAAAAAATTGCAAGGTGATATGATAAAGTAAGGCACAGTTTACTTACAGTCGTTGTTTTTTGAAAAAACGATGCAATCGTTTTCTGCCTTTTCGGTTTGGCACCCTTCATCATGCCGTGTTGGGGTCCTGAACTAGAAGCTGTCCCCGATATGCCTGTCAAACTTGTTGTGGGTAACCATAGCAACCGAGCTCGAGCTCGCAACCTGTGTAGTCTGCGCAGCTCAACCAACCGAATATCAGTCTTCGTTTTGTTTTATGTGAGTTGTTGCAACTATGTATGTACTGCTGTGCACCTCAATAAACCGAATGGTAATTAGTCTTTTGATTTTTCCGTGAGGTTTGCCTTATGCAAAGAAAGACAGCATAGACGTTTTTTCCTCCCTATAAGTGGGGGGGGACCGAACGAGGTGAATTTAAATCTGGGTGGGACGAATCCCACCCGTCCCACCCTCTATCTGCGCCCGTGCCTTGGCCCAGAGAAGACGTCTGCGCTTCAGGATCATGTTTAGATACGACTTCTTCTTTGAACTATAGAGTTTTAACTGGCAACGGTGGATGGCACGGTGAATTGTGTTCACAGATAATGTTCTCTGGAAATATTCCTGAACCCATTTTGTGATTTCCAATACAGAAGCATGCCTGTATGTGATGCAGTGCCATCTAAGGGGCCGAAGATCACGGGCACCCAGTATGGTTTTCCGGCCTCGACCCTTACGCGCAGAGATTCTTCCAGATTCTCTGAATCTTTTGATGATATTATGCACTGTAGATGATGATATGTTCAAACTCTTTGCAATTTTACACTGTCGAACTCCTTTCTGATATTGCTTCACTATTTGTCGGCGCAGAATTAGGGGGATTGGTGATCCTCTTCCCATCTTTACTTCTGAGAGCCGCTGCCACTCCAAGATGCTCTTTTTATACCCAGTCATGTTAATGACCTATTGCCAATTGACCTAATGAGTTGCAATTTGGTCCTCCAGCTGTTCCTTTTTTGTACCTTTAACTTTTCCAGCCTCTTATTGCCCCTGTCCCAACTTTGAGATGTGTTGCTGTCATGAAATTTCAAATGAGCCAATATTTGGCATGAAATTTCAAAATGTCTCACGTTCGACATTTGATATGTTGTTTATGTTCTATTGTGAATACAATATCAGTTTTTGAGATTTGTAAATTATTGCATTCCGTTTTTATTTACAATTTGTACTTTGTCCCAACTTTTTTGGAATCGGGGTTGTAGTATCTGGAGGCTTGATACAGGACGTATGACAGGTGCTTCTTGTCGGTTTACTCCGTACTTTATTATATTCCTCCATGCAACACAATACAACTCCACAAGGTTCCTACCCAGGTATTTTACCTAATACTACACTCAGGACAATTTTCCACTTCGCCTCAGTCCATCATAAAAGATCTTGGGCCCAGAGAAGGTTGCGGTGTTTCTGGATATTGTTTATATATGGTTTTAACTTGCATTTGTGGATGCAGTAATGAACTCTTTTCACAGACGATGGTTTTCTGAAGTGTTCCTGAGCCCATACAGTGATTTCCACTTCAGACACGTCTGCTTTTAATGCAGTGTCACTTGAGGGCCTGAAGATCACAGGCATCCAATGTCAATTTTCAGCCTTATCTCTTGTGTACAGAGATTTCTCCAGATTCTCTGAATCTTTTAATGATATTATGTACCATAGATGATGTGATCCCCAAATTCATTGCAATTTTACATTGAGGAATGTTATTCTTAAATTGTTACACTGTTTGCCCATGCATTCTTTCACAGAGAGATTAACCCCTCCCGGTCTTTACTTCTGAGAGACAGCCTCATTGGGATGCTCTTTTTATACCCAATCATGTCACTGACCTGTTGCCAATTAATCGGATTAGTTTTTTTTTTAGCAATACACAACTTTTTCAGTCTTTTGTTGCCCGTCCCAACTTTTCTGAAATGTACTGCTCACTTCAAATTCAAAATCTCATCTCATCTCATTATCTGTAGCCGCTTTATCCTGTTCTACAGGGTCGCAGGCAAGCTGGAGCCTATCCCAGCTGACTACGGGCGAAAGGCGGGGTACAGCCTGGACAAGTCGCCAGGTCATCACAGAGCTGACACATAGACACAGACAACCATTCACACTCACATTCACACCTACGGTCAATTTAGAGTCAGTTAACCTAACCTGCATGTCTTTGGACTGTGGGGGAAACCGGAGCACCCGGAGAACATGCAAACTCCGCACAGAAAGGCCCTCGCCGATCACGGGGCTCAAACCCGGGCCTTCTTGCTGTGAGGCGACAACGCTAATCATTACACCACCATGCCACCCTCAAATTCAAAATGAGCATATATTTTTCAAAAACCAATACAATTTCTCAGTTACATCATTTGATATGTTGTCTTAGTACTATTTCCAATTTTAAAAAATACAGGATTTCCATGATTTGCAAACCTTCACATGCTGTTTTTATTTATGTTTTATGCAGTGTCCCATTTTTTTTTTTTTTGGAATTGGGGCTGTAAATATTACATGTATATAGTTTTGGGAATAGATTGTTTTATATGTACACAAGCATCTGGATGTCATCATACAAACAGTAACGTGAAGACAGTAACAAAACAATTCTGTGGGTGTGGCTGACAGGGCTCTCGTTTAAAGATATTAGCCAATCAGAGCAAATCTATTTACATATTTAATATTCAAAGCACAGCTGCAAAATCATACTGTGCTAAAACTGCATGAGAACAAAAGAACCACAGTAGGGTTTTTTTTTCAATCATAAATTTAAAAAACTCACAAACTTTACAAAAGCATCTCAAGGAATAATATCAAATAACTGAAAAGTGTATGGTATGCCCCCTTTAATTCTTTAACCTGATTGGTCAGAAGATGTTGCTTAATTTTCTGTCACAGCATCTCTAACAATAGTTCCAGCAGCAAGGCCAATCACTGGTTTACAAAACATGTTCATTTTTAAAGAAAAAAAAAATATCACCATTGACATGGTGAAGCTTTTTGAAAATGTTTATCTAAAATTTATGGAAGGAGTCTCCAATGTTGTGCCTCTAGCAGTCAGAGATCTAAAAGTGTTCCTTTAAGTTTTCCACCATGAGAAATTTAAGCACATTGTTTCTGGCTGCAGTTTCTCTGAAACAAGTTGCATTTTTTTTTTTTTTTGTCTTATTAACTTTATGAGAACGTGAGGGAATGACTGTTTACAGCTGCTATAACTTAAGTGATAACTTGTTTTATGGATGTTTCACAACATTAAATACAACTACAAGCAGATAAATAGTATGACGTGATGTTCTTTAATAAATACATTATTACAACTGCTTGTACATTGCTTGGCTCATATAAATGTTTCTGGAGTCAGCGTTATGCCCTCACATTCACTGCTTATTATACCTGAGCCTGACTGAACCACAGCAGCTACATAATAATAATAACAATAATAATAATAATAATAATAATAAATTTTTACTTATATAGCACTTCCCTCATACCCAAAGTCACTTTACAATAAAAAAAAAAAGTCCACAAAAAGAGGTCAACATGTAACTCCAGTGGCATAGCTGGCCCCAGTCCCATCAAAAGGTGCACGAAGGTATGTCCCACACTGCCTGCATAGCCACCACGATACCACTGGGCAACAGCGCTTGGAACACCGCGCCATGGATCCAGAAAGTAAACACAGAAGCACCGCCGCATAGAGCACTGGGCAACTCCAATATTAAAGAGAACAGTGAGCTCACTGCAGTCCATAGAGAGTAAAACATGCATCATCCATGGCGGACGAAGGCCAGAAGAAACCGACGCCCAACACTGGATCTGGAGCAATGCCACAACGAGCGGACAAAAACATCAAACCATAGATAGATAGATGGATGGATGGATGGATGGATGGATAGATAGAACGAACAAACGAACGACGGAGGGAAATGCCAGCCAAAATGCACACCATGTACTCTCAACCGAAACGGAAGTCATTCTCCGAGCAAAACAAAGGCATCTGGTTCTTTTACATGCTAACTAATCAGAGGCTTATTTAATCTTTTACAGCACTTAGCATCAACATTTAAAGAGGCTGATGAAGACTGCATTTATCTTAGTCTTGACACTTTGCAGTTCTTTTTGCTGCATAATAAAGGATGAGAACTATTCTCCCAGGATGACTACTGAGCTAAAATATATACTGGAGGTCACTTTAACTTTTGTGGCTGGGGTAAAGCAGGTAGCTAATGTAAGCATATTGCTAATTTTGATTCAGACTTGGCTGAATATCTTATTACCCATTTTCAATATAGTCCCCAAGTTGAACTTGGTGCTAAATGCACCACAGAAACTACAGCTAATAGTCACAAGTTGATTATAAAAATAACAAACGGGGCTTTTGCAAACTTGAGACCTCAGCAATTTTAAAGTTCTCTTTGACATTTTGGTCAAAATTGAATTAATCACATTCACTTGTTATTGATTGGTATAATATTTTGGGAGAAAAATGTTTGGAGATAGAAATGTGAAAGTTCTATCTCCAAACTCCCAGATAAACTTTGTTTTATAAGGATCTATCTGTCAGCCAGTCATCTTCCAGGACAAACATAAAATAAACACAATGTAGGCAGCTATGGCCAATCAATATCCATTGTATTTACCCTGTAACAGAAGAGAGCAATCCAAGTGTCAGCCAAAGGGGAAAGACTCTTATCTACAGATGTTTCATGGATGCAAGTGTACAAAACACGATTGGTCTACTGTAATCACTAGTCTTATGATTTATAAACATTGTGGCACATTAGAAAGTCTTTAGTGCAATGCAAAGCTAATATTGTAGCAAACACTGACTAACGTTAGCATTAAATATTACAGATATCTGTCTACATGCAACATGCTTAATGAACTGAACATTCTAGAAGTGCTTGTGTGTTTGTACAGCAATATGTAAATTCACCAGCCACTTTTTTAGTAGGAACACCTGTACATTCATGCAATTATATGATCAATCAAACATGTGACAGCAGTGCAATGAATAAAATCATGCAGTTAATGTTCACGTCAAACATCAGAATGGAGGAAAATGTGATCTCAGTGATTTTGGCTGTGCCGTGGTTCTGGTGCCAGATGGGTTGGTTTGAGTATCTCAGAAATGTACTGGGATTTTCACAGACAACAGTCTCTGGAGTTTACATAGCATGGTGCAAAAAAAAACAACAACATCAATTGAGTAGTTCAGTGCGTGAAAATGGCTTGTTCATGTGAGAGGTCAGAGAAGAATGTCCAGCCTGGTTTGAGCTGACACAAAGGCTATGGTAGTTCAAACAACCACTTTTTACAATCATGGTAAGCAGAAAAGCATCACAGAATGCACAGCAGCAGAAGACTACATTGAGTACCACTCAAAAACAGGAATCAAAACCAATGCTGTGCACAGGCTCACTAACATTTCACTGCTCAATGTTGGAAAAAGACCAGGTAATGTTTGACTGATTGAACTGCCTGAATAGGCAAGTGTACAGGTGTACTTATTAAGTTGCTCAATGAGTGTATGTTCTAATGTACAGTCCCCTCCAAAAATATAGTAAATGGAAAAGCCAGTTCTTTTATTTTAGCGAAACTCTACAAATATTTGGGTTTAAGATCAAAATATGAATATGAGACAAGAGATCAGAATTTCAGGTTTCATTTTTAACATTAACTTCTCGATGTGTTAAACAATTAAATAATATTGGTTGGCTTTGAGTGGTATATCAGATATATTCTATTCAGCTACAATAGAATTCTATTCTATTCATTCTATATTATATAGAGAAAAACATACCATATATACTCTATATTCTATAGAATATTCTATTCTATTCATTCTAGCTGAATGAAATCTATCTGATAGACCACAAAAAAAGCCAGCCAATATTATTATTATTATCATTATACATACACACTCTTTCATATCAGCATTTTCATATCAGCATTCTTGAAGGCCAACACTAGCTTACCCGCAACTCGGCGCTGTTAGCACGGCAGTGCAGTCACCTTCCAGCCGGTGTAGCGTTCATCAGTAGTAGTGCTATTGAGAGCACGTAGCACAGGCTAACGACCAAGAAAGTAAGATTTCTGTCTCCAGACTCTTCTGCCATGCACATTCACCACAGTATTTTTCACTCATACTGAAGTATTCATTTCCCTGTGTAATTTACTTAGTTACTTTTAAAATCAACATCGACAACTGCACACAATGGAGCTACCTGTCAGCCAAATTCTCTCAAAATCTTCGATTTTTAACGAAGCAAACCTGGCGGCCATGGCTGTTTACAAATTGTCACAGTTGCTTGCTAGTGCAGAAGTTTTACATCCTCAATGTATCTCTTTTCCAGTTTTTTGATGTGCGTTGGTATGTTTTTCTCTTGTAAATATGCATGAAGAATGTCTAATGAAGTTTTGGCCTTTCGGGTGTTCAACGCGTCTTTCTTTTTCCCGGCGAACACAAATAGTTGTGCGCATCTCATCTCATCTCATCTCATTATCTCTAGCCGCTTTATCCTTCTACAGGGTCGCAGGCAAGCTGGAGCCTATCCCAGCTGACTACGGGCGAAAGGCGGGGTACACCCTGGACAAGTCGCCAGGTCATCACAGGGCTGACACATAGACACAGACAACCATTCACACTTACATTCACACCTACGGTCAATTTAGAGTCACCAGTTAACCTAACCTGCATGTCTTTGGACTGTGGGGGAAACCGGAGCACCCGGAGGAAACCCACGCGGACACAGGGAGAACATGCAAACTCCGCACAGAAAGGCCCTCGCCGGCCATGGGGCTCGAACCCAGGACCTTCTTGCTGTGAGGCGACAGCGCTAACCACTACACCACCGTGCCGCCCTAGTTGTGCGCATGTGAAGCAAAAAAGTTTTTCATTGGATATTCATGCTCTGACATGTGACGTTGTGATGTCTTGACAATTTGCAATATCGTAACACTCATTCTCCATTGGGTAGAGTGGCGTAATACATGTAGGATAAGCGATATGCTAACAATATTGCATGCGATTGAAGCAAATGAATGAAACCCACTAGAAGGGAATAGAATACATGTTTTTATTCCATGAAAAAAAAATGTCCTGTATGTATAATAATTTAGAACATGGCACCTTTTGTTTGAACCCACCCATTTTTTTTTCAAGAGATCTTAAATATTGGAACATGTGCCTGACAGGTCTTTCTTGTTGCCCAGGTGTGCCCTGCTAGACTGATTATTTAAACAGTTAATAGCTCTGGACGTCTACTCTTGGTTTGAGCCCTGAGTTTTGTCTTTGACCTCTACATTTGTTGTTAAAAGGGACAAACTAAAATGAAGACCAGAGAGCTGTCTATGGGAAAAAAGCAAGTCAGTTAGTCAAGTCAGTTTATTTGTATAGCATATTTAACAACAGACATTGTTGTAAAGCAGCTTTACAGAAAAATAAAAACTTTAAACATATGAACTAATTAGGGCTGTGCGATGTCCCCTTAATTGGCATCGACGATGTTTACAGTGCAAACATCGTGATGGACGATGATATCGTGGGCGGGGGGGGATTTTAATACCACGTTATTAAATATATTATTATTATTATTATTATTAAAAGTATTAGATACTCATCCGAGGCTTTGGCACGTAAAGGAAAAAAAAAGCGCTAGGTGATGTGGAATATTTGGCCTTGACAACGGATATGTGGTCCAGCTGCAGCATGATGCCCTATGTCAGCTACCGTACATTATTGCCGCTTTTCCACTACAAACGCGGCTGAGCCGTGCCGTGCTGAGTCGAGCTGAGTCGAGCTGAGCGGGGCTGTTGGAGTTGCATTTCGACTACAACCGCGCTGAACCGTGCTGGCTGGAAGTGGGTGGACACATTGGGTGGAGTTAGCGAAAGTGGGTGGACGTCACGTGATGTCGTTAAGCAGCGCAAACAGTGACATCAGTGACAGTGGCGGAACAAGTCAGAGCCGGGCCGGGGGCGGGGCAAATGACCGGGCATTTTATTAAAGCTTATCATAACATCATTTTAGGCTACAAAATGTCCGCAACTGCGGTGTTTACCAATTTCAACACTACCGGGTGCAACTATGTTATTTAGTACATCAAGTCCTTCAAACGAACATGTAACTCAGAAACAAAAAACATTAGGATACTGTACATGGCTCATAATAAAACATCAATAGCCTATACTGCGCACATTATTTGAAGGGCATACGAATGAGCGCTCAGAGTGGTGACAGGAAGAGTCAGAAATAAAAGGAGGGCGGTGCAAACCTCACTGAATGCACTGTGTTTACCAATTTCAACACTACGGGGTGCAACTATGTTATTTTGTACATTAAGTCCTTCAAACGAACATGTAACTCAAACAAAAAAACATTAGGCGACATACTGTACATGGCTCATAATAAAACATCAATAGCCTACTGCGCGCATTATTTGAAGGGCATACGACGAGCCTTGCGCTCCGCGAACTCGTCCACGATGCTCTGTATGTCACTGATTCAGTGATCTTTTAAGCGGTAGTCTCACGACCCGGATAGTAAACAATAAACATGGAGGACATGGAGTCGTTAGTGTTGCTGGTCTTGGTGCTGTGGCTTGTTGTCACCGACAACGCCAACAGATACTGGCAAGAGCGTATAGATGAGGCGAGGCGCATAAGGCTTCAGAAATTCTCGTAATTCATAATTATTCTTCTTCCGGGTTTGCGGTGTTTACAGATCCCAGCGCGCTCGCGGGGCGTGTGTGGGCATGTGAGGACACTCTTCCTCACCAATCAGTGCACAGGGGAGCGTCTGCTCACGCCTCCAGCCTCACTCGGCACGGTTTGGCTCGCTTCAGCCCCACTCCAAAACGGTGCGAGTTTTAGGGGCTAAGCAGGGCTGAAACGAGCTGAGTCGTGCTGGTTTTTGGTAGTCGAAACGCGAGCCGTGTCGGGCTGAAGTGAGCTGAAGCGAGCTGAAGTGAGCTGAAAAAGGGTAGTGGAAAAGGGCCATATGTGGACTGAGAGTGGGCAATGCAGTCCAAATGCCTGCAGACGAGTTTCATGCCAGAGACACATTCAGCGGACAATTTAGAAAACGCATTGCGCGAGACACTTGCCGAATGGAAAATAGAGAAGAAAAAGATCGCCTGCATAACAACGGGGCGAATATTGTCACAGCCATCAGGCAATTGAAATGGCCGTGGTTAAGTTGTTTTGGGCACAATTTGAACCTGGCCATAACCAACTCGCTTGCGCAACAGAGGGCCAGTACAGACCGAGCGTTTGGAGTTTGCCGAGCAGTCAACACTGCGTTTGCGCACAGCTGGCTTCGGAGAAATGAGCTGCGCAAAGCGCAGGTGGAAATGAACCTCCCCGAGCACTCACTGATCACGGCAAGATATTAATCTGCTCTAACAATGAAAGACTAGTATTCAAATTATGAGAAGAAACTACACTTAAGCTGTTACTCATTGTTTATTTACACCATATCAATTGAAGATGCGTTTCGGCCTTTATAGCGCACTTGAACGCGCTAATTTTTCCAATTTATTAGTGTTTGAATTATTGCACCAGCTTTTAAAAATCATGATTTAATATTGTTTTTTTTTTTTTTACTGTCTTTACATTTGTCAGAATCACCTTCATTCTTCCATTTGGTTTGACATTATGGCTTAGAGTGGACCATTTTGTGTCTGAAAGTGGGCCTATTTACCAGATTAAAGTTATTTGACTTCTGCCGAAGTCTGCGCTTCACTGCCGTTTGATAAGGTGCAATATTTCCTGACTGAAGTCGTTAATAGTGGCTATTTGTTTGAACAACATGACAAATTTTACATTAAAAGTATAGTGTAGGCTAAAAAATGAAGTCGAAATTTATTATTAGTAGCATACTGTATTTGTGTAACCACGTTATGTTCACTAGCACGTCCCTGCACCATAGCCTACGTGAACAAGTGGTAATAGGATATTACTTTATAATGATTTATATAATTATGTATTTATATATGTTATATAATATATTTATATATTAAACAAAACTAACTAACTAAACTAACAAAAAACTAACTTTTTAGGTTAAATAGGCCCAGATGATACCGTATATGCATGTTTATGACAGGAGGGGGCGTGGTATCACGATGGTGGCTCTCCATCGTGATGGATGACCACCATCGTCGATGGACGATGGCATCGTCTATCGGCACAGCCCTAGAACTAATTTTATCCCTAATAAATTTATTTATCCCTAAAATAGCAAGCCATTTTGACACTGAGAAAAGAGGGAAAACTGATCAGAGCCATTGCACAAACATTGGGTATAGCCAACACAATAATTTGGAATGTCCTGAAAAAGAACGAGCCCACTGGTGCACCATCAATGACACATGGAACAGGTTGGAAAACAACAATAGCTGAAGACAGAAGCACTCTGAAAGCTGTGAAGAAAACCTCCAAAGAACAGTCAGTGACATCACCAAAAATTACAGCAAGGACAGTGGTGAAGGTATCACAATTCACCATTTGAAGAAGACTTTGAGAGCAGAAATATAGAGGCCATACCACAAGATGCAAACCACTCATCACCAGTAAGAATCAGAAGGTTAGATTGGAATACGCAAAGAAATACAGAGATGAACCACAAAAGTTCTGGAACCAAGATTAACCTCTGCTAATATGATGTAAAGGCCAAAATGTGGAGAAAGAATGGATGTGCTCATGATCCAAATCATAAGGGCTCATCGGTCCAGCACAACGGAGGTAGCGTCATGACTTGGGCTTACATGACTGCTTCTGGAACAGCCTCATAAATTTTTATTGATGATGTAACTCATGATGGTAGCAGCAAAATGTTTTCATGTTTTCAAAAGATGTTTTCAGAAACATTCTGTTTGTCAATTTACAAAGAAATGCATCCAATTTAATTGGGAGGAACTTCATCATGCAGCAAGACAATGACCTAGAGCACACTGCCAACACAACAAAAGACTTCATCAGGAGAAAAAGTGGAATGTTTTAGACTGGTCAAGTCAGTCACCAGACCTTAACCCAATTGAGCATGCATTTCACTTCCTAAAGAGGAGACTGAAGAGAGAAACACCCCAGAACAAACAACAACTGAAATAAGCTGAGGTACAAGCCTTGAAAATTATCACAACAGAAGAATGTAACAGTTTGGTGATGTCAGTGGGTTGCTGGCTTGGTACTGCAAGCAAGGGATATGTAACCAAATATATATATATGTTATTTACCAGCTGGGAGGTCCGTATCGTGAAATACCGTGACCGAGGCCCTCTGGGCCGAGGTCAGTATTCAAGGCTGAGGTCACGGTATTTCACCATATGGACCGACCTTAAGCTGGTAAATGATATATATATATATATTTTTTCTTTACCAAATTCTAACAGAAATTGAGAGCGCCCGAAAGGGAAAACTGAGGCGAACCGCCATTTTGAATCCTCATTCACAGTTGTAATGCAAATTGCTTTCTCCTCAGTATACAAGTACACTTCCATGGCAGGGAAAAAAAAACTATATTTTGCCGCCTATGTAGTCCCCTATTTATACAAATAGGAGTCATTCAGGATTCAGCCTCGTTTTTGCTCGGTGTTAGAAAATTACAGGTTTTTAGCTTTCTCCTGAAATGTTTTATTTTATTTCTTCTTCCTCAGGGTAGTAAAACTCGCTTTCGCTCTGAACACTGTCATTATCACTATCCATGCTGTAAAATTAATGCCATTCTCCTGAGAAATGCTGGCAAAAATTTATAAGATTTTTGATAATCTTATGATTAAATTTTATTAAAAAAAGATAAATGTTGACAAAAAATTCTACTATGTTTGTTGTTGTTGTGAACGAGCGAGTCGCCAGAGGTCCATAACCGGGGTCCGTACCCACTCGCCAGCCAATCAGAGCGCAAGATTTGGACCGCGAAAAAAATAAATGTTATTTACCAGCTGGGAGGTCCGTATAGTGAAATACCATGACCGAGGTCTTGAAAGTACTGACCGAGGCCCTCTGGGCCGAGGTCAGTATTCAAGGCCAAGGTCACGGTATTTCACCATATGGACCGACCTTAAGCTGGTAAATAATATATTTATTTTTTTCTTTACCAAATTCTAACAGAAAACGGGAGCACCCGAAAGGGAAAACCGAGCCGAGCCGCCATTTTGAATCCTCATTCACAGCTGTAATGCAAATTGCTTTCTCCTCGGTATACAAGTGCACTTCCATGGCAGGAAAAAAACCCCTACATTTTGCCGTCTATGTAGTCCCCTATTTATACAATATTGAGTCATTCAGGGTTCAGCCATGTTTCTGCTTGGCGTTAGCAAGTTAGAGGTTTTTAGCTTTCTCCTGAAATGTTTTCTTTTATTTTGTCTTCCTCAGGGTAGTAAAACTCGCTTTCGCTGTGAAGACTGTCGTTATCACTATCCATGATGTAAAATTAATGCTATTTGGAATCCTCATTCACGGCTGTAATGCAAATTACTTCCTCCTCAGTATACAAGTACACTTCCATGGCAGGAAAAAAAACTACATTTTGCCGCCTATGTAGTCCCCTATTTATACAAATAGGAGTCATTCAGGATTCAGCCATGTTCTTGCTCGGCGTTGCCAGCAGTTACAGGTTTTTAGCTTTCTCCTGAAATGTTTTATTTTATTTCTTCTTCTTCAGGGTAGTAAAACTCGCTTTCGCTGTGAACACTGTCATTATCACTATCCATGATGTAAAATTAATGCTATCCTCCTGAGAAATGCAAAAATAAATGTTGACAAAAATTGCTACTATGTTTGTTGTTGTGAACGAGCGAGTCGCCAGAGGTCCGTAACCGGGGTCCGTAACTGGGGTCCGTACTGTAGGATACGGACCTGCTCGCCAGCCAATCAGAGCGCAGGATTTGGACCGCAAAAAAAAAAATAATAAGTGTTATTTACTTTCATTTACTTTAAGACTATCTCCATCCATCCATCCATTATCTGTAGCCGCTTATCTTGTACAGGGTCGCAGGCAAGCTGGAGCCTATCCCAGCTGACTATGGGCAAGAGGCGGGGTACACCCTGGACAAGTTGCCAGGTCATCGCAGGGCTGACACATAGAGACAAACAACCATTCACACCTATGGTCAATTTAGAGCCACCAATTAGCCTAACCTGCATGTCTTTGGACTGTGGGGGAAACTGGAGCACCCGGAGGAAACCCACACAGACACGGGGAGAACATGCAAATTCCACACAGAAAGGACCTCGTTGGCTGCTGGGCTCAAACCCAGGACCTTCTTGCTGTGAGGCGACAGTGCTAACCACTACACCACCGTGCCACCCCAGTTTACAGAATAATAAAGTTTTATTCATGTTTGGTCAGTGTTTAAATTTGTATTGTATACCTGTCTGAGAATTTTGTGAAAGTAAATCTGAAGTAACTTTAAAGTGAAGGTCTTGTTGAGGTGTACGTTACAGTACTTGTGCTAACTTTGATACCCCATTTCTCAAAACAGTTTTCCCCCCCAGATAGAACCTTATAATACTAAGGTCACAAGCTAGTCAGAAGAAAAAAAAAAAAAGGATTCAGACAGCCTTCCCAAATGATCTGCCTTGCAAGGTGGTTATAGCCCTGTCAAAATTTACTGCCATATCAATCAATCAATCAATCAATCAATCAATCAATCAATCAATCAATCAATCAATCAATCAATCAAGTAAGTAATAAGTCAGTAAGTAAGGTCTGAGGTGTGGGCTGAAAGAGCAGTTTTTAATCCTATGTACATTTATTCATTCTTCAGATTATCCTGGGCAGGGTCCTGGTGGATCCAGAGTCAGGGTGTGAGGTGGGGAGCATGCGTGTAGTTCTTTCTGAATGACGTAAATAATATACTAACCTGTGTTTCTTTAATGGCAGATGGTAATTCAGAGGCTCGAGGAAAGAACACAAGGGTCAAGGTGATGGTTAGAGCCAACAGCACCAAGGGAATGATTCCAAGCCTGATCAAAGAATAGATTATTATTCATTAAATATAAACTTAAACACATGTAAGAAAATCTTAAAAATCCACAATGAGGCTGCATAATCTAATCTAATCTAATCTAATCTAATCTAATCTAATCTAATCTAATCTAATGTAATCTATTTTGCAATCACAAAAAACCTTGAGGTAACAGAATTAATGACCAACCTTCAGCTATTATTTTTTAAATTATGTACATTGGATCAATGCATAAGGTGTTTAATTGAAACATCCAGTAAACACTCATCTGAAATGGACGAGGCTGATCAGGATGCTTGCAGCATATGCTATATTAAATATATTTAGCTGTCTGCTAGTGACAGCTGCTGCAATTGTAACCTTCTGTTATATCATTTAAAGCAATATATAAAGAATAAAACATGACAGAACAGGCTGTGATAGGAAAATTTTTAACAATGAGGTGGTATGATGCGGTCCAATTTGAAGGAGTTACTGCCCCAAAGTTTCCAATAACAGCAAGCCCCGTAGTGTTTTATTTCTCAGCAACTGGCCAACACTAACCTTTTTTTCAATTTACTAAAGAATGACACATTAGGCATCTGTTAATAATTAAGTTTAATGTTGTGGAACATCATGTAATTTTGTGAAACAAGTTAGTTCTTTTTATCAGTTATTTTATAACACCTATAAAACAGTCATTCCCTCACCAGACTCTGCTTTTTGCTCTTTCTTGACTTTAAGAAGACAAAAAAAAGCACCTCGTCCTGTTACTGAGAAACAGCAAAGTTGTCCATCCTGATGACTTTCCTCTGTTTGAAAACTTAGTTACAGATTTATCTCTGATGAAGCTGGAGATTCCTTTTATACAGAGTCAAAAATGCACATACAGGTATGCCCAATTAGATGATTAATTCAGTGGTGCTGAAAGTCCTAAAATGTCTTTTAACTTGAAATGATCAAGGCCTCTTCACTTCCTATTAGTGATCATGACTGACTACAGCCAGTAGCTCCTTTGTGCCAACATAAAAATTGTTTGTTTGACAACACTCATTGGATTGACCAACACACAGTACGTTGGGAAAGTCTAAGGAGCTCAGGGCAGATCTGAGAAAGAGGATCATAGATTTACACAACTCAGGAGAGTCTCTTGGAGCCATTTCTAAACAACTGCAGATTCCAAGATCGGTTCAAATAATTGTATGTAAGTACAAGTTAATGGGAGGTGTAGCCACTTTGTCAATCCAGATTGCTGGAGCAAGACCCAAACTGTCACCTTCCACTGAGAGGAAATCGGATGGGATGGTCAAGAACAAACAAGGAACTACCACCAAGGCACAGACCTGCCATGAACTGGAAGTTGCTGGAACACTGTTGTCAAGTGAGTTTCATATCACCGTGGACTGGGAGTTGGCCGTCCAAGAAAGAATCCCTTGATCTAAAATCGATACCTTCAAGCTTGACTAACATTTGCAGCTGACCACATGGACAAAAGCCTTCTGGAGGAAGGTTTTATGGCCAGATGAAACAAAGATTGAGTTGTTTGACTTTAATGTCCAGAGGTATAGAGGAACACTGTACCAACTATTAAGCATGGTGGTGGTAGCATTATGCTCTGGGTCTGTTTTGCTGCCAGTTGCACTGGTGTATTGCACAAAGTGGATAGAATAATGAAGAAGGAGGATGACCTCAGAAGTCTTCAGCATAACTTGAATAAAATTTGGTGTTCCAACAGGACAGTGACACCAAACACACATGAAACCTGGTTGTGGAATTGATAAAGCAGGCTAACATTGAGCTTTAAACAAGTCCTGACCTCAACTCTCTTGAAAATGCATGGATTGTGCTGAAACATTGAGTCCATGCCAGGAAACAAACATATAACTGAACTCTTTTCTGCCAAGAAGAGTGGCTAAATATCTAACCAGAATTCTGCCAGAAGCTTGAGAATGGCTCCCAAAAGTGTCTGGCCAAGGTGAAACTTGCCACGGGACATTTAAAATACTAGGTGTACTTGATATATATTCTTCACCCTGTGCTGATTTCAGAAAACCCAAAATAAATTAAAACTTGTGCAACAAGTTCTTGTTGTTGTTTTTTTTTCATGTTGTACAATCATTGTTTGTTTGTTTTATCTGTAACCATTTATCCCGTGCAGGGGGCAAGCTGGAGTCTATCCCAGCTGACCATGGGCGAGAGGCAGGGTACACCCTGGACAAGTCGCCAGCTCATCGCAGGGCTGACATACACAGTACAACCATTGTGCCACAGAAAAAGAACAGTTCAAATAAATCACTGAAAGCCCAATATTGCCATGACATTCATGTCCGTGTATACAAACTTCTGACCAAAACTGTATCTTTAGCTATAATCACCAACCTGATACACTTGTAGAAGCAATACACCACCATGCTACTACTATTTCAGTGTGAGCCCCCTTTATTGATAGTAAAATGAAGAACATCTTTGGGATGAACTGGAACACTGACTCCGCTCCCAGGTCTCTTCATCCGACCTCAGTGCCTGATCTCATGAATTCTCTTGTGACTGAATGAGCACAAAGGCCCACAGCCACACTCCAAAATCTCATGGAAAGCCTTTCCAGAAGAGTGGAGGTTATTATAACATCAAAAGGGGAACTAAATCTCGAACGGGATGTTCCAAAATCACATAAGGGTGTAATGGTCAGGTGTTCACAAACGGTTGGTCATACAATGTATAAATCTGACTTGACTTCAATGTCACTTTCTTCACACATTATTCTGTTAGCTGGATACTTTTGGTCTGGCAAGTCTGCAGGATAAAAATAAATGAGAGAGAGAGAGAAATGGTGGGCTTACTTTATTGGACCAGCAGCATGGGACATGATAAGACTCAGGACCAGAGTCCCTATCCACATGAGGGCGACGAGGAAGACACCTGTCCCCACCCCCAGCACCAGCGCCCCGCTCATAACTCACCTGTCCAGCGTGTTACACAACAAACTGTCAAATAGAACATACATAGTCTGCGAAGTTGACAAGTTTGCATGAGTGTAAAAAACAGAGATAAAACATGACATCTGCGTTGTTAGTCTGTCTATATTTCAGCTTCAGAATATAGATATCAGCTTTATAATATAAGTTGAATGTTCAAATCTCAATTACACAACATTAACTCTTTATCTGCTTACCTGTTAGCCAAACAAGCTAATTCTGCTTCCTCTTATATCAGATGATTAGTCTGTGACACTGGGGAAATTAGACTGTGTTTGGTTTGTTAATATAAATAAAATATACTTTCACGACGAGACAGATTAAGCCCGTTATATTAGTTATAGTTACCCCAAGATACAAAGTGGCTTTGTGTTGTCTGTCTCCACTTCCTGTGTTACCGCAAACCAGCCAATCAGAGTAGTTGTTTCGCTGCACAGAATTCTGGGAGTTGTAGTACTTTTTTCTCAGCTCGGAGATAGACATTATCACTAGCCTTACCCATCTGCGATGTAAATATATACTTTTTTCTTAACTGACTAATTTCGCATAACAAAGAAATTTAGAGTTGAGAGAGGATATAGTTGAAGTTAAGGGCTCAAAAGTAGGATTTAAACATGAAGGTAAATAATCAAATCAATGGCTAAAGGGCTGTGCTTTGTCAGAGCACCTACCGTAGTGCGGGGACGGGTTTGTTTGTAGGTCGTGTTTTTATTTTGTTCACTGTTGTAAACTGTACCGTACTTGCAAATTGATCTATATGTTCTCACGGAAACCATTCCACCGGAGGTTCTCACATCCCCCCCGCCAGGGACCTTACTGTAAAATAAACCCCACAGACCTCCTCAATCCACAATCCAATTATTGGATATTAGGCTCATTATTTTAAAACAGTGTTTTGGATATTTATTGGAACCAGAAAGCTTTTTTATTTGTGAACTTTCAACTGACAGGAACACATCAGGGCAAAAAAGTAGAAATTATTTATAGGCAGAATTGTTTTTGAGTTACTGAGGTTTGAATGAAACCCATTCAGATTAAGTGATCAGTCAAACAGACTAAAAGGTTAATTCAGGAATGAAAGACAACAGGAAGTGCTGTTAGAGGAAAATAATCCACAGCTAGTTGTTGTGATGCAGCCCAACATAAACCCGGAGGTGATTATTTGCCAATAACAGCATGTCCTGGAGTGAAAAATGAAAAGTCATTTACATGGTGAAAATTTATGTAAGCAGCTATTTATTTAACATTAATGGAAGGCATCTCCAGTGACAGCATTTTGTAATAGTCTTTAGTATAAATATGCAGGTGATTATAGGAACTTGTGCATGCTGATTGGTTGAGACATTCGCACTATTTCTCGATAATCACCTCGAGCGACTTGGCAAAATGGCAGCCAATTGCTTTGTCACCGTAAGTGAGGAAGAATTACAAATTATGAAAGAAAATGCTGTTCCTAAAAGCACTAAAGATGCTGCGAAGTTTGGTCTAAAACTATTCAAAGGTGGAATTGTGATTTATTGTATGTATTTCAAACAAAGTATTTTATGTGAGTTGGCGTAGATAAGTGACATAAGTCTGCACATATTACATTTGCATGTGACTTTTGAAGTTTGAAATAATTTTTTTTAAATACAATTTAAAAATAAAATCACCTGTGTATTTATACTAAAACAATTATCCGTCTCAGGTTCAGTGAATATCAGTGAATAATAACCTCGATTTCGTCTCGCTTATGATTCACCGAGATTCAGTTCACCTTCAGCGGAGAACTGTTAAATGAGTCCATGTGTCCACAAGAGAGTATTCAGAGCTTTGCACTTTCTAATGTCTTTGTAACATACGTACAAGCTGTGTGCGTGTGTTATTATTATTATTATTATTATCCATCCATTATCTGTAGCTGCTTATCCTGTCCTACAGGGTCACAGGCAAGCTGGAGCCTATCCCAGCTGACTATGGGCGAGAGGCGGGGTACACCCTGGACAAGTTGCCAGGTCATCGCAGGGCTAACACAAAGACACAAACAACCATTCACACTCACATCTACGG